>NC_061492.1:20455384-21145375 GCF_022539355.2 Hippoglossus stenolepis | reverse complement strand
CTTTTGAGTTTTCATGACAACTGAAGGCTGCCACCGGTTCTCTTTCATGTTTGGAAGGGGAGGGTGAGGTGAGGGGTGTTCAGCTGCGAGATGCAAAGTCAGCACTAAATTCTACACTCTTAATCTAAAATACAGCATGTAACACCTTTTTCTTGCATGTGGCGGACAACCTTGACGTCAACAAAGGTATGTGCTTGTGTGCAAAACATGTGATTCATCTCACCTCAGTTGAGTTTAGTGAGAATGATGTTTTTTATTAATGCATCTCATTGGCAAAAATCTGAATATGAAATCCTAAAAAGAGGCTCAGAAAAGAGGTCGGACCGCTGTGCTGGGATCAGTCTTATCAGTGTACCACGCCTGTCCAATAATCCTGCTCTGGCTAATAAGCTCCTTCGTGCCCTATTGACCTTTTCTCAGTTTCCCAATTTCATATCGTAACCATAAATGTAAAAGAGAAAAATTACTGAGTTTTGAAGACAATATTAATACAATTATTAACATTATCCCATAGTACTCAATGGAAAAAAGGAGACTTCTTATAGCGTAATGGTAATCTAGAAAAAAAACAGATTAAATCAAATAGATTAAAAAAACACTTGGTTCCAGAACTCGTCTACAGAATCTGCTCATTATCTCCAGTGCAGCAGATCGGAGATTGAATATCTAATTTTGCCTCCCTCCACTTTCTCTTTCTGTCTCACCACAGCCGGTTTCCCCTCACCTTCTCTCCCACCTTGCTCTGCTGCTACTCATCTTCCTCCCTCTCCACTCTTCTCACCGTCCTGTCCCCCCACCTCCTCATCATTTCACCTCCCCTTCGATCCTCCCCTCATTATACCTCCCCCTCATCGTTCCATTTTACCTCCACTGACCCCATTCTCTCCACATCTCCTGCTCGGCTCCGCTCCTCTTTCGGTCGTTTCTCATTCATTTCTCTGAAATAACCCCTATCTGCTCCCTCTCTCTGTCACTCCTTCTCTTCCCTTTTGTTCCCCTTCATCCCTCTCTCCCTTGGTGACCCTCATTTTTTCCTCCTCCTTTAGCCTTCCCTCATTCGCTGCTCCATTAACTGTGCCTGTCTATCCATTTATCCATCCATCTATCTATCAATCTCTATTTATCTGCCTTCAATAATACCATTTGACACCCTTCCATCTTGTCCTCATATTCAATCGCTTTTTCGCTCTCCCTTTCATCTCTACTTCTTTCTTACTCTCTATTATCTCTCTTTCTATCCATCTCTCCACCTAATGGTACCTATCTGCCTTCACTTTAACCATTCGACACCCTTTCACCTTGTCCTCTGATTCAATCTTCCCCTCACTATCGCTGTCATTTGGTCTTTGTACCTATCTTTTACTACTTCTCTCTCTTTCTCTCTCAATTTGTATCTATCAGTTGGTTCCTTTTACTCTCTCTTTCTAATGAAACGGAAAATCATTCATTGCTTGATTCAATCATATACTTATCAAAATTATAATTGGCCACTGATCGCAGGGATATTCACATATTTCAACGTCAATACAGCTAACAAAATAAAATCGATTCTAAATTAATTTGTTCTTTTCATTACATCCAAATAAACATATTTTCAGAGTTGTTGGTATAGCCAGTCAACTGCTGCAGAGGTATTTACATCTGATTTAACACACACACATTTCCATTCCTTTTGCTTTTTACTGTTTAATTGTCCTCCAGAACACCTCAACACACACTTGCACGCACGCACAAACCCACACACACACAAACATGCACTCATGAGCTCGCACACACACACACACACACACACACACACACACACACACACACACACACACACACACACACACACACACCTGGGTATATTGCCATCACAGGCTATCATCTGTGGCCAGATCAATCTAATCTCGGTCCAATTGCACCAAGGACACTGAGACATACACACACATACAAGCCCATTCTACATGCATAAAAATAAGGTTGGGAGCACTCACACATAAACAATGTACATCTTAACTTAACTTACTGCTTATACAGTAGAGCTCAGATTACTGGAAGATACATACAGCAAGTACTGCTCCCCCAATTCTGTTTGATTTAAAAATCCAGAAGAAATTTGAATTGATTCTTGAGGATTCAGTTACACCAGATGAACACCAATGCTGGTTACAGCACTTGACACTTGAAGTTATTTATTCAACAAGTGAGCAACACCGCTGTGTCCTTGAATATAAAACTGTAGTGTAAAGATTATAGGATTAATTGTAGATACAGTTCCCTGTTTTAAAACTGTGGATCAAGGAATCATTTTACTTCGCAAACACAAAATGAATAAATCGTGACACATCTGCAGTAAATTTCTACTGGCCTGTGTGCAAATCGTTTGAGCAAGAATTAAAAAAAATGCAGCAATTAAAATATTGTGATAAACATGCATACTCACATAAAAACTATTAATACCAGTTTATTGGTCAAAACTATGCAGTCAAAGAGGTTCAGTCACATCCACACATCCACCACATACAGTCATGCTCTGATGAGTAGATTTAGAAAATATTGAAACAAATTAATTTAAGCTTTTGAACATTTAAATATACTTTTTTTAAATGAGGTATTGCTGTTTACAAACAATTAAGGATACACACAGAGAAAATCCTTTCTGATAGCTTCATCATTGAGAATAAACCAACATGGTTGAAACTATACCATTTATTCTTTGAGGGTCATAAGGGTACTGGAGCCAATCCCAGCTGAGAGGTGGGGTACTGACAGATCACCAGCATAATGCAGGGACAACATACAGAGACACAAACAACCATTCACATCTACAGTGTTCTATTAAACTAACCCCAGTCTGCATGAGTTCGGACTGCAGGAAGGATCCGGAGTACCCGGCCGCACTGGGGAGAGCGTACAAACCCCACACGCTAAGAGCACGGCCAAGCTGGGATACGAACAGGGAACCTTCTTGCTGTGAGGCAACAGTGCTAACCATGGCACTTAGGTACCATGTTTCATAAAAAAAAATTAAAAAAATTGACCACATGCCAGTCAAACATGACACATATTCAAGTGAGAAGTGGCAGCGATACGAGTGATAACAATAAGTCACACACACTCGCACCACATAACTTTGAGTGTAATTACTGCTGTTTGACTGCAATACAGATACTGCGAATATATTTATGTCATTAGCACATTTAAAACTCCTTCAACAGCTATTCTGCTATTTACACCTCTATGGAACACTCGTTGGCTCCCTTGGCTCCTTCTTTTGTTTTGAGTCCAGGACTGAACTAATTGTTAACATGCGTTGTTTAATAAGCGCCAAACGTGATGGCATTCTAAACGTCTGCCACCAGCAGGTACTATTTAACCGCTGGTTTGCAGTAATGCTTCAGGAAATCTGGTTAAACAGTAAACGACATGAGAGAGAGAGGTCATGGAATGAACGGGTCCATACAGGACTTTGACCCTCAAGACGAGGGTTTGACTCCTGTGTGAAATCAACAGTTGACATATTATCTTCAGTTTCAGATAGGTTATTTTCTAATCAGATTTCAGAAGTAGTTTGGTGAGGTGAAGGAAAAGGTAGTGGTTTGGGTTTAAATAGACCCTTTCACAACATTAATCATGTGTTGGGAAGCCTTTGTGCAGGAATTATGTGACTAATTGATGTGAAGCAGGAGAAGAACCTGAATGGAAATGGATAATTATGGGTGCAAATAGCATCTGCAAAACATTAACAATAAACGAAGAAATAAAGTAAAATACGACACACACTTTAATACGCACTTCTAAAGAAACGTGTGGTAAAATACCAATCTAATCATGTGTATCGCACTTCAGTTTTTCAGAGAGCAGCAGAGAAAACTGCCAACGCTCAATGCAACAGTGTCAGTTTCCAAGAGGAGGTGCAAATGAAGGACATTTTTAAGACTTCCACAGTAATCTACCATGAAGCATATTTGATCCAGAGAGTCTAATACCATCATAAGCTCACACAGCATGGCTCCAGACTGGGTGGTGTCGCTGTTACACACTGATCCCTGGAAGTAGCAACAAACTCGCCATGTTTCCCCTTTTATTAAACACATATCTGATTTGCAATCAATCAATACAATTTTATTTGTATAGCCCTTATTCACAAATTACAATTTGTCTCATAGGGCTTAACAATGTGTGACATCCTCTGTCTTTAACCCTCAACAAGGGCAAAGAAAAACTGTGTGATGGATCCCTCTCGCAGGACGGACAGAAGATACAGTCTTGGAATAATGGAATCAGAACAGGCATTCATCTGTCAGTCACTATGGTTACAACAGTAATTACTCACAGGGTGAGTATTATAAAGACCATAATCTATTAAATGTAAGAGCTACGTCAAGTACAACAGATACATTACTACTAGTATTAGGGCCATGTGGAAGCAAAATGTAGAGACGGAGAGAATAAAGTCATACGAAAATGAAGTTGTAATATTATGAGAATAAAATAATTCTTATAAAACTCAAATACTTTAGAAATCTATACTAAATAGTGTAAAATGACATGTAGCATAAAATGGTAACAAAATTGAAAAGACCTAGTGGGTAATATTTGTACATATTTAAAACTTTTAAAGATCTTAAATTGAGATTATTGAATTTTAGATTTTTTAGGACCCTGCACAAACCATGTTTGCAAACAAGGTTCCTGTTCACAAATAATCAAGGATACACACATACACTTTTCTTAATGAATAAAACAACTGTCTCACGGCACTCATCCTAACATTTTCCAAAAGATTTTCAACCCTATGCCACACTTCATGTCTGTCACCATGTGTCGGCTGTGGCCAGCAGACATGACCCATGTTCCAGGTAGAAATGGCAGACACACACTATCACACAAACTAGTTTCCTGCACCGTCCCATTTTCACAACCCCCCCACCGGCCTGCATCTGCAAAGCTCCACACCGGACTAGACCCGTTACCCAAGTCCAGACACGTCGGGACACGTTACCATGGGACCCACAACGCGATCCATCAACCGTGATTAAACACACAAGCTACTTACACAGTCACTCACATCAAATATGGCCTCATTGTCCTCCTGTTGTGGTGGATGAGTTGTCATCTTCTCCTGCGGTTGTCAATGTGTTTCCTCCCTAACAATGTGGCTAGCATGTGACTATCAAAACGAATATGTTGTGGCGTTTTTGTACAAGCACGTTATTCACCACTGGATATTTCTGTCTGTATGATCCATTTTGATGTTCCAGCTGGTTCCGTGTCTGTAGTGATTATATTTTGAGCAGAAGTGGTGTAAGGTGTTGTCGATCTCACCCGCTGCCTCCCTGCGTTTAGTTCGTTTTACATAAATATAGTTTTTACCCGTTACACAGCATTTTTAGCGGTTTACCTTACCTGGTGCAGGTAACACACAAACACAACAGCACCTGTAAATGTCCCCAGCATTACCACCAACTTAACAGCAACGTTGGACTGAAATTACTGCTAATTTATTTTTTATTTCTGTCATTTTCTTCTTCTGATTTTATTTTCCACTGACTTTGTTGATTTATTAGTTGTTTCCATGTCTTATTTGTTTCATCACCATGTACAACAGATCTAAACCACTATATGAAACGTAGCAGAAATTCACACTTGCCTATAGCTTATTCTTCTATGACCACACGTACGCATGTGCACACTCAGACAAACACGTACGCACGCATGCATGCGCTCACACAGACAGTGCCAATGGCCACGTTGAGAAGGATCAGCTGCTCTGACATCTGTGTTGTTCCTCTCTATTAGATCACCCGAACCATCTAATCTGCACTGGGGGTTTGTTTGTGTGTGTGTGTGTGTGTGTGTGTGTGTGTGTGTGTGTGTGTGTGTGCACTTGTATGACTAATCAAACTACTTTGAGGTTTATACTGGAGTTAAGAGATTTTGGCCAGTCCTTCTGACACACGTCCAAAAGGTTGTTTGTTTGGTTTCAAACAAACAAGGTTTTGAATAAGGTTTACTTTAGAGCTAGTGTAAATGTTGGGAAATACCTTATGTCAGTGACTGTCCTCTAAAAAGAAGTACAGACGAGTGTGTGTGTGTCTGTGTGAGTGTTTGAATTGTGCTCCATGCTGTCCAAGAGGGAACTTGAGTCATTACTTACTGTCGATCCACACGGTGCAAGTGTGGACCTTTTTCTGTAATAAGCATCAGAAATCAAATAAGTAAAACTGAGCACACATACTGAATCGTTCTGCTGACCATTTTATTTCAAATGTTTCTGATGTTTTCTTTTGTTGTTTTTTATTTGGTCCTAGTTCTTTTTTTTCTGATGGTTACAATCTGTGTCACATAATGATTTTGGTTTATATGTGAACAGATGAGATGGAACATGATGGATGGGCGTCTGTCTAATTATGCAGCATAGCAACAGGAACACAGAGCGTGTTTGTTCTGTCATTTTGGGACAAGTTTGGCATTTTGTCAACATCCTCTCGGGACCCTAATTTACTAAATTAATATCAGGCTGCATCTAAAACACTTGAAACAATCGATGTGTGAATTGTGTTGTTGTCACAGCTCCTCTCTGCCCCCCCCCCCCCAGTGTTTTCCTCCTTCCCTTGTGTGCTCTCCCCTCTGCAGGTGTGTGCCATTCTCCCTCTGATGACTCGGCGGAGGCGCGGCCATGGACAGCTCACCACCGGACCTGCAGCTTATTCGCTGATGACCAGCTGGAAATCAACCCTGGTCGAGCTCCCAGTCATCGCCAGTTCGTCCTCGTCGCAGTTTTTCGTTCTCGGCCGCTCTGCTTAGTGTAATCAGAGTTATTCTCCCGTGTTGATAAACCTTGTACTCACCGTGCTTCTCCTCGTTTTCCTCCAGGATTCAACCTGTCGGTCCTCCTGCCCTCCCTCCTCGCTGACGGGACTCTGGGAGCGAATCACTCGCTCTCCGGTTCCTCACCTCATCCTCGTGCCACCTCTTTGATTAGACAATAAACACCCTTGGACTTTCCATTTTTAACTCGCGCTCTGTTCCGGGTGGATATTTACAGGTTCAGGGTGGGAGCGGAGGGAGTTGGGATGAGGGCATGCCATCGCTCTTTGATTACAAAGATGCACTCATCCATTGGTCTATTTTATCCTGTTCTCATTTGTAGGCATATACAGGCCTAGTGTATGTGAGTGCAGGCTGATGTTCTACTGTTCCACAGGGTTTTATCTGAAAGATTCTGAAAGGCTGCATCAATATTCCAGAGGCATCGATCATGCACACACCAGTGTCAGTGTACATCGAGCTAAGATGGGGTGAGCAGGGGTGTGTTTGCTTTAACATGTCACTGTGAACTGCCTGTAAAATCCCACGTGGAGATATGAAGATCGGCTTTACATTATAGATGGACGCACTGGAGCTTTGGTCTGGTTTCATATTGATAGTGCTGCTCATCATATCTGTGGATGACGAGCTGTGTGTGGGAGGCCAAGGTCATCAGGGATTGTGTATACTGTATGTGTGTGTGTGTGTATTAGTATGTTCTCATGTGTGTATGCATGTACACATTGGTGAACAGTGTTTTTACGACTTCTTTCATGTACGTGCCCCCAGTGAGTAGGTGTGTGTGTGTGTGCGTGTGTGTGTATTCGTGGGTGTCATGAAGATAGAGTGGATATTAAGAAGTTTAGTTTGATGGCAACAGGAGGAGAGAACTGATGAAAAGAAATAGAAATACAAGCAGGTGTGTTTGCAGATGGTCATGGCAAAGATCAGGTGGCTGCTATTACACAAACAGATGCACACGCACGCGCACGCACACGCACACACACACACACACACGCACACACAGGTCGCACTGTTTTATACTGGCTGCACACAAACACATGGGATGTCAATGGTGTGAAAATGTGTGGTCCTGCTGGCCAATATGTACAGTTCACTGAACTACTTATTTAATGTCTGTGTGTGTGTGAGTGTGTTGAGCACATTGATGCAGTTTAATTTCAAGAGAAATAGGAACAAGTGATGTAATTTACTTCTACATTTTCTCAATGGAAAGAAACCTGAGAGTAGGACATTATCTTTTTGACCATATTTAGTTTTGGAAACATAAGGTGTTCTCCTTTAATCTTTAATCCCACATTGTTGAAATTATTTCTTTGCCGTGACTTTGTTTTCACACACTACTTTTTTACTCTTTCACTTCTCTATGGAGCCAGTAACGAAGAAATGTTTATTATTTTGTCTGTTACTGCATCATGCTCCATATTCTTTGATAACAGGTATATATATATATATATATATATATACGCTGACTGTTAGTGGGTCCATCACATTGGTCCACAGCGATGTGTCTCAACATATATGCGACAGATTTCCATGATATGTAATATAAAAATTCATGGTCTGCAAAAGATCAATCCTAATGTCTCCTGGTCATCGTCTGACTTCTCCTCCATGATGTTAAACAAGGTCAATTTAATGTTTGCATCTTAGCATTGTCATTGTAAGCATGTTTGTTTGCCGTTAGCACATCGTTCAAAGCAACACTGTCTCAGTACAGCTTTACAGAGCTGTAGACTCTTAGGGAGTTCTCACACATGAGGGTCTGACACAAGGTTCCAGGAGGCAGGAGGTCGATTCACAATTAAAATGTTCATAACTCAGTGAAATCTCATCAAATTTTTAAGCCATTTGCTTTGTTACAAATGTCAGATGTGTATTAATGTTCATAATGCTGTCGACTTTCAAACATTGACTGCAAAAAATTTGAGATCGGCTTCTTCAGGAAAACTAAATCTAATACTTGCTTTAGTATGTTTAAATAATGTTGCTTTCAATCGCTAGTGTAATATATTGCTACTGTAAATAACCTGTGAAGAAAAAACATCCAATCTTTTTTCACTGCGCCAAAACAACAAGTCAGTATAAGGACCCCAGTGACCCTAGTTTGTGTCTGACGTTGGCATTATGTCAGTTGGGTTGGTAGTAGTCTTGTTAGAATGGAGAAAATCAATCAACCATTTTATTTAGCTAATTTCACTACCACTGTAATATCTTGATGGTTTTACGACCAGCATCTCCAACTTCAGGTCTGAGGCACCTTTCACACTTTGGTTCAGACTAAACTGAAAAGTCAGAAGGTCCAGACTTAACAAGGTCGGTGTGAAAGAACTCTGATTCTTGTTGTTTGTCAAATTCCAACATTGTCATGCACATGTTAGGGTGAGAGGAAGATTATAACCCCTGATGTTACTACCCATCCTTCCTTTCTTACTCGGTAAAACTAAAATGTAAAATTAAAATATGATATCATGCTGTACAACAGATAATTAATAAGGGTTAAAAACAATTTCTTGAAATGAACCACAGACAAGAGGCACACAAATTAAACTATTATTGAAATGACCATCAAGTAGTGACTATATTTCTACTGATAGCTTCAGGTAAAAGGAAACGGTTGGCTCATGCATGGACATCGAATCTTAAACTAGCTGCACGCTGGTAAAACATTTAATGCCACAGCAGCACAGTGCCAATCAACCCCATTCATTTCAACAGCACATTCCACATTGAATACCCCTCATTAGACCCCAACACAAGTGGAGATAAACCGAATCAATTTCTATAATGACTTAAATACAGAGTTTAGAAGTGGGATAATCTGTGACTTCTTCACAGGCAACCGCTGTAATGGAATTAACACAAATTGAATAATGTGAGTGCCAAGGCTCATGATATGATCTGTGTCTTTAATTAACTTAACTGACATAGCCAGTAAATATATACAGAAGGGTACAGTCTGTTACTGCATGCTGCAAAATGCAGTCACTAGATGGAAACAAGAAAAAGCCGATTGTGTGTGTGTGTGTGTGAACCACTACAACATCAGTGGGTGAATCATATTCTACAGTTTTTTCGAAAGTAATGGAGAAGGAGAAGTTTTGTGAGAAATGGTCGACATACAGTGGTTTGCAAGCAGTAAAATCGTAATTTGGTTGAAACGGGGTGTTCTGAGATAAAATGAACTCTACCAGCGCACTACTATTAATGTTAGGCCTCTTCTCATTGGTAGCTCCTCGGTGTTCAGCTTGTGACATTGTATTCAGTCGCTGCAGTGTATGCAGTTTACTTGAAGGGTATGCCTCGCTTACCTGTGTGCACACAGACTATCGGACTAGGGAGATTATGGATTACTCGTGCTCTTCCACCAGCAGGCCTGTGAACACCCTCGACAGCGTCCCCTCCAGCCTGACGCTGTCGTATGGTTTCAGTTCAGAAACGATGGAAAGGTGTCTCCATGCAAGTGTAGCGAGAAGAGTCTGTGCTCTGGGTTACTGTCTCCAGAATTCTCTTGACCGGGGGTCTGTTGGGTTTCCGTCAGCCCCCATTGCGCTCCACTGTGCCTCAGGTGTGTGGAGTTGATCACTGAAAGAGAGTTAACCCAACCCCTCAGGGTGGAGTGTCAGTCTTACCCTAGCACCTCGCTGTACACCTAACGCAACACCCCAACCCAAACCTCCTGACAGGTTATAACAGGGGGTATCAGTGACGATGAAGTGATAATGAATCTCAGAAGAAGCTGTCAGACCCCCCCCAGGTCTTATTGACAGTTCATTTCAGATAATACCAAGGCTGCTATGTAAAGGACTACATGCATTGATGGAAATCAGGTGTTTCCCCTTGTAAACCAAAGATTTCCTCGGATGAGAAAAATCTCCCCCGAAGGTTAGCTGGGTCACTGCCCTTGGAGACGATGCCGTGAAAGCTTCCAAGTGGCCCCTTGTTTCTGTGGTGTAATACCCTTTTAAAAGCTTTCTGTATTCAGCTGGGCATATCGAGGACAGATGCAGTAACACATTTCCTTAAGCCACTGCCAAAATTTGCATGCATGCACCCACAAAGACAACAATAGACACACATGTGCACACAGACTCGCAAAAACACGCCTCCAGATGCTCAGGTACATACATCTAAAAGGCATTAAACAGGCCACAAAGACATTTCGACGCACAGCTCACATACTGAACATCACATTAAACAAACTGAGGACAACAACAATGATAACACATGCAAACACAAAGCACTGAGCAGCAGTAGTTTACATTGAAATGGTAACAGATGAGCATTGGTTTTCCCATGCTGGCACTGTATGGTATACGCCCTTCCTCCTGTTCCTCTCCTCCGTCTCTCCCACCTCCCCTCCCTTCTTCTTCTTCTGTCTCTTTACCCCGCCCTTTCTGTCTCCCGCCCTCCCGCCCTCTTTACCACCATCCATCCCTCTGTCTACCTTCCACCCTTCCCTCCCTCTCTCTCTCTCTCTCTCTCACTGTCTTTGCTATTCTCACCTCGTCGCCTCTCTCCGTCTCCTACTGTGAACATGCAGCAGAGTGATACTGCCCCCTATTTGCAGAACAGGAAACTTTTCTCTCTCTTCTGCCCTTCATCTCTGTGCCAATTTGTCTCACTCTCTTTCATCATCGCTTCACTTCACAAGCCAGTACAGCCTCATCTCTCATTTTCATTCTCATGCTCTGCCCCGACCTTCCTGATCTCTTCGTTCTCACTGAAATTATTGTTGCTTCTGCATCCCTTATTGCTCTTTCAGTATTATCGCTCGTTCTTCACATTTAATCATTTTCTATCTATTTATCTATCTATCTATAACTGTAGAATAATGTGACACATTATTCATCGCTATCTAGATATAATTTAAAGGGTCAGTTAACCCATGTAATAAAGATACATATTTGTAGTAAGCTATAATTTGAATGACTAGTGTCGTGGGCACCTCCCACAAATAATTCTCCGTTGAGTATACTTTTAGGTTAAAATTATAAAAGTATTTGTTATATTGGTATTGGAGGTTTACTTATATTGTCATACGTCACAGTATATTAAGTGACATTTTTTGTCCTCAAAAAAAGCAAAGAATTTAGTTCTGTTTGAATATTTTTTTTACTTTTCAACTTGAATTTGAACACTGACCATGAGTGAGCATTTGTCAAGATGCATCTTCACATCAATGCATCTAAAAATGTTTAAATATGAATAAGCTGTAGCCTGTATATTTGAAAAGGAACAAGATGAATGAACACTAAAATCCATAACTTTGCTGCATGCACACAATATATTATTGATTGGCAGCGCTCTAATGCACAAAGATTGTGGATGGATAAGAACAAACCACAGCAAAAGAGTGAAAATGAATGCTACTGCTGATGTACATGTGTAAGTATTATCTTTAACAGGATTGTTATGATGACTTCATAACGTCATAATACGTCAGTGTTGATTTTACAGGCAGTTTCACGCAGCAGTTGGGAACCTGGAATTGTATCGGTAAGAAGACTATAACACCAATACCAATACAATAACACAAATAAAAATGTAGAATAAAATCCGCAAATATAAATAATAGTATTTAATTTGTATTTATTTGATTATGTTGTATTGTGTTGAAAAATGTTTCCGTGAGTTTAGGAATACCTGTATTTTATATTCTGATACAGCCCCTTAGGAGAAAAATGCACCAGCTGTGGCTTCCCTTCAAAATAAAGGCTTTTTAAATAGAAACAAAATGAGAACCAGGTAGCAAAGGATTTTTTTTCTCCCACATGACAGGAGAATGATCAGGGTCAAGAGACTTGCAGCGTAGCTCAGGGAGGGATGTGAAGTGTTGCTGCAGAAATTAGTTTTTCACACAGGCAGTTAAGTCCTGCTTGAGATGGGAATGTCCCCACTGAGGTGCCTGGAGGGAAGAGGAGTCGAGCTGAGAGTGGAGCTATGGCCTGGTGGCTGCTGGGAGGGAAGAAGAAGAACAACTAGGCACATGTCTTGGAGGTGTTCGTGGATGCACCTCTCTTCACAACTTGTACAGCAGAAGTGTGGTTTGTGAATTTGATGTGAGCTGCCTCTGGGAGGTAAAGGAGGGGAGGAGGGGAAACAGGAGAATAAAGCAGCTTTAAAGCTGCAGCACAAGATATCTGCTGTGAACAGAGAAACTTATTAGACTAGGCAGGGAGGATGTGATGTACTCGAGACAGGATATTGGCAGACTTGGACCGGGTACTGGTGACAGAAATCGTCTGTGGCTGTGATGCAAGGATTGCATGGCAATTGGCTGCCTGGAATCACAGCTGAGCGTCTTGCTAGTCTGGGCAGGTGTCCCTCTGGCGCTGTCAGCTCTGATAGAGAGGTCCTACAGAGGACAACATTTGTCAGGAACAAGCCATATCTCACTTTTGTCAAGGTTGAGTTAGAGGTGGTGGGCAGCCATCCAGCTGAATGTGTGCGTGTGGAACACAAAGTGATGCAGGAGCAAAAAGCAAAGTTGGCTGTCCACTGCCCCCAAGAAAGTTTGGGGCTGTCGGGTTAAAGGGTAAAAGCAGCTGACCTTTGTCTGAGCCCTGTGAGTTAGCCAGGGGAGAAACTCAACTGTCTGTCAAACTTGGACTTACCACATGTAAAGGTTTGGGACTATTTGGGAAACAGTCAGATGTAGCAGTTACATGTCTCTTAAAAGCAGGAATATGGAACGTTCTTCCTCCTTCAAAAGAAAAATTGAATTATTTTTAAGGTTACAGGGTAGCCTGTAACACCAGTGTTCAGGCACATATGACATACAACTTGTGTATCAGTAGCAGCTCCCATGTCACTAATTACCGATACTGTTCTGTGCCGCCCAAGCCCAACTTGTCACGTCCCATAGTTTTATTAAATGATGAGAGGAGAGTTGACCGACAAGGATGATGAGGATTATAGTGCTAAATGACAATCAAAACTTTGGGTATTTTGAGGATATACCGTCTCAACGACAGACAGTTAAGTGTGTGTGTGTGTGTGTGTGTGTGTGTGTGTGTGTGTGTGTGTGTGTGTGTGTGTGTGTGTGTGTGACATTTGTTGTCCTATGTACAGTTCAATCGGTAACAGCTATGTTGTCAAGAGTTTACCTGCTGGGAAAATCTCTAGACTGTGGCATCCCTATTTCATAAGAAACTAAGATGGCCCTCATTAGAGCCCATACCTCTGCAAAGGCCCGACGGTGCCCTGAAACCACATTTAAATTCACTAGAACCTGATTTTTATTTGGATCAGCACCAAATTCAACACACATGAATCAGTCCCCTGAATATTTCCATCAAGAGCCATGAATCATTCTCTGAGAAATCAATCAATATATTGAATAACGTCCTATCTCACAATGTTTCAGAAAAGAAAAAAAAAATCCTGGACCCCCTGCTCCGGTTCCATGCCAAAAATTGAATGAGGTCTTCCATCACCGTTCCACCAAATAATCCATCCAGTAGTTTTTGCGTAATCCTGCAAACTAACTCACTTGGTCTTGTTTGACCAGTGGCTATTAATGGCTAACATGCTCATACATGTTACAGCCCACTGTCATTCATCCTCCTTCTCGGTACAAAAATACTTCACCGCTCAGCTGCCTCAGCATTTGTCCGCTCCCTGACATTCCTGGTGGGCGTTGTAAATGCTGCTGCTCCCTCTCCAGCGTGCCTTGACAGCCATATGCGTTGCAGCACCCTAAATAAAACATGAATTAACACAAAATGACTTAATTACTGTTTATCCAAACAGGCTTTTAGGTTTCCGATGTTTTATCATCTTGTTCAACCAACGCTGCTCATGGGAAAAACTAAAATTCCACTTGACCACCTACGTTTTCTGTGTCAGCCTGACAGTTCAAACAAGCCTGAATCTGTGTCTGTCTCTAGGCAATCTCTGTGTATGAATCAGAACAAACACAAATGTACAAACTGTCAGACTCGATCAGCATCACTCAAAATCACATATATCCTTACTTTGAGGTGAGACCCTAACTCTACATAGTTAGTGAAAACAGTTGTAGGAGGAGAATCTGAAAGCAGTTAGTCAAGTCTGTAATTTTCCAGTTTGGGCTCGAATAGTTTACAAAGAGTCTCATAAAGCTATAGCACTGACTTTGTTTGCATCAATGACAGATGCTTATTAGTTGCATTATGGAAAATGTAGGACCAAGCACTTTTGTGAATGGGACCTCAAAGTCCAGATATCTTGGCGTCAGCTGCAATTATTTTGCAAAGCAAGATGGATTTACCCTTTACAATGTAAAGGGTAAATCCATCTTGGCATCCATGTAATGTTTACATGCTATTACCAAGACTACAGGGATTGTGATGTGGGTTGCTTGGTCCTTCTGTTGGTTGTCGTGTCCAAACCGAAACGTCACAACAACAATAGGATGGACTGCCAATGAACTATTCATTCACCCAGAGGATAGATCCAAACTTCGGTGATCCACTGACCTTTCCTCTAAAGAACTGACATTCTCATTTACCTCAGCTGTACTGAGTTGTATACCAGTCATCAAATGTTAGCTTAACTAAAATGGTGAACATGGTATTATAGCTGGTAAACAACAGCATGTTAGCAGCATTATGAACATGTTCATGGTGAGTTAAGCATTTAGCTAAAAACTAGTAGAGCCTAATTTGATGGGGTTTGGTTGGGGTTTTTGTGCTCGTTAACTTTTTTAAATAAGCACTTTTTGGATGATAAAACTGGAGCGAACAAATGAAAGAGAAGGAACAGAGGAAAAGAGAAGATGCAACACATTCATGGTAAGAAAGGAGGTAAAGCTAAACAAATGTGTACTTTGCTTTCTTTTCCATCCTGATCTCAAATATCACGGAGCAGCTTTCATGCTTCGGTCCAAAGGCAGAGTCATACTTCCATAACAAGAGGTGCCTGTATGTTCAAACACCATATGTGTGCATGCACATGTGCCAGCATACCTTCATTAACTTCATCATTAAGAGCTAATGCCGGCCTGTGTGAAGGTTGACATTAATGCACGCTATAATAAACCCTGATAATCCAATCATCAGAGCTCACCAAACGCACATAGCTGCGAAGTAGCAGGAACGAGTGGATGTGCACGCACACACAGACCCCAGTGTAACGTTGTGATGATTCATCTGCCTCTCTTCTTCCCCTGTTCCCTCTTCTCTTTCATCACACACTCATCTCTCCATCCATCACACATCCTTCTGCTTCACTACATCTCCTTGGCTCGCTCATTCTCTCTATGGTTTAATCTCTCCGTTTCTGTCCCTCCCTCCATCTGTCACCCCTGTCTCTCCCAATTCTTCAACCTCCTCTCTTTTCTCAGGCTCACCCCCACTCCACCACCATGCCTCCCTGATGCTGTCTGAGACAGCTCCACGTTAGCAGCTCGTTCTGTCTGAACGAGGCAGGCTTTATACACTTTAACCCAGGAAACTGTTTAGGGAGATCTGCCTTCACCACACACCTCCACTCTGGTCCACCCGGGATTTCCAAAGAGTATGGGCATCCATGATAATGCAAAATGGTCCTGCGATGAACCTGAATCCACAGTGGCGAAATGTCTCAGTGAACCTCTTCGTTGGTTATTTCAATATAATATCTCCACTGAAATCCTCATTGTTTCTCTAACCCACTCACCTGATCACTCTGTAGTAGATTAGCTGTTGCCTGTGGTTCTGTCTGATGCGCCAGGGTTTCACAGATTGGTTTCTTTCATTTTGAAGGGTTTGAAAGGTCATGAATTTACATGAAACTGATTAGTGTGAAGTACACATACATGATTTCAACTCACAGCCGTAGAGTAGGAGTCTGTTAGTAGCCAGTGTGTTCAGGGAGTAGTTTTGATAAATACATGTATTTAGTCTTTTGCCAAGAGGTAGGTGAGGAGTTTGTAAGGCTGTCATTTTTCCAAAAATCAAGATCAAACTAATTTGACATGGCAGGCAAGCATTCGCAAATGATGAGAGGGGTCATCGAGATGTTTGAAGAGACCGACCTGCTCGTAGTCTCTTGCCTCCAGCTGATGTTGTATGGCTCACCACACACTGTGTTTGTCATGTTAGAAACATTAGGAGATGCATGACTAGCCAAAATGACACCGCGCAACTGGGAAAGACATCAATTACTGCGTGTCTCATCACATTCAAGGACAAGATGTTGAGTAGAAATTTACCTTGTTACTGTACCATATGTACCATCAGACAGAGCTAATGATTGTTACTTCCAGTCTTTATTCTGAGCTACAGCTAAGCATACAGGCTATTAAAGGTGGTGGTGGAAACATGAAATTCAAACGCAGTATAACATCTTCAGCAGAATCACAGATTTGCTTTTTCCTGCACAAAAGTTTCCCAGAGTTTCTCTGAGGAGCTGCAGAAAGTACTGGGTCAGGTTTAACACATCCGGTGGAATAAAGCAGGTGAAGAGGGGGAATTAGCTGAGTCAAGGAAAAAGGGTAGAAATTCATTGCCAGGACATATATATGTGCAAATTTGTACCTGCGCAATTATCCAGGCTACAGACTTCAAATTATAATCACCTCCTGTAGTGCGACATTCAGACTTGGTATCACCTTATCGCCATTTCCTTATCTCTGTTCCTCTCTCCCCCCTCTCTCAGACACACACACACAGATTTCTGACAGTGTGAGATAATATCCGGTGTTAATGTATTCTCAGAAAATGTATTTGCTGACCTACTCTAATGGGTACCTGTGAGGGCAAAGGCACATGCATACAAAGAAAGGGGGAAAGGGGAAGTAAAAGAGCAGGAAGTAAGACAGAAAGAAGGGGGGTAAACAAGTAAGGCATAGCTAAATATTACATTCAATAAATAAACAGAAAAGCAGGCGCACAGAGCATCTTTTTCATCCGAGATACCCGAGGAAAGAATGTCCTGCTTCTTCATTTTGAATCAGTACCCTGTGTGCTTTTCCTCTCATTCAAAACTACTCCTGCAAAAGCTTCAATATTTAAGCAACTACTTTTCACTCAGTGAAAAAACAACTCACTGTACCTCAGAACTAAAGAGAGCAGAGGCAACAGTACAGGCACATGTCATTACATCTGAGAAATACACATGCAACATGTGTTCAGGGTAATGTCGTCACTGCCTGATTCTGCATCAGCTCCTTATGCAGAACCTGGCATTTGAAACTAATAGAATGAGGGAGGAATCTTCTCTCTCTTTGTGTGTGTGTGTGTACGTGTGTACGTGTGTGTCTGTATGTATGTGTGTGATCGTGCGTGCATGTGTGAGTTTGTGCTGCAATTGTCAGGGCCATCATTTCTGAGGTAAGGTTGGAAAATACGGTTTTGAATGGGATTTATGCCAATGGCAATAAATACAGGGCACTAAGCAGACACCTGTAGCAGATTATCTTTTTTCTCATAAATGAACATGATCTCTTATTTAAAGGGGACATAGTATGCCCATTTTACCACAAGTTGATATGGTTCCTTTGGGTCTTAATGAAATGGGCCAAGACCATGTAGGGAGACTTCCAGTGCCTTGTTACGACACAAAACCCAGGAAGCTCAATCGAGTCGCTCAAGCATGACGTTTCTGACTTAGAGGAACTATAACAAAACGCGCGAGTGTTTTTTCCCCAGAGTTTTTGGGTTGGTAGACATGCCAGATACCCACATTAACCTGTAGAAGCACTAACAAAGTGGAATTTGCATGCTATGTCCCCTTTAATTACTTGTTGTGAACATAAATTAAATGAAAAAGAACATTCGTCCATCACCAAGAGCTAACACAAGATTTATGGTTATTCATTAGGAGGGAATGTTAACATGGGCATTATTGCTGAAATTTCTAAAAACGTAGGTTTGTTTGTTAAAACTTGCAGATTTCTTCATATTTTTTGTGAATACTACTCATCTCACAGACACTCACTCTACTCAGATCTAATCTTCAGCTTCATTGTGAGTTGTGTATCATTGACATCGCAAAATTACTCAGATGTTCACTCATTATATTTCCTGTTGCAGCCTATAGGGACTGAACAAGACAGGGCCCAGAATGGAGCCTTGAGGAACTCCACATGTCACTCTAGTGTTGGTGAAGAAGTGCTCAACCAAGGAAACAATTAAATCTCAGATAAACAACTGAGATGTAGATAATTGTTTAGCTGTTTATATACAAACATTTTTATTTAAGGGGCTCACTTGGAACCCTTCAATCTCCTACTGGGTGTTGTTCATTTAAGAACAGCACAGGAACTGCTGACATGAAAACTAACGGAATTTGAAAATAAGTACATTAACTGGCAACCAATCTAAGGATATTGGGATACATTGCTTTCATAAGAAATCTGCTCACTTTACGTCTAGTGCCATCATCAGGTCACTTTGGTTATTGAGTAGATATTTGATATTTATAGACAATCCCATGAACCTCAGCTGTACTTTGTGTTAGTACTAATTAACAAATGTTAGCATGCTTAACCTTGTCTTAATCGTTAATGATGGCTACTAGGTGGTGTATAGAAAGTGTTCTTTTTATCGAAGCAGAATTTCACACAAACATACACACACACTATTTAATAGCAATGTCTCTAAAGATGTTTGATTACTGTCTCTGCACTGTCCAAGGAACATTTTCTTCCTCACAGTGAGTTGCTACTTCATTAGCCCATCCTCTGTTTTCTCTCTTATCTTATCTCAGTCTTCCTGCTTTCCCTTTACCCAACCTCATAACTATTCTCATTACAGTTAAATCACAGTGCATTTTTCTCAGCTCTGCCTTTCTTACAGTCAGAATTACAGTTTTGCTCCCCTGTCCTTTCTCTCGTTCAGTTCCTACGCCCTTAAGCTTATTTTCCAATCTCTCCAAGTCTCCTTCTGCTGCTTTATCTCCTTCTTTCCCTCTGAAAAGTAATATATGTGGTTCTGAATTGTGGGTGAATCTGCTTAAAAATATAAATGACTTCTTTACCATCGCCAGCTGATAACTTTGCCTTTTCTTTTTTTACTTTATGTCCCAAACATATTGGAAAAAGTTTTAGTAAACACTAGAAACCAACATGGCTTCCAGTGACTTTGATATAGTAGTTTGTTTTGACATCTTTTTCTTCAATCACTCATCATTAACTGAACCATGTTCCAGTGCTGCTTAAATAGAAATCAATGGCAGGGCGACAAGCATCGCAGCAGAAAATCAGCAACAATGAGCATGTGCACTGAGCTGACTTGTTTCCATACCTGTTAAACTACCTGTCATTACATCACAGTCATTTGAACCAGGACAGGCCAGATGTTGGTGGGTGTCGTAAGCGGGTTATTTGAAAGGGCTTTAGACTCAAGAGGGTCATGTCATGATGAGGTTGCTGCTGCCAGCGTATCTGAAAAGGTTGATGAACAGACTGTTGTGCCAGCTGGATTACAGAGTTGCTATGAAAACAAATGCATGTCTGAATGAGAGGAAGTTAGTCCGACAGTGGCAAAGGTTGGACAGTTGGTTTTTTTGGTGGCTGGAGATGGTTGGGAAAAGAGTCCCGAGTCCGTGGAACCATAAGGAAAGAAACCAGAGTATTGTGGTTAGAGAGACTCAGACAGATGGTTGAGGAGTAGGTGCTTTGAGTGTGTTAAGAATAGTGAGCTTGTCTTGATGAGTTATAATTACATTATACTGTGAGTTAAAGTGTAACTTGACTGAAGTGTCTCACCCTGGAAATGAATATCGTGCCTTGAGATGCAGGAGGTGAGGCTAAGACATACCAACCCCACTACACATACACACCTGATATACCAATTCGCTTGCTTAAGCTAAGTTCTCTGGCTATGATCTACAACTCCAGTAGCAGAGCACACACTTTTGTGGCAGAAATGTCGTATGAAGTAGAAGCTACTTGCCTCTGGACCTCAGGTCGTCCTGAGCCGCTTCAGCTGCTGGCACAGGCACTGAGACAGCCGGGGCTGCCTCGGCCAGCGGTTCAAACAGTGTGTGTATGTCCATGTGTGTGTGTGGATGCTGACTCTGATGGTAGACGATGTGGTGGTTTCAGCATAGATTTTAAAATGAGTTCAGCTCCAGATTCCCAATCACGAGTGGTCGCTGGTGGCAGATGACCGATTTTTATATATATATATCATGACGAAGAGATGTCCCAAACAGTTGCCTCTTCGTAAGCATTGGTCCTGAAATGTCCAAGACGGTATGAAATCAACATTCATGTATTTGATCAAAGAATAGTCATATTATTTAGTTTATAGTTAAGAAAAAGCCATTTAATTGTGCAGTATTCCCCTAATTATCATTTTTGTATTAGACGTTTGAACAGAGAAAATTTCTGGTGTTATTGAGACCAGCCCCTGCCAACCCACCTTATAGGAAAAGTTGCTCATCTAGTGAAACATCATCTGCATCCTTGCCACAATTGAGAAGAGAAGATTGATACCACTCTCAGAACCAGACGATGACTTTAGCTAAGCATGAAGATCAACCTATCATGACCATTTAGAACAACCTCCTGAGTAGTGCTCTAATTTAGATTCAGGAGCACAACAGCAGCAAAAGCAGAATCTGACATTGGCAACACTCTAACTGTGGGTTGTGGAGTTCCTGTAGTGGAAAAGGTCTAAAAGAATTTAGTTTAACCTTTGGACAGAGTAAAGCTATCCGTTTCTCCTCATCGCCTGCTGACTCAAGCATAATTAAACCTAACCCTGCTTCACAATAAAAGACTGGAAGGAAACATGAACGATGACAACATAGTAAAATCTAAAGTCACCGGACTCTATGTTTATGTCCTGTGGAAGCCTGCAGCCACACACACTCATACCTCTGCACTGAGGTGGCTGTGGTAGTGAGCTGAGCTTGTGTTTGCATAGAATAGATGGAATTTTGATTTGAAATATGCAAATCAAATGCATAGGTATTTTCAAGCCTTTAGATGCAGATGGCACGTGGACACACACACACACACACACACACACACACACACACACACACACACACACACACACACACACACACACACACACACACACACACATTTCATGTATATTGAGATTTGCTCTTTCACCCTGAAAAAAACAACATGATTAATTGTAGATTGGAATACAGTTTGTAATGGTGCTGGGGTTGGGTCTGCGAAGAGTTAGATGAATGGGGATATGTGTTCTGATGTGAAGGATGTGCTCAGTGTTACACACATGTAAATTAATTCAATTATCTCACATGAGAAAAGTTGTCATCAGGGTTCTGCAGGAAGCAAAACAATCAAACAACATCTAATGTTACAGTTTATGCAAGGACTCTCACACACACACACACACACACACACACACACACACAGACATGCATGTAAATAGAAAACACTTGAACTTCGACTCTTGGTCTGTTTATTTTCACTTCATCTTTTCTTTCATCTCCCTCATAAAATAAATCGCACAGCATCCTCTCCTCGCTGGGCCTCCAGAGGACCTGCCCCATCATCCTGTACATTCTCACACAGCTGTCACACGTGTGCAGGCATGTTTTGCACGATTTTAGTTTTTGTTTAAACATTGAAGGCCCCATTAAATATATGCATTTTCCCAATTTAAAATTTGTAAATAATTTATTAATATTTAGACAAACACTATTTTAGAACCATCCATCCACTATCTATACCGCTTATCCTTGGTCACAAGGGGGGCTGGAGCCTCTCTCAGCTGGCGTTAAGCGAGAGGAAGGCAGACTCTGGACAGTCCATATTTTTGTGTTTTCACATCTAAATCGCTGTCTTTTTTTCCCGTTGAAACAGTTTCAACTGTTTGATGACTCATCC
The DNA here is from genome assembly GCF_022539355.2 of Hippoglossus stenolepis. Taxonomy (NCBI): domain Eukaryota; kingdom Metazoa; phylum Chordata; class Actinopteri; order Pleuronectiformes; family Pleuronectidae; genus Hippoglossus; species Hippoglossus stenolepis. Next base: position 21,122,778 of record NC_061492.1, on the reverse strand, counting down.
TGTATTATGGAGCATTTACTCATTTAGCTTTCAAGTATGATGCTTTGTAGACTATAAATTCTGCCTGTTAGGGACGTCCGCTGTCACATTCATCTGTTAAATCTGCAGGTGTAAGCAAAGGTAGCAGGAGTTGTTGATGACAGAGAGGAGGCTATTTTCTTTATATGTAGCTGCTAGATACTGTCAACTCTCCCGAGGAATCGTGACACACATATAGGGCTATTGGCTGCTACAAACACTTATCAATATAGTTTTGTGTTTTTCACATGTAAATATATGGAATCAAATACCGCTCTGTTTAAGCTTCATGTACATCGACAGAACAAAAGCAGAAAGAACAAAATTATGGCTGAGATACATGTGATTGCTTAGTTGTTGTTTCAGAACCATGGACAGCTCTGTTTTTCTGGGTGCGTGTCCACTGCACGCAACATGAAAAAAGAAGACAAGCCAGGAATATGATGATGCGCATTACCTAGCCATTAAACACAGTGGAAAAAGAATATCGGAAAGTTGTTCTGTAAGAAAAAAGAAAACACCTCAGAGATCCCAGTCGATGCCAGTAGCCCCACCAGCAGCTTCGACGTCCCAGACACACTTCCCCCTCCACAACAAACACAATCAACTTCCTCTAGTTCCCACTGTCCCTGCTCATTTGAATCTGAGAGCCAGCTCAGGTTTACTGACAGTCCCAGACCACTTATGGACAAAAAGTTGGTTTAATGGAGGAAATCAAATAACTTGAGTAATAAAGTTAAATTGTCAGAATTCACACACTAGACAAGTTGACCAGAATGTAAAACCACACACTTGCCTTTTTTTAGCAAAGACACTTGAGCGATCTAACGTGACTTCAGAAGAAAAACAAACATGGAGGAGGACCAACGTGGTCAGCTAGGCCCACTTGTTCTGTTTTCCAGCAAAATAAAAAAATATGTATGAATTCATGGCTGAGAAGGCAAAATAAGCTTTTGCATCGCGAGCTGGCGGTGAATTGGAAATGTAACAGATGGAAACATCTGGTTGGTGGATCTTACCAGTCAACTTGCTCTGATTGGCAGTTGTGTGTTGATGCTCAGTTTTATGTCAGACACTTAAGGATTACATACATAATAATACATAGATACATTTGTCAATGTATATTACACACTCTCTTTTCTCTTGAATGTTGTAAATATTGTTAGTTTGTTGATGTGCTCTGTAACACGCAACATCTACTGCACTAGTGTCAGTCCTGGGAGAGGGATCCCTCACATGCGGCTTGGAGGTGTCCATTTTCTATCCCCCGGGTTCAAAGAGGTCTTTTCTTAGTTTTTCTTCACTCTGGTCGAGGGTGAAGATCAGAAGATAATGCACTCTGTAAAGATTGTTCAAATCCAAAGAGGCAAATTGATACAAATAAAATTGTATTTGCCTTTGATGAGATCTCCTTCATTCTAGTCTTTAACTTGTCTCTATTTTCTGTTCTCCCGTCATCCTCCTCTCCTCCAGTATGAGACTAACCACAGCTGTTGTTTTGTCTCCTACAGTTTCTGCATAATTCATCACTTTCCTTCCCCAACAACAACTTTACGGCGCACTTTTAAAATGTATGTCCATGCAAATCCATATAACACTGAAAGTGAAAGATATCTCTATAATGAATAATGTACACACAGGCCCCTTTCAGGCCCCTTCACTACTGTATACATACATATATTACTATTTATTTAGTTGTTTTTGTCTCTTTGTATATTTTGAAGAAGTTTTCTTCCCTATTTTAACCTGTTTAAACGAAACAGAAAGCACAGGAGCAGCCTACATAATCTGTGACAAGCACGCATCCATAATTCATTTCTACAGCTGCTGTGTGTGTCTGTGCATGGACAGACACACACACAGATGTAGGTCATGTTAAAAACCAAAACATGAGACGGAAACAGGAGAAAAAGAGCAAAGAAGAAATGGACAAAGAGGACAAAGAAATACGGACAAGAGACACAACTGACAAGAGGTGCAGTTTGACAATGTGGAAAGTTTCTGGTTGAAATGAAACTTGGAGTTAATTATTTAAATTATTGATTTTGTTTCTGATATTCAGCAGACAGATGTGGGTGGAGACGCCCAGCTGTTTCTGTTTCTTACGCTGCTAAATTAGTTTGGAAGGATATTTATGAAATAATTCTTAACTTAGAGAATTTGGGGTAAAAAACAAACAGAAAAAGTTGTTTAGGGTTTTAAACTATATTGAATCTCCTCATCTGTTTTTCAATTTAAATGTCTAAATATAAATCATTGTAAAATGTGTTATTTATTTGTAAACAAAAGTGAACCACGTGGAGTGAGTATTGTACTGTAATTGGTTGCGTAAAAGGTTTCCATAATATATTTTTGAAGCAGTAGTTTGTAGTAGTTTGTGTTGTATTGTACTATACTGAAAACGATTTATCTATTTTTGTTCATTTTTTCACAGTGTAGATGATACATTGTCAAATTTGTTCCTTTTGAGTCACTTTTAATCTTCAACAAATTTTTACTTGACCAGAAGAAATAAAATAACATCTGAAATTTAGGTCAAATATCCCTCATTATGGGACAGAAGCACCAGAAAAGACAAAAATATTGCCATAAAAATATTTTCGGGAGGAGCAAGGGTACCATAGCGTCCAAAATTTTCTAAATATTATAAACATATTTTGTTTCTAAAATAAACCTTGCTATGATATTTGAACTGTCAACACAGATCGCAGATTAAATTAAATTAAAATGACCAATAAGGTTATTTACAGATAAATGACCTACTGTACCATTAAATGTCAACACTGCACATAGGTTTGTGGCCCCTCAATATGGGAGGAAGTGCCAGATGTTATCAGAGCTGATGCTGTGTGTTTCGAAAGGACTTCGGGGCCCTTCATTGAACCAAAGAGCTAGTGGCGGTTTTACGTAATTGTCATTACATAATCAGCCGTTCTTGGGGGCCTACTCTCAGCTCGGGACCCCAGGAAATTGCCTGATTGGAGTACCCTGTTGCAACTTCCATGCTGGGACATCCCTCTCCATGTTTTAGATCCTCTTGAAGGCTCATCTGAGAGCACCCCCTCTTCCGACACCTCTAACATCTTATTTTACCTTACTAGCTTATTTTAGGTGCACTTCTTTACCTGATCTCCTGCAGCAGCACATCTTCAGACAGAGCAGTCGCACTTCACATTTACACGGCATGAAGTTGGTGAAGCTCACACCACAGTGGATGGTATAGTGTTCAAAGCTGCATGCTAAAGGTAACAATACAATATTATTTGTAAGTGTTTGCAATAAGTACACACGATTACTAAAGTCTATAATAACTGAGATCAGATGGTATCTCAGATGGCAACAAGTGAAGATGGTTTAACATAAAGGTTTGTGTCAGTTTCAATGAGCCTCCGCTACCATTGCCATAGAAAAGAGGCTTGTTGGAGAAACAAATCAGTGGTGAGTTATTAAGCAATCATTATCATAATTGGATTCAACTCAAACCAAAAATGGAAAAATTTCATGAGCAGATTGTAAAATCATCATCATAATTACCACTGCAGGCGATCAGGTGTTTCTAGCTGAAATGCACCTTTGGAGTATTTGTTAAATCTTCTCATTGACCAGATTTAGCTCTTCTGCATGATGAGTAAATGTAAATTCATGTACCTGCTGTATCATACCCCCCCTCCCCTTTTTCAACACGTGTTCACAACAAAATAAGATGTGAAATATTAAGTGATTATAAGTTGCCTTGTTATGATATTGAAATATTCCAAGAACATATTCAAAATGAGCTTTCTCTGCCAAAATCTCTGCCACAAATGAGGGCAACCATTTTCGGACGTTGCAGTAAAAGGCCTGCTCCAGTCCGCAGGGTCAGATTGTACACAGCAGGTTTTAAGGAAAGTATCGATCACATTGATGATGAGAAGTCTCAGAAACATGTCACGAACAGGATACCCCTGTTGTTATAGGGTCGAGAGCTTCCTTGAAATAAGAGCAGTCGGAGTCAGGAGCCGTATGGTGGTAAATAAGCGGTCATAAGAAAGCAGTGTGACTTTTGGCTTTTTTGAAAATGTCACAGACTATTGGTTTGTTAAGTCTTGATGCTGCCATCATTGTGAAGTGTTTTCCACACCTTTATCTAAAGATCAACCTTGAAAGAGCAGTTTCTTAGCAACAGCTCCAGGACGGGCATTTACAGGCAACAGATGAGGCTGAACCCTTTTCTGTGGCTCTGCACTTCACACATCAACCTGTTGAAAGTGATCACTTCACATTATCACACAGCGGATTTATTTCAACACAAAAACCTTGTCTGCAGTGCAGCACCGCACGCAAGTTTGTGTCTGTTGTCTTTTGTCGGTTAGCTCTCCCTGTGATATGCTCGCGCACACACACACACACACACACACACACACACACACACACACACACATAGGGGGAAGCGTTTGGCACTTGCAGGCCTTGTGAGGCGAACAGCCTGATCCAGGTCCCTGAGCACTCATTAAACCCCAGCTCGACCTCTCAAACACAAGCTATCGATCCGTTAGGCAAATCCCTCTCTCTCCATCCGTCACTCTCTCAAACATTACCTTCTCCACACCTGCCTCTCAAACTATTTTTTCTACGAATGAGTTTCAAGGTCATATGAACACACATGTTGCACTGTGAAGCCCTGCTCTACCCCTTCATTATTCCGGAGAATATCTAATATGCAAAATTTCAATGAAATTATTTGCAAAGACACCATAAATACTTGTTTCAGTCCTGATTGGAACAATATGGATATTTCTCCAAATATCTCGTCCCAAAAAATGTTATCCTTTCAAGAGCAAACTGACAAACACAAAGACCTGGCAGCCGCGGAAGTGAAAATCTTAACGCAAAATAGTTTAGAGCCAAATCAGAATTGGCTATGTGAAGGTGTGAAATGTCCCACAAACACAGAAGCAAGGGTAAAGGACATGTTGTGTGAGTAACAAAGAGGCTCAACACTGTTTGGACTGATGGTTAGAAATGCTTCAGTTTGTTTGTTTATGTTTCAGATAGTGAGTAAAAGCACTATCTGGCCATTTGGAGACATTTGGAGTTTGGCCTGGAGGCTTTCAATTTCACACAGATGTGTTTTTCTACAAAATGTAGGTGTAATCTTGTGATTTTACAGCTTTTGCATTTTCAGAAACTATGATGTAACTTTTCAAATGATGTAAACACATTCTGGCCTGAAAATTCTTCTGTTACATGCCTGTTTATTTGGGTATGGCACACTGCACAAATCCCTAATTTTCATGTGAATACACCTCAAATAAATGTCTTAGGAGAGTTCTATCAAATAAACAAATGAGCAGTTTAATTAGTTTTAAGACAAAAGACAATTTAGGTAAGTCTGCCAATGAAAAACATGCACATCACATTTGCACAGACAACACAAGCTACATTAGCTCAAACTTATACCACCTGTCAGAAGAATTTTACATGACTGTGAAGACACCTACGTGGTAAATTCAAAGCTATGATGCTAGGGAGGAAACGTGGAGTTTCTGTGTTTGGACCTCTTCTAATTCAGCACGCAAGTTGTGATTGCAAAGATAATTTGAAAGCCTCACCGAAACCAACACATCATGCTGTGTTTTAGATTCGCTGTCACACTCCTGTGTTTGGTGAATTCACAGTGTGATCCATTAAAGACAGGGTTGTACAAATCAAAACATCCCGTCTTCTTGAGTACGAGCTGGCAGCTAATATTACACGCTGCGTGCACCATTCCACACAATTATCCTTTTCCAGTCGAAGATATTTTGTCACAGAAGGAAAAGCAAAGGTGTAGATAATAAAAGGAATGATGGTTGAATTTCATTTAGCTGCTTTTTTTTTTACAGAATCAAAACCGACAAGCATCACCAAAACTCCTGAATCTCTTTGTCTTTGCAAGTTGACAAGTCTTCGTTGTATGGCTCAACTCTTTCTTGTCAAGATATTCGTATACTTTTTGTTTTCCATGCACGTTAGAAACGTCAACATGTCCACTCACTCGTGGTTGATCCTCCAGAGAATCTCCTGCTGTGTTCTCACATAGATTCACCCGGTCATTATCTAGCGATTATACCAGGGAGCTGGTAGGAGAAAGACTGTCTGACTTGCGATCTCACACACAGCCCCTCCAGAGAATATCAGGAGATTATCCCCAGATCAGTACATGTCTGGAAGGAACTTTATTGGTAACACCTGTCCTTTTCCTGTAGTTAAATCGGCATAGAAAAAAAGCTGGTTGTCAAGATTTGTGGTCAGTATGTAGTAAACCAGTGAGGGATCATGTCCTTGCTGCAGTGTATAAAACTTGTGAGCCATTTTGCCATTAATAAGGATTTATGTAATAGTGTTATCATTAAAATCCAAATTCCCATTAATGTCTCAAGAGTGCTTGTTGGTGAAATAATTAAATTGAGCTTCTTTTTACGAGCTTTGATCACTTTGTTATGTACGTATGTCCGACTGAAGGCCAGACGTCAGCCTAGAGATTTTGTATTTATAAATGGGCAAAATCCTGCAGCCATTAAGAGGATTTTGAATTTCATATTTATTTAATCATTGTTTATTTTAAGACTCGTTATTTTTTTGACTTTGGCCTTCAAGTACTGCCTCGTCTAACTCTATGTTTCCTCTCATACTTTAAGGAGGCTGGTTTAAATGAATGAAGTCCCATAAGGCTCGTGCTCAAACACTGAACACAAGAACATGGAGAATTTTCCTGGCTAGAAAAGGAGGAGAAATTAATGATACAACATGAATCAACATACAAGTGGTTTCCTGATGACAATTCAGCTGTGTGTTCCTCAGAGATTCAATGGAAGAAAATGCAAGAAAGAATAATGAGCAGTGCGAGGGCTTGGTTGTGTTAGTGCCGACTCCCAAATAGACAAGACTTTCAACCAACAGATGGTGTTGTTATTTCTTATACCATCTACCATCAACACAAGGTTACTTTTATTGTTTACCAGTGTCTGATATATTCATCTTGTGCCACTTCTCTCTGCAGTGATGGATTGGGCCTCTTTGGGAAACAATGTGTTTTGGCGAGTTGTCTTGTGTAATGATGAGTATGGACAGCTTGGTGTCTGGAAAAGCCCAATCTTTCTGTATTAGCACTAAACGATCCCTTTGATGAATCTTTGTTTTCATCATATCAGCCTCAAACGAACAAAACATCTCAAGAAACTAGTGAAGTGCCCGTTGTCAACCTGCCTGTTTGGAACGGGCTGTTCTCTTGGCCTGTGTTGATGCTCCGGAGCCACTTCAGAGTTATTCCTTGCCTGCTCTACAACACACTGTTACTTTTTATTGTGTGTCTGCTGGACATTGTGTGCAAAGCTTTTTTATAAACAGTCTATGGGGCAGAGTGAAGTTAGAGAAGTGGCTCCTGTGGCTTTTATATAGGTTTGAATAATTAAATGAACTAGTGTTACTTTTTCATTCATAACATGTCGTCTTTATCAGATGTCTGTAAAGCATTCGACACAATCTTCAGACCCAGGTTTGCAACGTTTCAAAATAAAAGCTCTGTACTCCTGCTCGAAATAAAGCATTGCAACAACAAAATGAATGTTGTGCTTTTTACTTTGAAGACAACTTGCTGAAGAGACAGTAATTCTATGAATGTGTGTGTGAATGTCTGCGTCAGTTCGATATGGTGAGATAAAAAATTTCTAAACAATTTGTCGATGATTTTAACCCGAGGTTTGACCCAGTTGCCGATCACCCCTCTAATTTATCCAAGGACCTAGAAAAAGACATGCTCAACTCAGTCCACAGACTGAAGGCACATTCCTCCACTGGCTGCTAAAGGCTGCTTGTCACTTGTTGTATAGATATAGATATATACACACTTGTGGAATGAGTAGGTCGATGTGCCAGATGAGTGAAACTTAAACATGTTAATAAAGTGAGGGGAAAGAAGCACAATGTCTTCAAGATGATAATAACATGTTGAATTTCATTATTCTAGTTAGATGCCGTCTTGTGACAGTTGCTGTTCTAAACTTGAGCTGATACGCTCTGTTTCGCTCAGGACACTGGCGACACCAGAGACCAACAGAAGGGCAGAGAGGGAGAGCAGATGTTTGACCGCCGTCCAGTCATAAGCTGTTCACTACACTGTGAAGTTAGCATGGCACACTATCAAAGTTTCCACGGTGTAGTCAGCCAGCTGTTGTCCGAATCCTCCTCTCCAGCTTTGTGTCCACAGCAGCACGTCCTCAGACACACACACATGCAAACACACGGTACACTGACACAAGCTGCCTACGGGTAACATTAAGGTGCTTGTCTCATATGTTATATGTTTTTCTGATGCTGTTGTGTGTGTGCTGCTCCTAGGCCTCAGTCAGCTCCAGATCCTCAGCTCCGCCTCTGCAGTGGGTGGTGCCTCTGTACACCTGGAGCCCTAATCAAGCTGGAGAGTATAAAGCTGAGGAGCTGCTCTTCAGTCTCCCTCTGCCTCCTGCTCTGCTTGCGCTGCTGTTGTCGGCTGCCTTGCTAAATCAACTGCCTGTGTATAATTACTTGTTGAGCTGTTTGCCCGCTCATACTATTTAACTTTTATGTTATTCCTTAACTGCTATTGTTAGCTCTAGGATTCTTTGTTAGACTTTTGGCCAGGAAGCTGTAGGGGAGAGTAGCAAGTTTGTTTCAACACAGTTTTCTCCTGTTTAAGTGCTGTCAGGGAGGTTCAGTTTGTGTACCTTTCTTTTTGTTAGACAGAAGTATGTTTGGTTTGAGTTGTGTTTGTTATTTGGTTAGTCTCTCTCTGAAGTCGTTTTGCTTCCGTTGCTGGCAATAAACAACCTTAAATAAACTACTTGACTCCTGACATCGTTTAAATCTGGTATTGCGTTACTCCCTCTACCCCTAGACCAAGTTGGGGACGTAACTGTTAGTTTCAATTATTTCAGCTTAGGTAGAGCAGGTTGTCCACTGACCAGGTAGGTGATTTGACCCCAGTCTCCCCAATTCTGTGTGCCAAAGTGTCCTTGGACAAGATACTGTAGCACTTAACACTTTTAGTTTAGTTTTTATTTAGTGGTTGTAATCCATCAGTTCCTGTCAGCTACAATAAAAACCTCAGATTTCACTGGTTCATTGAATTACTGCTCTTTAATTAACTATAATCTCTGGCACCTACCAATTATAATAAAGACTGGATTTTTGTAAAAGAAAAAAGAGAATATAAAAATCTAATTCTCATTTACTTTCTAAAATATCCTTTTGTTATTTTAAAAATGATATCTATAAAATTATATAATATGGGAAGCTATTAAGAGACTATGACAAGCAATCGCCCAACCACCTGCCCCCTTGACCCCATCCCTTCTCACATTCTCCAGTCTATTGCTCCTGACTGTCTTCCCTTTCTCAACCATCTTATTAACACTTCCCTAACTCTCTTAAAGAGGCCAGAGTGAACCCTCTCCTCAAGAAACCCAGCCTCAACACGTCTGAAGAAATCAACTACGGACCTGTCTCTCTTCTTAATTTTGTTTCCAAATACTTGAACATGCTGTCTTTAATCAACTCTCCTCCTATCTTCACAAGAACAACCTTCTTGACCCTCACCAGTCTGGTTTCAAGGCAGGCCACTCAACTGAGACTGCCCTCCTTGCTGTCTCTGAGCAACTTCACACTGCTAGAGCAGCCTCTCTCTCCTCTGTCCATATCCTTCTAGACCTTTCTGCTGCATTTGACACAGTGAACCACCAGATCCTTATTTCCTCCCTTCAGGATCTCGGGGTCTCAGGCTCTGCTCTCTTTCTGCTCTCATCCTACCTCAACAAACGCACTTACCGGGTAACTTGAAGAGGATCTGTGTCAGAACCTTGTCCTCTCACTACTGGGGTCCCTCAAGGTTCTGTCCTGGGTCCTCTCCTCTTCTCTCTGTACACCAACTCTGTCATTCTGTCATTGTCATCCAGGCTCTGGTCATCTCACGCCTAGACTATTGCAGCTCCCTCCCGGCTGGTCTGTAATGTGGTATTACCATAGGTAACTACAACTACTTTGTAGTTTAGCTTTTTCGAAGCTAATGTACTTACGTGATTCTTGCTGTTCTGGGTTTGTACCCTCATGGTTGATTCATTTAATTGTAAATCGCTTTGGATAAAAGTGTCACCTATATGATATGTTATTGAAGAAATAGTACAAATGTTTTTCTTTACCTAGGAGTTATGGTTTCATTCACTGCTTCTTTTCTCCATTACAAGGCAGAAGGTGCTGATATTTTAACTTTCTATAAGATATCATGTATAGTTTTGCAATGTATAAATGAATAATAAAACAGACAAAGGTCAATGCCTCTATGTGAACTGAAGAAGTACAATTTAGTAGAAAATCATTGTGTGCAGTAATGCAATGGATTGCACATATATTATTTTAATTACAATAGCACTCAGTAGAGTGCATATCTCTACAATTACACTCAGACAGTTCCCTAAATATGCCAGATTTTTGCCCCTAAATAATGACTATGTGATGATGCAGCTTTAAAAGCATCCATCCAGTTAGGAGTGAGCATAGGTCACAGAAAATTTGCTTGCTATAAAAAGTGGGATGATTTGGGCTGACTAACACACAGCCCTATCGAGCTGCCCTGAAAAAAATAAGGGCTATCGACCCGAGCGTGCCCCGGTGAGCTTTGCTGAGCTCAATGAGGGATGTTGTAAAGGTCAGGGTGCAGCAGTTAATCTGGAGAGTGCTGAAACAGAGCCAGCAGGAAGGCCAAGGAGAGTTTATACCACCTCTCTCCCCCCCTCTCGCTTTCACTCACATGCACACAATCTTGTTCCCTTCTCTCTTTACCCTGAAAGAGATGTTGCGTTGTGCACAGAGTGTTTGTGGAAAGCCAAGGCCTGATTTAATCTGTTCAGCAGAAAAAGAGCATTGTCTCATTCCCCGGCCAGGCAGTGGATGCAGCTACATTCTGCTAAGGAGAGACGGCCAGAAAGAATGGGACAAGGAGAAATGAGGAGAGCAGGAAAGAGTGGGATTAAACTGTCACTGACACGACTAACTAGACATAGTGTGAAATGTCCATGACAGTCCACACTCCACCCACAACCTGTCCAGCCTACACCAGAAAGGAATGGGCAGAAACTTTATTGATGACTGAGGAGAAATTGAGAGGAGGAGGAGGAGGAGGAGGAGGCCACATTCAAGGTCCTGAACATAATGATGACACTGACTCTGCACTTAATGGTCTTTTTAACCTTTTGTGGTCGATACATGATGTTATACTCATTCATCTTTTTATTCTTATTCATATTTCCCTCTATAACAGCAGTCACTGAGTAGATGTTATCTTAGCACCATCTTTATCTTAGGACAGAAAGATACAGGTAGGGTGGTGGTAGAGGAAGCTTTCAAAGTGACAGTTGGATAAAAGAAAACCTCCAGTTGTCCAAACCAAATACAAAGTCAATTTTACCATTGCGTTGCAATACTCAGGTTTTGCCATATAATCATTTGTGCTTACATGCGGTACTTGGGCGAGTAAATACAACCAGTAAATAGAGCTATTGACTGTACACCAGGAGCTGTGTCTTGAAGACTGCCTTTTCCAGCACTACCTGAGGCTGACCAGTGGCCAGTTTGATGACTTACTAGTTTAGGTCAGTGCCAGGACCTGACTCCGAGTTTCATTTTAACGCTGATTGGCTTTTCTGACATCCCAAATATTAAAATATTTCAACTTAAGTGACTAAAGTCAATGAAGTCAATTCCCCACCTATTGCATCACGTTATTCACGCCGAGTGATGCAAAGAAACCAATACTATCAAGAAAGGCAGGTATAATGTATGACATTTTTAGAAGAATAAGTTTGAATCGAAATATGTTATTATAATTGCATATAATAATTAAGTGATAAAAAAAATAGTTTTGAATGGGTACGAAGTGCCAGGAAAAAACGTTTGAGAATATGTTTCACTACAGATATAGCCACTAATTGCAATTGTAAACTTGTGACCTGCTAAAGGCTACTGATGTTTGTTGTTAGAACTCCCAACAGATTGATATTCTTCAAGTACGCTATATAAAATTAAATGTTAGGTTTTATTGAAGCTGCTTGAAATAGAATTCTCTATCACATTACAAGTCCATAGACTCTAAGTTGTCCAGGAAAAGAATGGAGGTCAGAGGAGAGAAGGTTAGAGATTAGCTGGGTCAGGGCAAGACAGACAGAAACCAAAGAACAGGAAGACACAGAGTGCAACAGTGCCAGGGAATAAAAGTAAAAGAGTGGACAGAGAGATGATTTATAAGGTTTTCTGGATGTTTTTTCTCTTTGTTGTGGAAGCAGAAAGTGAGAAACAGAATAACACGGTCAGGAAGCTAATATAAGTGACAGTATTTTTGCTCCATGGACCTCAACCCTGTCCAGTCTGTGCCTAGAAGGGGGAAATTAACTATCTGTCTGTTCCTTTAGTGACTCGTCGTTTCCTGATGCCTCCCAGGGCCTGCTAGGAATCTTAACTAGAGCCAGACCACCGAGTGACAAAGGAGACAGAGGAGGGAGGAAGAAAAGAGCGGAACACTGGCAAATGGTGACACTTTGGTTTGCCCTGATTCACTCCCAATCAAATCAAAATTGAACTGTTCAATCTGATTGCTGGTTCATGCCAAAGATGTGTCAATACAGCCAAGGGGAAGAAATGCACCTAATTAAGAAACTACAGTTACGGCTTGTAGGACTGTGCACTGAACTCGTACTTTAAAAAGGGATAGTTCACCCTAAAAATGGAAATTCACACATTATCTACTAACCACTATGCCGATAATAGGGTTGGGTCAAGTGTTTCAGTCCACAAAACACTTTTGGAGTTTCAGGCGTAAACAGTGTTGCAGCCAAATCCAATACAATTGGAGTAAATGGTGACTGATTCTTCAAACCTAATGATGTCATTTACACCATGTTTTTAGTCTTAATGTCCGCTGTGATCCACATGCGAACACTGCTCCAGAGGTCGACATCAGAGGAAATTTAGGCCCTTAAAGACATGACTAAATGGCACCTTTTCGAGTCGAAGTTGAATGTCGGGGCTTACGGCTGCTTGGATGACACCAAAGGAGCAGTATGGAGGCATTTCATTTTTTTTGCTGTTGTTTTTTCTGTTTGAAGATAGATCACCATTTACTTCAATTGTGTTGTATTTGGCTGCAATGCTGTTTACCCCTGTAACTCCAAAATATTTTTGTGGACTCAAACACTTCACCCACCCCTCCATCGGCATAGTGGTGAGGAGATAATGAGTGAATTTTCAGTGTATCTGCATAATAATTGATGCTATTGGCGAGTCGAAAGTGGTCTCAGGTGTTTTTACACTTTTCAAAACAGTGTTTGTGGTCATAGCTGGTCGTAGCATAACATCTAACGTGATGGGATACCTGGTCAAACATAAAATATATGTAAAACTGAACAGTGTACTGTATTTGATAGCCTGAAAACCAGAAAAAACTAAATTTGAGGCAATTCCCTCAAGACCTTCCAGAGATGACATGATATTAATAATGGGACAGATGCACCCAAAAACATAACGTCTCTGGTAATGGCTGATGTAAAGAAGTAAGTGAAGTGCATTCCCATGCAGAAGTCACGTAATTACAGGTTTAATTTGATCGAATTGACACCAACATTACTTCAAGTATCCGCCTGCTAAATTCTGGGACTTGTAGTATAATGTCCAGGCCAAATAATCTAGGACTAAAATCAGTCATAACTGGACCTATTTGGCCCTTTGGCGGCAATCAGCTGTGGACACAACAGTGATATGAATTACACTGTAAAGTTCTTGTGGGTGACATACTTGCATACATTACAACTAATTTCACATGTAAAGTTGTGTGCAAATGAAGCAGATAAAAGTTTGTCAGAATTTACTCTTTTACCTCTGCTTTGGTCTCTACCAACTCCTGAGGGAAATATCTGCCTCTTTAGCTGCTAAACACTCCGCTACGTTCACCAGCTAGTCACTAGCTTTGTTTATGTTTAGTGGTGTACAGTTGGTTTGTATGACTTTTACATTAAAAGCAGTGGTCTGCTGCTACAATAAACAGAACGCAATTAGAATGAAGTTGTGGGCTACAAAATGAAAATAATTAGTTTGATACAACCAAAATGCTCTATAGAACAGAACAGAAGAGCTGAGTAAGTTCACTATGAGTGACCCATTGCACAGAACACATTCATTTGATCAATTATAATAAAACATATTGATTATAGTATATAGCTGTAGGCTAGCAAAGGTTTTGACTGCTGAGGTATTCATGATATCATGCCCATGTCTTTTATAAAGCTCTACAAATTGTAAACAGCAAGCTTGCCATTTAAACTTTAGCATTCAACTGCAAATGCTTGTTCTGCACCTAAACCTTCATCAAGAGGAAAACAAACCTGGGGGAAGAGAAAAAGTGTCAGAGTAGAGTTGAGCCATCGGGAGAGTGTTTTATCACATTTTCTCAGTGAAACAACTGGCACACAGGAGATTTCAGGAAATGGATAGGGTGCTGCCAACAAGCCCAGACCTGTCAACACACTCTCTCTCTTCTAAGTGACCCTAGAGCACCATCATGCATACTAACAGTTGTGTGTAGAATCAAGAAATGAGAAATGTTTTCCTTCTGATGACAGTGTGACAAATCACTTAACCTTTAAAGATGTTTTATGCAATTAGAACATGTTCCTCATACAGAGCAAATTACAGTGAGTGGAAAAGTGGAACTGATCTTAAGACGTTGACTCTATACTGGCATGGAACCACTGCTTCAAAACGTGATGTAGCCAAATGAAACCACCAGCTTGTATGTTGAAACAATCCTCTCTCAGTGAGGAGTTGGTAGAGGAGTTTATCTGAATCTAAAAATTCAAAGCAGCTAATTGAATATGAAGAGATTATTAGGTTTTGAGTGTTGCTCAGCCAAAACAATAATTTGAAGAAGTCATGATGTGGCTCACATTGTGATGATTCTTACTTTGTCTCATCTGTCACCTATAATTAGTGCAATTATGGTCATAACCACATTTCCCGTGAAACCAGCTAATTCCTCCCCAATGAAAATGTTAATTTGGACATCTTCAGCTCCATTTGCGCTGATACAACAGCAGTTAAATGAGTAAATGAATGGTACTTGATATCATATTTGTGCATTGAAAAGAGCTACAGCTGTGTGATCGTCTTCTAATGTTATACTTATCAGTCATAGTTTATCTCCAATCAACACACAGGAAGCAATCTTTTCCATGAATTCAATGGGATTTAAAGCTTATTGCATTTAGTCATGTAGTCCCATAGACTTTCATTGACTGTCCAATCCAAACACAGCCCTTTTATGCTGAAGAACCTGATGGTCATGGTTGCTGTGACCTTGCTGAACTCATTTTTGTCTTGTGAACGCAACATCTCAAAAACACCTTGAGGGCATTCTTCAAATTTGGGGAAAACATTTACTTGGACTCAACGATGAACTGATTAAATTTTGCTGATCAAAGGTCAAAAGTCAAGGTTATGATGACCTCATGTTCTTGTAAAGGTGATATGTCAGGAACACCTATAGGTAGTGTCATTACATCTGGCCCAAACGTTCACAAGGACTCAAGGATGACCTGATTAGAATTTGAACATGAATGGTCAAGGTCGCTGTGACCTCTCTGTTTGTTTCTTTGCTTTGTGAACGTGTTACTTTAACACTTTGAGAGATTCCTTTCAAATTTGGCACAAATGTTCATTTAGACTCAGATTAACTCATTAGATTTGGTCAGTCAAAGGTCGCTGTAGCCTCACAAAACATGTTTTCAGCCTCTTGAACATAATAGAAGGTCCACAATCAAATTACAAAACCTGGATAAGTAAACCTGGAGCATTAAATGGAGGAGGGGGAAGTTCTAGAAAACATTATCATTAGTTCTTTTATCTATTTGTCTGTATGTGTTTGCTGTCATTTTCATTCTGCCTGTGATTGATCTGCTTACCTTTTTGTATATTTAAAACACTGTACAAGCCATTCATGAAGGCTGCTCCTTTCCACACTGCAACTCATTACAGTAAAATGTACAGGCAGCCCCAGTTCCATGGGTCACGAATGATTTTAAAAAGTTCATTTCTTTAGATGTGCCTCTCTTCCCTGATCAAATCAAAGATGGCAGCCTGCCAGTCACCTGGATAGGAAAAAGGGCCACAACACGGGAAACAGATTAAACATATATTGTGTTGTGCAGCACACAGATTCTAGTTTTCTTTTGAATGATTGGCTGGATTACATTTCCACTACGCTATAGAAGGATCTGTTCTGTTGCTGAAGGATAGTTGTTGGTTTATCTGATGCCCACAAATAAAATTAAAAGTGTTTTTTTTTTTATCAGAGAGGTGTCAAAAAGGAAATAGCAGCTCAACTGAGTTGCAGCCTATTTGAACCACAGACCATAAATTACATATGTATAAGGAATTTACAGGCTTGTTTTGCCAGAGGCATAAAGCTTTTCCAAGAAGTGCTTGTCTTATCTGAGCTGTTACTGATAGTTTTATGCTCTGAATGTCAACCAACCAGACACTGTGCATGCTCCTTGTATCAGTGTCTGTTCAGCATTTTTGTCAATATGTAATGTAAATACGCTTTTATGTTTCTTTCAAGAAAAGTTCAAGATAAACAGTTGAAATACTAAATAAAAATAGGTTTTGTGTGATAACAACAGCACCTTCACCTGCACCAGAGGATCAATCAGGGCAGGTGACAGCTGTTAGAGGATTGATCCTCAGGTTGAAAAGGCAGCAGTGGAGCTGCCTCAAAGAGACACACAGAGAGACACACAGAGAGACACACACACAGGACATAAACACAGCTCATGGAAGACTGAGACCCGAGAGACACTGAAACTGAGAGACTGAGCTGCAAAGCTAGACATCCAGCAGAAACTGCAGGACTCTTTTAAGTTTGGAGTTTTGAATTTTGTTTCTGTTAATAAAAATGCTGCCAATCAACAGTTGTGTGGGAGACCAGTTGACCATGCCGCCAGGGTCTCCCACACAGCCAGAGTCTGAAGATCTGTTGGAATAATGTCTGAAGATTATCTGGAGTTCAGTGCATGTCTGAAAGCAGCTCAGCAAACAGATATTTAAAAATGTACTTTCTTGTGTCAAATGTTAAGTTTGGTTAATCATGATCCTTCCCTCCATAGTTAGTATTAACAGTTGGATCTTTTAAATTCGTAACTTGAACATTTATCCAAAAGGGACAGAAATTTGCTGCTGCACCAGTTGTTTTTACTTTCCTGTAGAGAATGTGGCTTCTGAGTTCTCACCGACTTTCAGGAAAAAAACAAAGGGGAGCAAGACCTTGTGGGAGAGATGAAGTTGTAGTTTACTGAACGAATGATTCATCTATAAAGAATAATTTCTTAAAACAAAGCTCCAGTGTTATCATGTCTCTCTTTTATCACAGCATACATGCAGTACACCAAAACTATTTTACACACATAAGGACGATTAGCGATTTTTACTTTTGATGATTAATAAATGTCAACATATTCTAGTGGTAAAAAAATAACTAATTCAATTAAAGCACCAAGGTTTCTGCAGTTGTTAAAATAACTTCTGAGATATCCTGAGTCTGATAAACACAAAGAAGAGGAAAAAGTAGGACAAGCAGCCCTAGTTTCCCCTACCTTTTTAAAATTGTGTGTCAGCATCAATAAGTTTTCTTTAAAACCAGTATCTTTCAGTTCGTTTCAGGCTGACAAGTGAACGCTGCTGGGAAGAGTTGACGGATGTCCCCACTGCATGGAGAACAGTTTTTATTTAAATAAACAGTTTGATGAGTCTTGCACTTTTGATCCGGTTCAGTTACTACTTAGCACCGGTTTTGACCTAAAATTTAACTATTTCCCTGGTATCTTGTTATATTTTCGAGGAAACTTGAAAATAGTTTGGAATTGGATTAATACTAGGAAACATGATTCCCAGGATAAAACATCAGCACTGTGTAAGGGAAGGCTGAGGCTGAACTTGGCATCAACCAAAATATCAAGTTGGCACAATGTAACAAAGTCAAGGGTTGACAATAATGGGTTTAGTTCTGACATCTTGTAGAGACACTGAAGACTTAATCGCACTGGGTTTTACCTCTGCACTAAATAATGTAAAGGAAAGGACAAGGAGTAAGATATTATCTCCAGTTTCCAGTATTAGGAAAAGTCCAGTTGTATCATGGAGGACTTACTGAACAAATATGATCAATAAGCCCAAGAGCACAAGAGGTGATAAGGTATCTGAGTCAGAGCTTAGGTTTGTAAAACCCACACAACAAACTCAGAGAAAACATCCTCAAAATATGCACAAGGTAAAACCCAGAAGCAAAATAACTGCAAAGAAATGGAAATGACCATATAAAGAAGCAACAATGACTATGGGGAGACAAAACCAAAACCCAACCACGAAGAAAGGCCAAATGACTACAAGTGAAAACTCCACGGTCACAAAATGACAGACACAAAACACAACAACCAAAAATGATGTGACTTTCATTGGACGTTTTGCTAATATGTGGGTGAGGAGCCTTTTACATGTTATCTCTTCATGTCCTCATTCTCAACACTTAATTGTCCCAGGGTATCAAAGGGTTGACTGGTCCATACCTGATGCTCTTTATTCCTTCGCATGAAAAAATAAATACAGAAAGAGCTTTAGACCCTTTAGAGTTAGCATACAGGGTTGGTAGGTTTTTAGTTCATTTGATAGTAATTGATTACTGACACGAGCCAGGTTCAGATAATATACCTCACTAATACAGCATTCTCTAAAGAAAAAAAAGGCTACTTCCCTAAATAATCCTTCAAACCCTTAATACGTGGCCCACAAACAGAGCGGCCTTCATGAGCTGCGTAAACTTGCGAAGGTCGAACTGAAATGACAGTCTGGTCTACAGAGGATTACCATTAACCTGATACTAATTCAAAAGTGCAAGCACTGGATTGTTAGGGTCTCATGACCTGCCACAACCATTCTCTCTTGAAAACTGTCACCAAAACAAAATGAATCCTGGGATCACATTTGTGGGCTGAATTTGAAGGAGACGGCCCCTGAACTGAAAAACAGCTTAAATCTGTTAAACTCTTAATTCTTCTTAACTAGATTCCAAAAATGCTTGACTGGTTTGTAAACAGATTCATCATCTGTCCGTAGCCCTGTCTGTGCTTTTCTGTGATGTGTGCGGCTTACTGTTTTATAGTATTCTATTGTAGACTGCAGGAATGGGATCTGTTCTTCGGTTATGTGAACTCAGACCTGACTTAGAAATGTGATAAAAGCAGTAACTTGTATTAATGTTTTGAGACCATGCTTGACAAGAAGCATTTTCAACTGCTAGTAAAATGAGGAAAAAAATGGGATTTAAAAAATGGGAGAATGTGAGACTTATACACTCCCTCTTTAGCCTGACTGCTGTAATCTGTAACATAGTCCAATCTGCTCCACCTGTTTGTCGTCTTTACACATAGTTCCTGTCAGTCCCCAGTCCTATTCTGCTGAAAGTGTCAACGTATTAAATTTCATGTTACAAAGTTACAGTGATTCCCTCCTACGCTTCTTTAAGGAGGCTTCAGTTCTCCGTCTGGGAGCGGAAGGCGTCCCAGCAAAGTAGAAAATTGCTTTGAGGCTGAGAGAAGAAAAAAGTGACAGGCTAGAAATAAAGTAGCACTGGACCACTGTGCATACTGGTATCTACATGAAAACGGTTCCCATTGACTCTGTAAAAATTTTACTTAAGAATTTGAGGAGCAGTTGGGTGCCAAAGAATTTTTTTCTTTATTCTGCAAGTGCTGAAAAAAAATGACAACCATGTATCAGCAGTTAGAAGACACGTTTAGGAGTCTGTCACAACTCACTTCATGCATGGCAATCGAGAGATTCCACCATCAATTCACAGTGCATTGCCCCGACGGGTCGGATCAAATGATCCCAGAGGCCTCACTATTATGATTATACCATAAATCTAGTGTATGAAATGTATCTACTCAATAGAAACAAGCACTAAATGAGATGAGTTGAAGTTAATTGTATTCAAAATACCACATTACAAGCACTTGGGTCGTTTTAAACAGTGCATTTGTTTCTTAAAATGATGTTGATGTAAATGTACATATTAAAGGAATTATTAAACACTATGAGGACTGTGCTACTACACACCTTACAGCTAGTTAGACGATTGGTAACACTCATGCCTGTATGATGAATATAAGGAGCACTGTCAAAGTTAGGTCTTGCCTACATTTCCATCACTTGATTGCATCTGAAACAAACCCAGGAGGCCTGTCTAATCTCTTAGTGACAGCGAGTCACTCCAGTCTGCTCTGAAGAAGCAGCACTGTTCATACGGTGTATTATAACCTATTGTACTGTAAATGCAATGATGGCTTAAAGGGATAGTTCACCCAAAAATGAAAAATCACTCATCTACTCCCCACTTTGCTGTTGGAGGGGTGGGTGAAGTGTTTGAGTCCACAAAACACTTTTTGGAGTATCAGGGGTAAACAGCGTTTCAGCCAAATCCAATACAATTGAAGTAAATTGTGACCACTTCTTCAAAGTTAAAAAAACATTAAATGCCTCCATACTACTCCTGTGGTTTCATCCAAGTGTCCGAAAGCCCCTACATTCAAATTCGACTCGAAACAAGGTAATTTACAAACATTTTTTAGCATAAATTGTGATCCTCCTCTGGAACCGCGTTCAGGAGTGGGTATGAAAGCAACTGTCACCCCCACCTGCTCCAAGAACCAAATCATATTTGGTGGCAGAGAATATTTACAAGTAGCACCTTTAATGTTTTCTTTGACAACAACCCAACCTCCTTCCCAACACAGACTTTCTAGTTCAATAACTTCACCTCACTTCTCCCTGTGCTGCTGTTGCGAGTCTTATAGATACTAGAGGGCTTTGTCATTTAACATAAACATATGATGCCCCTCCAATACAGTGGCAGGGACATTTGCTTATGGGGAAGGACACGTTGTCAATAAAAGATAATTCCTTTCAAAGAAACTGCAACAAAAAGACGGTAAAAGACATATGGCAACTGTGAGATTGCATGAGTCAAATCTTTATCTAAATCATGCAGGTCTCAGTATGTAGGTTGCCAGCTCAGATGTTGCTTTTGTTTCCCCTTGACAATTGCATTTTGAAAGTGGGAACAGGCTGGAAGCAGAAGAAAGGAGAATGCCTGCCTGCATAAGCACTCGACGACAGGCTTATACCCACAGTATATTTCTGGTTAGTCTGCAGTACAATAGAACAGGCAAGATTACTAACTGGCAAAACTGATATTTACCTGGACACCAAAAGCTCCTGCGTCTTTCTTAAATTGCATATACATTCAGGATCTTGCAAGTTTATCTAGTGTTGTAGTCCTTTGTCAAGTAGTACTTTTTTGTTTTGTCTTATTTTGTGCTCAGAGCATGCTAAGGAAACTACTTGAGACACAAAACCTTAGGTACAGTTGTATTTCAGCACAACAGCACAGGTTGATGTGTAAATGGATCAACCAGTGGACCAGCTGCAAATTTATTTAGCCATGACAAATATGTTTTTGTGATCTTTGTGCATCTGCCTGCTTGGGGCTCAGAACTGGTGTCTCAATAGACAGGACAATGGTATTAGGACAGGGATGGCGTATGGAGCACACAGTTACGGGGAGAGCCTTTCAGTATCCTGCTGCAGGTACTGCTTGACCAAAAAGCATGTCATGTCAGAGGAGACAAAAAAGCTAGGGCAGGGGTGCTACCACAAAAAAAATGTATTGCATTGTTCTTTTTCTCACCAACTCAACTAGATTCAGAAGAAGAGGGAATAGAGGCTGTTTAGGTGTTTTTGTGCCTGTATGGGATGTAGTTCCACCCTGTGCTCTCGGAGGCTGGTAATTGGAGAGATACAGAGAAATTGCAGACACATGACTCGTTCTAGCTGGGAGCGATGGATCCTTCCTTTCTTTTGAGTCATGTCCACTGGGCAGAGGAGCAGAGAGCAGAGAACAGAGGCTGTTAAATCACAGCCCAATTTCTAGCTGCTCCCACTTAACCAGTCTCAGAGTGAACTGGCTCACAGCTTGCTAGGCTCCAAATTCTTGCAGAAACTATTGTTCACACAACTGTGCTGTTATCTGCAATATATTTTTAACTGCATTTGAGAGGCTGTTCTTTGCTTTCCTGTCAGAGTCAACTGGGTGTGATGCCCCTTCTTGACCCACTAGATCCAGGCACAGAGGAGCCACAGGAACTAAACTTGAAACTTTGTGCACTCCAGTTTTCTTTTCCGACAGCAGAACCATGCATGTTAAACCGACACAATGCGCAGGCTCCCTTTACAGGTGGGATGTAAAATTTGATGTTGTAAATATGAGTTGCAGCCTGAGCGTTCCCATGCACACAGCTGTACATACACATGCTTTTGTTGCCAAGGTGACGCAAAACAAACCGGAAACATCAGAAGCCAAAGAACTGTTGACATGGTAGAGGTTTTACAGAAAGCACATTGCTAGTTGTCGCTTATAGCTAGCTGCTAGCTCTGGTAGTTGGTGTGTGACGTATGCCGTAAAGTGGGTGGTATAGATCCAGCACGGTAAACCAGAGATACAGAGTGCAGTTCCAGGCCTTCAGGGGGCGCTGTGGCAATGATAGACATGACATTCTCCTTATTATAAGGTTGTGGACCATCTTAATGATATTGAAGCTGTTATCTTAATGTATAAAAACTACCTTGTGTTGTTAAAAAAATGATTTAAGACTTAAGGTAAATGAATGGAAGCAAAGAAGGATGCAGGTATAAAATGTATCCCTGCTCTCCTTAAAAATGTCATCGTTACATAATGGCTGGCTGGATTATGTTCAAAGGTAATGAACTGCCTCCCAGTAACCAGGAGGTGATTTGTATGTTAGATCTTCCACTTGTATGTTCAATATCAATGGCATTTTGCCAAATGTGTTACCCTCGAGCATTTCTTCATTCCAGTTGCAATTCCATTTCCTATGAAACATATTTGCTGTTGCAAATTAGTTGTATGCAAACCCAGTCTCAAGAGACTGGGTTTGGGAAAAATGAGACAAGGGCCTATTTCCAAAGTAGACAACCTGCTCAGTGATTAATGGTTATCCATTTCTGCTTTAGTACGTAACACTGACTTTTCATCTCATGATATCAATTGTTTTAGAGTTATTTGCAATTCATGCTCATGGACATATGAGCCCAATTTCATGACAATCCATCAAATAGATGTTGAGATATTGCTATAACAACCAAAACATGTCAGCTGGCTGGTGGCCGGAGGACATGTCAGGGGATCACCAAAGTAATTAGGATACATCACATCGACTACATACAAAACTAGTCCACGCATTTGTTAATTCTAGACTGTACTGGTTCAGTTCCTTCTAATCAGGATGTTCCCATAACTATAAAAAGCCTCTGAAATGCTGCAGCGTGTGTACAGGCAGGAACTAGGAAAAGAGGTAACATTTCTACCCTATTAGCGTCACTGCACCAGCTCCCTGTAAAATCCAGAATATAATTTAATAGCCACATTTTCCCCTGCAAAGCCCATTAATAGCAAGGCCCCATCATATCTTAAAGAGCTCATTGTACACCATTACCCTCACTAGAGTACTGTTCTCTCAGAATGAAGGCTTTACTTGTGGTCTACAAACGTACATCGGCAGGCAGAGGGAATCAATTTGCCATTTGAAGAAGTTATGGCTGGAGAGAACGTTCTTGTTCACTGTTGGTTAGCTTGTCTTATGGTTAGCATTTTTTATTCTCTAGTTTTACCTGCAGATCTCAAAGTACCAACAAAGAACCATTGGGGATCAGTTGCAAGTAACTGAACTGGTACCAAATTGATTCAAACATCAAACATTAGTATACATGTTTATGTGGAACTTGCATTGAGCTGTTTTGTCTCAGACAATTCCTGTCTTGAGGTGAGTTTCAGAAAGTTTAAGATGGAGGAAAGTTGCAGATGTTCTCTCTGTCTCTCTGTCTCAGAGTGAGTCACCCTGTAGGCTGTAACTCACATCATCCCACACAGCCTTCCAGGAATCTCATTACATTGCCTAAGTGCATGTCTTTGCCTTTTACCTCCCTCCTTCCAACCTGTGGTACTTGACTCAACCTCTATTCCTGTCATCTTCCCCCCACTTTTACATCTCTTTTCCACTGTCTATTACTCCTCTCATGCTCATATCTGTTTCAATCTGCTTTCTTTCTGATACCTCACTGTTCTCTCTCTGCACACCTTTACCTCCCCAATCCTCTATAATCTCTTACTCTATCTGATGCCGTTACATGGAGACATTTAGCTTGTTTTCTTATTCATTGGAATGGCCACACACAAAAAAAACACAGGGACTTTGCAATATTACTAGTTCGTTGATTTGCAATATCTTTTGCAAAATCTCCTGCAGGATTCATCCTTTGACTCATTTCTCTCTTTCTTTACCCTCTTGCAAAATATTTTGGCTAGTCCTCTCTCTGATTAATGGTGTTACCGTCTGTTCTCTGGAGCCTTGAGGAAAACATCACATACCTTTCAACCTTCATCCTCCTTTCTTCTCTCGTCCCATCATTCCTATTCCCCCTGTTGGAGTTCAATAAAAGCCCAACAAAAACCTTACATAAAGGATTCCCACTTCAAATGATTTGTGTGCCATCTGTGCCGCTCAAGTTAAATTTATTTATATTTTGCATTCCATAGGCCGGTCTATGTTGTGTGTATTATGTTTGTATACTTTCTATTTTAGTCTTTTCATTTCTCACTTTTTTTGTGATTTATGAATGAGTTTCCCCATAGGGATTAAAGAAAGTATGCAAATGTATTCTTCCACCTGTATAATGTTAAACAACAGATCTTGGAATCACCACATCTATACAGAGATAACGTATCAGATCGTTCTGTATTTGCAGCCAGTTCTGTAACGTGTTGTGTTCTGTTGTGCGTAATGTGTTGTGTTGTGCTGTCAAACTGATGAAGATGTTCTCTAACTTTGCTTGTGTTTTGTCCACTTGCATGTGTTTTCTTAAGTCGCAGTGCGTTGAGCTCTCGTACTCTTTCCCTCCTTTCACCTTTTCCTGTCATTACCATGTTTAATTGCCACGAGAGGCCACAAACACAATCTGTTAATCTAAAGGAAAAGTAAATAGTTCCTCTACTTCTGAAAGCAAAAAGTTCAAAGGCTGACGGCGAGCATTAATCACACAGATGAGACTCAGAGGTTCAGAATTACTCATCCTGTCTCAAAGCCTCAGCCGCTTTATTTCGTAAATCTCTCTCTCTCTCACACACTCTCACACACACACACACACAGAGATGACAGCATGAGATCAATTCTATTTTTTTTTATTACAACTCCAACAATAAATGAAAAAGGCTGTAAACTGCTGTCCCAATATGAACCCCAGTGACGATCACAGACATAACCACAGTCACACACACAGGCCTCAGTTGTGTATCCTGGTACAGCCACTATAACCAATTAGTGCCAGTGTCTGCTTTGGTCTGACTTCAGTGGGCCTCTGCTGCTGTCGTCCTATTGGTCCCACTGAGCTCTACAAAATCCATCAATTTACCAACCCTGCCGAATCCATTTTCAAATGTCTCCCTCAGTATCCCTTCCCCTCAATCAATCCCTTTCATGTGTGGCCAGTTGAGGGGCTTTATGCCTCTTTGTTAAGATATTCTCGATGAGTGATTAGCGCCATGAAAGGTCACGGTACTGCTACTTCTGAGCTGCCAGGTGGAAACGGTGCAAGATGTTGTTACCGAGTGTCGGTCCCTGGGTGAGAGGGAGGACGGACTGAGTCGAAAGAAAACTGGAGAAAAACAAGTTTCTGTCACGATCGGCTCCTCAGTTCCCCCCCCGTCTACAGCCCCTGTCTGTCCATTCATCTCCCCACACCTGCCCTTTTCCATCCACCCACCACATGTCTGTATGCGTTCCCACCTGCTCACATGTTTCTTATCGTCTATCACCTGAGCTCCCCTGCCCACTCCCCTACTGTTCCCCCGTTACATCATCAACTCTGCAGCCATTATTTCAACCTGAAATTCAACCTGTCAGTTTGCCATTTTCCTCCAGTATATTTTTTCCACTAACCTGCTACCTGTGTGTGCTTGTCAGAGAGTGGGCATGCAATGGCCGGGTGCCACTGGATACGGAAGCAGTATGTCAGTGCTTCTTGATTTTTCATTTAGGCACCCATGCTATCAGGTTGGCCACATGTGAGCTGCGCTGCTCTTTTACAGATCCAGCATCTATGGTGTCTGCGTACAGCGCATGGTTCACAGCAGAGTAGAAAGTGTCCGTTTTCAGTATTCAAGAGGGTCGTCTTTTAGTGTGAGAGCAGGATGAGGGTAGTTTCATTCATCATCACCACACCTGCCATTCTATTGGTCGGGTCATTTTGACTGACCTGTGCAAAAAAATCCCAGCTCGGAAGAAAACAAATTTAAGAGGTCAGGGCACGAGGAGAAGTGCTGAGACTGGAGCGCGGGGCAGGTAAGCACAAGCAGGATATATTTAAATGCAAATACAGGGTTTTAAGTAAAAGCATTACAAAATCTGAATATGAAAAACAAGTTCTCTCAAAATGAAAGACCACGCTCTTGAATAAAGATCAGAATCAACTTTCACCTCAGTTTTATTGTTTATCTTTCCAATATGTCACAAATACAAATATTTGCAACACTTCCTGTAGCCATTTAAATATAAAAGCACTGAATCCATTTATTTGATTCAAGTATGATTGTCATTGCAAGGTCAGAAGATGCATGGCTTCATACTATAGTGTCCCGGCAAGAGTACATAGGCTACTTTAATTCAAGGAAATGCAGTAGTCTTACCAGAAACATTGCATTGTCTGTAGTAACATAAACGTTGATGCAAAGAATATCAGGTGACGGGCAGTAGGCCATTTCTCCAACAGCCTCTCTCTAGCATCATTATCTGTAAGACATTCAAGGGGGTCGCCAATTCTGATCTCCTTCATGGCAGTAGCATTCATAGAATCACTTCCTTATTAGCAATTTGTCTACAAAGTAAAAGCACAACGTTCATTTTGTTATACTGAGCTAAATTACAGAGCTTTATTTTTAAACTGTGAAGCCTTTGGTCTGAACATTGTGTCGAGCTGACCAGCAGTATATGAAAAATAACATCAGTTCAGTAAATAATTAAAAAAGCCACAAGACAGTAATTAAGCAAATCCAGTGTAATTTTGTTAAAAACGTTGGCTCTAAAATTGTCACTGCAAATAGACCAGGTAGGATGAACACAAAGCTTTCTAACTTCACTATGCATCATAGACTACTCTGCAGACAACGTCCAGCACACAAACAATAAAAAGGGACAGTACATTGTAGAACTGTTTGAGGAGGACTCAGTAGCTCCAGAGCAATAACACAGGACAAGTAAACACTCCGATCCAAACAAGCAGGTTAAGAATGGCTGCATGAGTTTCATCAATTAGCACAACTTCACTTCATCGGTCTGTCTTTATGTCTGCACCTGCCTGTGCTGCCAGGTTCAAGAGTGACTCAGCAGTTTAACTCTCCAGAGTTTACAGGCCCACTCCAATGTACTTTCATGTAATTTCAAACTTCCATAAACTTGAACCACCGTCTCATTTAGAGCTGTAAAAGTTAAGCCTCCGTTGAGTTACAGTATGACAAGCTAAAGGCCCTGTTTGAATGATAGCTCCCCATAACGTTCCAGTGTGGTCTCATATCAAGGCCCCCCGTGTTGCTGTCAGTGTCTGTCTGTCCTTTGTTTCTACTTGTCAGCTCTTGGGAGAAAACTAGAGGGAAACAAATTCAGGATGGAGGAGACAAGTGAAACTGAGTGCAGTCTGTCCAAGCTTAAGATATATCTGCGTCAGTCTCCTCCCTCTCGCTGTCACTTTTATTTTCTGTCCCCATCTCTCTTGCTTTGTCTCCCTTCTGTCTCTTAAAATGGGGAAAGTTTAGCTCAAGCTAAATTTAAAAGTAGGGACGGTAAAAGGACAGATGATGTTTTTTATGATAAAGCACAATACAGTGTACAAAGTATGAAAAGCTGCTACATATAAACATAGCAGGTTTATTCAAAGTCCACATGAATATGCTGGGATGATTACCCTGGGACCCAAAGAAAGGTGTTGGTGAATATGTTGAATAAAAAGTAATGTTGACATGGTAACAATACAGACACTGAAAATTGGCACAGAATATGATTTTAAAACCAGTGCGAAATGTGTTGATGTCAGGATGAATCATCCTTCCTCTGGTCTTTATGAGCTACAACCTTATTACTGAGCACAGGCTGCAGAACTGGTTATTCTTTTATGTCCCTAAACGCTACCTAAAGTATTTTAGTGTTTGTGCATAGGCAGTAAAATAGGAAATATTGCCTAAATGCCACACAGCAATTAAAGCAAGTGGTTAAATTGTATAGTGTGTAGGTGTATACACACAGGCTCTGCTCCAGTCTTCAGCTGGGCACTGGGACCTGACTCAACCGATGGTGTGTTCCCTGGGTATGTCGAAGAAGTGGGCCTAATGCCCTGTCTGAATTCACCACTTGGCCCTACCCCTTCATTTTGCGTATTGCTGTCAAGGGTAGTGTTGTCCCATTTCTCTATGTGATGTAGGGGTAGTAGCCAGCCAGCCCTTCAAACACCCCTTCAGGTTTAGTGTATTTAGGACCCCCCTAACAACGAAGGGGTAGATAGAAATTCCTGAATGCTTTACGAACGGACGAAGCAAATCAACAAGGTGACCGCTGCGGGTAAAAGTGCTCACATATGTAAGACAGAAATCTTGCAAAATAAGCATGAAAAAATGTTTAAATCCAGCGGAATGTCTTATTTTAATTCATTGAATCGCTGTGACAAGTGTTTCGATAAATTTCCATTTACGCCTTCAAAGCAAGCCCATAAACAGTGTGAGTGAGATAACGAGAATGTTTGTTTCTCCCATGTCCCACATATGAAGTTTGAAAAAAGGTCAAGCCGTTAGGCTCATGTTATAAAGTTTTCAGTGTGGGCTGAAGTTTCTATGGACAGGACTAACGTTTCATTGAAATAACTGATGTAAACATGCTGAGTGTGTATTGATCAATAGATCAATCTCTCCCTGTCCTGCAGTTGTCAGATGTGTCACCATAATGTTGTTGATATAATACGGTTATTTGATAGTTTGTCTAAACTACCAACAGTAAAGTTGGTTGTCTGCTGATGACGTAGGGAGTGGTGTCCTAATTCCTAGGGGAAGATTTCCTTTCCTTGTGTCTGACATCTACATCTACCCTGCACCAACCAGTGTAGTAAAACAGAGTGAGGTGAACTCACTGCAGCATTGAATCAGCAGAACTGCGAGCAACATTTTACTCAAACATCAAACCTAAACCAAAGCTGTTCTTTGTGATTGAAGCTAAGTGTTTAGCAGTGCTGGTAGCATGGCAGTGTTGTTCTGTCAATCAGTTTGTCTCCCAGTCCCACCATTTAATCCAGACTGAAGTATCTCAACAGCTATGGCATGGTACAGAGTTAACATTTGGTACACACATTCATGGTGCCCAGAAGATCGATCCTTTGGTGAGTCCTGGATTCTTCCTCTCACATCACAATGTGATTTTAATTGAAATGTCTGAACTACTGGATGCGCATTAAAATCTGGTTGTCACTTTGTTTTTCATTTTTGGTCTTAACTTTATCGTGAGTAAAAAAAAAAAGTCAACCCTTTTGATTTATGATCAAATTTCCATTATACCTGCTTAGCATCGGTATGCTGACATCATGTTGACATTTTCACATGTTTGCTGATGTTGCATGTAGCTCAAAGCACCACTGGGCCATCACATATGCTGTGAATTAAATCAGATTGTTCCTCACTAGTGCAGTGCATAAATTCCAACTGGGAAGTGTTGTCCAAAATCAAACACACTGACTAAAAATCTACACAGCATGTGACCACAATGGTCGCCCACCAAAATATCTGCCAGCTGCTTTGCTCACTTGCCTAAAAATGTTAGTTAAACTTTCTTGTGTGGGTCTTTTTTCAGGGGAAGTGGAAGATGCGTAGGTGGTTCCTCCCCTTCTGCTACGAAGTGTCCACCATTTTACATTCAACATTTTCACTGTTTAGAGCGCACCATTCCACTCTGGCATTTACAGGGCTTATGTGTATTGAAACACTGCAATAATCTATTTGACTTTTCTTTCTAGATGTGGCCTACAAACATCTCCAAAGCATTATTTTTTTCTGCACACAAACACAAAAGTAAAACATACAATTTGAGCTTTTACAGAATGTACAGTATATGTTGAAAGTGTTTTTTGGAGACAGCTATGCACAATCAGTTGCAGTTTACGCAGAAGTAGCTAAACAATTCCCATTTGCTAACCTCCCATTTTCCATGTGTAAAAATCAAACGTTAAAATTACAAATGTATTCCTCTTACTTGAAACCATGTAAGACATGCAGGCTTCTTTCTGTTGGAGCAGATGAACTCATTACTGAAATCAGCAGGTTGTTAAAATGCCTGCAGACACAGCAGCTGCAAAACAGATTACAAACAGAAACGCTACATTATTATTATATGATTAAGATGTTGTGGTAGAGGACAGAGGTCAACAAGTGTGTTTCTATGTGTGATTCATCCTCTGTTTCTTTAGTAAGTTAAGTTTGGAGAGAACTGGGTCATGGTGTAAGAAACTGTTCTTCATAATCTGTGATGTCCGGGTTCAGTGGTGTAATTGAGAATATGGCGGATAAAATAATCAGGGTCTATCAGAGAGATCCAGGGGGTCCAATCCCGAAATGAGGATTGCTTAAGTTTAATGGTTATTTAATTCAGTCGAAATTATCACTGTGTCCCATGTTGCACCATGCATAAGCTATAGAGAGTTATATAGTTCATTAGAAAACATGTGGCATCTCTGGCACAAAACGAAATGGGGTGAGCAGCTTAATGTGGGTCTGTTTGGAAGTGGGTGATAGAAAAATCAATCATAAATAAACAATGTAAATCTGGCAAATTGCATGGTTTTTAATTAGCCAGTATTTTCTCCAGTAGTGATCCGAACTCTTTCAGGAAGAAACACTACCATTGTGTCTGTGAACCACAATGTTTGTGAAATCCCTCCACCATGCAGTGATTTTTCAGCAACCATTATTATGTACAACGCATACTGTAGTTATCTAGCTGTAATTACTTATTTAATTATGATAAACTAGCTAACTACGCTATTTTTGTAGGATTACAGGCTACATTAGGTAACCCTTCTTTCTGGAACATCCACTGTGTGGGAGCCATGACGCTGCATTATCAGCTTTCAGAGTAATGTTCACCTAAAATAGAATTGTTATGAGATGCCCCATGAGAGATTATTTATATTTGGTCTCACACACACACACACACCCCAGTATACTCTTACACACACACACACACACTACTATACTCTCTTACATGTACCATCATACTCTCTCACACACAAACCTTCTATACTTTCTAACATGCATCACTATAGGTTCGGACACACACTACTATACTCTCTTACATGTACCACTATACTCTCACACGCACTACTATACTGTCTTACATGTACCATGCTGGTATACCATGGTGAACCAGGCAGAAGAGGAGGGATCTTTTCTTCTTTACACTCCCCTGATTTATTCTTTGTACAGTCAGGAGGCACAGAGAGAAAATGATAATTACACATAGAGCCTTAAGCCAAAATATTGTCTTGACCTAAAGTGCCTACTAAAATTATCGCAATTTGTGTTTTGTGTTAAGATATCTTCTCTCATGTGATTAAAGTAAGCCATTGGACTGCTAACAATATATTGCAGACACGAGAGTCTTGGCCTGGGTATCCACTGCACCAGTGGAGTTTCTAATCTCGAGGTACGTCTTGGCCCTAATGTTCATCAATATAATTTTTTTTTAACTTGAACAATAGGGAACTGATTATGTTGACTAATGTGCTTGTTGTTTCCAGCCTTGTCCAGTTTACAAGACCTGACAGTTATATTTACAATAAAAGCCAAAGGTTTAGGTTCTAAATTGTATATATTCGATGTTTCTATCGACATCAGAATCTGAGAAATAAATGTTTTAGTAAACAAGTTGCTCAGAAACCCTCAGGTTTTAGGAGGTTGCTTTCAAACTGAGCTTTTAGGTTTTAATGCTTTTCAGAGGATTTCTTAATGAGTTAACTAATCAAGGAAGCGTTAAATCCGTCTCAGCTTCCTCTATTGACATTCTGCCTACAAGACAAATGTTTTTTGTCTAAAGGGTGTTACTGTACAACCATAAATCCATCCTTTGTATTTTTGAAGAGCCAATCCAAGATGTGCTGGTTCCAGAAAATCCAAGCACATACCCCATGTTTTTCTTTTACAAATCCCACACCAGAGAAAAAGGTGTGAATGGCAGTTAACTCGTGTGAGGTCCAGTCTGTTCAGTAGTGTTGTTCCTCTGGTGTGATTCAAAAAATACTATGCTGTGAGCTCAGTGTCTGGCACATAGCATGAAGACAACAATCCCCCACATGTCAGGCTTTTATCCAGAACTGCCTCACAAATCTGTCCTGCCATCCACCCACGCAAAAACACCTGTTTTTCTGTACACACACACACATGCCCAAAAATCACAGATAAATCACGTCAGGAGTAATTCAAACACAATCTTTGTTCTATTGCTGTTGTTTTTCTGAAATGTCAGCAACCTTCTCTTCCTCTGTTCTTTGCCTCTCCGGAGATCTGATGATATTTTCACATATTACAAACATGATTAAGTCAACAAAGTATGCGGCTTGATCAAGATGAATCCAATGGTGGTGTGACATATAGATTGTAGAGTATGTGGACATTATGTCAAACTTAACATAACGTAACATTCCCTGCAGCACAACGGCGATCGACAGAGACGATACTAACTGTTTGAAACATTCATTGATGTGCTGCTCATTTCAAATCGGATTATTCTTCTCTCTGAGTGGATCAATAACTATCAGGTTTTCAGTCGTGGTGTAAGAACAGGTGTGTGTTGGGTGAGCAGGCCTGTGTGAGTACAGCAAAACCTTGATTAGATGACAGAACACACACAAACACACAATAACATGAAGTGCAATGACGTCTCAGTGTGAAAAACAGGAGTTGTAACATTGATCCAAAACTACAAATAGTGGCTTAATTGTGTGTGTGTGTGTGTGTGTGTGTGTGTGTGTGTGTGTGTGTGGACAGTGGAAAAAAGAAACCGCTTATTGCTGCTGTTGAGTGGCGTACGGATCCTTGAACAATGTCAAGCTACAGTTGACGCAGGTAAGATAAACAATTGAAGACGGCCTGTTGTGTCGTGCACATGATGAAAATAGACTGCTCTCTGTAAAAATTAAATTGAGGATTTTATGGCCCAATAAAATGTTTCAGTTCGTTGAAAGGAAGAGAAAATGATAAGAGACTTTTTTATTAATGGAGGTGAATTGATTTGTTTGTTATTTATGGCTGGTGTCATTTTAGCCGGGTCTTGACGCAGCCTCGATGTGCACTGGAGCAATTTACAGAGGTGTTTAAGTTATAAGTTGTCCAGAAGCAAATGATTGTTCTCTCAGGCTCATTACACAAGAAAAAAAACTTGGTTACACTCCGGTGTATATAAAAAAAGACCAGGATTTTCATCTATCTATGGTGATAAAGCATGGAGGACCAACAGTGTATTTAAAATAAAGGATTTAATTAAGTAATAACTGTACAATAAAACAATCATTGAATGTATTTATCTATTAAAAGACAAATTACATAAATCACAAAGTACTTTATGTCTTATTTGCATTTAGAGTTTAGCAAGAAAGAATCTGTTTCATTTTGGAATGGATTCAATTGAGGTCTTGGATCCAGGATATTTTCCCCCTATTTCTTTAACATTGCAAGATTTGGTGTTTTACAAGATTTCTTTACAAGTTGTCAAGAAATAAGTCAGAGATCTTTATGAAAAAAATAAGCATATGTGAAGTGTTGATATCTATGAACAGGTGAAATTTGGTGAGAATCTTCGATGATTCATTTGATTTTATTAAAAAAAAATGTAATCTTTATTCAGTTGATATACAGTTACAAATATTCCTTTCAACTATATGCAGAAAATGTCAGCATTCATAATAGTATATGTATGTGATTTCAATACATGTATACGCAGTATGGTGATAAAGTGGCCAATCAGCCTTGGCTGTCATTTTATGGATAACAGAGAGAAATTATTTATCATTAAAGAGTCAAATAATAAATTCCCTTGTAATTGATTGAATCTATTTATGTATTGATTAATCAACTAATTTTGTAATAAAAATTATAATGCCAATTTTGACTGCTTTAATTAAATGCTTTATTACCATTTCTGTGACACATTTATTCCCCCTTAGAAAGCTATGAGCTAGCCTATAAACCAAAACAAACTTTACTCTTACACTGGATTTATATTTCTACATTCAAATATAGCTACCGATATACAATGCTTTTAAGGTCTAACAACACGTTGGGGTTACAAACAACACTGATAGATGTCAATAAGAACTGTGACGGATCAGCTGCAGCTGCATGACTTGGTTTTAGATCTTGAAGACGACACTGAAAAGCTGTGACTCTGTGACGCTGTGACTGAATGTAAACTCAACTTCACCACACTACTGCCAGTCACACAGATTCTCCTGTGGTGAAGCTTGAGTGTCAGATTCAAATCTTCGTGGATGACAATATTTTTTTCCTTTTTAAAGGAAACATTTAACAGTCTCCGTGCCCCTCCTCCTCTTAGCTCCTTGAAGTTCGTAGAATTAATCTTAAACCTCATTCAGATTGCATTTATTTCTCTACAGGAGGTTGGGTGACTATAACGCCTACTACATTGGTCGGTGTTTTTTCTCCTCCGGGAAACAATTACAGCCACAATAACTTGTTTTTTCCTCCTGTAATTTAAATCACACCAGGAGTGACATCATACAATTTTAACATCGACAAGTGTTATATAATTTTTTCTTTTGTCAGAGTAGAGTTACACGTTTTTTTGCAAGTCTGATATGGAAAATTGTAAAACCAACATATAGGTCAATTTGATGACAGGAAAATAAATATCACAAGATCCAGGGCCTCACGTCTATTTATTTACAATGTGGCAAATTGGCATAATCACATTTTTTTCTAAATTAGCCATTTCCAATACAGAGGAGAAATGAAGTGTGATGGAAATCCGGCAAGCTCTGCACTATCTTGTTTCCTGTGAGGTCTCAGCAGTTCATTTATTTGTGATGGACATTGGAGATAATGATTTCCTCACCAAGTGTAAGTCATACTGAATGATAAACGTGTGATGACCGAGTTGTGGCTCAAGGGATGGAGCACAATTTTCCACCAAAATCACTGCTCACTCCCTCCTAAATAGACAACATGCATAAACATAAACACTGGTAACCTATTTACACCACACCAAGCATGTACAAAACCCACACACAAACACAATACTAATATAGAAATAAAGTGTATTTATACAAGTGCAGTGCCCGCCCTAAACCTGCCTGTTTGTAATGTTCTCTTCTCTTGTGTTACTGCTTTGGAGCTACTTCAGAATGATTCCTTGTCATTAGTGAGTCCTCCTCAAACAGTTCTACAATATACTGTCACTTTTCATTGTTTGTCTGCAGAACTTTTTACAAACAGTCTATGGTGCAGAGTGAAGTAAGAAAACTTTGTGTTCATCCTACCTGTTTTATCTACAGTCGATGTTTTTGATAAAATGAAACTGATCACGTGTGGGGTTTATTTATAAGTTTGAAGACAAATTGCTCAGGAGGAAGTGATTCTATGAATGTTGTTGATATGGCAGACATCAGCACCCACGTGAATTTCTGTCAGTCTGATGTGGTTAAATCAAAAAAATGAACAAATTAATTAAGAAAATGATCTGGTGACGATTTTGACCCTCGGTTTGACCCAGTTGGTGACTACTGCTGTAATAAAAAGGGTGTAGAAGAAGACATGTTCAACTCAATCCACAGACTGATGGCCCACCCCCACTGACTGCTACCGAGCACTGATCGCCTGTATAGTCACATTTTTATTAGTACTGAACGTATCACATGCCATAAATTTTGCACCACATTTTACACTGCACTTCCCGGGCCCATTAAAAATACATGTGTGAAGCTGATAAGATGAACAGTTCACAGGATATGTGTTTCACATACAGACAGACAGATATTCATGGTATTAGTAGGTTGATATTGCTTTTAACTAGACGTTTGTTTTATTGCTTTATTTTATTCATTGTTTCTTAGACTAACTTTTTCAAGTTTGTATGTATTTTCTGTTTTTATGCTTGTGGTTACATTTCTTAAAAACATTTTAAGAATCCCAATCCCATTTCCCCCCTTGGCCCTACCCCTTAGCTCTTCCCCTTCATTTTGTGCATTCAGCTGTAGGGGTAGGGTGTCCCATTACCTGTTGGGACGGAGGGGTAGGGCTTTATAGGCCTCGAAAAGGAGGTTTTTCAGACCCTCACTTCAAACCTAGGGGTACCCAGAATGCCTTGCGGTTCACCGGCAAGCTGGGAGAAAGACCCATAAATGTACAACCCCAACTCGTATGGGAGCAAGCCTAAGCTGACTAGCCGTGCTCACCGATCCCTCAGACGACACTTCATCAAGAACCGTCATTTATCTATCAGCAATATAATCACATGGGCTCAGGATTACTCTGGCAAACCTTTGTCAAGCACTACAATACATCCACAAATGCCAGTTCAAACTTTACTGTGCCAAAAGGAAGCCTTATGTTAACCGTGTCCAGAAGTGCCGTTGACTTGTCTGGGCTCGAAGGCATCTGGGATGGACCATAACACAGTGGGAACATGTATTGTTGTCAGACAAGTCAGTATTTCAGGTCTTTTTTGGAAGAAATGGACGCTGTGTGCTCCAGACCAAAGATGAAAAGGACCATCCAGACTGTTACCAGCAACAAGTCCAAAAGCCAGGGTCTGTCATGGTTTAGGGTTGTATCAGTGCCCGGGTAACTTACACTTCTGTGATGGTACCAATAAATGCCGAAAAGTACGTAGAGATTTTGGAGCAACATCTGCTGCCTTCAAGACGACATCTTTTCCAGAGACATCCATGCATATTGCAACAAGACAATGCAAAACCACGGCTGTGGAAGAAGAGGGTGCGGGTGCAAGTCTGGCCTGCGTGCAGACCAGACTTGGCCACAATAGAGAATATGTGGCGCATTTTGAAACGCAAAAACGACAACGGAGACCCCGCACTGTTGCACACCTTAAGACTTATTTGCAGGAAGAATGGGACAAAATTACCCCTTTTACCTTCCCAACTTTTTTTTTGAAATATGTTGCAAGATTCAAAATTGTAATAAGTGTTTATTTTGAAATAACAACACAATTCATGAGGTCAAACATCAAATAATGTGCCTTTGTATTGTTTTTATTGTAATACAGGTCAAAGATCATTTATAAATCACTGTTTTCAGTTTTCAGTTTAAATTCTGATTTGGGGTTGTACAAGAGAATCAAATTTGCAGCATAAACACAACAGAAATAAATGATTGTTTTCTTGTCAGAATGGGTTACTTATCTGTACAAGTACCTTGAGTCAAATCACGACTTAAAAAAACCCACATCATCACTTCATATAAAACAAGTCAAAGAGCTCACAATGGTTCAGTGTAGAAACACAGTGGTTTGGTCTGTAGCTTAGTCAACTGATGACACCATGTGGAGTTGCACCACATTGGTCTTTCAAAGTGAATGGGCTTTGTGTGACTCCGTTCAAACGACAACAGTAGATCACAGTGTAACATGTTATGTTTACATTCTATGTATAGCTCATCCTGGCATATTTTATCAAGACTATGTAATATAATATTAGAAGTATATACCGTTGGCATGTAGTTAAGACCTCATGGTGGAGATAGCGACATACTATAAATGGACAAAACATCTCTTAGTTTAAAAGTTGAGGTTTGAAAAGTTGCAGCATCAAAGTACATCAAGATTTTGTTCACAGAAGACTCTTGTGGTGGGATTGGTTGCCATGGTTACAGGTTGGACGCCTCTCCTGGCTTGGATTTGGCGTTCAGGTTGTTGATGGTCTCTTTCACCCATGAGGCTGATGGTTTGGCACACAGCTTACGACCGTTCTCTGTCTCCAACCTGACTCACACAAACATACAAAACAACAACACAGTCAGGTTTAGTGCATTCATGTTTAGGTGCAATAATGTTAATGCTCCATTTTTCTTTCTCCTTACAAGACGGCTGGGTTGGGACACCGCTGGCTAGTCTTCCTGTAGCCGATCACACGGCCCTCAGGCTGGTTCTTGATGAAACGAAAGCAGCACTTCTTTGGGCCAGAACCACGCAGACCTGCAAACAGTCATCTATGAACAAACAACTAACCAACTTACAACAATCTCACGAACATTGCCTGTTCGTTCCTCCTTTTGTTCCCTTTTTAGCTTCCTGTTGGCCAACGTGACACCAAACCTAATGACTTTATTTTTATCAGTGCGGAAAGTGTCACTGCTCAGTTGTTCCATTGTGATATTGAAAAGCTCTTTGACGTATGTAACTCTGCTGTGTAGATGAAATAAGGTCTTGTTCTGTTTAGGAAAGAACATTGTTTTTTTTTGACATTTTTATATATATTTTAGAGCAGATCTTCTCTGATACAACTAGTGTATGCAGTGCTGAAGCCTGACCACCAAGGAGCAGCAGAACTAGATAAAAATAGTTGGTATGGCTAATGTGTTGGCAAACAGTTGTATATTCACACATTCAGCAGAAACATTGCGACATTAGCCTTCATTTGGAGTCATTTGTATGCATTTA
Source organism: Hippoglossus stenolepis (assembly GCF_022539355.2). Lineage (NCBI taxonomy): Eukaryota > Metazoa > Chordata > Actinopteri > Pleuronectiformes > Pleuronectidae > Hippoglossus > Hippoglossus stenolepis. Next base: position 21,083,827 of record NC_061492.1, on the reverse strand, counting down.
AGTCCAATATTCACACTTGTTTCTATTCTGATTTGGTCCACAGCAACTCTATTCTGTTAGCCTGTTGCTGACGCGTTCACATCAGCAACAAATCTTTTGGAGGATTCAGGTGAGGGGTGGTGCAGCAGACAGAGGCAGGATGTTCTGTTTTATACTACTACAGAGATCACATGTTTTTGTGGACATCAACACTAGCGTCAGCTCTTATCACAGCAAAATCTTTCTTCTACTCGTATGGCTTTTTCATCTTGAGATATTGGTTTTCTTAGATTTTTTGCATCTGTTACATGTGAGAAACATCTGGACTCTCTGCGGACTTTATACTGGAGGGCAACAAGGAGAAAGTCCTCAGAAACTCCAGAGGCTCTCACTCTGAAACTCACAACCAGAGCCACGAGGGAGCTGTCAAACTACCATGTGAAGCTGAGCATGGCTGAGTGTGGAGGAAGCTTTAAAATATGACCATATAATAACTATGCTACAAGTAAAAATAGATAATCATATTTTTTTATTTACTTCCTTCTTATGGGATGGTATTTGTTTCCCTGTTTCATTTCTATTTTAAAACTAGTATTTTTTTTACCAGTACTGCTGACAGATTCACTTCCAATACACATCAGTCAAATAATGAAACAGACTGAATCATAGATGACTGCAGTTGTAGCATTTTAAAGAAGAGTACAGTTATTCACATCTCGCTCACTCAGTGATCGAACACAGTGTTATCAATTAAGCTCGTCCTTACCTTCGCTCAGAGTAATGGCAGCCAGCATCAGCACCAACACCGACAGACACAGACGAGCAGCAGCCATCTTGAAACGTGTGTGTTCTCTTCACAGTGCAGTACGAGGTGAACGTCCGAGTTGAGCCGTTAAGCTGTGTTGTCCTCCACTCCATCAGCTTCCACATTTATAGAGCTGAGCAGCGTCGACCGGAAAGACCGGGACGTAACAATGACGTGTCGGCTTTACCTTTGGGGATTTACCAGCAGTTTCATGTGTGGGGTGAAAGTTAATCTTAGTTCCCTAAAAAAGGTGACTATGACCTATCAACAGGAGAAAAGAAGAAGTATCACCACCTACATGTCACATGTCAATGCTCTCATTCTGACCTCACACACCTTTTGGTTGATATGTGTGTTGCATTCTGCAGTAGCTTAGTGTAAACCACAGTGTTGCTGAAACAATTATGAAGTGAAGTGACAAATAGAGGGCAGTTTGGGGATTTCTAAGGGTATTCGCAGGAAACTGCACAGCAATGCCAATCCTACCATAAACACAGGGAGGGAGATTTCATCTTGACCGTTTGGACTTTCCCTGTTTCAGCGTTTCCCAACTTGAGGATCAGGACTCCTCTTGGGGTCTCAAGACACATCTGAGAGGTCACCAGGTAAATAAAGGTCCTCCATTTACTTTCTATTGAACTCCCGTAAGCTAGGATTTAAAATTACAATAAAACATTCAATTTCAAAGAATACAACCCACAATCTAAATCGTTTTAAGTTCATTAAACTTAGAAACATTATCTCCCTTGCCACCCAGCAAATAAACAAAACATTTTCTAAATTAAGTTAACTGAACCTGAGTTCAAGAATTATTGTCAAGACGACATTGCAAAACCACATTGTGCACACATTACAAAGGCATCGCTGCGGAAGAAGAGGGTGGGGGTGCCGGACTGGCCTGCGTGCAGAAGACCCTGTACTGTTGCACACCTTAAGACTTGTTTGCAGGAAGAATGGTACAAAATGACCCCAGAAATGTTTCATCACTTGGTGTCTTGAGTCCCTCAACGTCTTTAAAGTGTTGTGAAAAGGAATGGCAACATTACAAAGTGGTAAATGCTTTACTGTCCAAACTTCTTCTGATTTGGGGTGGTAGTATCTTCTCCATTAATAAGGATTTAAAAATTACGATAATGATGGAAATGATACTAAACTAAGTAATGTGGTCGTTTTTTTCACCACAACCTTTAAACAAAAGATTTTTTTGCATGATAATACAGTATTTTCACATAATTTCATACCCCCAAGACAATGCACTTGATTGAACAAGTGTATAGTAGCGATGTTACTTACGGAAGCGTATTGCATTCACTTAAAAAAAAAATTCCGAGATAAGTTCTGTTTTTCTGAGATAACTAACTCGGAAATTCCGAGATAAGTTCTGTTTTTCTGAATAATTAAAAAAAAAAGTTCTGTTTTTCTGAGATAACTGACTCGGAAATTCCGAGATAAGTTCTGTTTTTCTAATACATTTTTTTTTTTCCTGTTTTTCACTTGAATGCAATACGCAATAGATAATTGTAATCTAGTATTTTGATGAAGTTATATTTTGCATGGACGTTTCGCACCGAGCCCTTGTTCAGCGGGCTGCATGTAGCTGCTGCTCTTAGACAGTCTTTTGTTTGGCACGATTTCTTGTATAGCGTCGCTTCAAACTGTCAGACTCTCCTTCTGTATAAATAACAGTGAACCACAAAAGACTAATGTAGCCGAGCGTGTTGTTCTCTTATACTGTCACAGGCCTCAGTCGAAACAGGACACGAGAGATGGTTATTGACTAGGGACATCACACCCGTTTACTTTCCTTCACGCTTCAAAACTTCTCTATCGACAGAACCCCTTTCAAAACAAGAGTCCCAACCAACACCCTGCTTATAACAGGAACTACACATCAATCTTCCATAATAAAGCCACTAAATAAAATAGCTTACACTAAGAAACGAAATATTTGAATTATGGACAAAAATGAAAACTATCCTTTATCTATCTGCAGCATATCCCCGAAAGATGGTCGAGACTTTCAACTGATGTTTTCAGGTTTATTTGAAACTTCCCTAAACAACACCGTAAGAGCGTGTGCCTCTTCGGAGGGTCGCTAAAACATCAAACTTTTCCTTTGTGAAGTTACAGATTCATAACAGGAAGTCCGCGTCTATACAGGAACTTCACTTTCAAAATAAAAGCATGTAAAAAAAGCTCTGTTTTTCTAATTAATTTTTTTTTCTGTTTTTCCGAGATAATTATCTCAGAAAAACAGAACTTATCTCGGAATTTCCGAGTTAGTTATCTCAGAAAAACAGAACTTTTTTTTTTTTCAAGTGAATGCAATACGCTTCCGTAGTTACTGAACTTAACTGCTCCTCTAATAACAAAGTCGACTACTGATGACGCGTTGAGTTTTCGCGATGACTACTGATGATGTAATGGCTTCTTGAAGGGCTGTCCCAATTCGTAGGGGAAGATTTCAACCACTACCCCTTGTGACTCCGTTTCAAGGGGCAAGATAACCCTCTAGAACAAGGGGTAGGGGTAGAGCCAAGGGGTGAAGTGGGATTGGGCCTAAGTATTCCTGTACTGTACGTCACATTTCCATCTTATTGATTTGATAAACCACAGTTAATGGAGGTGATGCAGTCAGTTTGCAGACAGCACTTTGTAATAGTTGCTGCATAAAAATGCAGCAGCCAGCATTTTCTCTGTGCTCTGGGGGGTTTGGGGTTACGTTGCTCTCTGTACATTCTGTCAGGATAGTAACGTGATCAAAATCAATCCCATGAGTTTGCTCAGTTGAGCAGATGTGTCATCTCTGGGCCAGCGCGCTGCCAGAACACAAACGACTGTGCAGATGCTCCAGTGCTGGTGTTAGTGCCCCGGAAGATTGTGCCGTTTTTCTAAGACCAAGACCATCCTGACCTTGAGAATGTTTCCCAGACGTTTCTGTCATATTTAGAATTCTCTCCTGAATAATTCCTCACAATAAAACTTTCGAAGCAGCATGTCTTGTTTCGCTGTGTATTTTAACTGAGCTGCTTTTGATCCAGTTAGCAGAGCTGTCAGATTAGTGCTTGATCTAAGAGCTGCTAAATTAGATGTGTTCCAACAACACTTCTTTTAAGGCTGCATTCAAAATACCTGGAGGTAAAGTCATGAAAAGTGAAAAGCCAGTGGAAGTTATGTGGATGTTAGGTACATGTATGATCACTGGCCGCTTGTGTCGGAAGTAACATTACTGTCACAAAAGTATCAGTGCTGCTACTGAGGTCTTTGCTCATGACTTTAAAACTTACATAACTTAACTTTCTAAGTGTGTGTGTGTGTGTGTGTGAGCATCTTAGCCCCGTCTCCCAGCACTGTGCACTAAAGGTTGTTTATTTTATTCCTGGGAGAGGCACCCAGGCCAAAACTCAGGGTTCACATTACACTTTATAGCACAAACACACTTACACACACGGTGAAGAAACGATAGGAAAAGTGCATTTTTTCTTTAACTTATCTTTATTCAAGAGCATGGTCTTTCAGTGCGAGAGCAGAACTTCTTGATTTCACATTTAGATTTAGGAATGCTCTCACTCAAATTTACCCTGCTTTTGCAACGTGAGCTTGAGGAGTAGAGATGAATTCACGGATTGAAATTATCAGTCTACATCCCGCAAAAAAATTGGGAACACATATCAGATCTTTATGAACGAATTATTGAAGTTGTAAATGTATAATTTGTTGAGAACAAAAAGACGTAACAACGGTCAATGGAAGCCAAGATCATCAACCCCCCATTGAGGGCTAGATTTAAAACCACACCAAAATCGAAGTAATAAAATTGAAATTACAGGCTGACTCAACTTGTGTGGATTTCATCACGGCAACTCATAATGTGACTCAGTAGTGTGTATGGCCTCTGCGTGCTTGTATGCACTCCCGACAACGTCTGGACATATTCTGATGAGTCGGCGGATGGTGTCCTGGGGGATCTCCTCCCAGACCTGGATCAGGGCATCAGTGAGCTCCTAGACAGTCTGTCGTGGTACTTGGTGGTGTCGGATACGCCAATACACATCTTTCCATAGCTGCTCGATTGGATTTAATTCACGAAAATGTGGGGGCAAGTCAATTGCATCAATGCCTTCATCATCCAGGAACTGCCTACACACTCTGGCCACATGAGGCCGGGCATTGTCCTGCACCAGGAGGAACCCAGGGATCACTGCACCGAAGTAAAGTCTGACAATCTCTCTAAGGATTTCATCCCGGTACCTAACAGCAGTCAAGATACCGTTGGCTATGACATAGAGGTCTGTGTGACCCTCCAAGGATATGCCTGCCCAGACCATCACCAACCCAGAACCAAAGCGGTCCTGCTAGATGATGTTACAGGAGCAGATACTGGTCCTGCTGCTGGGTTAATGACTTACTACGGGCCTTCTTGAGAACACACGTATGGATGTGCCATCCTAGAGGAGCTGGACTACCTGTGCTACCTGATTGGGCTGCAGGTACCTTCTCATGCTACCAGTAGTGACAAGGACACTAGCAAGACACAAAGAATCAGTCAGGAAGGATAAGGAGAGAGCTATTGTCTGTGGCCACCACGTGCTAGACCTTTCCCTTTTGGGGGGTAGTCTTGCTTTTGCCTCCGTTGCACCTGTTGTCACTTTAATTTGCACCAGAGCGGGTATAATTGATTCACAATCACTTTTGCTTCCTAAGTGGACAGATTGATAAAGTGGAAGTTTAACTGATTTGGTGTTATACTGTGACGATTAAGTGTTCCCTTCCCTCAGCAGTGTATTTGTGATGTACACTGGAGTTCTTGTTTTCAATGTAGTCTCACTAGTTTCTTAGTAGTTATACATAACATATATACAGTACATACATCATAAATTGTATACACGTGTAATACACATTTTCACGCTTTAAGAATAAAACATTAGGTGCAAGTTGGTACGATTTAGAATCATTTAACATTCAGTGATATTGCACAAGGCTTCAAGTTGTGTTGAAAACTTAAGGTTGTGAACTTTGAAGGTACCGTATTGAAGAAAAGCTCTCAATTTCCACACATACACCTGTAGATCTCAGTACACCGACATCCTCTCGGGAGTCTGTAAGCCAACAACCCACATCAGCCCTCACAGTAATCAGATTTGATACCACAGAAGACTCTGCTGTCCGTCCTGATAGTCTGAAAATCCCACATCTGACACGTACAGTGTACAGTGGAGAATGCCGGTGCAGAGTTCACTCTCCAGGGGGGCAGGAGTGAGGCGGGAGAACTAAAAGTGTGTGTGTGTGTGTGTGTGTGAGAAAAACAGATGAAAGTAAAATGCTGGGAGAGATATTGATGTAAAGCTGAAAGGATCCTCTGTGTGGCTTCGCATGGGAGAGTGTTACCCAGCGGTGACCTCACAGTTGTCACATTTTATTTGCTTTCAGCAACTAAAAGCAGCGGATCCCACACAAACATGCAAAAATACTGGAGTGACACTGCAACATTAAGCTATTACAGTTGCATGTGTGCCAACATCATGATATTTACGCATTAGAGTGAAGCCTTTTAGACTCAAATGAGCACGGAAACTTGTTAAAAAACATACAAGTAGTCAGAGACCCACACACACACTTCATACTTCACTACACAATGTTCTGGTGACAGAAAGGGACATTTAAGAAGCAACTTGAAGCCATGTTGTCATCACTGATAAATCTCTCGAGGCAAAGCCTGTATTCATTGTGTGTGTGTGTGTGTGTGTGTGTGTGTGTGTGTGTGTGTGTGTGTGTGTGTGTGTGTGTGTGTGTGTGTGTGTGTGTGTGTGTGTGTGTGTCGGATGAGCTGGCGTATCAAGATAAACACAGAACATAAAGTTAACAAATAACAGAATTGTATATCTGGGGACAAAGCGTGGTCACTTGTCAGGAGAATAAGATCTAGCACAATTACGTTGCTAAAAACTAAACATACACAATTATACAGCCACTATTCTAGTCACTAATGAAAAACACACACGTCCTGACAAATAATGAAATTCTGTATATTGTTTCCCTTGGTTTCCCAACCAGAGGGTTGGTCAATAATAAACCAAACACTTGCTGATACACATGCAACCATCAGGCTCTTTTACCTAAAAAAGTCCCGTGCTACCTCAGGCGAATATTCACTTGCAGCCTCTGCTACTCCCGTTATGTTTTGTGTCTCCTTGTGGGTTTCTTCATGATTATAACACTTAATTAGTTCAAATGAAGCAGCTTTAATTGCAGACCATTTTGACTTAAGAGTGGCCTTTTCCCCTCAATTATAATTTTGGCTGTTTAAAAATAAATAAATGTTTCTCACTTCATTATTCTTCCCCCACCTGACTCCTTCCTCCATTCTTTTTATGTTCTTTTGATTTGAAAACAGATTGGCTGTAAGAATAAATACTTCCGTTGTGTTCCATTTTATTTTTAAGTCGGCTACAAGTAGCTCCCTACGGCTCTGTAAACCCAGACAGTTTAATTTCGTCTATTCAGGCTGTTAGGAAAAGGCCTGTTTCCATCAGAAATAGGCACAGTGAAAAATCACTCCTTGCAAAATAAGATGTTTTGTCACATTCACTTCATATTCTTCAAATCACAGCTACAAGCAGTCAAGTGGGAAAAATGTTCACGCCAGTCTCTGACTTGTTATTCCGAATCACACAATTTCTGATATGGTTGATATGTCCCATTTGGCGAAAATATCGAAATATATTTTTTTTTATTGGGTTAATAGGAGCTAGATTGCCACAAACATAACTGTACAGAAGTGGCTAATTTATTTAGCACTAAGAAATGGGATAATACTAACTTTTGTATTGAAATAATGACTTTATTTATTCTTTTGTTTTCACATTGCAGCTACTTTGTCCGAATGCAGCATTACGCCTGGGCCACATTTGACGGCTGCAACTGTGTGTGACACAGCAGCGTGTCTGATGTGGAGCTGCTGCGTGAGGTTTATGGTATGACAACTGTTTTTCCTTGAATATAGGTAGAGTTATATACTCAAATAAATCTGCCAGGACTCTACGGTATGAAGCTGTGCATCTACCGGTCCTGCAAAAACAATAAAAACGCATCCAGTGCAGCGTCAAAGGCCTGGTGACATCAGTAGCTGACTACTCAGTTAGTGACTGACTGTAGCAAATAAGCTTATAGTTAAAATGCTAACAAGCAACATGGCAGCAAGAGTCAATCATTATAAATCTGACTTTCCATTTTCTCTCTACAGGCCTGTTTACTTGCTCTGACACTTTGCTCTCAGTATTTCATCATTCAATAACGAGATATTGAAAACAATCTCCGAGCAACTGAGCTTGATGTTAAGTTCAAAAGACATTTGGTCTATTGACTCCTGCCTCACAAATGTCTAAAGACAAATTCGCATAAAAAAAGAAATTTGCAGATTTACTTTGTGGCCACAAAATAAATTCTGATTTTGGACGTTTTCATTGCAATATTCTGTCGTTTTAAAAATGAAATGTCAATAACAGTCTGTACAAACCCTGACTGTCCTCTGCACAAGTCACAGTGAGTAAAAACAGTTTTAATTGGATTTAATTTAGATATTTATATATATTTAGATAAACACACATGTATATGCTGATGGACATTTTTTTTTTTCACTTTGAACAATAACCCTAAGTCAACATGATGTTAAACTTCAAGCTTCAGGAATAACCACTGGAGTAGAAACACATTTGAGCATCGTGTGGAAGATTTTCATACCTTACACAAAATCTATTAACACCTATCAATGTGGAACAGATGACTACAGCTCTCTACATACTTGAACTGAAACACATCTAACAAGATTATACGAGGTGCCTACAGTCTAATATTAAATGTACATTGTGCCTCAGGTATCCCAGGATTCGACTCCGACCAGGCCCCGACAGGCATTCTGTTTATAGTGTCTGAACCTGACCCTGATGTTTTCCCCTGATTACAGACACATGCAGTGTAAAATTAGCCCAGCCAGCGTGACCACACCAGACCCGAACATCATTTCAAATGTGTGGGTCCACGACCAGAGCCTGTCGGGTATCCCCTAGTTCCCAGTCTGCAACAATCTGAGCATGTCAAGTGGTGCTTCAGGATACCCTGAGTAATGCTCGAGGAAGTTGTTAGGCAAAGAATATCTTGAACAACCTGCTCGTTCCAGCTACTTTGACTTGGTTCTGGTTATTCCCCCAATTCATTCATTTCTTATTTAATTCTATTCATGACATTAAAATTGCATCTAATAACAGCAACATTTCTATTCAACTATTATTTCAGGTAAACAGAAAAACTCTCCCCTCCATGGCTGTATGATGAATGCACTGTTTTTCTCTATCTAATCCAAATGTACAGCATGTTGACATAAGTGTGTTTTGTGTTAACAGTAATCACAGATACACAAATAAATCCTTCTAGTAACAAATATGCAGCAACAGATGGGGCAATGTGTTGTCTGCATTTGTGTATTTATGAGTTTGCTTTCACAGAATCATGATGACACACACACACACACACACACACACACACACACACACACACACACACACACACACACACACACACACACACACACACACACACACACACACACACACACACACACACACACACACACACACACACACACACACACACACACACACACGTCAATATAATGAATTGGAGATTGGAAAGTGTTTATCTGTGTGTTGCAGTGTTAACAGTACTTAACACACATACTTAGCACACACCACCATCACTCACTGCATGATTTTGTAACAACGTTAACTGATGATGTCATTAGAGCCAGGAAGAGATGGAGGAGTGAGGTTGAAAAGTAAAATGGGAGAAGAGAGAGCGCTGAACAGCTGAAGCACATTGACAAATGAATGACACAATAGGCACAAACACACACACACAAACAATGTATTGCACTTTGTGTTCAGCATAGTGGATTGCCTTTTGCAGCTCATGTTTCTGGACTCAGTATTTGAACACAAGTTATTTAAAAACTTTAAATGTAACGTCATTCCATATCTAGTTCTAGATGTAAAATAAATATTTAAAGAATATTCAAATGCTCAGGACATATGTCCTTCTGGTATATTTTGCATAATGCAGAATTTTCTCTCAGAATACCAGGCTAGAGTAAATTGTCTTTTATGCAGAGCAGGATTGGTTGGACTGTTTTCTGTGCTGTTTATTTAGGCAGGACAAAGCATGAGTCAGGAAAATGCTAAATAGTCTGATTTATACAAGTGCATCCTTATGGAGTTATTATTCTCTTCAGCTAGAACTGAAATGTTGTTTTACTCAGGGTGCTTGCATTCTTGTTGAGTCTGATTTATGATCTACTAAATATTCAGTATCAACCAGAAAGTTACACAAACACAAGTATATACACTGACATGCAAATACAAGTTGAATAGTATATTATACACATACACCTGCTCACATTGGCTGTGATTCTACCACAACTTTCCACAAAGATTTCCCAAAGTTAGAACATTTAAGAATATATTGAGAAGAGTTTTATGGATGAATGAAAAGGCTTTTCTTTTTTAATGGGATCTGTCATTTTTCTGTGCTCACGAAGTCGAGATAGTTTAACTTTGTTAAAACAATAAAGGTTCAATTTATGATAGCAAATGCTGTAGCACAATGTCTACAGCTAAATGAAAGTTCATCTTGACACTTGAAGTCCCTTTAACGGCACTTGAAATAAAATTTAAGAGCAAATTGAAACCCAAACACCTTGAGAGAAAATTCTACTTGTTCCAAGTAAACTAATTTAGGTCCACCAGACTCCAGCACCTTGAAAGACTTTCAACACAGTGCAGTTTGCGTCATGAGCATAAGGTACTCATCACTCTGAAGACATGCACTCATTAAACATGCATTTCCCCATGTGAATAAACAAGTTGTCAGGCTAGTAAAGCAGCATCAGTGTAAAAGGTTCCCGATGGAGATCCTGTTCCAAATAATATCAATAAACAGTAATGTCAAGTGAGAACCAGAGCTAACATTAACAGTCTAAGCTGAGCAGCTCCCAGAAAGTGGGAAAGTTCATATTTCTTTGATAAATAAGTTAAGAGAAGTCATATCAACAATGGTAATCTAAGACCTGAAGACTGAACCTGTCATTCAGCCTCATGATGCCTTTACTGCAGTTGTTCACTGTGGGAAAAACAGTGCAGCAATTAGTCAAAGTACTTCACAGAATTGATAGTTTGCCTGAGCATCAGAAGAGGAGGTACACAGCAATGGAGGAAATGTTCCTCATTATTTATCTGTCCTCAGGGTCTACATTGTCACTGAGGTTTTAATCAGTTAAATACTCACACTTTGATGTTGCATCGCCTCCTCCTGGTTCAACAGAAGTTCACTGTTTCTTCTCTTTGTGTGTGAGTGTATGTGGTCTGAATAAATGCGTGTGTGTGTGTGTATCCTGTATAGTGCTTGATGTGAATGCCAGAAAAGATGCTGCTTGGAAGTTATCAAAGTCATCTCATTGGATCAGTAACTCTTGCAAACTACTTTTCACATATGCCAGTGTATCAACTGTCATGCACATTACACACATACACAAAGTTAGTTTCATCTCCTCTGAGTTGGTTTTATCCATCTGTTTAGTTATTTGCACCTAAATTTAACATTTGAAAAAGGACAGCAACTCTAGATTAGTTTTCTAGTCCCAAGAGTAGAAAACATTTTGTGTTGCGCTTACGAATTGAGAGATCTGCATTTTAGACACTGTTAAGCACACAAAAGTTCAACTCATATCAGAATAATGTCAATGTCATTAATGCGTCCAATCCGATGAATTCAGAGGCGGGTCTTTGGTTGGACACATCAATCACAGATGGAGAACTTGGGCTGTTATTACAGGTCCAGGTTTGGGTTGAGTAAACACTAACATGATGCAAGACATATCTGAAGAAACTGCTCGACAGCAGATTTTCAGAATTTCATTCACTCATCCTAAAAGCCATAAGCCGACCAGCGTCCACCCATGTCGTGTGATGATGGTGTTGGACAGTGTGATGGAAATACAAGAGGCTGGAACACCGAATTTGTCTTTGTGTATTTTAATAGGGGATTTCTGCAGAAAGGATCAACACAGAGAGTCACAGGGATCTCAGAGTGAAGATGCAGGACAGTCAAATGCAAGGATCTTATATAGGAGAACGTAAGGCTGTCTCTCTGAACCAGTTCAGACTGGTTCTGTATGCGCAGGTTGAGAGAGGAATCTAAACACAGACAACTGATTTACATATGTTTCCTTTGGAGATAGAGCAGACATAAATTCAGTTCTTTGGAGAGTAAATAAGTGATAAAAAGGGTCTGACAGTTTTCAGGTCATACACAGTTCAGACCATAAAACAGTTCAGGTCATAAAGTATTTGGACAGGTTGTATATGTATGTAGATACAGGTCATAAAACTTATTTTTCCACTACAACAGCATGCTCTGAATTTAGTACAAATCTGAAATATTATTACAGATTTTTTTTTAAATCTGAATAAAGCAGGCAGGAAGTGCATGAGCATCCTCCATTTCACTCTGATTCTCAATAACAGGACAGAATGGTATGAAATATAAAATAAAAATTACGGCTATTTCCTGTAATGTGGTGCATTGTGTCGCACATGGTGATCTGTCACGGTGTGTGGGGCAGTTGGACCCAGACGCAGAGTTTAAACTTAAAGTGTAATTTTAATACAAACGAGTCTTTAACGGACAAAACAACTGGGAGCACAAAGGGAGAAAACACAGGAAGCTTACACGGGGGATGCAGAGGCTCAGGAGACACGGGATACAGAAATACAGGGAGAGCAGGGCAGGAGATCCGGACAGGAGGACAGGACAGGAGATCACAGACGACAGACCAGAGAACACAACCGACATACGACAATAGACATACGATGACGATCCGACAAGGACAAAGGGAAGAACCGAGGCTTAAATACAGACACACAGGGAAGGCAGGGGCAATTCGACACAGGTGTAACACATAAGGACTGGTGCAGACAATCACAGACAGGAAATAAAACTAGATATGAGACACAAGAGCCCAGACTACAAAATAAAACAGGAAACAGAACCCGGAGTGTGAAAACATGAAACACAGGGATGTACTAATAAACAGAAAACAACGGAGGAATCTAAACATTGACAAGTACAAAACCCTGACAGTGATCACATAGTTAATTCTTGACACAATGTGAAGACAGCTTCAGCCAAGAGACAGAGGGTTAGAAACTAGAGGCAACTGTCAATACTACCGCTGACCACATCAGTACAAGACTGCAGCAATATTCCCAATGTCTTGTTCTTGTGGTACAAGTGTCCCGAATGAGAGGCAAACCATCTTTAAAGTGCTGCTCTTTGAAGAAATTGAAAACTGGAGCCCAGTAGAGGAATGTAATGCAGCTTACCAGCTTCCCAGATAACAGTTTGCCAACCCGGGGAGTAGTCCATGTGTCACTGAGCCTCTAGCACCACTTACAATATTTTAAAAATGAAACATATTAATGTGGATGTAGGCTTAAGGCCATTTTAGATACAACACGACAACTGCTTTGCTCTAAAACCTATTCAAAGGCCTGCTGTGCACAAGGATGGTTTTTCACTGCGTCAAGCAAAGTACACATGCAGTGCGTCGCTCGACAAGCTTTCAGCCTGTGCCTGGCTTCTAGCACAGAATGCACAATGGAGAAAAAACTGGTATTGTGCATGTCTGAGTTCCCTGAATTATTAGACACAAGTTTGCATGTACATAAAGGCTACAACAAGCAGGCACGTTCGAGTGTTTTAACATAGATCTTGTTTATAGGAAGAGAAAATGTGTAAAAAAAAAATAAAGAGCTTAATTTGTTTTGAACCATGCAGCCAGTATCGAAAATCACTCTTTATCTGAAAGGGCCTTTAGACTGCTGAATTCACATCATCATACCAAGCTTACAGTTTCTCACTCTTAATTCATACTCTAAATCCAGATTCTGAGACAAATCAGCATCCACCACAGCTATTAGAAATGGAAGCTTATGCAAATTTTAACAAAATTAAACAACAATTACTCTTTAGCACAGAAAATCTTCTTTAAAAAAAAAAAGAAAAAAGATGCTGTCTATCTAATAAGCTCAGGAGCTCACAGACATCTAGCTAGCTTAAAGAAAGCTTTATTTATGACCTCTAGTTGAATTAAATCAAGTACAATCCTGTCACCAAAATGCTAAGTACATTGTCGCTCATCAGCTACAGTAGTTCAAAAACTAGCCGCGTGAATGTCAATTTAGCTGCTAACACATTTGCGACAAAGGGAGGAATTTCACAGAGCCACTACCAATACTAATGCAAAGGCAGCAGAGTTAATACATCACTTCCTGCCTCTGTGTGCTGCACCCGGCTGCTCCGCCTCTCGCCTGAATAATGCAAAGGATTTGTTGCTGTTGTGAACGCACCTGTGCACAAAAACCTCCCGCTGTGTTGTGCATGTGTGAAGGGCAAACTGCTGGTAAACCCTGCAGCCAATTCTTTGGATTTTACCCGGAGGTCATGTCGGAAAATGGCTGTAGTGAAACAGGAAAGGCATAGGTGTGTATCAATGGCTCAGCACTATTGGAGTGTCACATAATGAAAAATATCATTGACAGTATTGCCTAGACATGGGCCTTTCATGTCTCAATGTGTCAACTCAAAATGTGTCACAATGACTAATTTACATGATGTTTGCAACATTTTTCTCATCTTCAGTGCACAGGTTTAAAATCATCACAGTGGACAAACCGTCGAAACTCCTGACACTGTGAACACATTCTCCAAACTGATCTCTGATGCAAGCTGCAACACTCGCAGCCTCACCAGCTGTCAGACAATGGCAGTGCCATTTACACTGTCGTGAACATATTGTCAGCAGTTTAACAGTGAACATTATGTTGATGTAAGCGAGAAAGAGAATCATCTCTGCCAACTGCTGTACACTGTAATGAAAAATTAACATTCAAAACACACATAACCTTGTCTTGCCATCCTTTTAGGGACTATTGGGACAGTTGCCTTTTCAGTCCCTTCAAGCAATACAATTTAAATGAGCACCCACGTCAAATATGCATTCCCCTGCAACCTGAGAGCAGCTTTAATGGGACTCACATCATTAAGTGCAATGATTTCATTAATTCTGAAGGCAGAGGAAAAAAGGACATTCACTCTCTAGGACTTCATAATTAACAACTGTGTAGGTGCATGAGGGAGGGTCATTTTTAGATCATGTCAGACATGTGTGTGTGTGTGGTGAGATGAGCATGCACACAACCACAGATTCTCTCCATATTTCTCAGAAGCACAATTTGAGGTTAATTGCAGTCCCATTGAGCAGGCTTATCATTTTCTCTAAATTAACCATGGCATTAATGCAGATTACCTTCCAGGCAGGGAGGCTGCAGCACGACACAAATTGAATGCAAATATTATCAATTACTCTCAGCTGCCGTACATATAAAGACAGAACTTCAAAGTATTGGTTGCCAGTTTAAAGTCACGGTTGTGTTTGTTGTTAGCTCTTCTCTGGCGGTTCATGGTAGATTGTATGTTGTTGAAAACTGTATAATTCACTGACACAGGTCTTTTAAGTTATGTTGCCCAGTTAGACCCCCACTCAAGATTTTGTAAATTGATCTGCCCTAACAGGTGCCAACTAACAAGCAGTTTTCAATGTAACTAATTTAGTGTGGTGATGTCACATAATAAAGCCCCCAATTTCAATCCCACTGAACATCTAATTAGCCAAGATTATGGGTGTGCAGTGTCTTTAATTGTCAGTTATTACATGCTGTAAACTGTTACAATAATTGTTTGAGGCTAAATCCATACAACAGCATTTTCAAACGATCTGTGTCCACACAAGCATTTTCCCACCTCCTCCATGTTAGTGGATGGGAAAAGGGGCAACACTAAAAAGTCCAAGTGCACATCAAGTACACAATTTCTGTTCATGTCACATTATGTCTCATGTTATATGTGAACTGTGTGCGTGCAAAATGTGGGACTTCTTTTCAATGTATTTAAATACGTGTCTCCTAAACTTTAGAACAAATCTAACAAACACAAAGTAACCTTCAACTCCTGTAGCCTATGTGTCCTAATAACGTCCGATTAGAGTTGGTGATTATTGTTAACGTGTTAAGTGAGTGCGGGGCAGTGAGGAGGGAGGACATGGAGCAAGGTGATAAGGCACCGAAGGTAGCGAAAACGCAACATTGGGGAAAGTATTAATTGAATTAACAGAAATAAGCAAAATACGGTTGGTTAGAGGTTATAAATGTCGGCTTCGATACAGTTTTCGGTTAACTGCCCAGCCCTACTCCTTAGTGACACTCCATACGAACACCAGTACTCAACACTGCAAGGTTAAATGGTTTGTATACCTGGAGCTGGTAGCAAGTTAGCTTAGCTACCAAGTAACATCTGCCTTCCACCACCACTAATTAACATGTAATATCTTGATTTTATTTCATCCAAAAGTGTTAAAACAGCAATGCTGCTTTATGGAGGGAGGGGTCATCAACAGACAGCTGACAGAGTCTCTAGTGGTTGTAAGGGGGCTCAATCTTCTCATTTAACTCTCAGCAAATTAAGCTTATAAATGTATTAACCAAAATACCACATATTCCTTTATTAAAGCATAGGACAAAGTTCACTTCTGCACAAGCACAAACAAGAAATTTCTTAAGAGACACCAACCATAAAAACTAAATTGTACGTGTTTTTAAACCAATTCATAGACTAGTGTTGTACAGATATAAATTTCAATACTGTTTTTTTTCTTCTTTTATTACACAGGATCCACGTGTGAATATGGAAAGAACCGTATGGTGATGCCACTGGTGGGGGAGGAAGGGATTTATGGATAAGGAGTTAAAGATTCATTCCAAGATCGTTGTAAATCTCTTACCCATACAAAGACATAATATATTATAATGCTCATATTTGTCCTCTCTATACTGGCTCTGGTTAATGCACCATGCAGTTAAATGCTTTAGTAATCGCTGAAACATTTTATAGGTCAACACAGACTTATAGTATGAGGCCGATACAATCCTACTTTATCCTCCAGACTCCAGATAAAAGTCAGCCGCTTCAATCATTCCCTTCTAAATTCATCTTTCATCACTAAAACCACTGCTCGACATGAGCAAAGATGAGAGGGGAGGCGCGGTTGTGGGAAATGAGGAGCGGAGACAGTGACGAGTACAGCAATGATAGACCTCCATTCCACCACATATTAACCTGCACCATGCACGACTGGGTTGCAAATGGTTAGAGTTAAAAAAAAAAAACATGCTGCACACAGAAAACATTGAATGAATCTACAGTGTCCATGCATCACTTTGGGGACACTGAAATATCAATATAGTGTAATATAATTAACAATACAAACATTGTGTGTTTAATAAGACTGCCTACATCCATTATTAATATTACATGTAATTGTGAAAATGAGATTTTCCTAAATTAAAGTTTCACCTAAAGGGATAATTCCCGACTGCTTATGGGATAGATTTATTTCGTGGCCTGGTTCAAGGCTTAAAACGTACTAAAGCCTTTCGGAAACGTCGATGGAGAAAATCAATGGGAAATTTACTTCAGGAACCAGAGCCGTTCTAAAAGTGGGTGGTCACTGTTACAATATTCCTGCACAAGAATCTGCTTCTCAGTTCAGGCAAATGAGATGAGATTTTCCATCAAAGCTACAGTTTGTGATTTAGGCTGATAAGACGACTGCACTTATTTAAATCTAGGTTAGTGTGGCTTTACTGTTAAGTGTACCTGGGGTCATATTGTATGAGAAATGCATGTTAGCAGCAGGTGGAGAGGCGACGAAAGAGGAGAGGAAGATGGATGATCAAACATGATAGATTGATGGAACGGACTGAGGGTTAGATGCGGGTGGGTGCACATGTGAGAGGGAGGGAGGGAGGGAAAGAATGTGAGAGCTGGTAGCTAATGGTGGGAAAACATTTTACTGGCAGGCAGCAGGATAGTGCAGTCAAGTGGTGGACAAAAAAGATGGAGAAGCAGGAGGATAAAGAGAGGAACGGTGAGGGGATGGAGAATATATGAAGATAAGTGGAGGGCGTGCAGAGGGAACAAAAGTAAGAATAGACAAACCAAAGTGAAAAGGTTGAGGTGATAGAAAGAGACAAATGGAGGGAATGAAGAAGAAGACGAGGGCCAGGCGGAGAGGAGAAAACGGGATTACCGAGCAGTGAAGAAGAAATGGATGGATGAAGAATACATTTGGAGGGAGAGTGGATGACAACATGATGAAGTAGGAAGGAGGATGTAATGAAAGAAAACAGAATGAAGAAATAAGAGGAGAGATGTGGTGGATTAGACAGTAAAAATAAAAACAGGTGAAAGACTGAGCCGATTTCCAGCTGATGGATCTCGTCCATAGCTTCGACATCAACACACACACACACACACACACACATTCTCAGATTGCACGGAGGGACAGAGAGAAATTAAGTAAAGCTGTTTCTACCCCAAGGAGCCCATTTTATCTTCTATGGAACATCAATTCACACACACACACAACAGGCCACAGGGAAGAAATGTCGGTGAGGGAGAGTGTGTGTCCATGTGTGTCCGTGTGTATTTAGTGCCGTCTTTCCCTGGAGAGAAAGAAAATCCTCCAACTGTCTCACTAGGGACACCCAACAAAAAAGTATGCAGAGTGACAAATAATTCTAAGTTATGTGTTTTCATATTCATCCTTGACTTTTGGATTTAACATAAAGTGAGTCTGTAAAATGATCCTTGACAAGTTTCTAATACTGTGCACTGAACCAAGGATTTATTTAATTTTCCCGCTTCCAAATGCATAATTAGTATTTTTAGAGTGTTTCAGTTATCGCATCTTCTGCAATGAATGTACAGCCATATGTTCCCTGGTTGAGTTTCTTCACCCCATGGCAACAGAAAAACAGATGTTTGAGTAAAGACTGGCCAGCTGTTTAAACTACCAAGAACCTTTCTAAAGCTGTGGATGATGTTGGACTTTCACACTCATAAATATACACGTGGAAAGAAAGCATGCAAGAAATTCAGCTCTGTAAAGACAGTTACTGTAAATATGTGGATATCACTCTTCATAAATTGCTGTGATCACTGGCTGCATGACTGATGACTTCATACGTGCCGAGGGCCACACATCAGTGGGTGGGTTTGTGAAATTCCATTTCTCGGCCAAAGGTGGGGCCGAGAGAGATGGTAAGTGCTCCGTCTTCATTGTGTCACAGTGGTGCCAAAGGGCCAAAGCCTTTCACCCACATACTTTATATCTGGACATACACACGAGGCCTCACCTGTCGAGAGCAGCCATTTATTTCAATTACATGTCCGGTTTTTCAATTCATTCTCCCCCCCTCTCTCTTGCTCACAAACACACACACAGACCATGAGGTTGTCATACAGAGGTGATCTATTGCCCTCATCCTCTTTCCTGCAGTACTGTGTAATAATCATGGTTCAGCTTGTGATCTGCTGTAGAAAAAAAAATGATTGTGTACACTTTTTTGTATTCAAGCTTAATACACATTGTACATGAAATAACTGTCGCAAAGGTTATTTCTTAGCCTTTGGCATTATTAGTTTTAAGTCTTAATCTTAAAGGTAAATAATCCCTTCAAAACATGTTTAAAAGATACATAGAAATATTAGGAAGAATAATGTGTCAAATATCATTTCTTCTTGTTATTATTATTATCTATTATAGGAAAAGGAGTTTAAAAGAGGGTTAGGGTATGTTTAATGTTACTTTTCTCATACTGTTCATTGCTCCTCTTTTGAGCCTCTGTCTGAAACACTTGGTTTTGGCTCCCGTCTCTTTAAGCACCCCCCCATAGCCAATTCTGTTCTGATTGGTCAACCAGTTTCAGCAAGTGTAGGAAATGTCGGCCTCTGCTTTTGTTTTATCTGGCTTTGTTAGCCGCTTGCAGTGCATTATGCAAATGTAGGCCGTTATGACATCAAGATGTTGCGAAAGAAATCGCCTGGACTACTGACGAGGTTTACGGAGCCTCAGGGATTTCAGTCACTGAGTCCAGTTGACATATTGTACACAGAAAACAGCAGCGAAAAACACAGAAATACTGAAACGGCAACAGTACATTCAACAGAAATAAGTTCATATCTCCCAGCTCCTCCACTGGGATCTGTCAGTTTGTAAAAATCAACACTGAAGGGCACAGAACCTTGGTGACAGCGTCAGGCAATTTTATCCTAAGCAAGTCAGTTGGTCACAACAAAAACACAAAGTACTCTGGGGAAAAAAAGAGTGGCAGTCACAACTGTACTGAAAACCACTGACAAAAAATAAAGATTTAGTGTTTCTATAAAGAGGAGTGGAAGCTCCAACACCATCAGTACAAAGGGGCGTGTGAGATAACCACACAGGGACCTTTATTGTGCTGGGTTTTTGACAAACGACAGGGCAGTTTGAGTTGTATGAGGGATTTGCGGGTGTTCCATTAGATTCTAGTGTGCGTGATGACCACACGTGTGTCTGTGAGGGTGGTCGAGCAGGCACTGGCTCAGTGGGTGATGAAGCCATACAGAGGTCAGAAACCTTTGCATAGGGCAGAGACCCGAGGGGCCAGCGCAGAATAAAAGGGCCAAGAAAGAGCGAGCGAGGGTTCGGGAGAGAAAGAGTGAGAGATGCTGTAGAAGACGAGGAGTTGCAGAGAAGCTCCCTGAAGAAGTGACCTGCTGATTTCCAGCACCCAGGGGATGGGGACTGTGTTTTTATCAGTTTTCTCTGTACTTCACTCACAAAGACAGACTTGTAATGTTCTGCTGCATGAGTAGAGGGAGCAAAGCACTGTAAAAAAAAAACACAGATTACTGTGTTATCAACCTATTCGGGGCAACTTTTAAAAACCACATTAACCACATTTACTCAAAACCTGATCATACCATATAAGATAACAACATGAATGTATAAATTTGTATTCATTTGGCATCCGGATGAATTAAAAGAACTGTATCACATGTCTATGTCTTTCCCAAACTTCACATGCATTTGACCTGATTTTTGTGTTAGTGATGCCGATCTGCAGATGAGCCTGAAGCAGCTTTGAGGCTTTTTTTCTTGTTTGTGCTTAAAAAGAAAAAACAAATGAGGCCTCATACAAAGGGACACGGTTAGACTTATCAAACCTAAATCTCTTTAAGACAGCACAACGTCCAACAAGTTGTCCAACCTGAACAACTATTTGGGAAGTTTGCCCCTACCCTTGGCTATAGGGCACCACACCTTTGTAACTATGGTCACTAGTATAAAGACAGTCGGGCTTATGAAACAGGTTCTGTTTGTTAAGATTGTGGTTGGGAGGAAAATAGGCTACTTAAGATAACAGGGCGTTCATTTGTATAAAAAATGTGGTTATGGTTGTGGAATGGTCATGAGAAACGAAAACCGATGAACAACTGTCTCTTGTGCGAATCTCCTTTGTTTAGTTGACCCATTCATCCATCCCAACCACCTCTAACATGGACTGTATGTCACTTCCTCCTTTGTGCTTTATAAACAAATATATAGGACGTTGTGTATGATATGAAATATCATATGACAATATTGATCCCAAACTAACAATTTAATAGCACTTTATAGTTTGGCTTTTTTGAAGAAATTGTACTTTCTTGATTCTTGTTGTTCTGGGTTTGTGCCCTCATGGTTGAATGCACTTATTGTAAGTCGCTTTGGATAAAAGCGTCAGCTAAATGTAATGTAATTCAACTGAGAGTGAGACTAACTTGTGTTTCATATTCATTAAACAATACAAGAACCTTATGGGAGCGGGTCCTCTCTTCGGAGGCCGCCATGTTTTTTACAGTAGCCCAGACTGGACAAACTAAACACCTTTTGAGTTTTTATGACAACTGAAGGTGTCCACAGGTTCTCTTTCATGTTTGGAAGGGGAGGGTGAGGTGAGGGGTGTTCAGCTGCAACATACAGCTTCACCACTAGATGTCACTCAATTCTACAAACTGAACCTTTAAACTGCTGTTAAAAATCTGATGTTTGACTGAGGAAATAAAATAATATGTAAAAAAGACTGCATGGGATTAAATAACAGTTACTAATTACATTTCTAGATGCTTAAGGCAACACAAATGTCTAATTTATTTTCATAAATTAACAAGTTTGGGTTTCCTGTTGTGCACGATAACAGGTTTTTTGGATAAAAAATGATCTAGAGCCACAGCTGCACAGTGACTGGCATTACTGATAATATTTTTTAACTGCAAATGGTTTCTCTTCTCCTGCTCACACGCACACTAATTCAAACCTTTTACCCACAGCCCATGCTGTCAAAACTGGGCCCAAAACTTCAAACTGCACATTCTCATGCAATCCAAATACAACTAGAACACACACATACAGTACACATACTCCCACATCTGTCAGAGTCAAATCTCCACCCAAGTTCAAATTTGCACACACAGCTGCATAAATTGTTCCCCAATTGCATTCATTCACAGCCAATAATGTGAGCTGTCAGAGAAGCAGGCAGTCAGGCACGCATGTGTGTATATGGCTGTAAACACCCACACACTCATACAACACTCGCTCAAACCTAAAATTCATGGACCATTCCACAATATCTGGCTTCCATTGATGAGGAGGGCATCTGTGCGTGTGTGTGTGTGTTAGAATAGTAAATATCTGAGGAAATGAACTGACCAGCCACGACAATCTGGCCAACTGACTGTCTCCCACAGCACAAACAGAGAAATATATCAGGGACGGAGATGAGATGGAGAAACGAGAGCAGGGATGAAGCTTGGATGTGGAGAAAGAAGAGAGGGAGAGACTGATGAAATTAGAGAAATGAGAACCTCAATGAAAATGAAGCTTCTAAAAATGTATACTTCAAAGTCTTTTCAATGTAGGCTAGATGTAATACAAATTTTTGAGTCCAAAACAATTTGTTTATATAAGTATTTGTCAAATAAGTTTTCAAACTGCTTCAATTCATTTTTTTACAGTATTTACAACGCAACCAAATATTTGTAAAGATATATATATTTTCCTCCAATTCATTTTAAGTGAAATCTTTGGCAAGTAACCCTTAGAGTGTCTACACTGAATAACCCATTAGTATTTTATGGTTGTGTTTCATATTTATAATAATTTAAGGGTTTTGCATTCTCTTGGCCAGGTAATCAATATTTTAATCATCCAAATTTACTAATGCCACCATTACAAAAACTATTTACATTATATTTATCAACCATTTGTTGCACCACCTGAGGATTATCAGTCATATTGAGAGGTACAGCAGACTACAAAGAGATTTACACAATTTAAAACCCAGTGATGATTGGACAAGGCTGTTTCTGTCAGAGGCCATCAAATACACAAAACACATTTATGCCCGTGGAAAATAAAGCACATGGTGGGATTTACACTTTTATTACTGCAACACTGAACAGGGCAGTAAAGAAAAACAAAATCCTACCTGTTGTTCTTCTGGGAAGGAGATAAACAGATGTTACTGTTCTGTAGGTCAGCAGATCCACTGGAGAGCTGACTGTGTGAGGTTTAAAACAGCAACAGACTGTTTTTAGCACAAGAGGGTGGTAATGGTTAGCTAGGGACTGTTATCAGGCTATCGAGCTAATGTTATCGGAATACATGAGCAAATGGCTTTTCGCGTTTGTCAAACACAGAAAGGCATAGGTAAACCTAATTTAGCCGTTATAGTCTATTATAGCAGACAACAAAATGCTTTCCTGTATCAGTCGTAGCAGGGAAATCACAGGTCAAATTAACACCACGATGGCTGCATTTTTTATTACCTCCACCAAGGAGGTCTGGTTTTCACCTCTGTCAGTTTGTTGGTTAGTTTGTTTGAGGATGGCACCATGGGTCCAGAAAGAACCTAGTAAGTTAAAGTGTGGATCAATTTTTTTTTGTTACATTTCCACTCATTTTCAAGGAAATAATACATGGATCTTAATTAAATAAATAAATAAATATTTTTTTAAAATAAAATGTTTGTGGTTTTCTATTTCTATGAATTTAGTGGGATTTGATTGGATTTAAAGGGACGGTCATTTTAAAGAGAGAAACTATTTGGCGCCACTTCTCCTTTGCCTGACTGACTAGGTTAGGGTTAAGACTGAACACATGAAAATCATCACCCTTTGGTCTCTTGAAGGGCGCTTGTTTTATATTTGAAGGAACTTTTTGATCAATTTAAGCATAGATTATTAACAATGAGGCTGCCAAAGACGAAGTGAAGACGAAGCATGATGTCGGCGCATCTCTGCTGATATTTGACCTTTCAAGGGGGCGATGGCTGCATCCCATGTAGGTGTTGGCGTTCTGCCCACTGTGTAGGCTTGATAACTGCTATATCTGCATTTTTACTGAACAAGCCTCGAGTTGTTTGGATTCTGCATGACTTTAAATTAATTTACAAATTTGTTGGTGTTTTGAGTTGTGTACATTTAACAGGACTTTAGTGGTGATGGGGAACCTTCCACTGCTGTGACAACATATAGAGCAGCTCCACATTTTGTTTAGCAGTGAACTCCCCCGAGCTTCTCTTTTCCTTCACCAAAATAGAGCTTGGAGATCCCTGGAGGTCGAGTTTAAAATCTGATTGAATGAGCTATGATACAGAGAAGAAAATGCATTGCCTTGTTTCTGTTGGTTGTTGTTGGTATTAATATTTTCAGTCAAGACTCAGTGTTTTGAAACCAGAGCAACTCTTCAACAAGACTGGTGAACTTACCAGGACATATCTTTTGAACTCAGTTTCTAGATTGAATGAAGGAATGAGTCATTTAGGTCTTCCTAGAAAAAAAGAATACTAATCTCAGCGGGAATGGTTAAATCGAGGTTAAAGAAAGTAAATCAATATCAGTTCTATTCTGGTTTGGGGTGGATTTCTCTTTTCATAGCCTCAGAGGTCCCAAGAGCTCCTCTGGAAACCCAGTTTATCAGCCCTGTAGCAGTCACAGAGGTGCAACTGGCTCCCCCGAGACCCAAAATGTCAGCACACCATTTTTATGGAAAACACTATTCACAGACTCGGAGGACACAGCTTTTGTTAATTTAACCTCAAAGCGGCTGTGTGTCTTTAACAGGAAATTCCTCTGAAGCATTTCTGACAGTATTAGCCATTATCAATGTTGTGTTTAACTGCAGGAGTAAAGCACTGCACCAGTCAATCAAAGGACTTTTCCACTTAAAAACTGTGGAAAACCACAAAAATATCTCAGTAAACCATACCACATTCTTGCATCCTTGCACATTGGAAAGTTTAATACCTTAGTTTATATTAACAACGATGAACGATGACACTTGGAAAGCATTGGAATCTCAAACTTAGCCAAAGAAGAGCTAACTGGAAACTTGCAGTAAATGTTTTTGATTGACAAATACGGTCATACTTTGCACCCTTTACTGCAGCAGTATAAAAGGTAGGACAGCATAGTGGGAATTTTAGGTGTTACAATATGAGATACTCTCAATGGGAAACTTAGGCATAGTGCAGACGATAGGCAACAGAAAATCATACATGTCTCAAGGCAGAAGAAGATAAGTGGAAAGCACAGCAATAAAGTACAATGTGTATCAATGTGACTGTGGAGGTGAGGGGGCTGGGAGAGCACCCTCACCTGCTCATAGAGGATCAATCAGTGCAGGTGAGAGCTGTTAGCTGATTGGTCCTCATGCTTAAAAGGCAGCGTCAGCGCTGCCTCAGGAGGAACTCAGAGACTGGAGAGACGCCCTGACTGAGCTGGAAAGCCAGTCTGATTTATGTTTGATTGAAGTTTATGTTTGGAACGTTAATAAAAGATGCGTAAAAGCAACGCGTGTGTCTCTGGCTGTGTGTGGGAGAGCCCCGTGGCAAGGAAGATTGCCACACTGGCGCCCAACGTGGGGCTCCACACAGCCACAGACGTGGACCAGCAGGCGGTGTGGGAACTGGTTCCGAGGATGGAGGACCTGGTGACGGCGTACCGGGAGGAGAGAGCGAGGACCAGACGGGGGATGGAAGCACTCCTGAGGCAGGTGGAGAGGGAGGCAATGCGGACGGGGCGTCAGCTGGCCCGGTTGGGACCCGCTCCGGTTCCAGCCTGCCACACCGCGCTGAAGGAGGCGGTGAGCGCGGCCCCAATTTCGCGGCCGCGGGCGGCGACCGGCGTGCCGCCGATTCCGCGTCCCCGCACAGCTCCGGTGAAGCCAGCGTCCCCTGTCCCTGCACCAAGGCTGGCGGTGAAGCCAGCGTCCCCTGTCCCTGCACCTAAGGGTTAGGAGATGGCACAAAGATTCTCTTTCGAGTCCAGCAGGTTATCCACAAAGTTCTTATCAGAAGAAACCACCTCCATAGCTACATCAATGATCATCACCTTAATTTTACCTAAGTTTAAAGTTGAGGGGTTTTCGTCGCACCAATTAACAAATCTATCTTTTGGTAAGAAACTGTAGACGGTTGTCTTTAGGAGACAGCCAAGTAAAGATCAACACTCATTGCAACATAGTGTACTATATATAAATGTATTTCAGACCATGACATGGTTGCAGAGAACACACTTTTAGGTTTAGAACTTAATAAAAACTAAATGCCTTTGTTTTGTATGTTTTAACGAGGTTTTTAAAGCCCCATCAAACCATGTTAATGTGTGTGGATGAGTTTGTTCACATCAAAAGCTTATCTTCCCTTTGATTCTCAAAAACCCCAATAAAAAAAATGAACTTTTAGCTGTCTCATTTTGGGCTTGGTTCAAAGTGTCACAATGCAAGGAGAGTTACGTATCAGAGTAATCCCTATTTTGTCTTTTTTATAATAAATAAGCTTGTTTTTGGTGTCAAGCATATGTGCACACATGTAAATCTTCACCTATGTGTGATACCTTCAGGCTGCACTGCTAATGATCTGTAACAATCAATAGTGACAAACCTGCAGGTAACATAAATACACACAAAATAATGTTATCTGGGTTAACAACTATTTTCAATCAGTGTTACAGACTCAGACTTTGCTCCATTAGCTCGTTCAGCACTAGCACTATTAGTATTGGTGATATCTGCTGTCTGGTCACGCTTTCATTTAGCAGTTCTGCTGTGAGTACTGTACTTTACCTACAGGCCATATGAAAATGGAGAGCGACACAGAATCACAAGGTACCTATGCCACAGAGTGCTGTTTTGAAGTGGAGGACCTTTCCCCTCCAAAATCCCCTGAAGTGGGCATTAGTGTGGTGGTCCCGAGCCGGATCTGGTGCAGCCGTTGGCTCCATCTCCAGTTACGCCTGAAGTCAGAGCTCTAAGAGCAGAAGCAGTGCAAGTCTGAGGGGAGCAGTCTCTGAGTGATAATATAATATTAGTAGAAGGATAATGTTGGCAAACCTTCAAATGAGTTTTAAATCTATGTAATTCGACCCAATGGAGCCAATCCCAGCTGACATATAGAGACAAACTCATAGATTTTCACTGAGTAAAATAACGAGTTTAAACTTGTGAGCATTTTGCATTCCAATACTGTAGTAATAAAACACAGCCCTGACTTTGTCCATTATGTAAAATGCCTTCATCATACACAGTAAGGAGCAAATCATTGGGACACAATATCTCTTGACATCTTGCAGTAGTATAGTTTAATATCGCTCAAGTAACCAGTGTTGGGGACATGGGAAGCAAATGTCAATTGAGATAATTTTATCTGCAGAATGAATACATTACAATATACAGATAAAACACACCTGCTTTCAAAACCACCCAACACAAATTTTCATGACAATAATATCAATTATATAAGTCCATTCAAGAAGTAAATAAAACTGGCCCAGTACACTTGCACGTTGTATTATTTTATTATTTATTTCATTTACTTCACTTCTCTTATTCTCATCCTCCCCTTTTGGAAAATACTGTTTCCCTTTTCACATGTTCTCTAATGACCAGCACGACATATTTAAGATAGATGGAGTATGTCACTGTTGGTAGTTCACTCCATCTCCGATTTTTCCGCCCCCAAACCCTTTTCCTCTCTCTCTCACACACACACACACACACACACATGCACACACTCTTTCCTGATGATGACTGATGGGGTAGACCAGTGCCTATACTACTCTCCTGCTCTGTCACTCATTAGTATCCCCTCACTACTTTGTATCTCCATTTCCCTCACGTTAAGATAGATGGGTCAGGGCAGAGCAGCTGCTGGCTAATCAGTCTGCCTGTCAGTAAAACGTGGAATTGCTCTCAGCTGTGAGGTGCATACACCGCTGTGTGTGTGTAGGGATATGTGTGAGTGTGTGTGACGTCCACAGGAATAGAGAGAAGTATTAATGAGTAAAATCTTAAAGGCGCATTGCTTCATTTCTTAAATTATGAATACAATGGACTGGGTTTGTCATATATTCCCTTTGAACACTCAGCATTGCAGATTGGGAAGTTTTACACCCAAATGAGTTACTCTTTATTTCATTTACGCTGTAAAAGTTATTATGGGTGGGTTGCGACAATTTGCACTAGATTTTGCACCATTTGTGGTCTTTTCCACAAGAAAAAATAGGTTACTCCTCTCACCTAAGTTGTGACATTAACAGGACACTGATTATCATTTCTAACTTTGGAAAAAACAAATGTAATTTTACTTTATTTCAACTAAGTAAACATTTTTTCCCAATCACATCTCTTTCATAGCTGTAACTGTGTTAAGACATGTAAGTTGCTTAGATCTGTATATAAGAGAACACCTGTCATGTTTAATGGACCACGACTTAAAATATTTACTGTATTTAATGTTCTCTATTATTAAGCAGTATGAAGATGAATGAAAACAAAATGATATCACTAATTTGTTTGGATCACATTTCGCTACAAACAAACGGGCTACTTTTTTATGAATGGGTGAGTGATAGATTTTCATTGGGTGACTTTTTGTCATTCCATCCTGGCAACTTTACAAACACTCCACACAGTTCACTCCTCATTTTTAGCTGACATCTGAAATAATGTGTCACTACAACATTGTTGTTTGCTACAGCTAGCAAGATTTGGTAGATTCTTAATGTTTCTAGGGGATTGGTTTTAAATTGAGAATCCTACAAGTTGGTCTTGAATATGCATGATGGCTAATACTTGATTTGATACTAAACTACAGAGGTTAAAACTACATATCCTGAAAAAAAAGGCTACAGCATTCTCATTAGTTCATGATGCTGGAAACTAATGGAGCCCTACTACGTGACTCATAGTGAACAGTAACATAATTAACAGTCTGATTGTACCTTAAGCATTTGGTGATTTACAATATTGGACAGTAAGCCGAGGCCAGTAAGGCGAGTAACACAGAGGCCAGACTGGACAATAACTGAGAGGAGGAATAACCGATGATTGTCAGAGAACATAATGCTCTCTAATGCAAGTGTGGCTGCAACTATAAAAAAAAAGGGTGGATGATGAAATTCTGAGCAGGTTACAACTGAATGCCTCCGTGCTTTCATTTGTACTCAAGACGAATTGATTTGAGAGGTCAAAGGTCAAGGTCACTGTGACCTCACAAACCCTATTTTGCCGTGTGAATGCGTTTTTAAGAACACCTCGAGAGAATGCTCTCTCAGACTCATGGGGTTAACTCATTATATTTGGGTGGTCAAAGGTCAGCTGCAGTCGGTCTTTAGGGAATTTCTTCAAATTTTGACTCAAAGATTAACTGGTTTTAATGGTCAAAGGTAATGTGTGACCCTTATATTATTGCGAATATCCATATGTCAGGAACACCTGGAGGGACTGCAACTACAAAGGCGGAGGCATACAACCTCAGGGGGGTATTTTGTAAAACATCACAATTTGCTAATGTCATGCCCCTTGCTTTTGGAAATAATGCAAGGTTACTGTAGGTAGTTAAAAGCTAATTACTCAGCCAAGTTCAAGCTGATAAAAACGTAGTTTAATCCTCTCCTGGCAGTCTTCTTATGTGTTGAGGTTTTTGAAGGCTAAAAGTATACACCCCTCTCCAGAAACTGTAGATATATAATATCTCTTTTTATAGGCCCATTTGCATGTGGAGAAATCCAAACCTTTAATGGTCTGCCATGTCTGGTTATAACTGCTAAACCAAGACTGAGCAGTCATTGTTTGGGGGCAACAGTTGACCAGACCAAATATATAATCAAATTCATAAATATAATCTGCAAGTTTAAGGGTCTGTATTCATTTAGCGCTCTTCGAGTCTCATCAACAAGTGATTAACCCATTAAGCGCTTTTTCCATCATTCATACACTATCTGCACAGCTGTCGGGCAATTTGGGGTTTTCAGTGTCTTGCCTACTTCAAAATGTCGACAGGGGGAACTGGACAACCCGCCATACGTCCTGATCCACATCCATTGAAGTCAATACTGAATTGTTAAATACAAGATCATCTGTGAATTATATAGTGTTAGAGAAAAATATGAAGAAATATATGTATTGTATATATGTACTGTAAAAGGAATAGAATTGATTTTTATAAATATCTGTGTAGCATATTGATGTTGCTCCCTGATGATAGAAGAGAAGCTTTATTCATTCACACCGCAACATTTTCCTGAGACCTGAAGTCACTTAGTAGGGTAAGGTTTGGCCTGGAGAAAGATAAATGTAGTCGGCCCATAACACTGAATGTTTTTATATACCAATATTCAGGATTTAATATTGCAATCGTGTGTACTTTAATCCAAGGCAAGAAGTCATATAGAGGCCCATTTAATAGGACAGAAGATTGATATGCTTACCAACAATTTGTGACTACACCGTACACAAGGTTATTCTGACATAAATCCGAAGGACCTTCGAAAAGGCAGCATCATTCACATCCCACCTGAATGTTACAGGGATATGTGAACAACTGGAGCCGTCAAGTCAGGACTGCCTATCACAGATGTTTGGATGAATTAGACCCACGACACCTCCAGGAGGCAGGAGCTCATTTCTGAACCTGCAGAACAAAAGTAATCTTTTTACTAGATGTACAATTACGCTTATCCCTAGTGTCAGCATTGCTTTCTGTTTTCTTCAGCCCCGGGTGATTTCAACAGTAACAGACCGATGAGAAGGCTGACACTCGCTGGTGGCCTCAAACATCATCAGCATCCTATATTGACACTTTCAAGCACCAAAAGTCATAAGCTGCTGTATCAGCAACCAAGTGTATTAACCTTCTAAAGACTGAACATCCCTCCTACTGTGTATTTTTGCTGACAAACAGGCAGAGCTATCACACTCCTAATGCTGCAAAATCCAGCTGCTGGTTGAAGAGGCTGGCCACATATGTCATGATCTGGTTGTGTAACTGGACTTTTGGGAATGGTGATGGAGCCTTAAAAGGGATAGTTCACCCAGAAATGAAAATTCACTCATTATCTACTCACCCCTATGCATATGGAGTGGTGGGTGAAATCTTTGAGTCCACAAAACACTTTTGGAGTTTCAGGGGTAAACAGTGTAGCAACCAAATCCAATACAATTGAAGACATTAGTGACCTATCCTCGGACGTAATAAAACAGAAAAAACATAACATGCCTGAATACTGAAGATAGTTTACTAATTTCATGTAACACTGTTTACCCCTGAAACTCCAAAAGTGTTTTGTGGACTCAAACACTTCCCCCACCCCTCCATGGGCATAGGGGTGAGTAGATCATGAGTGGATTTTTATTTCTGGGTGATCTATCCCTTTAAAAAGCAAATTCTGATACTTTTCAACCTGGGCCCTATGTTTATAAATGTGAGTGTGTAAATGAATAGTATTTGTGACATGTGTAATGTAATGTAATGTGACTCTTAGCAAAGATGCAGAATAACCAATCATGGCCGACTGCGGAGGTGCTCTACTAGACAGATGCTCTTGTAAGTATCATTCATTTACACATCCGCATTTACAAATATAGGTCCCAGATTGAAAAATACCCAAATTCCTCTTTAAGTGTTGAAATCATGATTTTCATCAGAATCATCAGATTTTAAGTACATTTCTCACATTTTACCACCTGTTTCATTTAATCAAGTAACTTTAAATCTACACTGGTAACATTTTCAGTCCTGTAGTGGCAGCATTTTACTCCAGAGTTGCCAGTTGCATCTTTTCTATTAACTAATGATTTCCCCAGTGGGTCTAGTGATGGCAGCATTAGTCTGTCTGTTCGTAGGTTGGTTGTGTACAAACTATAGACTGTGTATAAAGATGGATGACGCCTTCCCATCCCACCCACTATAGAGTAGTGAAGCAAAAACATTGCGGCTACTAACGCTGCCATCTCAGCGCATTTGGAGCCAGAGCCTGCTCAGTAGCGGACGAGGGATGGAGCCACGGTATCAAGGTCACACACTCGACCAATTGTGAGCCAGTCTCAGCTGTCAATCATGAAATTTAATCCCATTTTATAGCAGTAAATAACTAATCAAAACCAAACGTACCATACATACACTTGAACATACATCAGTGTGATTAAAAACTAGCTAAAATGTCACAAACCATCCCCCAGAAAAATGTATTTGACATCAATTTTTGTCCATGTCCAAATCACCAACACTGAGGCGGGATTTATTACCCATACTGCAGACAGCCACAGGGGGCAATCGAGACGATTTGGCCTCACTTTTGGGGAGCATCAATGTCTTCCATCTTTATAAACAGTGTATGGTACAAACATTCATTACCCCCAAAGAATCTCTTCTTCTGTTATGATTGTACATTGTAGAAACCCATGAATCCAGTATTTCTCTTTCTGTCTCTCGGTCATTTATTTCTTAACATGACAGCATTTAGCAAACGGGATGAATTCTTGGGAGTGACCATTGAAAGAGAGGGAAATACTGCATTGATTAACAATAGGAAGAATATAGACCGAATGAATGGCTGTGGAGGAATAATAGAAGCATGCAAGGTGAGCCTGGGCAAAGTGTCCTTCCTGGATGATCTTTCACTATAGCTTCATGACCTCCTTTCCTGTGGATTTATAGAAGAGCTGTCCCGCACTCTCTCAATGTCGGCTTCAATTCAGTGCAATTTATTGTTATGAATAAATCATTCGGCTGCATACATTTTTTTAAGGAGTAATGTGAAGTCATTCAACAGGTACAGTCGACAATAAATAGGAGGTAGAAGCCAATCATTCGCGTGACAGTTGGCTGCACGGTGATTCTAGCTCTGAAGTGTCGTTATGATGTTCGGTGCATTCATTCATTCAAAGAAACCTGCCTTCTAAAGAGTGGATCAATGGAGGCATAAGGCAAAGCCATTTTTTTGTATTTTCAGCACATCATGGAATCAGTGGAGAGGCCCTGAGAGCAGGGTTCAATTACAGGGGAGCTAAGGAAAAGGGCACAGGCTCCTCTGGAAGCCTTCCCTGAAACGTTTAGGGGAAGCTCGAACAAAATGGCAACTTTTGTGTCACCGATTTTATTTTATCTCAAGGTTCCTGGAATAAAAAAATTATAATAGTAAATATTTCAATGTTGTGTGTTTATTCACACATTCCATTTACGAACATCTGTCTCCGCTAAATAACACAATTCTGTGTCCAAGCCTGCAGTGGTCATCCATGCGTAGCGGTGCTGCATTCAGATCTCTAGGTTTATCCAGTCACCTGAACTTCTCATCACTTAGCTGGTGCCCAATATTTGAATTGACTGTAAAACAAGCAGTGTTTTTATTCAGTATTTTGGGCAATTTATGGATGAGTCAGCATGTCAAAACGGAAAACAAACAATCCTCAGAGAACTTGGATTCACTAAATAAACTAAAACAATGACTGATGACAACAGCTAGGCCTGCTCCGCTAGTCCTGCTGTCAGTGACAGCTCCACTTCGGAGGGAGATGCTTCTGCGGCGCCAGATACCAATGCCGCCACTGAACCTGGTTCTGAACCTGGTGATAATTCATTGCCTTTCAATTGGACAAAGAAGCAATGGAGTGAGTGGAAAAACAGGAATACATAGCTCTTCACTCTTCTTTTTGTTGCAATCCAAAGACAGAAGTGAAACATCGGGAAAGTGACAGTCAACGACAGAAAGGGACAGAGGGAGAGAGAGGGAGCTGCAAGCCGCAGACAGCCGTTTTATTTTGTTCTAAATAATGCTCAGAATGTTTTGTTCAAGTGATGTGTTGTTCTTGAAGGGATGTGTATGAGAAGCAGAGAGGTGTTTCCTGTGTCCCCCAGCTTTTGTGATTTTGTGTTTTGTTTGCTTTGATTAGGCAATTAATATATTCCTTGATTCTTATGTTGTTGTTATTTAGCCTCTTTGAAATGTGATTGATGGTATTAACTGCCTGTAGTTATAACAGTAGAATGATTTGTACTGTAACCCTGCAATTGACTGCACTGCGTGCATTCGTATGTATGCACATGCATGTGACCTGTTGAGTACTGGACTGGTGCGCACCAGGAAATAAGGCTCCCCTGAAAGCCAGTGTGTAATTCGGACCCTGCCTGAGAGTCATGGCCATACATCCTGCTACTTAAAATAACTCAGCCAGCAGTTCACATGTGTATGAGCAACAGCCCAGGGGCAGGAGAGGATTGGGGGCTTCTCTGAATGGTAGACGATGTGGTGGCTTATGGGCTCAGTTCCTGCAGATTTGAAAATGAGTGCAGCTTACCATATTCCCATTCATGAGCGATTGCTGGTGGCCGCTCACCTTTTTATACATATACATAAATGTCATGACGTAGAGACAACACAAACAGTAGACTCTATGAAAGTAATGGCCCCAAAAGGTCCAAAACTGTCTAAAACATGAGCTGGCATTATGAGCCATATTCAACCTAAACATTAAGACATTTTCATAAATTTGGTCAGAAATGTGATATTTAAACCACAATTAATGTATTTCATCAATTTACAACAGTTTAGTTTACAGATCAAAAATCACACTTAAGTGTGCAGAATCTCTTTATTTTTGTTATGCCCCAGGTTTATTTGTTATTTATAATCTATTGTTATTATGCCCTCATTATATGCATCATGGATCATAAAAGCATGTTTGAACATATTCAGAGTATCACTGTATAGTGCTAATATGTCAGTTTTTACAAGTAGGAGATGTGGATATTTATAGTGAGCAGGGATTAACCCTTGTGTTGTCCCTGTTCCCCCGGCTGTTGGCCCCCTCACATAGCCCACCACATATTAGCACGCACACGTAGGGCAATAGACAAGTGAGCAGCCCTTGCAGATGTATTTGTTACACCCGCGGCACACTGTGAGTTTTACATTCCTTTTTCCTGGGGCATATCTGACACCTCTTCCTCTTACTCGCCCCGAGCGGGGCTGCTGCTAGGGCTATGGAGGAGGCTGGACGCTCGGGTCGAGCGTCGTCGTCGTGGTCAAGAGCTCTCCGTGCGGGGGATGCGCTCCCTTCGTGCGATGAACAGAGTCACGAGAGCCTTTCCCAGCTGCTCTAGGAACACCCTCCGCTTGTTCCGCTTGCCCGGCATCCAGTCTGGGTTGATCTCTCTCCATATCACGAAGGCGTTGTAGGAAGAGACGTCGAGGATGTTGTGGAAGACGACCAGGGGCCAGTGCGCGGTCATCCTCCTGCAGCTGTACATTCCGATCACCTTGTCTAGGTTGTCCACGCCTCCTTTGTTGCGGTTGTAGTAGGACGATGACCGGTTTCCCGTCCTCGCGGTCGCTGACGTCGGCCGCCGCGTGCTCAAGAGCACCACGTTCCTGTTTTTCTTTGGGATGTAGGACACCAGAGTGGCAGTGGGCGTGAATGTGAACTTGGATGAGAACACCTCTCTTCCATTGACCGCGAGCAGCCCGGTCGGGAGCTCGGGCTTGTTCTTCCGAACCGTGCCGACCACGGTGATCTTCCTCTCCAGGAGCTGCCGCGCGAGTTCGTAGGAGGTGAAGTAATTGTTGCATGTGACGTTACGACCGTGCAGTCCCTCCGTTACATCGAGCACTACCCGCAACCCCTGGTTCCGTTCTGGGTGTCTGCTGCTCGGCTTTCCGGTGTACACTTGCATCTTCCAAGCGTAGCTGGATTTTGCATCACAGGCCACCCACGACTTGATCCCGTATTTTGCCGGCTTGCTGGGCATGTACTGACGGAAAGGACACCGGCCTAGGGAGAAGAAGTGGAGGAGAAGAGATGAGACGTCGTCGTCGTCTCGGTCTGCTTCTCCGTCCGCTTCTCGGTCTTGCTCTTTCGCGTCCTCTTCGGGTTCAGAGGATTGTTGCTGGGAGAATAGCTGTTGGAGAACCTGTTCTCTGGTGAAACGCGCTTGACGTGACATCGTGACATGGTCAGGGAGAATGGCACACGGAGAATGGCACACCGGCTTCTCTGTGGGTGTAATATACCCCCCGAGATTACAATTGGAATCAGGTGTGGGTCTAAATGACAATCCTTGGGTCACCCTAACCCTAACCGGCCAGGGCTTGCGGATGATCGCACGCACGCACACACTCTGGGTCAATCCGACCCAGGAACAACACGAGGGTTAAAAGCAAATGACCTGAAAAGTGTTTGGAAAAGCAGTACAATAAAAGTTTTAACAAGGCTACAGGTGGTTAAATAAAGAACAGAGGTTACAGCCTGGGATCTTTTTTGCACCTAAACAAAAGGTATAAACGATTTAACTTGGGAGGCAGTGGCTGGACAGTAAACAGGGGATAATATAACAGTAGTAAAAGGGCAAATGTTACTGCACAAAAATAAATGCTCTGCAAAGTGTTTGAGTGAGATTGTGAATGTTGTGTGTGTATGAGTTATGTATAAACATAAATTGAGGGTCTTATTTAAACCGGTTCTCCCATGTGGAGGGTGTGTGTGTGTGTGTGTGTGTAATTAACCTCTGGCACTGGTTTATCTCCCTCTCTCCTCTCTTTGGTTACCTTATTGTGTGTGTTGCACCTGCCAAACACATGAAGAGTAAGAGTAACTCCCAAATTAATTTACAATACATGGATGAATAAAAAATCTAAATTTAAATTTTTCCAATTTTTTTTAATTGATTATATTCTTAATGAATGCTGCTGTGTTACATATATTCTCCTTCTTGAGGACAGATTAGCATTAATCAGCAAATTAGCATTACATGACATCACTAATTACAGTCCATATGGTGCTTGTATCCGACAATCTTCATTGCTACAGTGATTTTCTTGGCAAATTACTAATTATCAGTTAACTAATAAGGATTTGGGCAGATGTAATTCAGCATATCGCTGCCAACATGACAAAAAAAGATCCTAATTATCTTTTCAGGACATTAAGTTTCTGATTTTAACAAAAAGTTTAAGATTGTTTTTGAAGTCACTGTGACAAATGTTCTTGTTATTACTCTATAGAAAATAATTTCACTTTTACAGTAAAAATAAATGAATGTTGTAGAAAACTATATTTATGACTGGTTGGCTTGTAGTTGTAACATGACCCATAGAGGCACTGTGGCCAATTGACTGATCAGTGTTATAACATGACTTACTCACACACGAGGCAGGATGTGTTTGTATGTATATCATGGCTGTGGACTAGGTTTATTCTGTTACGTGCACTCATGCATAAATATTCTACTTGAGTTTAAGACTGTTTAGGCGCCAGCTCCCACTGTGACTCTCAAAGGATAGTGGTAGGTCTACAGATAATGGATGGATGGATTAATGATTGACAAGTCTCTTAAAACCAAATAAATTGGTATCAAATAAGAAAATACGTAAACGCAACAACAAATATGAAAACACGACAGCAAATAAGAAAGCACAATGGCAAATAACCTATCGGTCCCTATTTTCAAACAAACCCAATTTAATCTCAAAACCCAGTCTCACTACACAGAAATAATTTGTTTTCCTCGAGATACAAATTAGTTTTTTTTTATATTTGTTATGTTAGTTATATTCCAGTGGTGCTTTCATGTTCCTGAAAGTTTTTTGTGGTGTTTACTCACTTTGTCCATCCCCTTAAAAGGTCAAACAGGTAAAGTAGGAGAACCAGACAATGAAGGAGAGGAAGAAAGACGAAAGATAACAAGAAAATGGCGAAAAACAAGCGCAGCAGGGGAGGGAAAAAAATAAGGCCAGTGAGTGAAAGAGAGAGAAAGCAGCAGAGAGGCATAGAGAGTCAAATTAAAGGGATTAGACAGCTCATTCCCCTCTAATTCCCTTATCACTTCCTCCCACAGTGGATTGGGTTGCCACGGCAATGTTTACATGACCCCATATCCTGCCGCAGCCAAAACAGGCATGGCCCACATTATGTTAAATCCCCGTTTACCTGGCATAATCCCTCCCAGACAAACACTCGGCAGCCTGGTACCTGAAAGTCAGCCTGAAAGGGTTGTGGACCATTTAATGGTGGAGAGGAGGACCCAGTCTCTTTTTAACTCAGAGCTGAGGAAAGAAATACTTGTGCTTGCTGTACCATGAGTGGGTCAACACATCTGATCTTCTATGTGCCCCTGCTCCCGAACAAGGCTTTACACGACTCTGATTTACGCTTTGGTTTGGTGTGAAAGGTGAACACAGGCCACTATAATGACTTTAAGGTTACAAGGGCTATAGGGTTTAGAGTAGGACTGGTTTTCTAGCTGTGTGCTACTGAGCTGCTGCTGTTGTGACGGAATAAATGGATTTATAAATAAAATAAGGCACATTAGATGCATGATTAGACTGTTTAACATCAGGCTTTTGGATATATTGGATTGCAACAAGGTAAATGCATCAGCCCTCTTAAGTGCATAGACTGTAGATAAAGATAGACGACATGACTGCTCTCCCAAACTGAAACCAAAGCGACTTATTTGCCCCCTGGTGGCTGGCTGCAGTAAAGGGCAAAAATCCAGATTCCTCCATATTAATGGATGGGACATAGACCAAACTAAAAAGTCAAAGTAGACGTCAAATAGATTATTCTCAACTATAGTTCTACTCACACTGATGCATGTTCATGTGCAAATTTTTTCCGGAAGGTAAAGCTGAACATGACATGTAATTGGTTGAGTGTGTGTATCGATGGGACCTTGATATCACGGCTCCATCCCCTAACCACTACTTTGCAGACTCTGGCTACAAATGTGCAAGATGGCAGTTTGTATCCACAATATTCCAGCCTTATTTCTGGATAGAAGGAGGAAGTGGAGACACATTGTCCATCTTTGTAAACCTATGCAGTATGATACATACACATACAAAAGGCCTGTATCTATCAAACTTCTCAGAATCACACTAAACCCTTGGCCACACTGTTCTGGTGCATGTTGCAGTTGTGTACCTGTCACACCAGACGCGGTTCAGCAGCGAAGTGTCTATACTGCCAGCTATGCTATGTTGTTAGATAGGGTTTGCCTTGAAAATAGCCATTAATATCAGAATTTAAAAGATCATTTTCAATGTTAATTCTGCTAAGAACAGTGCACAGAACGCGGGAAAAAAACGGCGAGACCTCTATCCTCTTGAAGAGCAGCGTGACTTCCACGGCTGAGCAGCGGCTGAGCAGCAGAAGGTGTGCCAGGTCTAATCTGTTAACATCGGCGCTGAAATGAAAACCAAGCCGTTTCGTGGCTGTTCCATGACCAGTGTGGCCCGGGTGTTAGGATTGTTCTTAGGAGCTAACTTAGAAGTGGAAAAAGTGAGGTAAAAAAACAGAAAAGGCCTTACATGTTACTCACCAAACTAAATTGTCTCTATTCATGTGATAAATGCATGTCCTGCCTCATAAAGCCACCAATGCTATAAGCGTTTGAAACATAGCATCGTTTACATCCATATTTGAAAGCAATCTGTTTTCTTCTTTGCAGCCGTAGCTGAAACTGCAGAATATTTTGGAGCGTTATCACCACCACCTGTTGATCAGAGCAATGATCAGTGCATGGACCTGCATGTGGAAAAACTAAATGGAACTCCAATCCTAGAATAACAGCACCATCATTATACCTGACGTCAAAAACTCCACAGAGATCCATTGATGAATAACCTTAAAAGGTTAGACTAGGATGGACAAGGATTTACCCTCCACCTGTCATACTGTTTATCCTTTTATAGAAATCTTGACATTTTACCCTTAGATATTTTCTTAAAAGTCTGTTCTATTTGTGTGAAATCCTTAATATAATCATATATATTATACATATATTAATATGGTAATGAATGAAAGTAATCTCTATTTCAATCAAGAATTTGAAGTTTTCATCCACATGTGACATTTTCACATTTGATGCACTTCACATGTCTGTCTTATGTTCATCTCAGGGTCTCTATTGATTTGCTCCAGCATGGCCCTCAGATAGAGGTGATGATGGAAATTATTGAGGATGTATTTAATGGTGACTAATGGTCAGTAACATTATTGTTTTCCAGGAGGAGCTAAACCAACCAGTCTCCCCACCCATAGCTCCCTCCTCTCAGGCCTCTCAGAGAAGTCCTGTAACTGGAAAATTCAGACTGCATAATGGTGCTAAATGCTGCATGCCATGTTCTGTCTCTCACTGTGCAGGATGTAGGTGACAGTGATCGGGGGGCAGAATAAACACCCGCTTGAGCTTTGAATGTGAGGAGAAAAGTTACAAATTAAAATGGAAAATGGAAATGTAAAAACTGGGTCATTAGAAAAGGTATTTCCATAAATTAGCCAATTTTTGATCAGTATGATACTGCCGTTTTTGCTGACACACACACACAACTTACATGCAAGCAAATCGTGCCTTGATGAACCCAAATGTTATGTCTATCCTGCAGCAAGCCATATTGTATTTTCTTTGTTCCATTGTTTTAAAAAGGTCAGGATTGAGGTCACCAGGTACCACAAACATGGGTATGCTCTGTCAAAATGCCATGAATGATCGGGGGGCAAAAAAGCATTACAGCATGTGTATAATATAGGCTGGTGTTTGTCTTACTTAGTTAATATTTGGCCAAGGCTGGATTCGTCCCTTACTCCCAACATTACTGCAATGGTGGATTCCTGAAAAATGCGCAAGTCATGAACTGACCCATTTTATTATATCATTGTAACAAAATCTCCACCTAATGTGTCTTTACTTCTCCTGAATATAAATACAAGAAATTGAATACAGTATAAGTATATCAAGATGGACGACATGACTGCTCTCAAAAGTAAAGCCAAAGCATCTTGATCATCCCCTGGTGGTGGGCTGTAGTATAGGTCATAAACCTTGTCTACTCCATGTAAATAGATGGGACATGCACCAAACTAAAAAGTCAAAATACATGTTAAATACATTTTTCTCATTTTAGGTAGTTCTAATCACACTGGTGTTTGGCTTAGTGGTCATTTATGTGACACATTTTGTTTTATTTGGTCATTTGACGTAAAAATTGGTTGAAACATCTTGATTGACATCTAAGACTGACTTATCGGTGGTTGAACGTTCATGTTCGTATTTTTGCTTCACTTCTAAATTGTGGGAGGAAGTAGAGATGTGTCCTCCATCTTTATATACAGTCATGGTTCAGACCTTTGCTAAGAACTGTGTGGGCGTATACAGACTGAGTTTGACAGACATCTGACCTTCCTGCTCGTTTTGATGCACTCGACAGTGACACATTCATCATTCTTATTGGTTCTGATAGTGCAGTAAATCCAGCATAAATCTACCAATCTCTTACCTGAGCAGAGTGAGCGGATTATGCACAACACAAAGAGATGGAAGGAGACGTGAGGGAGGAAGTACAAAAAAAAAGGAAACATGCATAAATACGTCAAGGGGCTATTAACAATTCAATCAGGGAAGACAGGGGAGGTTATGTGCAAAATGTGATGTTTATCAACATACACAAGACAGCAGTTTTGACATTTACCCTGTTGCTGCAATGATTAAAAGGAGCAATCCTTATGAATAAATTCGATGTTTAAGATTCCCCCTGGGCATCCATGGAAGAGGGCTTGGTGGAGCAGAGAAGCAGACAAACTGAAATGACGGCAAGGAGCCAAGAGAGGCTGAGAGCCTGAGCAGATAACAAGTGGAACAAAGTGGAACTTGTGCGAGACAGAAGGAAGGTGTGAAGATGGGGACAGGGAGATAATAGATGAGGTGGAATTTGATAGGAAAAGAAAATGTATTTGGGTGAGAAGAAAAAGAAAGACATTGTAAAAACTAGACTGGCACTCAGTGGAATGCATGCCACCAATAACCTATTATGGGGATTTTGTCATTTTTTACATCTAGATCATTTTCATCACTTACTGAGAAATTGAAGCAAATATGGAATAATACCTTATCATGCAATGTTAAGAAAGTTGCTTTGATCCACCTGTTTAATGCCCCATTTCACCACTGCAATTTGTGCAGCTCATCTTTGTATTTTTTGCATAATCCTGCTACCATTTATTCTGTCTCAAAATTGCCCTTGTAAAAGTCACACCCACGCATATGACACAAGTGCACAGAACAGTATCCTTGAGCAGAAAGGCATACGAATGATTATTTCTGCTCTGGGTGCAGAACTATAGTTCTGCCATCTCGGGGCTGAGAGTGTGAACTCACCCATTGCAACAGCTCAGCACCACCCGAAAGTCTATCACTCATCAAGTTGTGCATGCAGAGCAGAGATGCTATCTCTCAAGTTTGCCTTTCTACAGGTATGAGTTTTACATACGCACATTCTGACAATTAATTAAACACATAAGAAGAGCCTCCTTAGTAGAGGTCATAAACCATGTGTGCAGAAACTCACAATAGACATGACTTGAGAGATGGAGGAATGGAGGAGTGGGAAAGTAGATGACTTGTGTATGATGAGTATTCAGGTGCATTTTGCCCTAAATGTTACTTTATAAGCACAGATACATGAGGATGTGTTATGTGTAGCACAGCAAGATCAGAGAGACGTCAATCAAGCAGCGTCTGCTCACATCGTCAGTGGAGGTTTAATAAGGAAGGAAGTAGAAGCACCTGAGCAGGTAAACAACAGGCGAGCCGGGCCTTTAAAATAGTTTAATGTTGTCCAAAATATGTCTTCAGTTTAATTTATATATTGGAGATATGAAGAAAAGAAACTCACTTATTTCTCCAGAATAAAAGTCCTCATGTAAGTTTCTGTAAAACTGTAAAACTCCATGTTAAAACTTCACATGGGCAACCACACAAAATGACCACAGGGAGAAGAGACACTCCATAACCACAAAGAGTTCTGAAGATACAGAAGAAAAACAAACAGACTCAACAAATAAACAGAGATGGAAAACCACTGCAAAGGAAATGGCAGCTACTGAAGAGTAACTTGAAAAAGACAATAACCACAGAGATGCAAACTGGGTATAAAAAGATGCAGAATGATCGTCTCTGGGTTGTGTCTTGCTCTTATATGTGAGCGATGAGGTGTTTGAAATGCACCAACGAGCAAAACACCGATTCAGGAGACTCGGAGAAGAGTGAAACTTTTTTATTTACAATATTATATAGACTGGCTGAGGAGACTGGAGAAGGGGGGAGAATCACGGAGAATGAAGCAGACTGTGTGCTGGACTGAAGGTAAGGAATGGTAGTTGATTCCAAAGCTTATTGTTATGGGTGGTATGGGATGAAGGCAGATGAAGGCAGGTGGCAGGTGAAGATGATCCTGAGCAGAGAGACAACAGCATGTCGCAAAGAGCAGGCAGCAAACGTGAGGAATCAAAAAGCTACTAAATATACTGAAGATACATATCTACTGGTAGCTGATAGCAACAAGCTGGGGATGAGTGAGTGGAGAGCCAGTGTTCTTTTACTGCTGCTGATGAGTGGCAAGTGTGCAGGTTGGGAGGAGCAGCCCAGC
This sequence comes from Hippoglossus stenolepis, assembly GCF_022539355.2. NCBI lineage: Eukaryota > Metazoa > Chordata > Actinopteri > Pleuronectiformes > Pleuronectidae > Hippoglossus > Hippoglossus stenolepis. The sequence goes on along the minus strand of NC_061492.1, from coordinate 21,040,248 downwards.
GGATCAGAGAGTGATTAATGGACTGGGTCTTCAGAAGTGGGGCCACACCTACAAACACTATCCCATGCACCCATTCACAAAGAGAGACAGGGGGAAACCCACAGAGCACGCTGGGAAACGGAGGCTCAAAGCCAGGATCAGGACATGAGCAGCCTTTTGCATGTAGATATCCAGGAACCTGTTGTCTTGATGCCTATAAGCTATTTGAAGACACAAATAGCACCTTTTAAATGATCTTGTGTAATGATGCAACTATAAAAAATGTAACAATTTATTATTGCAAAGACCCATCACTGTCACTTTGAGTCTGAGACACACTCATATATAATCTTCACACAAATATCCCCCTTCTTTGAACACGTGCCTTATGGTGTCATGTTTACTCGTGCGAGTTTGGGCGCAGGATCATTTGTGTTGAGTAAATGAAAACACAACCCAGGAATACGATCAGCTGAAGCAGTGAGACACTCCTGCTGCACAAGGTAAAATATAGAGCACAGACACCAAATTAATTAATCTACACTGATGCATTGTACCGGCTTTGGAAATCAGGTAATTTCACAGTTTTCTCCAGGAGATGAGTCTAACAGCTGACATCCCGTCACACACATTCTTCGATCGAGTTCAGATATTTCAACTTTTCGCAGATTTAAAGCGAATAACGTCTTTCACGAAGCCGGCACGAATAGACATTAATTTTGGGTAACTCGTCCTTGTGTTGACTCTACATCTAATCTCATTACACAAAATAGTTTGCTTCGCGTTTGGCGTGAAGTGTAGTCCAATAATTGAAACGTTTCTAAACAGTCATATTTAAATCAGCCAATAAGAGGAAAGATCTCACCCTTACATTTGTTGAAAATAAACTCAGTTCAGTGAGACACACACATTTCATTTTCTTAGAGTGCCAGATATAATCCAAAATCTGGTCACAGCCTATTTCCAAGACCAGCAAATATGCTTCACAGCACAGGAGTGGCTGGAAATTAGTTCATGTCAAGTTGCCCAGTCGGCCCAGTCTGCCCATCCAATCCTTTTAGTGGTAATCAGAATATCAGAGGCTGCTCAGGAGATAGGAAGAGGCTAGAATGCAAACACCCCAAAAGTTAAACAGTCTTTAAGGGAAGAAATGATAAGAGACTTAACAGTTCAAAGAGAGGGCAGTGTCTCTAAAAAATAAACAAGGCTGATGTAGCTTTAGACAAAGTCTATGTGTTAACACATAACACATGCATCGGCCAATTGGCTTGCTGCTCCCTCACTGCGAGGGACACTTAGCCACTCAACAATATCACGACTGTTTGCTGTCCTGGCTCCAAAATGGTAGAATAAACTGCCCATTGACATGAGGACAGCAGAAAGTCTACACATCTTCCACCCCAGGCTCAAGACACATCTCTTCCAACTACACATTGGTTAAGAAGATGATGTCTAATAACCATCGTCAACTCTCCCCCCAAAAAATGTAATAAAATAAATCATCATCACTATAAACAGAATAATGATCAACATTATTTTCAAGGGAAGACAATTAGTCTACATTTTATTTGATGGGGGAATAATAAAATGTTTTATAATAATAATAATAAAGTTTGACACCAGTGGAGCCAAACAAATAAATGCAAACCTCATACTGACAAACACTTGTTGCTCACTGCACATCTAGTGTGTAACAGTATGAAGTGAAGGCGGCTTCGCCTTTACACACACACACACACACACTGGTGTCTGTTGTAAACATCCACAGCACATCTGCATAACTGAGAGATTCACGTGGCAGGGAAAGATGGAAGGAGATGTGAGCAGAATAATGATCATGTTATGTTGTATAGAAAGAAAGCACACACAGAGAAGGGAGTGGGTGAGAGTGGAAGCAGCAAGCGGTGTGATGAGAATATTAATTTGCCCAAACACTGTGGGTACGTAAGTCCATTACTGCTGGAGAGCCGTCATAAAACCATTAATGAGAACATGATGGAGAGGCTGAGGAAAAGGAGCGAAACTGCGCAGGATGAGTGAGGGAATGGAGGGAGAAAAAGAAAGGGTCATGTTCCTGATTTGTTGTGGTAATATAATCTCGAGGCCGGGAAGCGCACAGAGAATTAACAACGCAATTAAAACCAGATTAACAGAGAACCAGACTACCAGGAGAGAGAGAGAGTGAGAGAGAGAGGAAGAGGTGAGGTAGAATGCCAATAAACTACAGAAGAGAAGATGTTGAGAAACACTGGAAAAATGAAAGCCGAAGAGTAGAATAAACCCTGGTCCAGATGGAGGAGGGTAATGTATGGAACCTTAAGGCCAACTGGAGCGAATGCACCTGCTGTTTAATGCTAATGCGTTTGTGGTTGGAGCTAATGTTTGCTAATTACAAGGTGGTGGGGAAAGACTCATACAGCAGAATACAACCTTGTTCGGTAAGGTTTATTAGCTCCAGATAAAATCCATACTAGTGTTTCTACAATTTCTCAGAGTAACAGAGACACTGTGTGGTTTTTATGGCAACATGTCTCGTGATTCACTGTTTGTTGACCTGCAAAAAACTTGTGGATTAACTGGAATCTAACAACATGGGGTGTATTGACTGCAGGTGCCATGAGTCCCACACACATAATGATTTGCACTGTCCTCGCACAACATAACACCCACAACACAACAACATACATCAACACATGGGCGCATAGCTCCACTAACTGGCCACTGTATCGAAATATTGCAAATACATGTATTGAGATTAGATACATACACCATGAACACAGAAATGTCCTGCAAACTGTTTACATTAATTACAGGTCAAATATAAATTCTATGATATAATTGAAAAGAACAAACCTAAAGATTAGAACATTATGGTCACCTATTTGTCAAAATTTCCATTTCTGAGTCACACGACTAATCTAGAGTCATAGATTTCAGCTATGTCGTTTTTCGTGCAATGTACAGAGGGACAACTCATTGGACAAATGTCAGAAATATTTGTTGGCCGCCGCAGTCACTGGGAGATTCCCCCGAACTGCGTCTGTGCGAACTGGCAAAACACAATAGTAGGAAATAGTTTATGGCTGGAAGCAACTGCACAGCATGAAGGGAAATTTGATAAAGGTTTTCTTATGGTAATGTAATTAGAGTGTAGCTAGTCATCAATTAACAATATAGTCGCCTCAAATGTAGTTTGCCTTCTTTCTCCAAAATTGCCAAACCAAAATACCTTTGTCTTCCAAGCCACCTGGGTGTCTATGTCTTTTTTTTCCGGCATAGAATGGCACATGTTCAAGGCAGCATGTTTCTCCCTTATTAGCATTGTTAGCAGACAAACGTTGACTACTTCTTTTTCGACATAATCATCAGCCTGGAGCTGGAGCTAACATGCCCAAATTGCCCAAATTCAAAGGGTTCTTCCTTAGCCCATAACCCAACCTTCATTTGAATTCATTAGTTTTTGCTTCATCCTGCTAACAACTAGTTTCGACCCCTCAAAAGGGTAAGTTGGAGCTAGTGCTACAACAAAGTATTTTATCCTGGTGTTTTTGGCAGTGTGATACAGATCAATTTACACTGATTCAAAGTGCCTCTGGGTAGTACTTCTATGCTCACACTATAAAGTCCCTCTATTCACAAACTAACTGCCAGTCAATTATACGAAAGAATTACAATCTTATAAATAGTGGCTAAAAACTTGTTTCACAGAGGTCACAAGTGAGCTTCTTCTTGATTTGAGAAGAACCCCTACACTCGCCCTCTGTAGTATATAACCACCTGTCAGATTACTTCTGCCAAACCTTGAACTACAGGAATGACCCTTTGAACACTTTTGAACAGATTCATATTTTGTTTCTTTGCACTTTCTGATACTTCCTGTCAGTGGTGGATAAAGTACTTGAAAGCCATACTTGAGTAAAAGTACAGATATCTTACCTGAAAGTGACTCCGGTAAAAGTTAGTCACCCGTAAGAAAATGACTTGAGTCAAAGTCTTAAAGTAGCTCATATTAAATGTACTTAAGTATCAAAAGTATCTGGTGTTGAAATGTACTTAAGTATCAAAAGTAAAAGTACAAGTACCAAAATTATAAATGCAAAGTGCTTTTTATAGTAGGCCTATACAGACACAAAACAAACCCAAAATTGATCTCTTCAGACTTTATTTCAGCTGACTGAAAAATTGTAACTAAAATATACATATACTGTATCATTTTATAAAATTATATATAGTAATGGACTAGTGCATCTGAACTTCTAGGGACAACAAAGAACCAATGCAACAGAATAAACAAGTGCCTCTTGTGTCTGCCTAAGAACACTAATAAACCACAGAATAACCACTAAAAAAAAATTCTGTAAATATCACTAAACATGGACCTTTCACTTTCTAATCAGTAGCAGGAATGACACACAATGCCCCTTATGATAACTCAGCAAAAGGAAACAAGTTCTAAGCACACAAAATATGATAGTTTTCCTCTTTTGTTAACAACCTGGACAGTGCTAGTACAGAGAAGAAAAATCACTGGACACAGTCTAGTTTTGCTGCCAAATTTCAGACAGAATAATAAAGACTGAACTGAACCGAGCTCCTGCATGAGTACCTGGTTAATTCTAAAGGGAATAAATGGATGGGGAATGTGCTCGCGTTGATTAAGTCCCTGCCCTTTGTACACACATCGCTACTACCCATTGGATGGTTTAGTGAGGTCCTCGGATCGGCCCCGCCGGAGTCGGTAACGGCCCTGGCGGAGCGCAGAGAAGACGATCAAACTTGACTATCTAGAGGAAGTCAAACTCTTAACAAAGTTTCTGAAGGTGAACCTGCGGAGGGATCATTACCGGTACAGCCTGCTCGACCCGGTCGACCAAGGCAGCCCGACCAACCTCCGGACGCTTAGGGTCTCGCGCTGCTCCCTGACGGCACACACGCCGCCGGGCCTGCGCATCTTCCGAGGCAGGTGGCACGCGAGTGAGCGAGAGAGAGGTGCACCGTGCGTAAAGCGCGAGTTGCTCCAACCTCCTTCGCTAAAGTAACTAGCCAATTTTGAGAATATAACAAGTAGAAAGTACAGAAATTTGTGTTCAAATGTAGCGAGTAAAAGTAAAAGTCGTCAGGAAAATAAATACTCAAGTAAAGTACAGATATGTGAAAAATCTACTTAAGTACAGTAACAAAGTATTTGTACTTCGTTACTTCCCACCACTGCTTCCTGTTATATTTTCTCATCTTGATTTTCCAACTCGTATGACTTCCTGTCTTTGTCTTGTTCCCTGCCTCTGTGACTGGCAGTGTCCGAAATCATTTACTAAATCACTATATAGCTAGTAGCTACGCTCCAGCTCTGGTTGTTGGTATGTGACGTATGCCGAAAAGCAAATTGTAATGTTCCAGCTTGGTACACCAGAGTTACATAGTGCTGTTCCAGACCTCCAGGGAGCGCTGTGGCAATGACAGACATGCCATTCTCCATATTATAGGTTTGTGTACTATGATTTCAAATCTTTATTTTAGGGTATAAAAACTACCCATTAGTGCGGTTAGTTTAGTCCCCTGTTGATGCAAGTTCTCTTTACTTTCTTTCTGTCCACTTCCTGGCTGCTCCTTAATGAGTCTTCTTTGAGTTTGGATTGGTGTCCCTGTCTACTGGTCTTCCGGAGCCTCTGTTCGCCTTTTGTCTTATTGTTTCATTAAAGCGTCACTGCACCTACCTGCCTGCATTTGGGTTGTGTTTTACAAAAGGCATTCCACAGACCAGGGGAAGCTTGACACATTTTATCAGATCTCTTTGTGAGACAACATGTTGAATGACATTCATTAATTTGTCACCTCTATACTAACTTTGATGGAAGCTGCAGTTGCATGATGGGATGGGAGCAGAGACTGTCTAGAAATCCATGACTGTATACTGGTAGAATATTTATCTGTAAATATATTGTTCCATTTGAGATATATATTCAATTAAAGTAAAATACTGACAATGAATGTGCAGTTTAAGTTTTGAAGGTAATATCAAGTTAACTGAATTTTGAACAAACGAGGTAGAGCAAGAAAAGAGCACCATCACTCAAAGCTGAACTTGACTGACTCTTTGTATTTTAAACTCCTGCCTCAGCTCTCATATCATCCATTATCTGCAATGCTATTAATACTTTTCATTCTTTAATGAATATGAAACAGCATGGAAATATCTGTAAAATTTAATTTGGCCTTTTATTGGCTTCTGAGAAACTGATTATGAAGGTTAAGGGTAAAAAGCTGACAAATAGGTCAGAATTCCTGTAAATGTTAACCAGGCTCTCTGCACCTGTTGCTATCCTGTAATATCAAAGAAAATCACATGCAAGTGCTTTTCTGCTCTTTTTTAAATTTCATTTGAGCCATTTGCAGCTCTCACCCTGAGAATCAGTGTAATAACAAATATTTGCTCTCTTGTGAAGTGGCAAGTCTCTTGAGCTTGTTAGGATCCCTGTTTGAAGCCCATTATTTTGGTCAATAAACCTCCAGAGGCTTCCTCTCACCTCAGCTTTTCGTCAACCTTCCAGTTATCTCTCTTTGTCTGTTTTTCCTTTTCTCGTCTCTTTCTGTTTTTTCTAGGTCATAACAGAGCTATTGTGCAGGGTGGAGGCTTTTGACCTGAGGGCTCTGTGCACAAAGTACAATACATATTCCAATTAATGTTGATAGGTGTGATCCTATTGTTCAATTGCAGATGTTGTCTAAACACGAATCATTTGCTTATGCTGTTGTCGTATTGAACACTGGAATATGGTCATTTATATTCGTCTGTATAGCTATTTTATTGTGTGACCAGTTACTGATTTGGCCTGGGTAAATTTAAGTCAACCTTACACGTTTTTACCCTTGCAGTGTCTGCTGGGAAATCTGGGACGCTTATTTTGGAAAGGGCCTCCCTTGTCTGCACAAGTAATGCCAACCCTTTTTTATTCCATTTACATGTAATTTTCAGCACATTTAAATCACACACTTGTGGTTTGCTGGAGTCTAAGATATACCAGCAGACACTGTTAACACATGTAAACTAACTTATATTAGTTTATATATATTTATATGTATGTATAAATATATGGTAAATGGTAAATGGCTTTGTATTTATATAGCGCTTTTCTAGACTCTAAGCTCTTTACAGTACAGTTTTACATTCACCCATTCACACACACATTCATACAGTGCATCTATTAGCAGCACTTTGTTGTTCTATGAGGGGGAATTTGGGGTTCAGCATCTTGCCCAAGGACACTTCGGCATGCAGATTGGGAAGACTGGGGATCGAACTGCCGACCTTCAGGTTAGAGGACGACCACTCTACCCCTCAGTCACAGCCACCCCTCAATATATGCATGTGTCCTCTCTGTATCTGTCAGAGAACTTATTACTAACACACCTTTTAACACCTCTGATATTATGTATGACTTATTATTTATTATGTTATGCCTAACCCTAATTATGTTTGACAAGTGGTTGATCTAAGAGGTGTGAAGACCTTTAGATAACAGGTTTTATGTTTTGTGTTGGGAGTTGCCATCCTGTGAGAACCATGAGTGTGATGCTGTCAGTTAGCTTCATGCCAGTGTTGATGAACTTGATATGATACATTGATCCTGCTGTTACCTATGTTCTTTTTAAAGCTCTGACTTTTTTTTCCCTGCAGTGACTGTGAATCTTTTCTCCTTTATTATATTTAACTTTCATCACACAGACCAAAACATAATATCGACACCCTCACAAAACATACAATACAAAAACACACAAAAAAAATTGTGTTGCCTATTAATTGGGCCCCTGGTGTTCTCTAATTTTTCATTAAAACCTTGCGTGTTGCTCGAAAGCCTCACAAGAGGTATCCCTTAAACTAGTTCCATTCACCATCTGGAGAAACAAGGAGCACTGGTAGCTTTCCATTCACTGAGTATTATTCTCTTTGCAACTAACATACCAAACATGAGGGGCTGCTCTACGCTATGTTGCAGTGCAGCCGAACAGGGCCACCAGTGCATCAGGTTCAATCTGTAGATCGTACATTTTAGAATACTATTTCAAAATATCATGCCAGACGGGGACAATCTTAGGACAAAGCCAAATGTTGTGGCCTAGAGTGACTTTTGAAGATTTACATTTGTCACTAATAAAGCTCTGACATTTGAATATGCTGCGTTTAACACCAGTATAAATTAAAATTTTAGTGTAGAACCTTCTAACGGAGCTACTTCACCTGGTTGGAAAAATAAAAGTTTAGCCTGTGCAGAAGAGTGGATGTACACATCCACAGCGTTGTCACAAAGACGGTTTTAGATTAAAGTAATTTGATTGTTCTTTAATTCAAATAATATAACACAATGTTCAGACAAAACAATGACGCCATTATTGCATTGCATTGTAACTTCTATCTTCAGCAACACTGTATTGTTGTGTTATTCAATGTTTTAAACATGCTCCAATAATCAAATACTCCAGTGTTTATGGTCTGCATACATTTCCATTCCTCTCAAAAAGGTGCCCTCAGATGATCTTCCAGATCTGAATAGCAGTGCAGGGATACTTAAGTTTTCATTTCACAAGCCACCAGACAGAAGCACATTGCACCATTAGTCAGAGTGAAACACACGGGACCATTTTGTTGTTGATTCAGCTTTGAATCATATAATTGCTTCCACAAAGACAACATGGTGAGGGTGAAATCTTTAATTATAGCAGCCATTCTTTGACACACTAAGAGGGAAAATTTATTGTAAATTTCATTACAGTGAAATTAAACCAGTGATCATTTTGTTGTGAAACACCCCTCTGGAACCTCAACATGATTGGATGATCCAAATGCATGTTAGTTATACCACGTACCTGAACCTCTCTGGTCTTTGCCACTTGCTGAAATCTGGCCTCAAATCCTGCGGTAACACCATGACGCAAATAGTATTCTTCCCAAAGTCAACGTTCCATAACCTGGAGCTTCACGTAATGTGACTCTGGTGAAATCACGGGAGGTTCAATGTTCTAGGTTAATTTTAGGCATAACATTGTTCTTCTAGCATTAATCATGAGATTGTTATTCTTACCATGATAACAAAGATTCCCTAACCTAATTTTAACCCAACCAATTATTCTTCCCTGAAGTCGAAAGCCTGTTGCCCACTGGAGGATAATCGGCTGAAATTTGGGTCAGAACCAGTCCAATCAAGGATTGCAGGCAAATTACAGATTTGAAGCTGAACATCTGGCCAAATCTCCTGTATTCTGCTCCACCAGTCCCTCTCCATCGTGTACTGTGTACAGACCAAACAAGTGTCCCATATGCTTCAATGAAGGTGTATAGCTGCTAAGTTTTTGGGAAATCTGCAGGCATGTATAACAGAAGATTTATTTTCTCTAAAGATCGAGGTACTTTTGAGCAACGAGACAATCCTTTTATTATTCTTCCAGTCACTGTCATATAATATGGGGACACCTACTGTCGTCTGTTGAGCTTTAGCTGTTTAAATTCCTCCTAATCTGCTCACACATTACGATTCAAGTGTCTGACTCTTGTTTTCAAGCTGCACATATACAACAGTGTTGTGTAATATTATGTTGTTGCTTCGACCAGCATGTAAAGCAGCATCTAAAAGAAAGTGTATTTGTCTTTATTGTGCAGGAACGCTCGTCTAACTGAACGTATGCACAGAAAGAAAGTAGCTGAGGCCACCATTAAAACTGCATGTGGAGCTATACCAGGGAGACCTGTTGATATGTTTCATGTGATAATGGTTTAATACTCAATTTAATTTATTTTGACTGTAACTCACTATTACAAAACCTTTTAAGATGATTTATTTTTGTAATTGATATTTTTTGTTACCCTTTTATATTTTATTTACACCTGTATCTTTCGAAACAAATTGTGCCACTATAAGATCACTGTATGTCTCAGTAGGAAACGATCTTACGCTGTAGTTCGAGCAGGAACAGACTTTTGACCGACTTGCCATCAATTCTGCACAACTGTGTGTTTGTCCAATGTGTTGCAGAATAAATCAGTCCAACTGCTCCAGACAATATCCTGACTCCTGTGAAGTGCATTCAAATAGCAGCAGAGCAATATAGAGAACGTCACAGATGCATGGCAGTATGTGGACAGTGACAATTAGGGACAAATCTCTTTTTGTACATAAGGTCTGCATAAAATTAGTTTAGTAAAAAAGGTATTGATTATGCAGTTTTCATTGACTGCTATTGCTGCTTATAAGACTCCAGTTGTGGCAAAACACACTAAATACTGAGGTGAGATAAGTTTTATTTGTGTTTGATTGGCTTGATTGATTTGATTCCCCCCCCCTGTGGATAATAGTCTAACATTGTTTTATCAGCTACCCTTGTAATGTCAGATCATAATGGGTCGAGGAAATGCTACTGTTTATGGCTAATGGTTTACAGACACTGTAATTGTTCGTTCATACCTTACATGGGGGGAACTGTGTGTTTGGTCAGGCTGACTTCTGCAGTTTCTTTCATCCAATTTGTTGTAGTTACACAGCAGGAATTACTCTCACATACTTTCTAAGTCTGGCATCAAAATCTCTCACTCTGTTTGTTTTCCTCTGCTGCCTGTGGAGAACAGTGGGTACAGGAACCACTAATTTCCTGAGGTACGTTGCTTTGTTCTGCCTTCATTCTTTAAGTGTCGTTTTTTTATTTGCTTTAGCTCCTTGTCTGTTTACTGACATGTGGTCGTCCAAATAATAGTTCACAGGATAATCTGCCATTGCTTTTAGCCTTTTGAGTTTTCCGTAGAAGACAGTTATGCAGTTAGTAGTTATGGTCATTTCAGGTGGCTTATTTATGTGTTTACTTTTTGTTGGACTGAGAAACAAGTGCTTGAAATCAGGGGCAGATCCAAGGGTGGAGCTGGGGAGGCACTGGCCACAGCTGGAATCGGATTTGCCCCTGAAGTGTACCCATCCTGTGAGTTGTCTTAAAATAATATTCACTAACTCCCAATACTAACAATGATTTGATTAAGATTTTGAGAAGTACACAATGTGATTGAACAAGTAACAATCAACATAAATTCAATAATGTTGGTTTTGCTTAAGGCTTAAAAGCCAACAGTCAACAAGAAATGACTTAAATTTAGACCTCACGGTATCAGGAGCTGTGCATGGATGTTGGACGTATAATTGGTCCCTCTGTGTAAATTTTGGCCCCCTTATGGTCCCTGATTTAGAAAAATCCTAGATTCATCACTGCTTGAAATTGTTTGTGCGTGTAATTTGAACTGGAGCTCTATGGGGCTTGTCCCAATTTACATCGTTTTGCTCTAACAGGTATAGGGGGTGACCGTAAGCACAACCCACAGTTATAGGAAATAGACTGTTGAAATAAACCTGAAATAACCTTGTTTGGCTTGTTGAATTGAAACGGACCGTGATGACACTGTCAGATATTCAGCTCAGGGTTAACTGGAGTGGCAGCAGGTCATATTATGGAGACATTCCTTTGTGGCTCTGTATTAGTCAGCAGGAGGCAAACTTGACAGTCGTGTGTGTGCGTGTGTGATACTGGCATTTACACTGAGTTAATACAGGTACAGGCTCCACAGTCAAACTGAAGGTCAGGTTTTTTATGCTGACCTTTAGACCTGCATCAACCTGTGACTGTAATATCTTGTCTCTATTTTATTTGATTAAATGGGATTTATTGTTTTGTCTTAGTTTGTTACCTTGGTATCGAATTGGGTATTGCGAATCGTGGAAATTTCATGGTATTGGTATCGACTACCACATTTTTGGTATCGTGACATCCCTACTGTATATAAAGATGACAACATGACAGCTCCCCAAAAGTGAAGCCAAAGCACCTTGATCACCCCCTGGTTGCTTGCTGTGGTATTGGACATAAAACCAACCTCCTCTTCCTTCATGTTAGCAGATGAAACATGTGCCAATTCTTTTCTACGTCAATTTTAAGATTCCACAAAAAATAAACACATTTGGAGCATATCATGCCAAACATACCAAAACTATCAAAATATTAAAACTGAAAAAGCCAAAATGTACCCAAGATGCCCTAAGGGTACCTTGTTATTAGTACATGTATTAATTTTAGGTAGTTCTTACCACACTGATGCATGTCCACGTGTTCATTTTCCAGTAAGTTTGGTTTTAATTTCTTATTTGGCGTTTGGTTTATAAAAACATGGTGAAATATCATGTTTCACATGATTGACAGCTGAGACTGACTTGTGATTGGTAAAGCAAGTGTATGGGCGGGACCTTGCCGCATGGCTCTTTGGTCATTACTACGCAGACTCTGACCCCAAATGACTTTGGGCAAGATTCTGAATAGTGGTAGGGAGTAGAGACATGTCGGCCATATTTACATACAGTCAATCACAAAACAATCACTTACCCGTACCTTAAAAACTCCTTAACATTATATTCTCTAATTTCTTTATCCATACAACAACCAATATGTAAAAATTAAAATTTGTGATTTTGGCCTGGAGATGGTAGGTTAATATATAGAGCCAGGCTAATTGTTTCCATATTTCTGTACGTTAATGTCTAGCAGATAAATATGAAAAGTGGTATCAATCTTCTCATTAAGCATATTTTCAATAATGTTGCCTTTTAACATTAAATCCGAACTTCTGTCATTTTACAAAGCTGAATGGCAACTTGAAAACTGAGTCCACGTATCCCTTTGACTCTTCTCCCACTGATTTAGACAGTTTTGTCTGAAAGCCCCTGAAGGATGGATAGATGTCTGATAAAGATGAGGTGGATATATTCCTCCCAGACGGTCTCTGTGGTCAGTGTTTCCTGGAAAAAGATATTACATAAAGCAGAAAGCATCCCAGTAATATATACAAGCCCTCCATTGATCAGTCAGGTTGGGTTTCTCTGCAAGTCTCTCCCTCTGTCCTTCCCTTCATCACACTCTGCCCCACAGTTCTTTAGAAACTGACATTTTCATACTGGAGAACAAAGGTTATTAGAGTACTGACATGTAAAAAAAGAGAATTGGCTCCATAGGTTGCTACCTAAAATACCAAATTGGGGTCATGATGAAATTTAAAATATCCCTTTTTTTAACAGAGCGTGTTTGCACATGATGCCTGATAAGTTTGGCTTATCATTGTCCTTCAAATGTCCCATCTGTTAACAGTGTTATCTGACTAACAGAAAACACATAACATGCCTCCATACTGCTCGTGTGGAGTCACCCAAGTGTACGCAAGCCCCGACATTCAAATTCAAGTCAAAACGAGGCCATTTACACTGTTTTAAGCCTGAATATCCACTGATATCTTCCGACGAGGTGCATTAAGGGACCGTCGGAAATAGTAACGTCCGCTAGCTTAGCCACTTCTGGTGGACTTTTAAGCTTAAAACACAGTGTAAATAACCTCATTTCAAGTCAAATTTGAATATAATGTTATCGTAGATGACTACAGCTTAGAGATTAGAGCAGGGATCACTAATAGGGTGGACCACAGTCTGGATCTGGACATCAACATTAGGGTTTAAAGTCACGGAAATCTCGAAATTACAACTGAAAGATTAAATTTCCCTGTTGGCTGATCAGCAATTAAGTTGTTTTGAAAACATCACTACATTTTGTATGTTTCTATTCACTATAGTGTGACAGGTAACTGCAGAAAACTAAGGGGACAGAAGTAGAGACGATGAGAGGGAGCAAGACAAGAGATCAGACGTACAATCTTCCCTAAAGATTCACTAGATTAGAGACTCCTTGAGTTACGAAAGAGACACGTCATATCTAACACCTAACAACAGTCTGACAGGAACAAAGCTACATTATGCAGATGAAAGAAAATTATATTTTAAACAAAAAGTGTTACATCCACAATCTGACCTTTTCCTGTACAAACAAGCTCAAATGAAAGTAGGTGCTGCAGCTCGGCTGGGTTTTTGTAAATCATCACTGGTGAGTACAGTGAGAGAGACAGAGACATTTTGCTCCCCTCTTGGGAATACAGTAAAAATCATGTTGCACACAATGCAAATTGGTCACACTCCATTGTTCTTCCACTGCCGATACCACGACATGAAAAGTGGAGTTCTGTAATGTTAATGAATCCCCCTGGCTCATGTCATTAGTCAGGTCTGGGGTCAGCTCGGTGTCAATGGCGTCTCTGTTCCTCCCTCCCAACCACTTTCGCTTATGTCCCTTGCTCCTTTTCTCCTCATTGGCCCAGTGACCTGACTGTTCATTCACCCTTCAACCAGCATAATCCATACTGGCTAGAAAAAGGCAGCAAAGGCTATACATTAAGGGTTCCAGATCACATGATTTCACAGTGTTAATTGTGCAGCGTGCAACAGAGACCACCACTGGGTCTGCACTCTTCACTTTAGAGAAACACAGTGTGGTATTGTAATGCTGACAGCTAATCAAACAAGTCCTCTCACAGTCAGACAGAACACAGCGGACTCTGATATCACCACTGAGCTGTTTGCTCTGGTAAAGTGATATTTGTGTCAGGTGAACAGAGGATTTTCTGTCACTTGATTCAGCTTGTTTGGTGATTCACACTAAAACGTGACTGGGTCAAACATGTTCCCAAAATAATGTGTCTAGAGAGTCCTCTGCAGCAGCTTTGACTCCGGCTTGTGGCCCTTTGCTGCATCTTCCCCTCCATGACTTAAAATGTATGGATTCTGTCAACAGAAACATGTACAGTAAATGTAGCAAACATTTATGTCTACTTTGCGATAATTGCAGAAAAAAAGTGAGACCTCGGCTGAGACACACAGACAGTGAGTCTGCTCTAACATGAAAACATGGGTGATGTTTTGCAATGCCATTGTGCCACTCACATATCCAGTTCAGCCAACATCTTGATCTTCCTCATTCATAAATTATTATTTTTTTATATTAAGACTTAATTAAATCTTAGCCTACATTTTTACGGTACTCAGTAATATAATAAAATCTATTGACAGCATTTATTTCTGCTATAGAAGAAAACAATGTCTGTCAGGTCGTCGACAGGGTTAATAAAATGCATTTGGCTCTCATGTGACATCACTGACAAGCATTATGATGAATGATTAGAAAAGTAGATGTTGTCAGAGACAAATGGACAGTCATTTTCTTGTTTAAGTAAAAGACAAGCCAGTGTTGACAAAGGCCAGTTTCTAGCAGCTCGAATCATGCAGCCGAACTTAATGAGTTTAACGAGAAATTATCTTCGTTCAGCTGAGCTTTGTGTCCAACCAGCAGCGTTCACATCATCACATTCCGAGAGAGACAATGTTACACAGGCAGGTTTTGCGGTGAGTGAGCTAAGGCTAAAAAGCCGAAACCTCATTCAGACGAAATTGTGAAGGAACCTTGCTAACAATAAAAAATCCTCATATTTATGAACCCTAACAGTTTAATGACAGCTGTGATGTTGCAGTTCCACACACTCTCAACTCAATACATCTTTATTTCATTGTCCTATCCAAATGCATACAGTAGGTCACACTGAGCCATTGAGATTTGTATAAGTCTCTGAATAATGGTCTTACAAGATTTACACCTAATGTCTTCAGGGAAAAATATCTTTTTCACTTAAAACCAAAATTGTACTCTTCCATCAGATAACTATGAAATGTGGCTTATCTGCTATTATATCTGTCTCACAGCCACAGTATCAGGGTGAGTAGTTTATTATGTTACAGTGAGTGGGTTGCAACCACTCACTACAGTTGTCATGTATGCTGGAAGCGGATGTTGATAGGAAACCATATGAAGTTAATGTACTGTAGCTTCAGTGCTGAATCGAATAGTCTGTCTTGGAGTTTGTTCTTCCTTTGTCAGCAAAATGTGACACTTAGAGGTCTGTATATCCTGTGAGCTCTGTGCTTCTGCAGTATGTGACTGTATGGAAATCACCAACAGTGGTGCAACTAAACGTTTACGTCTGTTTTTAAGGTGAAAAAAATGAAAAGCAGAATTTTAATCGTTATTCAAAGACTTGCAGCAGTATCATATGTCATTTCACATGCAGTGTCTGTTTTGGCTCATCATCTTCCATATTCAAAGTTAGATTTTTTTTTTATCTCAGGTCATTTCAGTTATTTCAAGGTTGCTAATTTTGCTAGGTGCTGTGTTGTGCTGTTGAAGTGGCAATTTTTCAGCAGATCAGCTCCAGTTTGCACTTGTGGCTATTGTGGCTTGCATTGACATTTATGGAATTGTGTCTGGTGTACTGAACGACACAAAAAAGAACATGGAGCTTTCTGAGGAAAAGTTGAATGTGTGTATTTATTGTTTTTTCTTCGTTCTGATTTATGTACTTGAAGCATCTTCATGGGTTGAATATTTTTGACATTTAAAAATTTAAATAAAAAATTCCTCTGGACCATAAAGTATATTTTTGTCTACTTTGTCTTTCTTATGTAAATGTATTCATTTCCTATCCTTTTTAAATTGTGTATTGCTATTCAAAAAATATCTAGATAGATATAATAACCTAAATGATAACTCAACCTCCTACTGGCTGTTATTTCTGGTGTATTGATTATTTTTTTCTTTTCCCACAGGTATTCGGAAATCCAGTGTATTGCATCCTTACTGCACATTCGATATGTCTCAGTGCCTAAGCCTTACAGTTGCAGTGACCTATATTTTAAATCAACAATGGATCACATGCGTACTTATAAGAGAAAGGCTTTGCTCACAGTAAAAAAAAACAAATTGTCAACTCTAAATGGAGCTTTTCTAGTCTTGATAACCACTTTACAGTACAGGTTTTTGCAATTCATCCATTCACACACAAATTCATACCGTGTATTCTTTGTATGAGAATGGCACAGCCATCAGGCAATTTGGGGGTAGTATCTTGCCCTCGGCATGCGGAATTGGGAAGACTGGGATCGAACTGCCTACCCTCTGGTTGGAGGAAGAAGAAGAACCTCTTTCTGCTGGATGTACAGGCAAAGCTTGTACATTTAATGTAAAGGGCAACAGAATTCCAGTGTTGTTGTTAGTTGATTAATTATGTAGTGTAACCATAGACTGAACATAAAGATGGACGACACGTCTCCACCTCCCACCTAATCAGAAATGAAGCCAAAAATATCCTGGATAAAAACGCTGCCATCTTGCACATTTGGAATGGAACTGCTGTAGCAAGCTCCCGCTGATACGCAAGTCCACGTCCCCTCCACTAACATGGAGGGGACAGTATTTTTTAAAAATGCACTGCACCCAGCCACCAGGTGGATATTGAGAATCATTGGCTTCACTTCTATGGAGCCGCCATGTCGTCCATCTTTATATATAGTCTATGAGTGTAAGAGTCTCAGTGAACAGGGACTTCTTCAGATGTTGTCGTGACAAAGAGGTTGTGAGGTTTAGAGCCACCAATCCTGTGCTCAGCTTATATTTGGCAAACCATTCTATATATAAATAAACATAAATACAGACCATTTACATCAGGAGACGTTGCATAGACGCGATGGGTGGTTAGTCAAACTGTTATTTGTGTTGTTTCTGAATAACACAAATTATTGTGTGTATGTGTTAAACAAGTGAGACACAACAGACAGTTCGACAAACTTGTTTTCATTCTTTAAACAAAGCTTGATTAACCATGGCCATAAGAAAAAAAGTATTTCCCGAAATTCTGTTATCTTTCTGGATAACTTTATCTGTATTTACCAACATGGAATTTTAGCTTTTTACCAAAATACACATTTGCCATTAAATAGCTAATGACGTATACGATTTTGTACAGTCACAGGTTATAGACCCTTCATCTTGAGCTTAGTTTATTTGCCAGACTCTCAAACAGCCTCCACCACAGGACTAGCCGCATGACAGAAATAAGAGCTCCCTGTGTCCTTTCAGGCATTCACAATTACTAAGTCACTGCTGTGTGTGTGTCTGTGTGTGTCTGTGTGTATGAAGGTATTGTAATTCTGTTCCGTCTCTCCAATCTCGTCTCATGAATACACAGCTGGCAGAGAAAGGACACACTGATAATGCCCTCAATCCATTATGCATGTGTTTGTGAGTCTGCATCCAGGACTGTGTGGTTTCATGCGAGTCTTTAGTGTACATATTGAAACACATTCAGATCAGTGGTGTATTTTTCATGGTAATGGTTCTGTTCCATGGCCGTCAGACATATAACATCTTAACAGACAGATTTCCTCTGACAAATAACATGCTTTAATTGGCCTTTTTGTGTTTGACTTGTAATTCTGTGTGAGTAACAGATTCTCACAAGGCTGGAAATCCCGTCGTAGGTGCTTTTATTGATCTAAAGCAAAACGTAACAATGGTAGCCACTGGAAATCATGTCCACACCTTCAGTATTTCAACAGTTCGCCCCAGTAATTAATGTTACTGTCACAATTTATACTTTCACAGCAATACTAGGGCTGCAAACAAATTGCTAGCTCACTTAGATTATCGAATAACTATTTGGTGTTGGCCAGTTCGGGTAAAAAAATCTGAAAGAATACATTATCACTCTTTATAAATTGTTTTATTAGAGGTTTTGGTAACGTCAACACTAAAATCACATTTTGACCATTTATGGTCAGTGTTTTCCACAGTGGATAATTTATGAAACTTAATTCATTTTTATATAATAGTCATATACCTACTAATTTCACAAACATCTGTCCGTATGTGGAATGCATATCTCACAAATTGATTTTCTTATCGGCTTCACACTTGGCATGTGTATAGCTAACGGCTCCAGGAAGTGAAGTGTTGAATGTTGTGCAATTTGAACATGTGATACTTTTAATAGAAATACATTTTAAATAAACAAGCGACCAGCACTCTGTAGCAGTCAGTTGGTGGGGGGGACTGACACGGACATTCGCGGGTGGTGGGTGCTGATCTCGGTCATGGCTTGGATTCACAGAATCACTGCTTCTTTAGCCACTTTTCTTCAAAGTAAAACCGCAATTCACCACAATGCATTTTGTTGCTGCAATGGTTTGTATAAAGCTGAATTACAGAGCTTTTATTTTGAAAAATGTTGAACTTGGGTTTGAAGGTTGTGAAGGTTGCTTAACAGACTTCTGAAATAGCCTTCATGTAATGTATGAAATATCAGTATTTAACTCAATCATTTAAACAAAACCACACATGAACAGTAATAAACCAAATTCCGTTTCACTTTAATAAAGTGTGCAATTGATGGACTACAGAGCTGGTAAAAATCTCTCTGTAATCTGTATCCTGCCTTGTTAGCATTGATGCCTTAATCTAAATACAACAATTTTTGCTTAGTATGATTTTTTCAAATCTCTATAAGTGTCCGTTCACCAATGAAGAGAACAAATTGTTACAAATCAAAAGTGTGCTGAGCTTCTTTGGCTCCAAAATTGCATCACCACCATCTCTCCTCCCACGAGGAACAAGGTGAGTCATCAAAATACCAAACAGGAGCAGCTGAGGAAATAATCTCAGCTGGCCCCAAGAAAATACCTGTTTTCTGATGCAACGCTATGATCCGCTGTGTTCCCTGCACCAATACAAAAATAGAGCCCGAGGGCCCAGGTGGTTGTACTTCCTGTTTTTAATGACGTTACTGGTAGAGACTCATTCTTTACGTTCATTCTACATACTTAATAAATTTGGGAAATGTAGACACCTCAAGTGAACTGTAGAAAACTAGAATGACCTAAACGGATCATTCATTTGTGTGACTTACATTATAAAATTGGGCACAAAAAGTAATTTAGCTTTGTTTTAGATTATTTCACACAACATAAATACAAACATGCATCAATGAAATGTAAAAGCCTGTGTGGGGTGTGGCAGAAAACAGTAATGGCTTATATGAAAACCACACCCAAATATAACCTTCTATAGTCCAGTGATAGATTCGTATAAAAGAGAAAATTGGACATATGTTAGTATTACAGAAATAATACAGAGGGAAGAATATATCCTCTTTTTCTTTGTATATGTAACAGATGTGGATTGGGCCTAGGAACGAACGACTCAGGGGGGTTTTTTCCAGCTTTTTATTTGCTTCCTCTGTAGAAAACAACACACATTGTTTTGCTGTGATTATTTTCTCCTCTTGCTGCACCTCCGTTCCTCAGCAATGCAAAACAACACTGTCATTCATACTTTTCACAACAGTATGTAGTAGACACAGTCTACCACACAGACTTTTGCAGGGAGCAATTACAATTGTCCGAAAAACATTTAACTTAAATTACAACAAATATCCTCAAAACTACAAAAGAATTATATACAACAGGACAACAGTGACACATTGTTGGGTGAAATAGAAAGGTGCCTTGGTTATTAAACAGCTACATCAAAAATGTAGTTTCAAAAAGGAAAACCACATACCTGTAGAAAACAACACACATTGTTTTGCTGTGATTATTTTCTCCTCTTGCTGCACTTCCGTTCTTAAACATACAAAATAAAATAATTTAATTTCAAAGGGCTGCCGAAATCCCCGCGACGCTACGAAACAAAATGGCGCTCCACCATTGTGCAAAATGTATCGCCGTGAAAGTTAAATGATAAACTTTTACAAGACATATTAACACTCAAAACAGCAGGGCAGTGTACTTGTATTTACAATATGCAACTTAAACCGTTCATTTTTCAAAGAAAATTATAAAATAGCGCGGAGCATTTCCGCAGGTGACCTACCCTCAGCAATGTAAAACAACACTGAGGGGGGAGGGGTCGACAGGAAGTATGAACTTTCGGAGGAACACAAAAGGTGATGCACAGCAAGGTCATTTCCGCAGGTAACGTTAATAAAGTAAAATAACTAATAAAATTCACAAATACAAATTATAAATAAGAATAAATAAAGTACATTTCTAACTCTGTTACATATACTTTCAATTTCTTTTGAATTTTCTAATTTATTACAATACAAATGATCGTAGGAATAGATTATTTTGGGGTGCATTTCTTTTCAGACTACCTGTAAAGACTGCACTGGAAGAAATTGAATATTGCACAGTCACAAACACACACACACACACAAATAAACACACACACCAGCATTCCCTCAATCTGCATTTTCACTTTCCTTCCTATCCTTCACCTTTCCCTCTCCTCCTCTCCCCTCAGCGACTTTTTCTACTCTCAATTCTCTCTCTCCTTCGCTCTCTATCCCCTGCCTCTCTTCCTGTCCTTATTTCTCTGGTTTGTTTTCCTTTTGATTTATGACTACCAGCCATGCTCATATGCTCATATTGTCTTGAGGCAGAAAGAAAGGATAGTATTTCATCTGAGGGTTTGGAGGTTGTACAAAGAGACAAACACACACAAAAACACACATTGTTCTCATACGCATCATGCCACTACAAATTCAAACATGAATTAGTAAATGTACTCTCTTATGGATAACTATCAATTAGATTCTATTTCAAATTGGCTGATAAATACTTGCTTTCACACTCACAAATATGCAAATTTATATTGCATGAATCATACACTACACCCACACAAACATATAATATCATTACTTAAAAACAAACTTCTCAACACAAACAAATGGGTCACTGTGTAGAGTAAAAACACATTTGATTCATTGTGAAACTAGTTTATCAGAGTATGTTCGCTGAGTAGTAGCTGAGAGTCCTTCATATGTGGCCCTGGACACGTTTTAGTTCACACAGCGGAAATAAAGTGGCCAAATGTTCATTTTGTTCAGACGAGTTTGTTCATGTTCTTAACACTGACAACTACTGACCACAACTCAGATCACTCAGGTCGCATTTTAATACCGGGTCTGAATGGGGTCTTTGTTACTTTGCACAATGGCGCAAAAAAAAACAATCTTTAAAGCCACTTTAAACTAAATATCTGTGTTAAAGGAAAATGTCTTTATATTTCCATATAAATGTTTTGTGCTGTTCTCTTTTCGTTTGTATTTTTAATGCATCACTTAAAGCCCTTTGCATTGCATTCACGTATGAATTGTTCTATACACATGAAATGGCCTTAAACCACATCTGTGCTTCTCTCTGCAGATTAACCTTAACTACTTTCACCTTATTTTTATTCCATCTTACCCGACATGTTTGCACACAGTACCAGGTACATCCCTACCGATCTTGTATGCATGACCTACTGTAGCACTTTGCATTGCTGAGATAGCATGATTCTTTTACCTTCTGTTTCACACTCCTTAATTTATCCAGAAAATATCCAAACTATGAATATGTCAGAGAAGAAGCTTCCTGACATGTGCCATTGTTATCATGCAGGCATGGTGGCAACCTGGCAGAGCACTTTGACTGATTTGACATTTGAATGGCAGATAAGACAGTTTTTAAAACTTCTCTGTAAACAGGGAGGTGCTGAGGGATGATCCTTGGCATTAACTACCAACCAGTCCCTTCTGCCCTGTGTGGGTGAGTTTCATCATAAAACTGGACAGTTTCCAAACTGCAGCTAATATTAAGTGACTTCTGCTGCAATGCATGTGCTGGATATGTAATGCAGGATAAAGACATTTGACACAGCGTGTAAAGCTCAATCTTTGCAGTTCTCCAGTTAACTGCAAACTGGAGATGTAGAGTTTGTAACTATTCTTCTGCTGAAAATAACATACGTGTGCCCCAAGTGCATTTGTTTTTCCCTACATTTCTGAAGTGACTTGCTTCTACAACCTGTCTGTGTGCAGGCGACACGTTTCCTTATCAGTGGTGCCAGTGTCGCCACAGTTTGTAGACACGCAGCTCAGTTACAAAGGCACGGTTTGAAACGTAAAGTGAAAAATGAATAAAGCCTCAAAAATGCCAAAAAGATAAAAAGATGCTACTGTGATTTGACTGCAGCAAGATCTGATTAAAAGAGGAAGGAGAATGAATAACACAGTCACTGCAGCAAAGAAAAAATGATGCCCTCATGCGGGATATTTTGAGACTCCTAAAAAAGGAATCTAGCCAATTATGCATAACGTCAAAAAACAAAGTTTTCAACTGACATACCCAAGGAAACTAGCCTGTTTTCTCACCTGAAGAAAATTACCATCTGCCCCATTCTCCCAGTATTATGAAATAATAATAGAACTCAGAAATGTACTTTACACTTCTGCGCGCAGCGTTGGTGTGGCTCCCAGCGTCACTCTGAGGTCTGTAGAAGTTGAAGCGGCGGCAACTGAGTTAACGTTAGCAACGCTAGCAGTAACGTTAACGTTACTAGCTTCAGCTGTCGTACTCATACTGGGTGGTGTAACAACGTTAGCCGAGGAAGGTGTTGCCCAATGCTCGATGGACAACCGCTGTCTACGTGCCGCAACGGATTTGTGGCTAGCGCCTTGCAAATGTGACCGGAGAGCATTGATCCCCATTGAAGTTACACTCATTTTCTTTTTACAGACCGAACAGTAAGCCTCCCGGTCATTCCCAGCGGCGGGCTTCAACCAGGGCTTGAACTGCTCGTGTTCCAACCACGACTCTTGCCTATTCCTTTGCAGCCATGTAAAGAATTAATAGCGCAATATTTGCAGCAAGCCGTCCTCTACATGGAAGATTCGACAATGACCAGCGCTATTCGCGCCGCGGTCTCGCGCTCTGAGACAAACGTTGCCTAGCAACGCCACTCGAGCCCCGTCCCCACTTGAACGCCAGGTATTTTTTTGTTGCGCTGTTGTGAGGACTAGAATAAATGAATTTACATAAACTTTTAACAAAATCTTTGGAGAAATATGCTATTCACATCGAAAAAACAACACATGTAAAGGGTCTTGAATTTGAAAAAGATTCAAGACTTTTTAATACTTTTTAAGGGTCTTGATTTTCCCTAAATTGATATATCAACTTTTAATACTTTTCAAGACCCCACAGATACCCTGTAGATATTCATATCAAAAGCAACAACAAAAGCAAGCAAGTTTGACAAGCTTGCAATGTCGGTCGACTCGTCGAGCTGGAGAGCATAAAAGTTGCTTGCTCGTATTCTGCTCACAAGCTGCTTCAACACATCTTCAGCCATTTCATCAATGCAGCGCCTCACTGTGTTATCCGACAGGGAAATCACGTTCAGTTGTTTAGCTGCTTTCTCACCAATCACCACTCCAACCATCTCTTTGGCGGCAGGCAGGATTAAATCTTCCCCAATGGTGTGTGGCTTCCCAGTTTTCGCTATCATCTTAGCTACGCGGCATGGCGCCTCCACTGCCTTGGCATTTTCACTCCCAGTGACACATGTGGATTCGATTGATTTCCTTTGGCTCAGATACTCTCTAAGCTTATTTTCAAAAAATTCTCGCGGCTTGGATAAATATTGTCCATGTTTAGTTTGTAAATGGCGGCGCAGTTTGCATGGTTTCAGGGCCTCGTTAGCTAGCATCTCAGAGCATAGCACACATACAGGCTTCGGGTTGTCCTCTGAGCCAGCACTCGTAAATCCCAGCGACAGGTACTCACTTGAGTACTTTCTCCAAGTCCTCTTTTTTGATTTGAATGATTCAGTTTGATTTTCTGATTCCCCTTTTTCATTAACGGCTTGTCTCTTTTGCCCTGACAACCACTGCTCCATCTTGCTCGACCCAGCACATCTCAAAGTTTTCCCTCACTTATGATTCCCCGCCAATGATGCATGATGCGTTCAGGTGTTAATGTGACGGTCATCAAAAACAATGACACCTGTTATATAGGTCAGATAAAATAAGAATGGAATTTAAATTAATTGGAATTTAAATCGCATGGCTTTGTTTCCCTACCTGTGATGATTTTAGTTTTTAAAATCAATCATAAATATTTTGTGGTAATTTAATGCTTACTTACAAATCTGAAACTTTTTTATTTATGCAATGTTTGATGACCTCTCACGGCCCACCTGCAGTGGCTTCACGGCCCACCAGGGGGCCGCGGCCCACACTTTGGGAATGACTGATCTAGAGACATTGTTAAAGAGGAAATTATTCTATGAATTTAGTTGCCATTATGGAGATCTGCAACCACGACACCCGTGAATGTCTGTGTCAGTAAACAAAGAGACATTTGTGGAATTAGTAGGTGGATTTGTAGATAAATAAAATGCTAAATGATTGAAAATTCTGGGGAGTTTGGAGACTGTTCAGCACAGACCAATGTTTACAATCTTCCTCACAAGCTGCATATACAGCCCTAACAACCTCCACCAAGAAGCTAGCACGGCCTCTATGTGTAATGATATGCCCCTTGAGTGAGTTTAATACTACTTTTGTAGTATTGTTCCTCTGTCCTCTTCGTCAGCTCATCTCCCAGTGTTACTCTGCCGACCCTGGTCCTGCTTGTATTCCACTTCTCAGTACTGCTTGTCAAGATCTGTACTCATGGTAAGAACTGAAGGTAATGCATAACATGTCTCCCGCCCCCCCAGGGGAAATTAAACCCAAGTGTATAATTTCAGTCAAGATGCAGAAGGAAGTGATTTTATACATAATCATTAAACTGAATATTTGACCTAAAACTAATTCCAAAAAAGTCTGATTTATTTATGTATTTTAATTAGTTCTCACCTTCAATGGTTCAGATTAGTACCTGGCGATGTTACATCAATGGAAATATCACTGTTGGTCTAACACTCTGCTGTGAAGTGGATTTTAGCTTAACAAGAGGAAGGATCAGCTTAAGACTGAATTGATTCTGAATAAAATTGTGCTAATTATGTGGTTGACAAGTGTCTGGTTAAACACGGGCCACAGCTGACAGCTTTCTGAGGCTGGAATCACGTCACATGGGGGGACTGTCAGAGCAACTCGACAGCTCAAGGCAACAACAAACTCATATTGTTCAGTATGAAGCTGTCACGATGGTGATCATTTCCGCTCGTTACCACGCATGCATTACTATGAGTGATACATTAGGGTGCAAATTAAAACCAGCAAACTTTGATGAACATCATGTGGGATAAAATCTCTTTAGCGCCACTTTGTTGTAGGAAATAATGTACCACGTAAAACAGACCTTGGTTAATTGTTGTAAAAGCTACATTTACAATAGATATACCCCTGTCACGACTTTATTGACTTTAATTGACATCAAGTTAAAGCAAATGCCCATATATCTGCTGACAGTGTTTCAGCATGATCAGGACCTCATTTATAACCGCTGCTTACACTCAAAACAGGGTCAGAAAGATGCGTACTCCACTTCTTACGCAGCTATAGTTGGGATCTTTAAAAAGAAACTTGCACACTTGTACACTAACTCTGACCCAAGCATGTACACACTAGAGACAAAGAGAGAGAGAGGAACCATACAAATTAAACGGTCACTCTACAGATGATGGAAGAGGGAAAACAGATGAACCTGATGAAGTTGAGAAAGTGTTTCTTCATTCAAAGGAGGACAGGACGCATTTTCAAGAGCAATAAGCCCAGCACGTGAATGCAGTGGTCAGAAACCCTAATAACACTGCCATGGTTATGACTCCGGACCGTGTATTCTCGCCTCTTTATTCTTTTATGAAGAGTGTTTTCCATCTTCACTTCCTGTCTTTGTCCTGTTTCCTGCCCTTGTGATTGTCTGCACCAGCCCTCATGTGTTCCACCTGTGTTCAATTGCCCCTGCCTTCCCTGTGTATATAAGTCCCTGTGCTTCCCCTTGTCGGTTCGTTGTCGTCAATGCCTCGTCTCTTGTGCTTGTCATTCCGCTGTGTCATCGCCATCTCTTGTGAGTTCCTAGTGTGTTCTATATTTTTTCAGTTTAGACTTTTTGATATCCTATTCTAGTTATTTTCCTGTTTAGTAGATTTTTGCCATTTAAAGGACACTATTTGTTGAAACATCTGCCTCTGCATCTTGGGTCCACCTGCTCCACAAACCCTGACACAGCCAGTGTAAAGACACTAAAAGCGACTAATGTGATCTCTTTTTCTAATTCTCGTTAAAACCCTGGCTGCTGAATTTTGTACAAATTGTAGTCGATCAATGGATTTTTTTTCAGTAGTCCTGAATATAGCGCATTACAGTAGTTCAGGTGAGAAAGTATAAAAGCATTAGTCACCTTTTTGGCATCTTCCAGAGTGAGGTACTGTCTGGATGCAGATGTACAGTGTACACTCGAAAGTAAATACTTGATGCAGTTGATTGCTGTTGTGATTCTATCTTAAACTCTGTTTACTCCTGCAATAAAATCTCACATTCATATTTTATTTGAGTCATATTCCTACAGTTTCCCTTTTTTAATATGCAAACAACTACTGCAATTTTGTGCGCCTGCCTCTTATTCATAGTTTGTCATCTTTTGTATTTAGTCTCCTTTTTTTTATAGGCATATTCGTTCTATTATATTTAGTGTTTTATTTACTTTGGGAGTATACAGTTTTTAGTACATTTTGTTTATTACATTCTATTGAGTTATTTTAATTCTTCGTATCTGTTTTTATTGCTACTTGGCTCTATGTGCAATGCTGCTGTAATGCAAGATTTCCCAATTTGGGATCAATAAAGTACATCTATTTGTGTCAGTCAAATCACAAGAATCTTATCTTTCCAACAATGAGTCACGTAAGTACCTTCCAAAAATAGTATTAGTGTACTTAAATTGAGTTTATCCTCCATTAATACTTAGTGAGTTCCCTGCTAAGATATAAAAACTAGATGTGTGTGTGTGTGTGAAATTGGACCTCACAAGAGTGGAATGCTAGAAACAGAACCCCATAAGTGACCAAAAAACTTGTGTGGAGACAAAAGTATTGAATTTTGTAAAACTGAAGTGATATTTGTGATAAGGAACTGCTCTTTATTTTCCCAGATTTTTTTTACAAGGCTGCAGAAGCACTGGAGAGGGTGGACCCCGTATTAGGGCAAAAACAGGATGGTCCTCTTAAATTGGCAAAAACGAGTCTGTGTGTGACCACCCAATCCAAAATTCACAAACACCATCATTTATCCAAATACTATATTGTATATTTATATTTGCTCCTGCAAAACAAAAAAGTAGAGTTTCCACTGCTTTACTTTTTAAATAGAAAGCAGAAATTAGTCTTATCCCAGCAGTTAAAATCTAAAACACAGACTAATGCTATGACACATGTCACTGGAGAACCATTTCAGGCACAGGCAGCGATTAGAAGTTCGTTTTATCACTTGACAGACCTCATGCCTTCAGGTTGTACTCAGTTCATTAGATATCAAGTGTCACATTTATGGGAATTTCTGTGACTAAGTTGGAAACTTTTCATGACCTAAAAATGTCAAACCATCCCACACAAGTACAGATTTTTTGGAACACTAATGCAGTTTACACATATATATTACATGCTCAGAATTAAACACTGTGGCAACTGGAGTTATCAGCTCTTAAAATATTTATAACAGTGAGCAACACTGTATTTTATTGTACATCAGCTCTGCTTTTGCTTACGTGAACATGTTTTGAATCATCTACCTGCAGTTCTGCTTTGGATTTTACATAAAACTTCACTGACTACACGTAACAGGGAACTCCCATGTTGAAAAAAATGCATGAAACGTAACATTAAAAGGTTGATGTTAATGAGTAAACCCCATAGTTTTATCATTAGCTGTAAAAAAGAATTACTATATTTGTGCGATGCCTTAGCCCTTTTGTTTGATGTATGATCAATAATTGAAACAACCCATAAATGGGCCATAGAGAAAAAGTTATCCTGTCATCCCTGTTTCCTAGATAGACACATTCACATTGTGTAAGACACACAGGCTCTTATCTTACACACAGAATCACCAGGTACATTCCCATGTTCATGGTCCTATTGTGTTCAAGGTTTGACACCTCTTCTGATTAATGTAGATTTCCCGCGGAGCTGTTTGCTTCCCTGTTGTGCCAATCCTCACTACACTGTGCGCACTGTTTCCTTGTGTGTGTGCCTATGAAAAGGGTGGGCTAGATCTTTACTATTTTTCTATCTGAACACTTCATTCAATTCAGCTCCTGTTGGAAGCACTGCCATTACTTGCCTGCTGATGGAAGCAAAACAGTTGGAGATACCTGACTGTCTGTGGTGCCGACAGCATTGTGTGTGTGTGTGTGTGTACTTCTGGGTATTCTACCTCTATCATTAGGAGTACAGATAGGAAAAATTAGGACATCTCTCTTGATCGTGTGTGTGTGTCTCAATGTTGGGCATTTACCTGATAGATGTTCAGGTGTAATAGCAACATGTTATATCTTAGTAGGTTAATTCATGGTTACTCAGAGCCATTTTGGGTAAATTAGGGGGTCCTGTGGGTGAGACACAGGGGGGCACGTGCGTCATTCAGTTTATCTGTTGGGTTTCTATATAAATTTCAAGGTCTTGACCTTATTATGTTATGAATTGGCTCTTAACATTAAACTGAATTAATAGCTTTTTATTATAATTCATTCTTCTTTATGCCATGGATTTTTTTGGTGAAGCAATTTGTACACTGTAAAAAAGGATTTGGGGTTTTAGCTACCTCAGCTCATTTTCCTTAGTCAGTTCAACTCAAATGTGGGATGTACTTGAAATATTAAGTTTAACTGTGCCCAACTAATCAGTTTTCAGGCAACTTAGATTTCTTAGTTGACACAGTTATGTATGTGTGGCCCCTGCATAAGCAACCCCACACAGCCAACAAGGGCCGTCCATCTCCTACAGCACCATGTGCCACAAGAAACCTCCATTTTGGATCAGGAGTTCCCAAGGTAAGAAGAAACTTTTAGCCTGCCAGTATTTATCAAAAGCCCTCCACCGAGTGACCTGTTTTGACTGCCTGTTCCTTTAAATGCTAATGAGCCAGCTCCCCCCTCCCTCCCCCCATGATTTTAAACGATATAAATTACATATTTTATATGATATAAATTATCAAATATGCATCCCATACTTTGTATTCCCTTTGTTGTCCTGGAGTTTTAATTTTCCCAATCACATAATTAAATGTCCCCTCTGCCCATCCACTACAAGCACACAAGCAGACAGACAGAGAGAGAAAGAGAGGTGGGGGCTATGAAGACCATCATTTACCCCGAACCCCGACATTCAACGGGTACAACAACAAGCGGAGAAAGCAGAATCGCGGGCTGCCTTATATATACAGTCTATGGGGCTGACCAGCGGAGAAATGCTCGTCCCGGGTGAACAGCCAGGCGGCTGCGTGCTGAGAACGGCGCTGCGCTGCCTCGCAGCGGCACTTTCGTCTGTACCCCGGAACTACTGTAACCCGGCGGAACTACTGTAACCCGGCGGAACTACTGTAACCCGGCGTACAGTAGAGCTGAACACTGCGGAAGTCTTCCACACAGCTGGCAGTGTGGAAGATCACAGCAGCGCAGCGCCGGTCTCCAGCACGCAGCCGCTTGGCTGTTCACACGGGACGAGCATTTCTCCGCGCTGGTCAGCCCCATAGACTGTATATATAAGGTCAGCCCGCGATTCTGCTTTGTCCGCTTGTTGTTGTACCCGTTGAATGTCGGGTTCGGGGTTACAGTAGCGCTGAACACTGCGGAAGTCTTCCACACTGCTGTGCGCTGTGTGGCGCTGACACAAATTCCAGCTCACGCACGGAGAGCGAGCGGTCGCTCCCGAGCAGCTGCTGCAGCCTCCCAGTCCCAACGATCCAGACAAATGCCACATGTGAGTGAATCGCGAGCTGACCAGCGGAGAAATGCTCGTCCCGGTGAACAGCCCGGCTGCGTGCTTGGGAACGGCGCTGCGCTGCCTCCGGTGTAAAGAAGTAACGAGTGTGGGGGACGTGGGGGGTGGGCCAAGACCATGTAGGAGACTTCCAGTTCCTTGTTACGACACAATACCCAGGAAGCGCAATCGAGTCGCTCAAGCATGACGTTTTTGACTTAGAGGAACTATAACAAAACGCAGTGTTTTTTCCCAGAGTTTTGGGTTGGTAGACATGCCAGATACCCACATTAACCTGTAGAAGCACTAACAAAGTGGAATTTGCATGCTATGTCCCCTTTAATATTGGATGAGTCTTCAATGCCGAGCCTTATCTGCAGATAGCGAGTACGATCCCAAACTTAATTTGCTTTACTTAAATGTTGATTAGTTTAGGAAGTTTAATTTATGCCTGTCATCAAGGTACTGACATAATTAACATTAATTAGTGACAGCTGATATGACATACTATTTTAACCACCAGAAAGCAACCCAGTGCTGGCTAAAATGAGAAGCTGAATATTTTCTTGATTGCTTTGCTAATGATTATTAGCGCTGGAACTTGGTGAATCTGTGTATATTCCAATTTCATCGTCTTAACTCTGACACTCACAGCTGTACCCAATTACATTTTTGTACATTTGTCAGTCTATCCTCTTTTGTTGTTGTTCTTGTGTGTTGAGATTTCAAACCAGAAGAGAAGAGCAGCTGTTTTGCTTGGACCTCCATATCCTAGAAGCAGTATAAACACAGAACTGTGTCCTGAGCTTACTCAATCCAACACAGAGCTTCTTCAGAGATGGCTGAAAGTTTGATATTTAGGTAAACTGATTTGTTGTTATGCAGAAATGATCCTAATGCTGGCTTTGTTGTCATTGTCTTTCCTGAAATAGGTTAGTAAATGAAGTTTCATATAGTGCTTTATTACTGAACACCATAATGTTCTTTAGGGTTCCAGTTTGGACGAGGAGGCTACAAAAGGAGTGCCAATGGCCTTCTCATAGTTGTAAAGGGAGGAGGAAGCAAGCGAGAGTTGCTGGCCAAAGACATTGTCGATGTTGCTTTTGGGCATCGGCAGTGGCAATTATTCAGACAAAATGCTTCAGGCAAAGTAATGGCAAGTTGGCCAAGTTATCACTGTTTCTAAAGCTACATCACACACAATCTCACACCACCATTTCCACATCAACATCACATTGTTTGAACACGCAACACAAGGCCTATGATAAAAAGAAAAAGGCCTGTAAAAGTCACAGAAATAACTAAAGGGACATAGCATGCCCATTTTACCACAAGTTGATATGGTTCCTTGGGGTCTTAATGAAATGTCTGTAACATACTTTGGTCAAAATACCACAAGGATCATTTAAAACAGCACCTTTTACCCTGTATAAACAGCCTCACAGAGCGACCTGTTTTGAGTGCCTGTTCCTTTAAATGCTAATGAGCCAGCCCCTCCCCTCTCCCCATGATTTTAAACGATATAAATTACATATTTTATATGATATAAATTATCAAATATGCATCCCATACTTGTATTCCCTGTTGTCCTGGGTTTTAATTTTCCCAATCACATAATTAAAGTCCCCTCGCCCATCCACTACAAGCACACAAGCAGACAGAGAGAGAGAAAGAGGTGGGGGCTAGAAGACCATCATTTACCCCCAACCCGACATTCAACGGGTACACAAAGAAAGCAGAATCGCGGCTGACCTATATACAGTCTATGGGGCTGACCAGCGCGAGAAATGCTCCCGCGTGAACAGCCAGGCGGCTGCGGCTGAGAACGGCGCTGCGCTGCTCGCAGCGGCCTTCCGTCGTACCGCGCGCGAACTACTGTAACCCGGAACACTGTAACCGGCGGAACTACTGTAACCCGCATACAGTAGAGCTGAACACTGGGAAGTCTTCCACAGCTGGCAGTGAAGACCGCCAGCAGCGCGCCGCTTCCAGCGCGCAGCCGCCTGGCTGTCCACGGACGAGCATTCTGTGTCAGCCATAGACTGTACATATAAGGTCAGCCCGCGATTCTGCTTTGTCCGCTTGTTGTTGTACCGTTGAATGTCGGGTTCGGGGTTACAGTAGCCTGAACACTGCGAAGTCTTCCACTGCTGCTGTGTGGCGCTGACACAATTCCAGCTCACGCACGGGAGCAGCGGTCGCTCCAGCAGCTGCTGCAGCCTCCAGTCCCAACGATCAGACAAATGCCACATGAGTGAATCGCGGCTGACCAGGAGAAATGCTCGTCCAGTGGAACAGCCCGCGCGTGCTTGGGAACGGCGCTGCGCTGCGCAGCCTCTAAACCCGGAACGAGTGTGGGGACGGACGGACGGGGGTGGGCCAAGACCATGGAGACTTCAGTGTATTGTTACGACACAATACCCAGGAAGCGCAATAGTCGCTCACATGACGTTTGACTTAGAGGAACTATAACAAAGCGAGTGTTTTTCCCAGAGTTTTTGGGTTGGTAGACATGCCAGATACCCACATTAACCTGTAGAAGCACTAACAAAGTGGAATTTGCATGCTATGTCCCTTTAATGCAGATGTTCTAAAAATGTTCTTACATAGAATATTGTAGTACATTATATATTCAGAGATATGCTGCTACTTAAAAGTTTGTGTATTTAACTACAGCACTTTAGGCTTAGCAGTGAGCTTTTATGTTTCACCATTTCTGATTTTATACCTTGTCAGATGTTCTTGTAATGTAAAGGCACAGTTCCAATGCTATTTTGCATAAAGTTTTATGAGATAAATGTTAATAGCTAGAGAAATGTGTTGAAACATTAAATATGTGGCAATTTTCAGAATATTCAGCTATGCACACTTTTTAAATAAAATAAAATAGCATTCTGAATGTTCAGTTTACTTTTTTGAATGAATTTAACTTTGCAATTAAGATGAACTGTTCCTGAAAAACTAACTTGGCTGCCTTTCAAAAGATAAGTTAATTCAACTAGATGTTTACTTGAGCCAACTTTTATTTTCATGTTTGTACAACTCGAGATATGAATACAAGTTTGTTGGTTTAATTAATCATTCTATGTTGTGTCAACTAGAATTGAGGTTTGTACAACTTGAAATGTCTTGTTGGTATCATAAACAAATTGATGATTAAACTTCAAGTATAAAGTTCGTGGGACTGATTTGTCAGCATAATTTGTCACCCCAACTATTGGTTCTAAGTTTAAGGAACTCGGATATATGTGCTAACAGCTGAAGTTTCTTAGCTTGCCTAACTCAAAGTTTTAAGGCAGCCAGGTTACAAATTATTTTAAGTTGAACCAGCTTGTTCTTAA
The DNA here is from genome assembly GCF_022539355.2 of Hippoglossus stenolepis. NCBI lineage: Eukaryota > Metazoa > Chordata > Actinopteri > Pleuronectiformes > Pleuronectidae > Hippoglossus > Hippoglossus stenolepis. Next base: position 21,006,397 of record NC_061492.1, on the reverse strand, counting down.
CCTTGCTTAGATAAGTGCTATACAAATAAAGTTATAATTATTGTTATTACAATGCAGATTACACAGAGAATGGATAAATCAGTAACTCAAGCAATTTAAAGAGACAATTGATAAACCCAATGATGACCTATTTGAGTCATAAGATGCTCTTAATCTGTTTACCTCCCTTTTCCATATAGTTAATATTACGTGTGTAATATAATTTTAAGAATGACTGCTTCTTTGATACGCTCTGAGGTCTGCTGCAGTATATCCCTTTGGTGAGTAGGCATTAGTGAGCCCTCCTCAAACAGTTCTACAATATACTGTCAGTTTCTATTGTTTGTGTGCTAGCAGACAGATTTCTAGAATTGTTATATGTACAGGCATACAATCCTTCACTTTCTCGTGCACTGAAAGCTTTCTCCTCTGTCTCACTGGCTGCAGGGGTGAATGGATCTATTTTACCAATGGCAGGAGAATGACTCTCTGCAGGATAGTAGATTAACCCCATGCTGTACTTTGCTCTTTGACACCAGAATCAGTCAAACAGCAGCGACTGTAGAATCAATAATAACGCTTTAGAGTTAGATGGACATGCTGGACATGTCTAATCAACTAATTACATTCACATCAAGTCAAATCTATTCCACTATACTTTTTAAGTTAGGTCATCTGAATTCAATTCCCCCTCTGGCTCCTGCAGTATAAGTTGATTGATCACCAGTAATTTCTAAAATAATTTTTCTGTCAATGTGTTAGCATTAGTTGGTGCTAAAATATCTTGACTAGTGACAGCTTTGAGCTGTCCTTATGTTAATAGTTAGCTTCAAGTTGCTCCACCAGCAGCCATAGTTGGATGCAATGTCAGCAACATTGAAGACATTCACATGAAGAGACAAATACATTGCCATCTGCTGTCCACTGCCAGTTTTACTCAAAGAATTTTGAATTGAATTGCATTCTCAAACTTCAAATATGCCTCATTTAGAATTGTAGTTATGTACAGTATCAAAATAGTAATTGTGGAGGCAGGATTCCAGTTTTATATTATGCTATACTATAGTATTACTGTTGCAGATTACTGTAAATACAAGTTTATAAATTTACTGCATCTCAGTATATTGATAATTAAGAGACAATTTTGTACATATACATTACAAAGTAATGCATTTAATGTTTTCAGAAATCTCCCTGAGACCTGGCTGCATCCCGATGCATTTCAGCCTAAATTATATAAATACCCCAGTCATATAAATACACATTCCCCGAGTCTTTAGCCGAGGAGGTGGAGTTGCTGCTATATTTAACTCCAGTCTATCAATTAATCCTAAACCTCAACTAAGCTACAACTCATTTGAAAGTATTGTTCTTAGTCTTCCACACCCTTCCAAGAAATCACAACAGCCAATCATATTTGGTGTAGTTTACCGTGCTCCGGGGGCTTATTCTGAATTTTTAACGGAATTCCCTGAGTTTTATCAAACCTGGTCATAAAAAACGATAAAGTTATTATTGTCAGTGACTTTAATATTCATGTTGATAATAATGATAGCCTTAGCGTAGCATTTATTTCAGTACTAGACTCAATTGGTTTCAGTCAGTATGTACACCAACTTACTCATTGTTGTAACCACACACTTGACCTTGTATTATCATACGGTGTCAAAATTGAACATCTAATAGCACTTCCCCATCCGATTCTATCAGACCATTATTTAATAACCTTCAATTTCTTATCAGAATACTTGCCACTTATAAAAAACTCATTTTCTAGATGTCTATCTTATAGTGCTGTAGCTAAATTTAAGGAAATAATTCCAATTGCATTTAACCCCGTATTATCCGTCGATATAACCAACGACTTCTTTTAAAACCCTAGCTCCAAGGAGATTGGTCATCTTGTCGATAGCTCTGTAAAGTCATTACGATTAACATTAGACTCCATAGCGCAGGGGCGGCTCCTGGCATAGGCGACATAAGCGGTTGCCTAGGGCGCAAAATGCCGAGAGGGCACCACAAGAGTGGCGTGATATACATGCAATGTTAACCAATGCAGTAACGTCACACCGTCGTCCTCTCACCCCGGAGGCAGAAGCGCCACGAAAAGCTGTCCGCCTCCTTTCCGCGCCCATGTTAATCAATTGGGCGCTCACACCGGCAGCGAAGCGCCGGGAATCGCAAACTGCAGCGATGGTTTCGGGATCTGTTCTATTTTTTCAAATAGAATTTCAATTTCCCCATCTTTAATTATTTATTTATTCCACACGTGTCAGTTGTGTCTAAACAGACACACAATCTCTTGTGGGGGGGTTGGCGGCTATAGGCTTGCGTAGGACAGTCACCTGTGAAGACCAGCATCATTTACCCCCGAACCGACGCGGAGAAATGCCCTTCCTGTTTGAACAGCCAGGAGGCTGTTCGCACGAGAATTGGCGCTTCCGCCTCCGCTGTGTCCGACATTCACGCTGCGGGGTTAGACTGCGGCTACAGTAAAAAAAACGAGTCAAAAACGTATAAAATTATCTGGTGCACAATTTAGAAAGCGCCGCAAAGAAGAGGAGAAGAAAGAACAGCATAGAGGTAAGAGTCACCACAATTGTGCACATCGTTAGTGTTTATTTTTGTCTCTGATAATGTTAGGACAGAATTAATCATCAGAGGACCTTATAAGGTTGAGAGGGATTATATTTTCCCTAAAAGAAAGGATGGACGGAGTTGCCATCGTCATTACTTTCACTCAACATTAGTTAGTGGTGAGAAAGTCAATAGAAGCTGGCTTATCTACTCCAAGAAAAAAAGAAGTCTGTTTTGCTTTTGCTGCAAGTTGTTCTCACAGAAGGATTTTAAACTGGTTAGTGAAGGACTTAATGATTAGAAGAATGCCACCCAGGTTTTAAAATCCCATGAAAATAGCCCTGAGCATCACCAATGTATGAAGATTTGGAGATTCGCCTTGAAACTGGACAAGCAATAGACAACCAGGCAATGGCACTCATTGAAACAGAGAGGAAGAGGTGGCGTGAAGTGCTGAAAAGGATAGTGGCGATAATCCAGTCCCTTGCCGAGAGAAATATGGCCCTGAGAGGATCCACGGACACACTCTACAAACACAACAATGGCAACTTCTTGAAAGAAGTGGAGCTAATGGCCAAATTTGATCCAGTTTTAAAACAGCTTTTACAGATGCTTGAGAGTGGAGTAGGGAGCATGGCAACTTACCTCGGAAAAAACATACAAAATGAATTGATAAGTGCCATTAGTGGGAAGATCATGGAGGCAATTGTAGGGGAGATCAAACTCAGCAAGTATTTCTCAATAATACTGGATTGCACCCCAGACATAAGCCATACCGAGCAACTCTCAGTTATCATCAGGATTGTGTCCGCGGAGAACAAGCCACAGGTGAAGGAGCACTTCATGGGCTTCCTTGAAGCTGAAGCTTCCACAGGAGAAGGGCTATCGGCTCTCATCTTGAAGAGGCTGGAAGAACTGAACATACCTTTTGATGACTGCAGAGGGCAGTCATATGATAATGGTGCAAATATGAAGGGTAAAAGGAAAGGTGTACAGGCCAGATTACTGGCAATCAACCCCAGAGCTTTATTTGTGCCATGTGCAGCTCACACATTAAACCTGGTGGTGGCAGATGCTGCACGAAGCTCACAAGAGGCGATTGGTTATTTTGGCTATTTACATAAGATGGGGATACATGACAGATGAAGCTTCTCTTCCCAGCTTCTCCTTCCTCTTCTCCCTCCTTATCACATCAAAGAAATGAATATCTCATCAATACATGTTACTGGCTTGACTTCTTCCCCGGAGTCCCTATGCCTTATCGCATGCAGATCCAGGGCCGCAGCCACATTGTGGATCGCGAATCAGAGATCGTGATCATAATGGCAGATACTGTATCGTGCTGACTACGACCACGACTGAGGTGGCAGCTGATGGTGGATCCTGATTGTGGACTATGCTGGCATCTGATTGTGATGTTGGATCATGATCGTGGTGGCTGCTGACCATGGATTATGATTACAACTAAGACTGCTTGATATACAATATGTCTACTCAGATATTCTACCATTACTGACAATAATCCATCAATTAATTTACCTTTCATTATGCTACAAACTGATTATTCTAACCAATGCTGTAAATACTCTTATCTTTTTGATGTTCTCCATTACACATGACATCTATTGCACTACTGTCCATCCCGGGAGATGGATCCCTCACATGTGGCTCTCTCTGAGGTTTCTACGTTCTTTTTAATTTATTTTTTCTTACTCTTGTTGAGGGTTAAGGGCAGAGGATGTCACACCTTGTTAAAGTCCTATGAGACAAATTGTGATTTGTGAATATGGACGATACAAATAAAATTTTATTGAAATTTGTAAGGTAACTCATTGCTTAATCTGTCAAATAAACAAAGGAGTAGAAATATGTGTAGCTACAATTTATACAAGCTACAATACAAACCTAAAAAGCTCATGTAAATCATAACAATCCCTAAAGAGCCAATGTTATTGAATTATTTTATGTTATTTTAGGTCAAACTATGGTTGAAGTAACTTTGGTTCTTACACATCAATTTATTCACTGCTTTCCTTTGTTTTTTCACATTAGATGATATTACATTTTTTCTAGACATGTAATGATGTTTGACTCTGGGTGTGCACTGTTTTCTGATGTTTTATAAGCCAAACAATTACTAAAGTGTTTGACAATAAACTGCAAATTAATATGAAAATAATCGTTATTGGCAGCACAAGTGAGGGTAGCAGGGTTACACTTCCACTGCTCTATGGAAGGAATTGTTCTGTTGCTGAAGTTATCTGACTTGTCAAATGCCCACACATATAATGAAAGATGAATTTTATCAGGGAGGTGTCAAACTGAGTTGTAGACTTTTTGAACCACAGACTATACATTACATATTTATAAGGAATTACAGGCTTGTGTTACCAGAGGCATTAAGCTTTTCCCAGAAGTGCCTGTCTGAGCTGTTCTGGAATGTTTTCTGCTCTGAATGACAACCAACCAACACTGTGCATGCTCCTTATGTTTGAGTCTCAGTACATTTGCATTTCCATTAAGTATGTATCAATCCAAAGTCTGTATGTGAATTAGCATGTTGCATGTCCACATATTTGTGTTCACCCCTGCATAGGTATAGTCTGTGTGTCACCACATGTTTGTCATTGCATCTGTGGGTAGTATTCCCTGCTTCCCACCCGGTGCTTTAATTAGTTCTCCTGTGGTAATCAAACTGTGCACATCTGATTAGTCTGATCATGGCAGCACTCCAGGGTACCAACAAGCCTGAGATGATGGGGGGTGTTCAGCTCTGCTGATCAGACGACTCCTCAGCTATGACAAAGTATTTCAAATGGAACAGGTGCACCATGACCAGTGTCTGAAAGGCCCCAATCCTCAACTTGCAGTTCTTTAATAGAACCAGGCATTTTATTTGAATCCTGATGAGTTAATTTTGTCCAGCATTTTTGTCAGTATTCGAAGGTTTTACATTTCTCTCATGAATCCGCTAATAAAGAGAGGTTTGGTGTGACAGAATTGCAATGCAACTTCAGAAAAAATGAAAACGGGCTTTGGCTATTCTGTACTGACTTTATAGAAACTAAAACAAAGCACGTTATGAATGCTAATGCATATAAATGAGCCTGCTGATCAATGGATTTTTACAGTGAATCATGGCACAAAGGCCTAGACTAAGAAGTGCAACTTTGCAGATACAGAAATGAAGGTGCTTGTGAGTGAGATGAAGGTTAGAAAAGCAATATTGTTTTGTGGCTAAAGCACTGGCAATACTAAAGGGAGAAAATGGAGAGCATTGTGTAACTGCTGCGGTGAGTGCAACAGAGAGGATCGAGGTTTAAGTGGTCAGATTTAAAGGTGCACAGCAAAATCAGCATACCCAAATGAACTCTGAAGTGTCTCTAAAGGTCCAAACCACAAAGTGTACATTTAATTATTTTTGGAGAGTTAGTACTGGAACAAGACTTTAGTGTAATTGACTCTTTTCGGAGTTTAACACTTCTTCACTTTAACCGGAGTCAGTTTTTCTCAACACTAGTATGTACGGCGATACCAAACTCTGTCAAATTATAATTTGTTAACCACACAAGTGTTACCCCAATATCAACTCTTATAGGTGTAAAGATCTTCTTAATGACTAAAAATTTGTTTTATAAGTTAGCTAAAATAAATTGGTCATGTTTGGTTAAAACACATTTATTTTTGAAGCATCACATTAAGGAACAATATATGCTCTTTCACTGTCATTACAGTATTGATTATCAAACAGTCTAAAATAAGTGAGCTGGTTAATGCAAATTAAAAAATATTAATTTCCTTCCTCTGTACAGTATAACTGAAAGTGTTCATCAAAGTACAGTGTGTCATAATAATCTATAGCCTAGATTTTGTTACCAATCCAGGTTTGTCAAGGAAATGAGGAAAGACATTCAAGAGTGTAGGTATTGCATCCAGGTTATGAACCAGCTTCTGTCTGTACTCAAAGGTGGCTCGCATCATCTATATAACCACGGATTTGTGTGAGGCGTCATAGTATAGAAAGAGCTTCCCTGCACACCTCACTGAAGAGCTGTCCACCAATTAAGTTAGATTCTTGTTGGGTAATTGGGCTTTAGTCTCCAAACAAGAGCCAGTTTTGGCCTCAGGATCATCAAGTGTTCCTGCTCACACATGCATGCACACATGAACAAACACACACACAGCAAAAACATGATCAGAAACATTACAAATATGACACTAAAAACACTTGCTTGGGGGGAATTCCAAAGTAAATTAAAACTTGCATGTCTATTTCTTGAGTATGGATTTTAGAGAAATGGAAAAATATCCAGTATCAATCTTCTGGAAAAACATTATATTTCTTAAAGGCAGATGCAGCTGTAACGTTTCGTTAACTGCATAATTGTCTTGCAAACTAAGTAACATCACACCATCGTTAACAATGTGAATGTGCCAGTGGTTAGGGTGGCTACTGGGTGGCGACATGGCTCACCGTTTTTAATTATTTGGCATACTTTGGGGGGATTGTTAAGAAGCCTGCCACCTGAGGCATCTAGACACCGCTATGCGCATTTGAGCAGCCCAATGGCACACTCTACAACTGAGCGTGCTCAAGTGTGCATATCATTGTTTGTTTTTTGGGCTCTGCAGGTTTGGGAAAAGGGTGAGGAGCCAGTCATTGTACATCAGGGTTGAATGGTTAGATTTAATACATTTCGCTATTTATTAACTTATCTAGAAGCCAGCCATCACAAACTGCCCCTGCACATAGTTTTTTCCCCACACTGTGTCATGAGTTGAGTCAGGTCAGGTCATTGTGCCACCAACTTCGTCAGGAACAAGTTTGAGTCACATATGCCTTGGATGTTTATTGTGTGTGTTTTATGTTGACATACACAAACTAACTTTGTGATGGAGCCCTTATAGCAATGTGAGTGCAGTCAATTGTGCCGATTACATTTGGGAAATCTGATGTTGCTGACCACTTAACACATGTTAATAATTCCATCAAAAACTGCAGGCGTTATTACACTCAAGGACAGCTGTGATATCACCAACCCGCGGAGTTTAACAGAATTATATCATTCCCAAAAGGGGCTTTTTATAGTTTTAATCATCAAACATATACCTGTCAGCTAATTCCCACTGGCAAGAGCCGGTTGTAGTTGCAAGTATTTGCGTTTTTCAAGGGATTGAATGGTTAGGTCGGTCTCTCTAATACTGAAACCGAGTCCGGCACATAGATCCAAGAGCACTGCTCTGTCACTAAATCGTCTGATTAGCCAGTCATCATCATGGGCCAGGAGATCTTCACGGCCCCTGAACACCTGTTCTCTTCTAACTCGCCCATTCACAGTCCTCTGACAGTGCCACTGCATCCGTCATCCATCATAGTGCATGACTTCTGTAAACCTATAAATATTGCGGTGAAAGTTGGACTGATTGATCACACCTTGCCAAATTGATCTCCACAATCAGTGGTATCCTAACCTCCACCCTGTAATATTTATTGAAAATAAGCTTCACTTCAGCACTTTTACAAACAAACTATATGAATACTATTAATTAGAAATATTCTGAAACCCTGTAATGACATTTTATGGTAGTATATGAGAGTAATTTGCTTTCAGCTGTTTTAAATCTTTTATTTAAATTGAAGGTTCTTATGGAACAGTGATGTTGGGTGAGAACAAGTAACACTTCTGGTTTGATTTAATGATAAAGTGGATCAATAATCTGTCTTCAATTCACCACCTCACATCTGCATCGCCACTTTCCCGTGTCCAAGATCTTCGTACACAAGAATTAACGTACAAGTGAGCACATTCTCCACCGTCAAGTTTGTTTATATAGCTCCATACATTTGCGCAAGAGTTGGCGTACGCACAAAATGGGGTCTAAAAGATGTGTATACAATGGTTATAAATGAGACTCTAATAACTCTTTCTCTGAAGTGAAAGTGGATTTAATGGTAATATAGAATTATCAGCCTACTTAATATAAGGTAAGGTCAAATGTATTATTAGACCTTTTTGACTCTAACATAACCTTTCTTGGCAGCCTGGCTCACCAACTTGTTTAGGAAGATGAGTGTTCGTCCCTTTTGATGGTTAATTAATGTCAAAAAAATCTTATTCAACTCAAACTCAAAAATAACTTCTGAGATATCCTGAGTCTGATAAACACACCTGAACACAAAGAAGAGGAAAAAGTGGGCCACCAGCCCTAGTTTCCCTACCTTACAATTATGTGTCAACATCAATAAGTTTCTTCAAAACCAGTGTGTTTCTGTAAGTTCAGGCTGACAAGTTAACAAGTCTGCGAGGAGTTGATAGATGTTCCCACTACATGGAGAAAAGTTTTTATTTTCAATAAATATCTAGTTTTGAGAGTCTTGCAATTTTGCTCCGTTCTACACACGTCTCTACTGGTGTGGTTCGAGGGATGGCGGTATTGGTCTCTAAGTCGGTCGATGTCTTTGGTCTAGTTATTAAATATCTCAAAAGCTATTAAGTGATTGACATAAGAGTTGGAGTATATATTTCTATTGCCCACAGGATTATTCATTATTTCCTGTTTTACTTTGCAACTTCTTCCCTTCATTTATTTCCTGCTTTTGTCTGAGTTTCCTGCTCCTGTGTCACACCAGAGTTCAATCATTCCTGTTTCATTTGTGTATGTACTCTCTGTGCTCCTCTGTTTATTTGTTAACATCCATGGATTCCCTCATGCTAAAGTTTTGGTAACAGTTTTTCCTAGTGTCTGTTTTTATCCCGTGTTTTTTTTGGTTTGGTTCATTCGTATTTTTTGAAGTTGTTTGAGTTTGGATCTTTTAGTTGGTTTCTCTACCTGCCTTGAAATTAATTCACTTCCTGGGTCATCCCAGAAAGGGACTCGGATATTAGCATAGTATATGTGGTTCTCCACAATATTGTTGTGATGAGTGCACTGGCCTTCTGCACCAGATTTCCTTCAAGTGCAAATGCAGTACAGTCAATAAAATAATCCACCGGTGGGAACCCCACCCACCCACTTACCCAATATCTGCCACTCCTGATCAGGTTCTTTTGCACCTGCAACACTTGCAAAAAATTGAGTTGAGTTGAGGAAGTCAATAATCGGGAGTATTGATAAAATGTGACAATTTGCAATGAAATCAGAAAAAAAAATTTTTATCTGAAAGAGAGGACTACTGGTTGAAGCGACTACATTTGCTGCGTTGTACATGTTGTGGAAACACTGGGGGAAGCCAGAAGAAGAGAGGTAGTGGCTGAAGTAACTACAACTACTGCGGTGGTGTCTTGTGGAGCCAGAGCCGTTGTGTGTGTGTGGGTCGACAACCCACAAGGCACACAGCTCGGGGGTTTTGCACATGCTTTTGTAAAACAATAATTTCCCAAATTGGGATCAATAAAGTACATCTATCCATCTATCCATCTCTCTATCTATCTATCTATCTATCTATCTAGGAATTGTGTCTGGATCGTTTCCAGCGCTACCTGAGGTGGAGCAGTGGTCGATTTTACAACCCTCTAGCTTGGGTCAGTGCCAGGACTTAAGTCCATTGAGTTTCATTCTCTGCGCTGATTGACTGAGTTCAAATATTTCAACCAGAGCTTTTGACATGATAGACATGGAATATGCATCCAGCGCGCCATCTACATTGCCTGGGGTGAGAGGCGAAAGTGTTGCGTCTTATCGTCTTTTTCTGTATGTCATCTCAACAATATTGCATCACGTTCGGTGTGAACGCACCAGAAGGCACAGACATAAGTCACTTACAGACTGATCTCTTAAGTAGACTATGTAAGGGTACTTAAATAGAGGAATTAGAGCATTGTGTTTGATTAGAGCAGAATTAACCTTAATACTGCTGTATACTATATCCTAGATGTAAAGGTTCTCACCAGTGCTTATAAGAAACCCAGAGTCAGCTGTGTTAGGCTCTGTTGTTCCACTAAAACTGTAAACTTAATTGATTTGGTTGACCTATCTAATTGAACTGTTTTTAAGGTATTAAATACAAAATTATAATAAAGAATGAAAGTACTTCATTTTGGTTATGATTATTACATTGATAGATAATGCTTTTTGTTGTATGACTATCTGTTTGTTTCATCGTGTTCTAGTGGGACTCTTCCTATGAAGATAAATTACTTTCAGCAGAGTAGCAGCTAAAAGGTAGTTTGGGGCCCCAACTGGCACATAGACTTCTTGACGATTAAACCCAAACAATTACAGAGTGAAATTCAAATTTTATGTCTCACCTGGAGTCGTGTAGTTTGTGCTCATGATTTATCGATTCAGTTCATTTGTTCATTTTCCACTCTTTATTTCAGGCATTATAGTGCTCACAGAGATCTAAGACATGGTTGTAAATATTAGTATTTAGTTTAGGTTTATCCTTACTGACTTCATACACCACCCAGAATCTGTGCTGTGTTTTTTCTTAATCTTTAAGCTTTACTGAAAGAGGTGTAGGTTTGTCGAACTCATGTATTCTTGCAGGAGCAGTGTGCTCTACATACAGAGTAACACATTCACGCCTGAGGCTCTCATAAATCAAATGTGCATCTTTTCCTATTTATTTTCAGAAACGTGTCTGACGTGGACTCAAGAGAAATATGTTATTCATCCAAGAGACTTAAAAAATAAAAAAGATCAATGTTTACTGTTGCAGAGATGAGATGTTATTTCATAAACCTACATTCATAACTACATTAACACATGCTTGGTTGCAAGATACCTTGATGAAATAAAAAGTTAGTTATTATTGCATAAATGCACTTGGGTCCTTAAGGACAAAAGGTTTTGCAAAATTAATGTAAGTATATGTAAGTTTGGGCAAGGACAACAAGCCGAACAGTCAGATTAGCGGAGCTTCATTTTTTGACATGGTCAAATAGAACAGATTTATAGAGAAATAGATTAGTGTTTATTTTTTGTGTATGGCATATTTGGATACACCTTTCCAGTACTTAGATAATCCAATGTGACTGAAAACTCTTCATAGTCTTGTGCCTCACTGACAGATGATTGAAAACTATGCCCTTAAATACTGAATTTGCACGTATAGCCACATGTCCCTGTTAGACACATTCCTCTTTGCAATGACTCAGTGCTTCCTCTCAAAACATCCCACACTTGACAACAGTGAATCACACATCTTACCTACAGCTGCTGTGAGATATCAAAGAATGCCCCTGCAGGCTTGGAGTTGGGGCTATGGAACCCTTCAACACACCCACTGATTCTGTCCTGATCCATGTTAATCAATGAATACCATTTCCGTAACTTTCTTTGTACATGTGTGTGTGTGTACTTTTTGTCCCTAATCTCATCTGTGCACAAATAGCATTCTGACTACCTTTACAGAGGCTGGGTGTTCAAAACATGTAGGTTGCCATCGACCAAGGTTCCAGTTTTAGATAGATACCAGTTAATGAGCTGGTTTCTGCAAAAGGACCAAAGAAAGCCAGTGGGATGCTGTATTTCCATTACTAGTTGTGGCATCTTTCCACGAGACAGGGAAGAAATCTGCAAGGCTGACATGGGATGTCTGTGATGATGTTTCTGAAACGTTCACAAAACTCAGTCACTGCCCAACAGAATTTTCTGATAATCATCTGCTGAAGCTGGAGAAATTTGTTGTCATTGCTGGATCTCTTTGCCCGAGGTCAAATGATATAAGTCCACTAAAATGATATAATGGCCCTAAAAGATCATGCAAAACGTGCTGCCTATCAGACAACAACATCCAATCAAGAATTCAGTCCTGCTTAGTGGGGATGGTCTTAGGAGAAACATTACAGATTTGTTGGATAACGATACCACCAATTACAGCAAGCTGTCTTAAACTGAAGAAGACTGTCTGCACAACATTTCACGTTGGTTAAGTTATTCAAGATGCATAGGACATTAGCAATACAGCTATTAGCGTTAACTGTACTGAAAAGTGCTCTACAAATACTATTATTATTATTAATGTTAATCAAGTTCCACAGTTGCGTAACTCTCAGTTTTGGCACAACAGAAATCACTTAAAAGAACAAAGTGGTGTGTGTGTGTCCAGAGTCTGAACTATTGATTTCAGATGTTAGTCAAAAGAAAAAATACAAGACGGAGCTCCTGGTGGCCTGTTGCCACGGTAATGAGGCGAGTCTGCATTATGAGATAACTAAGTCTGTGGTCCACACACGCACAAAATTGTCTCACACACACACACACATAGTTGTGTATTACTTAGAAGTCCTCAACGTGGAGCTTGAAAACATCCACAGAGGCCATTTATATAGTCATATTTATCACATACTAAACATAAAACACTTGAATGTTACAATATATAATACTGAGACATAATAGGACACTTAACCTTTCGAAATAGTCAGGTTATAATTACAAAATATGTACTCTCCCGCAGAATAAGGCTGCAACACTAATGCATTTAAACAAGCTTATGGAGATGAACCATATGTTTACCTTTTTATGAAAAATGGCTGAAATGTAACCTCATGTGCTGTGAGCATAAAAGATCTTTGCAAGTCAATTGACCCTAACAGTTAAGTTACTATGTATCTCCAATTTTTCATTATTATAAGCAGTACTGGCATAATTATAATTTTACTGCAAGAAAAGCACAATAGTTCTGCCAGTTTCCTCTAAATATTCCATAAAATGGTAAAGGTTAACTAGCAGGGACCCTGAACAGAGTGTTTTAGAAAACGAGTGGATGCTAAAGGTTACTGAGTGCTGGAGAAATGTGTTTACTAATGTCAGAGACACAGAGAGAGTCAGAGAGGGGAGAAGTCATTAAGGAATGAGACAGTGGCATTTCCAGTGTGGGTAATATCGACCAATGGCACATTGACTTACTTAAGTGCAACATGCCGTGGTGCTAAATCACGACGGGTGATCCTGTGCACACCATATTTAACATCACAGACATGTTGGCTCAGTGTGCGACACTGATTCTGCCGGGGTCCTGTGGAGTTAAGTGGTGCTGACAAAGTGTTTGCTTGTTGACACAGTGGGGCGCGTTCAAGTTAGTGAGTCTGACCTTCACAACAGTTTCATTGTTAAATGGCGGCTATTGCAGAAAGCTGTTAGCTGTTACATAAACTTAGTTTTTTGTACCCCCCCACACATACGGATAGATTATGAGATAATGGGCCCTTGAGAACAAACATGTAAAAGTCCCTCGGTCTCTTTGTAAAACTTTTTTCTACCACAGAGCCAAGGAGGTCGTGAAGCTAAGCACAAGATCAATCAGGAGGACTTTCTCTATGTGTCATTCATTCACAATTCTCTTTGACTCTCCCCTCCTCTTCTTATCAGCAGACTGTTAGGTGATTACAGTAATCCCATCACCATGATCTCAATCAGACATTCATGGCGTTGCTGTTGAACTATAAACCTGTTATCCTTCCACTCACTGTTAGCTGTCACTTCACTGATTCACTGTGACCCTCCTCCACCCCAGTCGCCTCCAGTCTCCATATCCAGTTCCCTGGTCAAGCCCAGCGAAGTCATCTCATATGTGTCATATGAAGACTCACCCCTTTTAACCTTGATGATGTCACAGGGGGTTTCAGCACCAAATAGACTCACATTCCAATCACATCACTTTCATTTTGTTGTGCAATACATTTTTTGCTGTGGATCCAGGTCTGGGGATAGATGCAGGAATTTTTGTGGATTTTTCATTGATCTTGATGATAGGAACTAATATTTCTGAGTGTGTGCAATTTGGTGCAGATCCAGAATTCCTCTGGTGGAATGTGCTCTGATGCTCTGTGGGGGGTCCATCCCTGAGGAGAGATAAGCCTGTGAAACAGCCTCATGCCGGGTTTACACCGGACGCGGAAGCGCCGTGCAGCACCATTCTCAAGCGCGCAGCCGCCTATCTGTTCACACCGGACGCGCATTTCTCCGCGCCAGTCAGCCCGCAATTCTACTTTCTCCACTTGTTGTTGTTGTATGTAACCCGTTCAATGTAGGGGTTCGGGGGTAAATGATGATGGTCTTCATAGCCCCCCCCCCCCCTTTCTCTCTGTCTGTCTGCTTGTGTGCTTGTAGTGGATGGGCAGATGGGGAAAATTGAAACTCCAGGACAACATTTTTCAGTGTGTTTCCTGGCGCGGTACACTCGCGGCGAGCGAAAAAAATAGACTTGACGCCGAAACCATCGGTGCAGGGCGCAAGGCGTGAGGGCTGCGTAGGCCGTCGTCCCCCGAGGGGGTTGACCCTGACCCCAAACACGGCTGCCAGGCTCGGCTCCAGAGGAGGTATTGGAGGGAAGCCCTGGTCCGAGAACCCCACCAACCTTGTGATGGGCACGTAGGAGGAAACCAGGGCCTTGAGTTTGCCTGGCTCTTCTGCTGACCCTGACTAGTAAGCCTCGATACCAGGGAAGCGGGACCAGACAGCATTGCGCGGGGCCTTCTAGGCCAGGGCGAATACTCCTGACATCTCATCGGGCAGGGCTGTCGCTTGTGGCAATGGCACCGTCAGGTTCCTGGAAGCGGCCGCTTTCTCAATGATGCAAGGAAGTTCCTTGACGAGGGCGCCGATGGCCGTCAAGGGAGTGGAGGCCGGCGGGAGGTCCGCAGGTTACGACCCCTCCAACGCGAGGGGGGGAGCATTAGGACGACCAACTCTCGAGCAGTGGGAGAGGAGTCGTAAGTTAAAAAAAATCTATCGACTCGTCCAGGCGATAGTGCCCTGGAGCGGAGAAACCTTCTCCGGCGACATCAGCGAAGGCATCCACCCTTCTTCGCTTCTCTATGGGCAGATCGCTCCGGGAGTTAGCGCCAGGCCAGCGTGCTCTGGTCCCAGGCACGACTCGCAGCGGGCGTGCAGGTCGAAAGACATAATGTACCCCGTCAGGCAGTAGGGGCACTTGTGGATGTTGGAAGTCTTCATGGAAGAAGTTCCGTGCTTGCTCATGCTGAAGAAAAATGGGAGCCGATCGCCCGGTCTCAGTCCAATTTATACGAGGTGAGACTCATTTATACGGGGGTGGGGCCCACAACAGGTGGCCGTGGACTAAAGTCTTTTCAGTGCTGCGCATGCGCGCAGGGGATAAACCCACTAGTGATAGCCTTAAAGGTTGAAGCCTATACGACATAGAACATAGAAGAAGCTGACACACTTGAATCACTGACAGGACAGAACAGAACAAAGTAAAATAAAAACCACGTTGTATTCTCTAATGGTATATAACCATTTAACAGGTATCACAGATAATTAGGTTGTTGTCTGGTGGGTTTTCACTTCTTTTACAAAATGTTGTCAGTGTTGCATTTGAATTTTAAAACAGTTTAAACCAACAGAAGGTTGTGCTTTAAAATAATGAATACTTTGTTTAAAAACAACAATAACTAACTGGCTAATAAACCTGCTCTCTGAATTGAAATTCAGTTCGCATTTTTACTTAAATGCAACTGCACAGGTGTTCTTTTTGCATGTAGACCCAAAAACTACATCACGAAAACACACGAGAAGCGACACCATGAGTCCGAATGATCCTCCTCCTCTACTGTGGATGGACGGTTGTGATGGGGTCTGGGACACGCCGGCAAGCCTCTCTAATCCTGTTTTTACATAACATGTCTTTTAGCTGGCACTTTTGTCCAAAGTGACTTCCAATTAGTGCATTCAACATGTATGATGGGCCATTCGGGGTTCAACATCTTGCCCAAAGACACTCCGGCATGCAGATGGGGAAGACTGGGATCGAACCGCCGACCTTCTGATTGGAGGATGAGTTCTCTCCCCCACAGCCGTTTTTTTTAGGAGTTCACACCTTACGTGTGTCTGCAACATGAAAAAGTAATTGGCAAATGGCAAATCAGGCTGAAATTTGTGTAGTGTGAACCAGGTTTAACCTCTCTCCAGTGTGCATGTCTTTGGACTGTGGAAGGAAGCCAGAGAAAAAACCCGCACAAACATGGAGACAACACGCAAACTCCAGACAGAGAGACCCTGGCTTTCTTGCTGTGAGAACCACTGCACTACCCCTACAAGAAAAGTTCATACTACTAGATAAATTATTAAAACTGGATACAAAACAATATTAATATTCAAATGTGACACGTTAAAGTAATATACGTATTGCTAGTTACAGTTTAGTTAACAGTAAATTCATTATGCTAAAATCTAAGGTAAAATCTGCGATAAAGATGCAGAGGTATCAAAATCTGTAGACTTAAAAAGTTAACTACATTCATCGATGCATTCATGGAGTGTGATAAAGTAATGTGAAAAGCACTTCAATAGTAAACAACATTCATATGTTTCAAAACGGGTTCAAACGTTTAAAAGATGTTTCGTTTACATTGTTCGTACCGTTGTAACACTAGCTAAACCTGTTGTCATTTTTCCATGTACTTTATGTTTGATGATTCTGTCATGTATATGATGTGATGTGTATATTTCTAAACTAACTGACTCGAGTAAAGCTACCTTAGTGGAAACACTAGCTAAACCTCATGTGGTTATTTCTCCACGTCTTTCAGGGACGTGAAACACAGGTTTCTTAATGGGCACGCTAGACACTGTGAAATGCTCTCATTATTCTTCGAGAGCACCACAAACTACATTCTCCAAAATGATCATACAGTCGAATCAACAACTCTATGTGCACAATGCTGTCCAAAAGCCACCTTCACATTCACCCCCCCGCCCCAACTGTACAGTATTCTTATATTTGTAGATATAGTGCATCATTACTGCATTGATTGTTCTGGTTTTGAAGACAGTGAGTCAGCCAGAGCATTCGCCACACCAGAGCGATGTTTTTTTAAAGAGCACTTGAGAACAAAAAAGGTCCAATTGGTGCAAAGTTTGTCTTACCTTTCACAGGATGCATGGAAAGACACTGAGTCAGCCAAAACAGCAGGAGATACCAGGGGAACCTTTCATTAGCCCCTGTCACATTGAAAGTAATACTTTGTTATGATGTATTTCTGGCGTTATTATGTGATTTTGCCTTGTATCATTTTTTTCCATTTTCTTGTCCTGGTTATCAAACTGAGTAAGCAAAAATACTGACAGTGCCACAGGGGCCATTTCAGAGAGGTATTATAAATAGTAGGAGTAGTCACTGTTACTTACTCTATTTCACTGAGGCTGTGTACATCATTATAGTATCTGTTTTTTCAGTGGGGGTTTTTGTGTATGTGTGCAGAAATGGTTTGTGAGGCAGTGTTTGTGCAGCCAGAGCATCGGTGACACCTGGGGAAGCATTGTAGAAAAGTGTTGTCTGTTTAAATTTTTTTTAAATGAATGAAGCTGGGGACCGTTGCACCACCTGCTAGATGAAGTCAAAATGTTGAGCGTCAGCTGCATACATATTTATGTTTTGAACCTTACAAAACTACAGCGAGGCACAGGTAAGCCTGCTTTGATGATGTGCATTCACAGTGATGCTTTCTTTTTTTAATGAATCGGTGGAGTTGGTGAGCCCATAACAAACTGGTGAACTCATAAATAAAAAAATATGAGTGTGCCACCCTGAGGAAAAATTCTTTAACACAGACGAGTAATAATCCAAGGTATTTGGGTTATTTATACTAAGAAGCAGGAGAGACGGTTTTGTCCATCAATAAATCGTTATTGACACAGAAAGACAAATAAAACATCCATTAAATACATCAGACCCATCTGGTAGGATGGGGCGGGGGAAGGAGGGAAGGGACGTATCACAGTAAAGACCCTGAATCACACAAGCAGACACAGCTGAAATGGTGAGGGGTCAAGGTCAGGGGTGCCGGGCTGCAATTGACAAATTCAACAAACCAAAAGATTAATTTAGTCAATCCGTGTATCATTAGTTCTTTTAATATTCAATTAGAAAATCGAATCTGACACCAAAAAAACATATAGCGGTTTGTTTTTTCGTAGTTTGGATTTTTTGCTCAGATCGAAAATAGGAAATGAAAAAATGGGTCACGGGCCAAACGTGATTTTGATATTTAATTTGTATGATTTTTTTTTTACCCCCGAAATCAAGTTCGGCCCATGACCCGTTTTTTCATTTACTATTTTCGATCTGAGCAAACAATCTAAACAACGAAAAACAAACAGTTGAATAACTAAATATTTACTTGTTTTTTAATTTTCTGATTTTGGTTTTCTAATTGAATATGAAAAAAACATGATATACAGATTTTTCGTGACCATTTTAAAAATTTTCTATTTTCGATCTGAGCAAAAAATCCAAACTATGAAAAGCAAACCGTTAATTGTTTTTTGGTATCAGATTCAAAAATGAATTATGAAACAATGACTTCTTTTTTAATATATTATTAATTATTTATTCTTATTGAATACGATAAGAACGAAATATACACAGATTTGTCAGAATCTGATTATGAGGCCTGTGTAATGTGTAAAAATGGTCAATTGTGAAATGGTTGCACACTTAATGGCAACTATTTAACAAAATCTTAGTGTTAGCATTCGTCTCCAACTAAGTTGACTTGATTTTTGTGACATTGATATGACATCAGTTTAAGTTGATACAATGAAATTGCAATGTAATATATACTGTATATAGCCACTCTACTTGTAGCTCTGTTTTTGGTCTCCACCAACTCCTGAGGGAAATATCTGGCCCTTTAGTTGCTATGGTCACCAGCTTGTCTATCTTGTCTTTCTGATGTTTTCTAGTTTACAATGGGTTAATTAAACCTATTCTCTGAGAATAACTGAGCTCAAACTCACGATAAAGCTCTGTAAAGCTGTGGGTAACTGTTGATTCAGGTAATAATTATCCTTATGTTCTTCACTAAAGCGGTGTGCCACGTTTTACATTGTCTTTGGATAAATTGCTCTTATTAGAACATTGATAAAGGCCGCTTTAAGAAAAATAAACCCACAACCTCTAAATTCCCTGTTGGTAATGGATGTGTTCTAGATTTTAGGTTTTCAATGCAATGGTTCGCACCATGTGAGATAAGACCATATTTTCTAATTGGAACATTGTCACTGCATGAAATCCAGCACTCGATGAAAAACACGAGGTTCTGGTCATTTAAGTTTTTTTTCCCATCAAATACAAAAGTTCTCAAGTTTTTTTTCCTTCTGGATCAAAGTGCTGCACTGACAACCATCATTACCATCCTTTCCAGCATGTCTAAAAAAGCTGCTCTTCTTTTCAGTCTTACAATCAGAACTAGTTGAGTTGACCAGATTTTTTTTATGAAACTTTATCAAAAAGTTGCATAGCAGTTATGTAGCAAGATTAGCTTTCATTTAAAGTTCCATTTGGCTATGTGGATGTATGAATATAGTTAAATGGTCCTTTTAGTTCTGTTTTTGGTCTCCAAATCGCTGAGTGAAATATCTGTCTGTTTTGGGTGTGCACAGCTTTTGATTCAGTCTCAGAACAATCTCATGAGCTTGATATGCATGAATTTTATGAAAGGAGGATCTTGATGTTTTTACTCTCTGTGGTCTATTTGTTTTCTTTGGCGTTAGTCACAGAAAAGCAAAGGGAAGGACAGGGGAGACAGAAGGAGGGGAGGCAAGGACCTTATTAGTACAGGATGCGTACCTTTGTCCGGTGGCCAAAACGACACCCTGATCAACAGTTAACCTTTTTGCACTGAAGCAAAGTCAAACAGAAAAATATGGTGTTATTCTCTAAGCCGGGCTTGTTGCCGAACAGCTCTAAAAACACACAGGTTCCATTTGAAGTCTGAGCCAGGTTGAGGCTGAAAGGTCACAGCGCAGAAACACAACAGGATACTCGCACGATCACACATTGTCACACAAACAAACAGAGTAACATTGCGTAGGAGTAAGAGGGCAGCAATCTATGGATTTTTCAGTTTTATAAAACATGCTTTATATGTGTGTTTGGGCGAGAAAGAAACTGCACTTTATCTAGGTTGCTGTATCTTGACTATATACTGGGAAATTTCTAAACCTTATAGACATTGACTAAGATGTTGGTCTCTGTTTATCGGCCAACTCTAGCTCTCCTCCAACCCTCCAAACCTTTGGTTAACTGCTGGCAAACACGCAGGTCATCATGTAATTTGACTATTTTTCCTAACCAGATGGCGACACAGCTGGCTCCTGGACACTGAAGCCCTATTAAACACATGTCATTAGTGTTGCTTGACAAATTATGCAACATCTCATGAGCTCAAACACCAGTGCTGGGGCTGTAGTATCAAAGATACATGGGACACATTCTGGCACACCTTCATCTGCACAGACAGTTGTTCATGCTACACTACACGTTATGAAGCCATAATACAGGTCATACATTTAACCAATACCAGTAGTATTTTAAAAGTAATTTTTTCTAAAGTCACAACTAGAAGACAAAACAGGAAAGTGGACAGCCAGTGCACTTAATGTGGCCTGAAAAAGTAGCTTGGAGGCTAGCGTTAGTAAGCTCCCTTATTTTACAACGTAAATATTGTACTAAATTATTATAAAACTAATATCTGCAAATGTGATAGATTGTTAAAAGGATAAGGATTTCCACCTAGATGAGCTAATCTGTACTCGACTGGTATAGCCTGTTTGAGAGGTGACATCTGGTGATTGATTAGTCATACCTGCAGAGGCCGGATAGGGGAGCTCTCGGCCACGGTGCCATTCTCAATGAAGCTGCCAGAGAGGAAAGACCGTGTCCGAGCAACTTTATTGATATCTCCCCTTTTCAGGTATAAAATGAATGTTTATGCTCTGTGAACATGACATGTTTGCTAAGTTGTTTTGTTACCATGTTACCATTATTTTGATTGTTGGATCCATAATTGTATACTGTTATGCAGCTAGCTAAACTCCGTTCTTCCAGTGGCCGGCATGGAGCGGCACAAGGTTAGCGTAAGTGCAACAGATGTTGTGAGCATTGTGACCGTGTTTAGTTTAGTAAGACACACAAACCGAGTATGAGGTTGTTAATGTGTATGTGTGTGGTTAATTTTCACTATGTTTATGGGTGTGAATAAGTGCAAATGTATTTGTGGATTCATTTCTCAGCTTTTTATTCACTGTAGAAAACACATTGCTTTGCTGTGGTTATTTTACACCTCCTGCTGCATCTCCGTTCTTAAACCCTCAGCAATGTAAAACAACACTATTCATACTTTTAACAACAGTATGTAGTAAACACAGTACAAAAGTGACATGAAATAGAAAGGTGCCTTGGGTTGGGTTATTAAACAGCTTATCCAAAATTTGGTTTAAAAAAGGAAAGCCCACATACCTGTAGAAAACACATTGCTTTGCTGTGGTTATTTTACACCTCCTGCTGCATCCCTGTTCTTAAACCTTCAAAATAAATTAATTTACTTCAAAGGGCTGTTGAAATCCCTGCAACGCTACTAAACAAAATGGCGCTATCGTGTAAGCATTACCGTGAAAGTTAGCGACAACATTTACAAAACATATCAACACTCAAAACAGCAGCACAGCGTACTTGTATTTACAACATATAATTTGAACCGTTAATTTTCAAGGAATATTATAAAATAGCTGAACATTTCATAAGGTGACTTACCCTCAGCAATGTAAAACAACACTGGAGGGAGGGTTGACAGGAAGTATAAGCTTTCGGAGGAACACAAAAGGTGACGCACAGCAAGGTCACTTCTGCAGGTAACATTAATAAAGTAAGATAACTAATAAAATTCACAAATACAAATTCTAAATTAAAATAAATAAAGAACATTTCTAACTCTGTTACACAGACACACGATACCCTTCTCACTCAAGTTATCCTGTTCCAAGGATTAACAGTTTACCTGTCATCTTCAAACAATATCTCTCTCACAAGTGTATACAGTAGGTGACACGCACGCTGACTGCTTCCCTTGGAGGTCACATTAGTCTTCTAAAGGGCCTGGTGGAGCTGAAAGGCCTCCTCCTCGGGGAAATAAGATTTGGATCTGCTTCTGCCTCATGGAAGCAGTGTGAGGACCTGCTGAGATTCAATAAGTTGGTGGACACTAAGAATGAGAGAACACCAGAGAATAACTGTGGGTGGAAGGAAGCGTAAAGGTTTGAGCATCACTAAGTCACCGCTCAGACCAGGTATCAACATCCATCCTGAGTGATCCAATCACAAGTGGTCGATGCTACAATACAGATCTGGATGCACCTGTATCCATTCAGATCCGCTCACTCAAACACATTTGGAGGTGGTCTGGGATGTATGTGGCTTTTTTGCGCAAATGCATCCTGGGCCATATATGAAGAGGAGCCTACTCAGCTGACGTCCTCTGACCTGCAACACAATGTATTTCACTCTTTAGTGAGCATATGTTGATTTGTGTTTTGTCATTGCCACATCAATACCCCATAATTATCTCCATAGATGAAAATCTCTCTCTCTCATTAACACACCACTATCACTCATTTGTGGGGCAGGTTGTTGTGCCGTGTGATGCCCAAAGACTTCAACGTTCAAACTGGAGGAGCCAGGGATCGAACCACCAACCATCTCATGACTGGGGAACCCACTCTACCTCCTATACCACAACTGCACACAAAATGTGTCAATAAAATGTTCCTGCATGTAATTCAGCATTAGCCACTGCTACCAGTATAGAACGCTATGGATAATTAATTTCAAGTATTACTGACTGTGTCTTTGCCAACAGCTGTTGTCCAGTTGAATTTTGTATTTCACAACGATACAACTTCTTAAATGCCTAAGAGACAAAACATTATTCTTACGACCAAAAGCTTCCGTTTACCAAGAGGTTACCGGCAGCCGGCTCAGTGTGGGGGATGTGTGTGTAACAGTTACGGCAGAGTTACAGACTCTGAGACAGACTGTTTAAAGGATATACTGCTCTTCTGTGGAAGATGTTTGTGTTTTATTCCAAAACATTCCACATTATTAACAGCACACATTTCCCCCCCCACAAGTCATTGGCGTCGTCCCTGCTTCTTGGGAGGTTCCTCCGGGGGGTTGGACCAGGAGCAGGCCTGCCGCCGACTCTTGTTTCCCCATCACGGTGCCTGCCGGAGGGGGAAGAGACGCTGCCGCGGGACGTCTCGTTCTCTGATGCTGAGGATCTCGGCGGTCTCACCGGTGATCCTGTGATCGGTTGGACCGGGACATGTGCCTCCGGATCTTGTCCGCCTCATCCACAGTCTTCTGCATGTGCTCCAATGCAATCTGGAGTATGGAGGCACTCAGGGACAACAGCGCGCTGGAGGCCTTTGCCAGCTCCTCTGCTCGATCGGGCAGGAGGTCAGGCTCGATGGCCATTGAGTTCATCCAGTGGGCTAGAAGCGCCATGTTGTTCGCCGCTGCTGACGACTGGACGGCACACTGATGCGAGCGGTCCGACAGTCACGCGATCATCTGGCTCGAGGGGGAGGGTGTCAGGGTTGGTGAGGCAGATGGACCCAGAGTTTAAACTAAAGAGTCTTTTTAATGAAAAGTCTTTAACAGAAAAAATAACAAACGCCAGAATCTCAAAAGGTAAAACTGAAGAAACAAAAGCACACGGGAGAAAACACAGGAGGCTTACACAGGAGCTCAGGATACAAAAAAAACACTGGAGAACAGGACAGGACAACGATCCGACAAGGACAAAGGGGAGCACAGAGACTTATATACACACACAGTGAAGGCAGAGGCAATTGGACACAGATGGACTGGTGCAGACATTCACAGACAGGAAGTGAAGAAAGAAAACACACAAGCAACAGCGACTACAAAATAAAACAGGAAACAGAACACGGAGTGTGAAAACATGAAACACGAGGAGATACTAAATAAACTGAAAACACTTTGGAAACGGTGGAAACTAAACACTGGAAAATACCAAACCATGACAGAGGGTGGTGTAGGCCGCCATCCCTTGAGGGGGTTCACCCTGACTCCGAACACGGCAGCCAGGCTCGGCTCCAGAGGAGGAACTGGAGGGAAACCACGGTCGGAGAATCCCACCACCCTTGTGATGGGCACGTCAGAGGCAACCGGGGCCTTTAGTTTGCCCGGCTCTTCTGCTGAACCGGACTGATAAGCCTCAATGCCAGGGAAGCGGGGCCAGAGAGCGTCATCTCCTCCGGCCGGGCTGTAGCTTGAGAAGATGGCACTGTCAGGTTCCTGGAGGCAGCTGCTTTCTGGATGATGTCAGGAAGCTCTTTAACCAGGGCACCGATGGCCGTCAAGGGAGTGGAGGCCGGCGGGAGGTCTGATGATTCCGATTCCAGCTCCGGAGGGTCACAGGTGGCGTGGAACCTTGCATATTTGTTAGTGGGATCCTGTCATTCCGTTTGAACAGATCACCCAGGAGCACCTGCAGCAATACTGGTCCAATTATGGACGGCTGTGCACCCAGCACATCAGTAAGCGGAAACACCCGCTCAATCCTTAACACCTGTAGCTTGTCAGTCAGGGTTATCCAGTTCATTTGGAAAAGCCGTGAGGTCGAGGAAGAAGCCTCCGTCCACCTTGGCTATGGTGACACCAACCATAGCACGCAGACAAGACAGCTGATGGCCTCTGCACTGAGCCCAGTTAACTTCACATGTTTTTTCAAATTATTGGACTGGAGGTGTAGGTGGCGATGCTGGAACACAGGTAAGTTTAAGTAGTGAACCCTTGCCTTGACTCCTGCCAGCTGGCTAACTTCAATAATGATGCCATCAAAGTCATATGTGAAGTTCAGATCATTGTCAGGGTCCATCACAGTGGTGGCATGCACAGGTATCTCCATGCTGTCTTCATGGAGGAAATCCTGGATGTTGGCAGATGAAGAAAACGCATCCCCCAAAATCTGTGCATTGTCTTCTGCTACTTCCACAAAAGTCCATTTTCCACGAAAAAATCTGTGCACTCAAATCAAGCTCGTACTATCAGAATACACTAATTACAGGCATAAATGTCTCCAAAAATCACGATCCCGCATGAAAGTGCCTGGGCTGAAGAAGCGTGGCTCTCAGAGTAATCTCATATCTCATGGTAGTGAGTACAGTCATGGTTTTTTTTGTAGGTTGACTTTATATGTATGAATATCTCCAAATTGCTTGCTCCAGATGACCTAAAATAGGTGTGGATACATCTCAGGCTCCTCTTCATTGAACCTGAAAGGTAAAAGTGCAGAGAATTTTCACCAGAAATAATTTATTCATAAGTATTTCCTCCCATTTTGACGATTTGGTGGTTTGACCACTTCCGAAGGTCGTAGAAGCTCGGGGGTGGTACCAATCGATCGGGTGTACCCAAATTAGTGCAGACGTATGCACTTTCCAAGTCTCTACGACCTTTACAAAAAAAGTTTTTCAAGAATATCTCGACCCCCAATGGGCTATTATCCCTAATCCTAACCCTAACCTCCGGCTCCGGGGAGCTGCAGGTTGATCGTCGGGTGCATCTTGAGCAGCGGGAGCGGAGTCGTCAGACTCCGCTCCTTACTAACACGCCGGCTTGTTAGTGCCAAGGTTGAACGACATTATGTACCTGGTCTGGCAGACGGGGCATATGCGGATGTTGGAAGACATCGTAGAAGATCCGTGCTTGTTCATGCTAACACTGAAGAAAATGGGAATCCATCGCCGGGGGTGGGGCCCACAACAGGTGGGCGTGGACTAAAGTTTTCAGTGCTGCGCATGCGCGCGAGGGATAAACCCACTAGCGAAGCCTATACGATATAGAACTCTACCTGTGCTCAAACAAATTTATTTGGAGAGACATTTTCTCTTAACAAAAGACAAGACTCACCTATGTCACTACATGATCAGGCACTTGATGAAATCAAGAAATACAAAGAGGCAACTTACTGGGGATCCAGTCAGTTGGTGGAGGGAGCACCAGGCTGCTTTCCCCTTACTATCTAACTTAGCTAGAAATACCCTCTGCATCCCAGGTACAAGTGTTGCCGCAGAGAGGGTGTTCTCCACCGCTGGAGACATAGTTACAGCTCAGAGGAGTGCTCTGAAACCTGAGCATGTGGATCAACTGGTGTTTCTGCACAAAAATCTAAAAACATGTTAAGCCTTAGCTGCCAGTACAAGGCTAATTTTACGTTTGTTAAAACAGATTTTTTTTTTTTTTTTATGATAATTTTGTCTTTATAAAAGAACTGATTTGCTGTGGACATTCTTACAGCAAGTAGAAGTGCACTTAAAGTCAAGTGAAACCAGAATATTATGGCTATTTTAAGTTTAAAAGCTAAGGAATATTTTATTTGCATTTATTAATTACTCAGAGTTGAAGGAGAATTATTTTATTTAACTTTTAAGATCTTTGTTGGCCAGAATTTTAAGTGTTTTAAGTTGTGCGATCCTTAAGGCTTTGCCTTTGTTGTTATATGGAATAATAAAAAACAGCTGTTGTAGTAAATTCTGTGCAGGACATGGTCATTATTCAAAAGCAATCTGTATCGTATCTTGGCCTCCATATCGTGATACGTATCATATCATGAGGTTGTAGGCAATACCCAGCCCTAGTGTGAAGCTGATTAGATGAACAGTTGTGGAGATATGCGAGCCACATACAGACAAACAAATAGAGATTTCTGAAATCAGTAGATTTTAAATAAGAATTATATTAAAAAATGATGACAGCTCAAGTATCTACAATACACAGCTGTCTCATCATCAGTGCAGTCAATAACTACTTTTAGATATTACAATTATATTTAAATGATGTATATTTCGCTAACATAATATTCTAGTTAATGTAGGATACATACATTTGTGTCATTGTGCAGATCTGTAACACTTCATGAGAACAGTGTGTAAAAGACATTTGCTAGTTCTGAATTACTCAGGCAGGTTGTTCCACTGGACAAGGGTTTTTTGAAAAGTTGCAAATTAAACTCCAGAGCTAAAAATCACATCACTGCAGACCTCACCGACATTGTTCACATCTATTCACAAATGATCGAAAAGAGACTTTTATATTTGCATTAATGTCACATTAGAGAGGTGCAACAAGTTTCTGTTTTCTCTCCACGACTTAGGGCGCTGTCACATCTAGTTTGGTCCGGAACCTTCACACTTTTTCCGAAACAAGCTAACAGGCGTGAAAGGTGCCTCGAACTTACAAACCAAAATTCCGTTGGACTAAATGAGGTGGCCTCGGCCCAGATCAAACTGAACAAGGGTTCCGATCATTTTCTGTGTGAAGAAATTTGGGGGGATGGTTTGGAATTCTGGACTAACTGCAGGAGGTTGAGACAGAATCAAAAATTAGAAGAAGAAGCTCTTCGCAGGATTGCTTGTAGTCTTTACCTCAAACCATTTAATGTTTGAACGATGAGGACGTTCATTTTGCTGGTAGTAATACTGTAAGGATGTTATTGTGGCAGTGCAGCTAATGAACTAAACTTTTTAATTCATTTTCTTCATTCAAACGTAAACACTTTTTTTCGAGTTAGGGAATACAATAGTCGTCAGATGCACGTCAGTCTACAAACCAATCATTGTCAGGTATAGGTGATAATGGCAGAACATACATATGTCATATAAAAGTCTATTGTCTGATCCCTAAATTACAATGTGAAACCAAACTAATCACATTGAATGCAAACCATATAGCAAAGACGTGAACCTTTGTTTGTACCATGTTTCAGAGGAGAAAACATCTTTGTTTATTTGGAAACACGATTTCTCTCTCACTCTCTCTGTAGATCTCATCACTTCATCATTTCCTGTGGAGAATCAATGACTTAAAAAGTCTTCATCTGCAGTAGTGAGACCACACCTATTTAGTGTTGGCTGAGATGGTGGGTTTTCACATAACAGTGTCATACTCAGCTTTAAATTGATGATATCTTTCTCCAACGCAAAATATAAAAGTCTCTCTAATCTCTCATCCCATTTCTGTATCAGTCTTGTCAGTCCAGTCTGAAGAAGTTTCACTTTTTCTACAAGTTCTCCAGGTAGAAAAATCTGTTTTATCATTCATTGTTCCTTTCATGCTTCTTTTCCCCTCTGTATCCTTTTCTAACTTTTCTTTCGTGTGCCTATTCTCCCTTTGTCTGACAAGTGGGTACTCTGAAGTGACGCTGACATTTCAGCTCAGAGAGATAGGCAGTTTAAAGTACACACACATACACACTACACAACTGACCATTTCAGACCGCCGACTCAGGTTCGGTTTGCCTGAGAGGTGTGAGTGGAAAAGTCCCTGATGGGCCACTAGAAGTGACTGAGGCGCAGCGAAAGAGATGGTGGGTGGGTATAGGGGGATAGAGGTGAAAAGACAGAGGGAACATGAGGGAGAGAGAGAGAAAAAAAGCTCCAGGTTTCTCAATATCTTCATTGTTTTCTTTCCTTCTTTAGTCCTTAGTCGTCACTCCTTATTACGAGTTGTTATGCATGCATTTACATTGTGCAAACTAAAATGGCATCTATATGTCAGTCCTACATTAGTCGTGACCTTTCCAGGGTCTTACCTATTGCCGAATTTTAGCTGGGATTGGCTTCAGTGCCCCCACGACCCCTAAAAGGATAAACAGTGAAGATAATAGTTATGGATGGAAACTGGCTGGTTTTGAGGCATTTGTATGTTCCTGCACATTATTACTCTCGTGTTGTGAGAAGTAAAACAATAAAGCTGTAGGTACAGTGTTCAAAGGTTCAGTGGTTCAATCCCCGGCTCTTCCGGTCTGTGTGTCGAAGACTGGACCAAATTGCCCCTGATGGCTGTACCGTTATATGCACTGCATATAGAAGTGTGTGTGAGTAAGTGAATGTGACTTGGAGTGTAAAATGCTTTAAGTGATTGATAAGACTGGAAAAGCACAAAATGAATGCAGTCATTTATAGGATTTTAAGTTACAGAACAAAAACAGATACACTTGAACCCCACCCCAAAGGTCATGGAAGAAAAAAGAAGACAACAAAAGTAAGAAATAATAATCTGCATTGATATTTGAGATAAAAACATCACTGTTTGCGAGCAAAGGGGATGATGGGAAATTTCTCTCTGCTTAAATACACCGCCTGATAAGGTGGGTGTGTATTATAGATGGTGGTGGAGAGTGAGGTATGTCACATGATGTACGTCCCATGATTGGAGCAGCGCAGCTCGAGTTGGCTGCCTGAACTAGCTCGCAGGCGTCGCTCCATGTATTTCACAGTGATCTACAAATCGTCTCCCTCTGGTCGTGGGGCCTCTCTGTGCCAACCTGTCCGAAATTCCAGCAAGATGCCTCCGAGTCAAAAACATGATGTATGCTTAGTTATTTGCGTTGGACTGACCACGTGTCCATACATGGAGCCTTTTTATCTACCAATCAATGGATTGGACAACAGTCTGCATGGTGAATGATCAGAGACCAATTGGTTTGAAGCACTTGGTTTCCAGAAATGCTGTATAAGAAATATGTAACCTTTCTTCTATGAGATGCTTGACTGACTTAGCTGTGGTAAGATTGTCTCCATATATTGTATCCAATATATATTCTACTTTAACCCTTCAGTGTTTTGTGCCTATTTGTGTCTGCATTTATTGAGTGGCTCAGATCCATTTCCAGCACAGTGGCGTTATGATTCTAACAGAATCATGGAGAGCACTTCTCCACCCATAGTTTAAATGAGGTTGAAAAGATTAAAAACACTTCGTTCACTTGTAAGTGCAGCATTAAAAATAAAAAGTACTGCCCTCTAACTGAATCAATCTGACCATAAAAATGTCCTGTTAATCAAAAGTTTGACACGACATTTCAACACACCCATATTTCATTCTGTGGCATTCTATTTATCACAGTTTATGTTTTAATAATAGACTCTCAAAACTCTCAGCATGATGGTAAAATAGTTTTAAACCAAACTATTTGCATAATCGCAGAAAAATTCTAATTCAATGGGTTTTTAATTTCGTATGAAGAAGGTCAGCTGCTGTCCTGCTCAGTGGCAACTCGGCTTCCTTAAGCAAAAATGCTTGATGCACCACTGGAAATATCAGCAGCCACACACACATACACACACACGAAACTCAGATACTATTGACACTGACATGGCTGAGTGCACAACAATAACTGAACTTGAAGTTAATGTACTGAGGCTGGAAACTCAGTGATCACATAAGTGTTTTCTTGTATCCTGTAGTTTGATGGGTTACACTTAGTTAGAATGTTAAATCAACAGAAAGAAAGTAAATGGTTTTACATTTATTTTATGAAATTAAAAATAATTCACAGCTGCTCTGCAGGAAAATGATGGATTTTTGTTTCCGCTCTGTTCAGTCAGTTGCTAAAGAGTGATGGTTATATATTGTTTTATATTTCAGACTGAAGGTGTGTGTGTGTGTGTGCACGTGTGTGTCAGGGCTCAGCAATGATCCAGTTTATCAACCACGCTAAATTTGACAGGACATTCAATCACTGAACACTCGCAACGTAATGTAGTGATGAAAGACCAGCTGTTTTCCTCTCAACCCACAGACTGAAGGTGCACGCACACACACACAATAAAAATCTGGTTTATGACAAATTAATGTAGGTCAATGACTGACTAACTAACCGGCTCACTCACTGCTGCCAAAGTGTGCGTGTGACAGACACACAAACAACCAAAACAGCGCGCGCACACATATTCACAAAACAAGTGTAATTTTGATGGTTGTTTTACTTTTTCTAGTATCTTTGGAAATATTGCCCGCCTGAGATTAATTAGTTTTGTGCAAAATGATGCCTAATCTACCATTTAATCAAACAAATACACACTACAATGGTCATTAGTCAGGTTTTATGAATTAACTGAATATCTGCACAGTTATTGCAGTATGGCAGCATTCAAACATCTGGACAAGCCTTGTAGTTAATGTTAACATTTTTTGTAGTCCACTAAAGAAACAGACCATGACTGCCAACAAAAGCTCCACTCAACTGATCTTGTTATAGAACATGTTCATTTTGATGAAAAAATTCATCGTGCATGTCTTTTTCTGTGAAGTACTTCACAATTACTAGTTCATTTTTGACTCAGTCATCTCAAGCTTAAACATGAAGTCAGTAACAAGCACAACAGCAAACATTACAAAGCATAGTCTCGAACAAATGCCTGTCTACATACTTAAATGCAATAATATCATACACACTGCAAGGGGCAAACTGGTAAAGATAGACAATAAAAAACAAGTCATACCCAATTCTTCATTTCATGTTCTGTGTGCGAGTCCTCTTCTGCCTCGTTGTGACTTTATTCTAACAACAGCACCAAAAACAAGTTTTTCAATGCACAGCTCAAGCCGTGTTTGCCAATCATCACATCTTTAACGGGGTTTCTTTTTTAAATAAACATTGTTTTTTCCTCAAAGGTTTGAATAAAAAGGTAGGTTTGTTATATTTCAGAACAATAAATGGATTCAGTCATACAGCAGTGGATCTCTTTGGATGTTTTCCTGTGTAATTACAGTGGTACTCTGAAATATATCAGAGAAAATAATGATGTGAGGGGAATAAGAGTGAGAGAGGAAGTGACCTGCTACAGTAACATGACTGATTCGTGGCCACTGGGAAAGAGAGCTGTCTACAGATGTCCAACAGAACAAAAGTTGGACATTTTGGTAACACTGTTATTTTTGTCAGACCCGCTACTGTATATGAGGATGAGAAAACTGCTGTTCAAAACCATTCACTATCAATCTTGTTTTACCAGTTAGTTTATATGGTACACAGTATGATCAGTCACATTATTGTGAGAGACACCTAAGGCCTCCAGAAGCTGAGAGGAAATCCTGTTTAACCTTTCTTTATATGAATTTATTCCAGCGATAGTTATATATCCATGGGTACATTGCAAAAAAAAAAAATGTTGATGGTTCCAATTTGAAAAATGTTAA
The DNA here is from genome assembly GCF_022539355.2 of Hippoglossus stenolepis. NCBI lineage: Eukaryota > Metazoa > Chordata > Actinopteri > Pleuronectiformes > Pleuronectidae > Hippoglossus > Hippoglossus stenolepis. Next base: position 20,974,083 of record NC_061492.1, on the reverse strand, counting down.
CAGATGCAAAACCCAATTACAGTGGCACTCAGTAGAGGATATATCTCTGTTAAGGGCCAAGCTGCACCACTTTGAACTCACCTAGATCTTTTTATCAAGGTCTATCAATTACTTTCTTGCAAAATGGTAAAAGAAAAATTAAAAACAGAACATTATGCAAGATTAAAGAAGGTGAAAGAAAATCTAATGGTTTCTTCACTCACAGATGCCACATCCTCCCACCAAGTTTCATGGTAATCTGTTCATGTCGTGATTCTTCCCGTAGTTAAGTTAACGTTAACATTTTGTGATTGGACTCTTCACCTGCTTGTGTTTGGGCTTATTGGTTTTCAGATTTGCCATTTGAGTGTCATTTCCCGTTTTTATTTTTAAACTTTGTTCCTTGTGAGTTACTTTGTCTACTTTGTCTGTCTTTGTCCTGTTTCCCACTTGTGTACACCTGTCTATTGTTCCCTTTTGTGTTACTCAGGTCGTCTGCTCATGTTTCCAGGTTTGTGCTCCCAGTTTTTCAGTTTTGGAGTTCGGGGTTTTCAGTTTAACTTTTTTTTGTGTGTGTTGCTGCACTTCCTGCTAAGTCTGTCACTTGCATTTTGGTCCTGGAATTACCAACATCTGTTCAGTTTCTAGTGACATACTAGCTGTCGACAGAGTGTGGAAGGAGCTGATTGGTCGTTGGGATTAACCAGTCATTGGTTGTCTTTACTTGCAATGAAATGTTATCGTCTGTCTACTGAGGCAGATTTTCCACAAAAATAATATGGTAGCTTTGTGTCATCAGGTTTCCTCTTTATATCACCCAAATTCTGTACTTCTGCACTCTTGTGCCCTCTAGAGGCCTCCTAAAGTACCACAGCTGGTACATAGGCAAGAATCGATTACATTTATGACAACTGATTGTCCATGCAAAAGCTTGATAAAAAATAAATCACCAGCCTGAGGCTCAGAATGTCCCATTAACATTGTTCTGACAGGATCTCTGCCCAAGCCACAATCTAGTTTATCTCATTCTCATATTTGTGTGAGCAAAAAACGTACATTGCTGTTTGTCATATCCACACAATTACACTACTGTGCTGGGACATTGGTCATGTCAGCATTTCCATCCAGTCATTTATTATCTCTACCGTTTATCCCGTAAAAGCTGTGGGTAGCTGTAGCCTGTCCCAGCAGACATTGGGACGAGGAGTGGGGTACAGTGCGGACAGGTCCCCATGTGTATCTCGGCGCCAACATATAGAGACAACAAAGCATTTACTCTTATGCTCACATTCAGATTCAATTTAGAAAACCCACACAGACACGTGGAGAATGTGCAAATGCCACATAGAAAGACCCCTGGCCAATGTGGGACTCAAGCTGTGAATCTGTGAGGCGACAGTGCTAACCACTGCCCCACCATGCTGCCCATGTCAGTATTGATGGTGATAAAAACCCATGACAACATTGGATAAATATGTTATAGTGAGAATGTGAGTGATTGAATACAACTGTATGACTGATGGACAATTTTCTGCAGGACACTGACACAGGTCACAAATTAAACCATCATGTGGGCACACACTCCATTTCCACCGTCTGAAGCAAAGTTATAAAACTGACAGTGGCACTCTGACTGGATGGATGAGAGAGAGGGGAGGAAAGAGGGAGCAAAGTAAGAAGGAAAAGGAAAGAGTATTTTATTTCAAAGTAAGGGGAGATGGCTGACAGAGAGAAATGGGCCCGACGGATATACAGTAACTCTTGTCATCACACTACACAGAGCTTGTCTGCTGCAACACAACACTAACTTCATGATACTTTCTATTTTCACACTCAGTCAAACGCATCCCACAATCTCTATACTTCTAACTTCACTCGGCCACAGACACTGAGAAATATCCACGTACAGGCCATTAGTGGAGAGCTGAGATGTAAAGCCTTATTCTGTTTCAAACTACTGGGGAGAAAAGTGCCAGTGGGGAAATCCCATTTGTTTCCACAGCATTTCCATTTGTTTCATATTATGGGTTAGATTATGGATTTTTCTTTTTTATCTGTCACTTCTTTTAAATGTGCGGCCTCCTCTTTTCACCACCATTATATTTTTTGTTTTCCTGTCAGGAACACAAGTCGTTTCATCCTCTCCTCCTCATCTTTTACCATTTTCATTTCAATTCTAGAAAAAGGGAAGTTAATCAGTATGCAAAAAAGGAGCAAAAAGGTAAATTGAAATGTCATTTTATATTCATCAGCACACAGGGTGGTGGTGTATGTGTCTGCTTGTGGTTTTGCATCTATGCCTGTTTGTGTATGCGTATGTTGCTGATGCACATTGGCAGTGTGTGTGTTCTCGGTGCCTGTGTGTGATGCTGTGTATCTATTTCAGGGCAAATTAGTCTTGACAGTCTAAGCTCCTATATGAGGCCTTCAGAGGATTTTCTAGCACAGATTTGTCCAAACACACACAGACAAATTCATTTTTCAGGAAATGACGGAGAAAGCAGTTTCTCCAGTGTCTCAGTCAAAATAAATTTCAGAATATGATAATGAACTCCTCCCTTATTATTCCCCTATTAACGGCCACCTCATGCTTTCCTGTTAACGTAGCCAAAACATTGTTTTTGCATTAAAGTAGTAAGAATAAAAACATAATTGTGGCTCTTTTTTTTTGTTGCTATAAACAGTTAGAATGAAGATGAGTTATCTTGTGTGGAGTGTGCATCACCTTGTGTTTCAGATACATGTAGATAAATTAGATGGAGAGGATGAATTCTCATCTTCTTGACAACAAACCAAAGATTAGAAAAGGGAGAACAAGAAGTGAAGAAATATATTTTAAAAAATCGAATCGATAAATCTATAAACATTTCAGCTTCTATAAAGTTGTCATATGAACGCTGAGGACTGATCATGGCATAGGACGCAGAGTATGAACATGAGGTTCTAATCCATCTCCAACCACATCCCCTGGGCTAGTAAACAAAGTGGTTGTGCCTTGAAATAAATTGGCCATGGTTTACCTAATTACAGATCTTTATTGATTTAGAGGTTGTAGCTCGATAACAGCTTCGACTGAGTGACTTAACGACAGGCTGGGTGCCAAGCAAGGTAAAAAGAACCAGTTAGACAGGAGGGCAGACCCGTAGGCGTCATGGCCCTGGATAAGTCAGCACAGGAAGTCATTGGGTGCATTCAAAAATCCAAAATAATCTCCTTTCCGAACCACTAGTCCTTGACCCCGATGGAAAACATCACAAAGTGAAGAAAAGATGTGAAGGAGGCATAATGAGTTAGGAAAGGAGAACCATGGTACAGAGAAACTCCTTTTTCAGTGTTTAAAAAAAAAAAAGTTTTATTTATAACAGAAGGTATGCACACAATGTACTATGTGCTGTAGGCTGTGAACTCACAGTTATAATAAAGTTGCCTGCCCGAAGCAGGAAAGTTTTCAGTTCATACAGAGGAAACATTTAGCCATCAGTTACTTACAGGAAATAACAACAAAATAGATTTTATTGAAATGAGAATATAACAAACAGGCATGAAATGTAGAAATGATATTATAATGTCAGGGATATATGTGGAGAACAACCGTATATGTTGCGTGTAGTAGTGATGCTAGTCTTACCCGTTTTCTTACACATTTTCCCCTTGAACTGATTTCCTTGGGCAAATTAGTTACCAACAAAATAATATAAGTGCAATAATTGTTGCATTTCTGATAATGTGCTCCACAGATATTTGTAACACTGGGATGAGTATATTAAATCCCAAAGCATAGTGTCAATAGCCAAATAGGTGGACCAAGGTGAAGGATAAGTTCAGGATAAAACACCAAGTGTGTTTTGTCTTCAAATTGGCTCAACATAAATTTCTCCTTACTAAATGTCCCACCACTGTCATTTATCTCCTGGAATACATATGTGATTGTCTGGATTCTTGTAGTTGCTAAAAGCATTTTGGTCTCTTTCTGAAATGGAAAAGTGCCAAGTTCTTCATAGATCGATCTTTGTCTCATGCATCACCACCACTGACATTACTCATGTAACACATTATCAGCAGCTGGCACGTCTCGAGAAATGCAACCATAATGAACTTGTTAAGGTATTGATTTAGTTTGGACCCCAAAGCAGAGACTGGAATACCGGATTAGATAAAGGAAGAGTTTATTGCTCAACAAGGCAGAGAAGAGCAGGCAGTGGAGGCAGAGAGCTGGTTGGCTGGAACAATCCAAGGGGGGGCATGAGTGCTGAGCACGAGGAAGGGAAAAACACTGCACTGAAGACAAACGCCAGCGAGCAGCAAGGCATACAGGACACCTGGACAAAGCGGAGGAAAAACACGGGTAAGTCCCTTTTAACAAAACAAGAACACCGAAAGATCACAAGGAAACGCACTACCAAACTAGACAGAATTATCTGGCAGAGCAGTGGAGTCAAGACCAGGCTTTTATGGGGAGGTTGATGAATGAGTGAGAGCAGGTGAGCCTTGTCTGCTGCAGAGGAGAAGCCACACACATGACCTGCAGGGGAAGAACAGAAAGGGGAGGGGGAGAGACAGAACACAGAATACAACAAAACCAAAATAAACATAGAATCATCACAGAACTGGGTCATTCATTTCCTCCATTGAAACAGAGGACTAACTGAACTGTCAACACGCCAACGTCAGACGCACTCTACAAACCTGGGTCAAGTGCAGGTAGATGCAGCCAACGTAGGCAATGAAGACCGGACGTACGTATGTCATACTTTAGTGCGCTAATTACAAGGTGAAACCAAAACAAACTCATGCAAATAATGTAACAAAGACTCAGATGCCTTATGATAAAAGATAACCCACACTATTGAACCCACATTGTGGTCTAACAGGGTACACTAGCTCTCTTTCTGAGTTTGATGTTTCATGTCTAAGTCGCATTGGGAATAAGATGTTGTTGCTCACCCTCACAGGATACTACTAAACAAAACCCACACTTAACCCAAGCAAGGCCCCGTTGGATAATTTTTTGTAAAACATGCCCCTTTCTAGATGTCAATTTCTCAGCACAACTCATAACGACCCTCAAACAACACAACAACCCCTGAGAGAAAAAAAACGATGCAAGACGCCCCTGTTTGAAATGATCCCACAGGTCTGTGCAAGCACCTTAAAAAAAAGTCAGGTGACGTAGCATTAGGAGTCACTCTAGTGTCATAGGATTAAAGAACATGCAAAGTTATTTGGGCCTAGAATTGCTTGATACATCACCTATGCCTGTAAAGTACTGGTTTATAGTCGCAAACACGAGCAAACATTTACATGCATCAAAACACAGATTTACACACACATGCATGAATGGTGGAGATAACTCAGCAGAGGCCTTGAGTTGCCTCAGGGAGGTTTGATGGCCGACTGCTTTTACTGACACTGAGGCTTTAAATCTCACCAGGGAGGAAGTCAATGAGTCGAGTTAAAATGAGGGTTATGAGGTCAGGTGTGAAATAACAGACTGAAGAGCTGTCGAACACAACTACAAAGGAAAGGAGGAGAACAGAGAATAGAAGTGGGAAAAAACTTGTGGGAAAGCTGCATTCCAAACACCATGTTAGGTTTTGTTTGATTCATATGCACTTTTCTCTTCAAGGTTAACGTGCACTGAAGTCTGGACATTTTCCTGAAATTTTCCAGCAAGTTGGCGTGTTTACAACATACTTGCAACGGACAAAAAAAAAAGAACACAAATATCTCAGGATGAAAAAGAGGTGTCATTCACATAGAAAACGCTGACAAAGAAGTTATCTAAAAATGACGACGCGAGTCGAGAGTTTGTGGCACTAAGCGGCAACACCATGTCGATGTGCCATTAACAAAAACGTGTTCTTTCCACATTGCATTGTCCTGCCTCCTGCTTGTTCAACCCAGGGGCCACCCCTCACCTGAGTGTTGTGGACATTTTCCTGTTGTTGTGAACACGTGACCCAGAAAATCTCCCGCTTCTTCTTCATTTGTGAACGACCCCACCTCTGTGACTCAATCCTTCCTAGAAGAAGCAAGCTCCAACTTCTATTCTCCGCTGGATCGTTGTATCTTTTTCTTTTGGGGACCCAACTTTCCAGACATTTCCAGAGTTCATGCCTGAAAACGGCTCCAAATTCCATGTACACGGATCAGTCAAGAGTTAGTGTGAACTAAACAATCATTCACGTTCATCATATGTAAACCGATTCGTTCAGTTCATTGTTAACAAAAAATATGAACATGTTCTCCTCTCGTTAGCCATGAACGTGACAGTGGCGAGATCACATCGGGATTGGACCACCAAGGTGCAAGTGCAACAGCTTACGCGTGACAAAAACAAGTTAGTGCATGCCCTCCTGGAAGCCACCGAGATTGCATTGCAGTGCCTGCAGTTTGAAAAAAAACGTCTTAGTATTAAAGTCTATCAGAGAGATGTGGCCGATTTTCAACCAGCCTGAATCGCCCTGTCCTCTATTGAACAGGGCTTAACGCTGCAGCTGATTGGACAATGATATTCAGAGTCAGCAGGCAGGACAAACTGTCTTGAGAATTTGTATAATTTAATATATTTTAAAAATAATAATGATTAGTGTCATCTTTTTTTCTTTTGATCTAGACTCTTTGCTTTCAGTTTTTTAATGGTGAAAAGTAATTAATTTCCTGTTCCCACACATCAAAATGTTGCTGTTGTTATTATACTAGTGTGTAGAAGCTGATGCAGGAGCTTACCTACAGCCAATGTTTAGCGTCTCCTCAAACCCAACATTGACAAGCACTGAGATGCTGCTGAAGCACTCTTTTAACCCCAATGTCCTGTACACATACACACATACAGTGCAGTACACACTCCGTTGACAACTCATTTACTGTATCACAACCATTAATACTATCCATAAAAATATCTGACAGTGTCCTTCTGAGTCATTCCTTATAGGGTGTGTGTGTGTGACAGCGAGACAGGTAGTAATGATAAAGCGACCTTGGGTTGTTCAGCGAGATCTCATGCTGGAAACTAATCAGATGGAAGTCAACCTGTAGCTTTACCCTGCCCATTTTATTTAGCCTCTCTATGACACCTTTGGCCTCATGATGGTAAGATGAGGTAAACCAATGCAAATTAGCCAAGGGCTGTAACAACATCTGACCCCACATGGGAGCTGACCAATCAAATCACGTTAATGCAAATGTCAGAATGAGGCCGCAGGGAGGGAGCAGAGGCAGCTGGTGAACCTGAGTTGTGTATTAACCCTGTGCTGTTTGTTGGTTTGTGCCTTTGTAAGCAAGATGACACAAAAACAACTGCATTCCATCAGTGATTGGTTGTTGTTGTTGCGATGATTGCACCAGCACCAAGCATCAGACACACCCACTGTTAATCCTGAAAGTAAACAAAATATTCGGGAGACACTCACCTCCCGGCTATCCTTCGAGCCAGTGGCCTTGTTACAGGCTCGTTAATAGAAACAATATTTGCTCCCTGGTTTAATCCCGACATTCCACTGGGATTAGTGGTTTTAATTTGGCTTGGCTTTCCAATCTTGGCTTTCTAATTGGGAGATTGTGTGAAATAATGAGATATAGTGGAAGCCATTATATCTTAATTATTTAAATCTCATATGGGTTAAAAGTCCGAGGCTATGATTACACATATAATGACTGTGTGCTTAATTAGATAAAGGAATCCATAGCTGCGATCACTAAAATATCTTAATCAGTCAAGTCTCTAAAGGGATTAGTCATATGCACTTATATGTAACTTAGACAGTACTGACATGTTACCATGATGTCATGATTATCCACAGTAAGGGTGATCAAACTGGGAGCTTGATTGACAGCTCATCTTTTTGCACCAAATGTGAAAAAAGCAATTCTACCTAACTATAAAAATAATTACTCTTCTGTAAATATCAAATCGAAAGTGTCAAGTTTTGAATAACTAGTGAACACTAGTCATATTTATTGAATGAAAGGTCAATGTTCGTCAATACAACTTGGTGTCCTCACAGTTCACAGCCGTGGAAACGTACCCTACAAAGGTAGAATCCACCCACTTATCCCACAAACATCTGTCTGTATGTGTGTGGTACGCATATCTCACAAACCGTTCATTTTATCGGCTTCACACTTAGCAGGTGTATAGTTAATTACGATTTGGACATGTGAACCTTCAATATTAATACAATTTTAATGCAATGTATGAAAGAATAACACCAGTTAAGTAAATCATTCAAACTTGTACACACAGGTTATACAGTTGTAAAATAATTTCTGTTTTATTTTATGAAAAACATTGACTGTAACATCTTCACTGCAGATGAACCAGGTAGGATGAGCACAAATTTTCCAACTTCACTCTGCACCATAGACTGTTTATAAAAAGCTCTGCACACAACGTCCAGCACACAGACAATAAAAAGTGACGGTATATTGTAGAACTGTTTGAGGAGGACTCACTAATGACAAGAAATTCTTCTGAAGTAGCTCCAGAGCATTAACACAGGACAAGAGAAGAGAAGATTACAAACAGGTGGGTTTAGAGCAGCCACTGCACCCGTAAAGGCTAATTTGGGACTTGTAATGTAACTGTGAGGTCTTTTACTGTACTATTCCTGTGGAGCCTTTCTCTAAAGGAGATTAAATATCACTGGGTGGTGAGCTCAACAGCTCCCTAGAATGCTGAGTTTGAATAAAATGCTCAGATTAAGATTTAGTACACAGTGACTGTGGGATTTAAAAGGAGAAAACTATTTCCAACTCACCTGTGATCTTTAAATACTCTTTATTGTGTCTTTTTTACCACTAATTTCACACCCTCATACATAAACATGTTTTGAAATAATATTAACTGAATATATTGTTTAAAAAATGATCATAAATATAATATAGAATCTTAAACAACACATTTAAGAGTATCAGTAAGGCTGAGGATTCTGTTGCACCCTTAAACAGACAGGCCCCTGTTTTCTGTTTGGCGACTATATTCTCCCCGGTGCCGTCTTATTTTTTTGTCGTCTTTTCCACACAGCTGCCGGACTTCACACGTGTACAACATCAACACTGATTTTCCACACTGCCGTAAAACGGTCTGATGTCTCACAGAGACGCTCACTACATAAATTACATTTTCCACTGTATAAGCAACAGTAAAAACAGAAATACATGAGGGTGGGCCAAAAGAAATAGTTAAATGATGTACAAAAGTGCATCTTTTGCTTGGCAGCCTAATGTATTGCTGTCTTTCATAACAAAAGTTAAATTGAAATATTCCAAGGCTGCAACACCTACATTTCTTACATCTTCACAGACATAATTACTGTTCTGCTATCTATAGGAATATTGAAGAAACGTATGTTGTACTGAAATTATATCATATGCTAGATCAATCCGTGCATGTTTAAAAAACTGATTACGCATACATGGATTGAGATTTAGTTACAGTCTCCACATACACACACAAATAATACGGCAATACTGGCTCCATTGAAAACAACCCAGATTATTTTCACTGGTAGTCATATCAGAAATTGTGCTGTGGAGTTTGAAGTATGAGTTTTTATCAGACAGGCATGTGTGTATCCAGTGTGAACAGAATATTTCAGCCTCTGCTCATTTTTGACCATTGTTTTTTTGTTGGTTTTTCTCAAGGCTCCCAAATATATGTGCAATACTAGCTTTAAAAAAAGAGCACTATGTTTTGCATTGCATACACATCATTGTTGAGATTGTCCTCCCAAGAAAAACAATATAGTCAGTCATTTCAGAAAGTGACATGACATCTGTTTATGTTCAACTGACAAAGGCTGGAGTGAGGCAGGGTGATAGATGGTGTTTACATAGAGCAACACCAGATGAAGTCTGCTGTTTGTTTCCTGTTTCCAACAAACTGTCAATGTTGCTTTATTAAGGGCTGCAGCACACTAGAGGATTCTGACCCGATTCGCCCTTTCTGAAAGAGGCCAGTTGGGGCCGATTATCTGCCCAAATAATCCTGAAGTGTCAGGGGATCACAGAATATTCTTAATGCTACCGATTGAGTCGAAGCCTCCCCGATCTCAAATTGTAAATATCAAACATGATGGATATTTACGATAATCGGCTCCGACAGACACCTGCAATAGCCAATGAGACCGAGCGGACCGGGAAGCATCACCAACCGGATGTTGCGTACTTGTACAGCTGCGACTAAGAACAACAATACATTTCCAACTCACCTCCAGCTCCCGCAATTCCACCTTCTCAGCCATGAATTCATCCATAGTTTTTTTCTCTTTTTCGCTGCAAAACAGAACACACGCAAGTGCAGTGCTTTCCTCTAAAGTCACATTTAATCACGTGAGTTTTCCACACTGCAGTTCAGAAGATGCCGGTAGTGCACCTAAGAGTTGTTTGCCAACTGCCATAAAAAAAAAATATATGAAAAAGAAGAAAAAACACACAAATTTCTGTGAGATTCCAAGTCTCTGGAATTGCCACTGTAAAATAGTTTCCCACAAACTGGAAGTGTATGGTCTTACGTTCTGGCCTAGTCATCTAGTGACCAAACCTTTGCCATAGTATTAAACCATCATAAAATGGTCACGAAAAGTCCATACAGGTGTCAGATCAGTACGTGCTTTGTTGAAGGGCTGGTCCTGCGTACAGGCTGTAAGCCATCATCAACATTGTACCCACTCTAAAGCTGACGCATTGTGCCCACTGCAAGTCATATTTATTTTTTGCAGATCTATAAACCTGTTATTTATTAGTATCACAAAGACATAAACACAATGTCCCCACCTCCGCAGGTAAAACAAACCGTGTCCAACTAAAGAAAAAGACTAATACGACGGGCCTGTCGGGTGCTTAAACAAAGGGAAGGGTAATAATATGTTATGGCGACCGTGGTACTAATAAATCAGGTCAGGCTGAAGATGGAGAGCGACTGAGCTCACCGTGTGGTGTCACTGAAGTTGCACACTCCATTCCCCCTGAATCACTTTCAATATCATTCCTCTTCCGGCTGTATCAAAGACAACAGTGGCAGTTTAATTAGTCCCAGAGGTTGCCATCTCTCCCCATCCCCATCACTCTGTATCCTCTCCACTCTCCATCTCTCTCTGTTCCCACGTCTTCATTTGTCTCATCTGTCCCTCTACAACACAATAAGACTGTGAACTTGGCAGTCAGATCCACTTTTATGCTGATTTCATCCCACAGTGTCTCTTTCTGCTGCCACATCCCTGCATGGAGAGGGAGAGCGAGGCTGCAGAGAGACCAATGGTGATCACAACCTAGTTTAGTGCTGAGACAAATGAAATGCCATCTTTGGCTTTGATAGCAAGGTGATGATTCAAAGGGAATGGAGCTTGAAGTCCAAACAAATTCACCAGTGAGGTGAATAGATGGCTGCTAAACAAATACAACTGTCTTGTTACTGTGCTATTTATTATGAAGTGGTATTTACATCTTGCTCCAGCAGAAGTCCATTAGATGTCAGACTTTGCTCACAGTGCCATTGGCAACTTTAAGAAAGTACACTCTGTACTTAAACACTGTCCGGTGTATTAAAGGGATTTATCTGTATAGAAAAACATTAAGCTAAATAAATGCAGCCTTATTCTGACAATAAAATATTTTCTGATTCAGATTTTTTTCTTTTTCAAAAACAAACTCCTTCAACTTTCAATAGAAACAGCTCACCATTACACACTGGGCGATTATGATAATTCTGGAGATGATTGATAAGGAGAAACATGAGACCCATATATATATATATATATATTAGGCAGCTGTGTCAGGATAATATACTGTGAATTGACATTTTGAAACCACTTCCATTGAATCTGAGTTTAACTTTGGAAAACGATCTTTGGCTGATGGCTGGTGAATGAAATGTAAATGAGGTGAAAACTCATAGTTACAGTAACTATTGTTATGAAACAAAAGCTCCATTAGCCTGATGCAGGCGTCCGGGGTATTCAGTAATGCAAAACGCTGACACACAAAATCATAACGTGATTAATGTTGCAAGTATGTGGCTGCAGAGCTTTTAACCTTAAGGAGAATGTATCTGCATAGCGTGTGGCTTCTTAGCTACATTCAAGCTACAATCAATGGATGAGACCATGGACTGTAAATAAAGATGGACGACACATCTCCACCTCCTCCTATTCTACATACCTGAAACCATACGGGCGTTCAATATGAGTGCCCCATCTTTTGCATTTGATGTAATTTGGAGCCAGTCTGTGCAGTAGTGATTGTGGTATGGAGCAACTGTATCAAGGTCCCATATACACATGTGCTCAACCAATCACAGGTCAGTCTCAGCTGTCATCATGTTTCACACAGTTTTTAGCACCAATTTACTAATTAAAACCAAACATACCAGAAAAGTGAGCACTTGGACACACATCAGTGTGATACTGAACTACCGAACGGGACAGAAGCCATCTTTGAGAAATATTTATCCGGCATTTACTTTGAATTTTTATTGTGGTCCATGTTCCATCCACTAACAGAGGAGGCAGTGTGTGTTACCTACACTGCAGCCAGCCAACAGGGGAGTGATCAAGACGTCACTTTTAGGATGCAGACATGTATCTTGCATCTCTCTATACAGTCTGTGGATCATTCTATGGATAAGTCTGACACAAGTGTACAGGATTGATGTAAGTCCACCTGGGGAAATTACAGCTCTTACATTGTCCTGAAAAAAAAACAAGCAGCAAAAATAAAAACAAACCAAAGAAAATACTCGCTCCTCAACAAGAAGTCAGCTAACCGTTCAGTCGGAGGTCTGTCTGGCCACGGAGGACCGCTGCAGGGCAATGGAGGAATGGCAGACTGAGATGACAAGGGGGGGTTAGTGACCGATAAACTGACGACAGGTGAAAAAGAAAATACTAAAAACTGGGTGTAGCTAAAGGATGGTACCACAGCTAGAGCAGATAGCCCATAAGTTATTCTATGAGGAGGGAACTTCCTCCCACCTTGATATAAGTATTGGCAGTGCCCAGCAGGCAAAATCTGTTAGTATTCTGTGGCTGAGCAGTCTGATGGTAAAGGGCAAATATTATTGAATTACCCCGAACCAATTGTTTCTGTGAACCTGGAGAAGACACACAGCCTCTGGTTTCTCATCCACCTCCTGACTAATAAAAAAAATCTGCCACACCAAGTCCCCCCTGAGCCGCTGCATCATCCCTCAGAGCTCGCTGGAAAACTCTATTAGCAGTGACAGAACAACAGTTGGATCATATCGCTGCGAGCAGAAGAAATGGAGCTGTAATATAACGTCCATTAGCAGCAGAGGTGTTCACATGTGTTTTACTGAGCTGATATGAAATCTGTTGCTGTGGGTGGAAACAAAGATAAATCAGGCTTGGTAGCACAGTGTAGGTCAGATAGATCCATCTAAACTCCATTAGGAAAACGGACACAGCTTAAACCTCTGAAATGACCTTGAGTCCGATCAGAAACCTTTGTGCTTTCAGTCCTGTTGCCCTCACTGGCTCCATACCTGGTCAGAGCCATCAGAGTACAGATATATTTCTCACATTAACCGATGACTATAAATATCAAACCACAAATGCAGTGTTATGTTGGTTGGTAAAGGTATATGTCTGTTTTTATGGTTCTGTCTGATATCCTACTTGGCCAGGCTCCTCCACAACCAACTCCGGAGAAGGGGAAGGCAATGGAAGGATGGATCGTGGATGGATGGATATTCTGGATCACTAAAACTTGCTTCACATTTGCTACAGAGGATGATGTTGGTGAGTAGTGATTGTGTAACATGGCGTTTCTGAAGCGGCGCAATCTTGTTATTCCAAAAAATATTCAGCCCTGTGAATAAACCGTATCATTTAAAATGTCCTTTGCATTTTCTTTGTACTGCTGCTGCTCAGACACAGATTTGGTATTTGCTACACTTCTTTCTAAATGACTGACTTGGTAGATGTAGGTTATGATAATCTTATGGAGATGGTATGGAAATGAAAAATTACCCCTATCATTACCGGAGCACCTCAGAATGCAACCGCAGCACTTTTACGATATGGAAATGAGCCGAGTGTTTCCTGACTGAGTGTATCAGAGAATAGATGGAATATAAAAGTGCCCTTTCCCTGACTTTAATTTAACACAGCACTTTCCTCTGACCTTGATTCAGCTCTCTTGCTTTTCGCCTTCAGCCACAGAGACGTGATTACAGTAAATTTGATCCCATAAACGAGTCCAGTCATTTTTATGGAAACTCAACATTAGCTTGACTGATTAGGTCAAATTTAGGTTGAATAAATCAACAGTGTGTATTATTTGCATTCCTTGCATACATGAATTACACATTACAGTGCTGTAAATGCATCACCAGTGATGTGCATAGAGTGTGATTGCTGAGTACTTGTATAATGAGTGGTCTTTTTTCTAATATTCTTACCCCAGCACAGAAGATTAAAGGGTTTAAACAGCCAATTGTTATAGATTTTTGGGTTTTATTGGCCTACTTGTAAAATCATGTTGTATAAGTTTATTGTCTTGTCATTAAACAATATGTACAGGAGAAAGATGCAAGTATAATGGCTGTTGTTCTCGTCTTCACTTCATTCATTTGCTGCATGTCATGTTGACATATGTTGTGAGTCCCCCTGCAGATGCCGAATTAAATTTCAGAAAGACCTGCATTGACTTTATTCAACAGAAATTGCATTCATAAAATTAAATTCATATTCGACTTGAAACGGCGTCTTTTACACCTAAATGTCCGCTGATAGCTTCCGATGAGGTGCATTCAGGGACTGTCGGAAATGCTAACGTCCGCAAACTTAGCCACTTCTGGTGGACTTTTAGACCTAAAACTTGGTGTAAATGACCTCGTTTCGAGTCGAATATGAATGTCGGGGCTTGCGGCTACTTGGATGACACCACACGAGCAGTATGGAGGCATGTTGGTTTTTTTCTGTTGTTTTATTACGTCTGAAGATAGATCACTAATCAGCTACACTGTTTACCCTTGAAACTCCAAAAGTGTTTTGTGGACTCAAACACTTCACCCACCTACCCCATCGGCATAGGGGTGAGTAGATAGTGAGCGAATTTTCATTTCTGGGTGAACTATCCCTTTAATTAACAAAAAAACGCAGACGAAATCCTCAATGTTGGAGGTAAATATCCTCATATTTTCCTCTGTTCTCTCTAAGTTTCAACCAGTTTGCTGTGGACTATTGCAGAGGAAGAGCCTGACAGCTGTATTGACACAGCAGTACAGTGAGATCTGACATGTAACTGTGCAGTGCTTTAGAAATCCACTGCACATTCTTCAAATAATAGCAAGCAGACACGCTGTGACAGATACAGTGGTTGTGCTGTCAAGTTCAGACACTTAGGGTTAATCAGTAGGAACACTGCTGACTATCACTTCTGTATGACAGATATTGTTAAGTCACTTATCAGTTTCTCTTTCAAATCCGATAAAAGGGACATTATTGATATGTTATTGGTTAGAGTGGCTGAAAAATGCATATGACAGTATAACAAACAAATCAAACACCCACATAATGAAGTCAATTCAGTTTTATTTATACAGCCCAGAATCACAAACATTCCTCAAATTGCAGAATAATGAGTTCAGTTTATAACTAAAAACAGAATGGGGAGAGGAGAGGAGAGATAGGGACACCATTCACACAAAGCCTGACAATACACTGACATCAGTCACATAGAGGGAGAAGAGATAATACGAGCATTCACACAGAGGTAGAAGAGACAAGAGTCTCCTTGTGAATGAACATCCCAATCTAAGACGCCTGGAATGAGGCACCAACAGCCACAGAGAGATCAACGGGTCCCACAGTGCAATAATAAACTTTCTTCAACCTTAACAGCATTAAAGGCAGAGTCAAAAAGACAACAGCCAATCAGAGGTCTCCTGTTGATATCAAAGCCAATAAAGAGTTCTAAATGTGACATCTAAGGATCAAAGGACTGTTGTTTTTGTCATTTGACCTTTACTGAAACATCAAAGCACAAACTGTTTGAAGTGATTTGAATGATCTGAATTTCAATTGAACAGTATTACTTATATATACAGTATATTATATATATATATATATAGTATATATATATATATATATATATTATGAATATAAATATAATAATAATGGCCCTTGAGACTTTTTTGTTTGTCTGGTCATGATACACCTGTGTATCGATTTTTGTGAATATCGGTCAATGTGAACTCAGGGGCTGCGTTCCAGGGGGCGCTGTTGAGCCATTTTGCCACGCCCATTTAAAATTAGTCCAGAATACCTACATTTTCAGGGAGAGAGAGAGAGAGAGAGAGAGAGAGAGAGCTTAAATAAGAAACTGTAGATTTGCCTCACTCGATTTTTTTCCATAACTTAAAGTTAGTATGAATAAAATGTACATATCTCCTTAACTGACTTGCTTTAATCCTATTATTCTGGTGTCAATGCTACACTCTTTTATCACATATATCCAGTACGTCGGTAATTGATTCATCCCTCCATCAAGGCAACCTGTAGAAGAAGGAACTGATGCAGGCAACCAAGATATTGACAGCCAGTCTGAACTACCAGTGTGTAACATCTGTAGACGTTTGATACATTTTCTTTTTCCTGTAATTTTGAAGTACTTGTCCCTCTTGTCATTTCTGACGTCATCTGTCTCCCTGCTCTCTATCATCCACATCTGTTGCCTACATAGGCTGTATATAAAGATGGATGACATCACAGCTTTCCAAAAGTGATTGCTACCTGGGGGCTGGTTGCTGTATAAGTAACCCACTTCTTCTTAATTATATGGTAGCGGCTGTAACCTTAATGGATCATATATAAACCACTGCTGATGACACAACAAGCCTATGTTACATGTTGTTTATACATCTTTTACTTGTGTTAGGGGCATTATAGAAGTGGCTGACTCAATATACCTCTTTTTTCTCCAACTTCAACATTTCCTCGACATGTTCTTGATGATTCTGATGCCAAGATTGGGGCGAAATTGTCAGAGACAAGCTGCTGGGGACTAGAAAGTTCAAAGTGAAGGAGGAGGAGCGTCAGCCACTGTCCCCGCCTCCATAGTCTTAAAGTTCAACTTGTGTGCGAGTAACTGTCGTGGGGGTCATGTCATGGTTTTTACATGCCTGAACGTTGAGACTATGAAATAATGTTTTATCCATTGTAAGGTCAATATCCAGATTATTGTTGTCCTTAACCAGTCTGTGATAATAAACATGTCTGTAATGAAATTTAATTAAAACTTTAAATCAATCAAACAATAACTAATGTCTTGAGCTGTGTGTGTGTGTTTAAAGTGTGCTTAAACTTAACACCAGACTGAAAAACATGTTGCTGTCATCCATGGTTATGAAGTGAAAGCTTTTTTTTTCATGTCTGATAAACCCCAGCCTCAATGATGGGTGTGTTTGAGTGTAGTCAGAAGTTTGCTGCACCTGGAACCATGTGTGATGTGCACAATAGTGGCAGACGTCTCACAGATACCAGGCTGATGACTGACATGTCAGGTTGTTACACCAGCAGCAGAGAAGTCAGTCAGAGGTCAGATATCCAGGAAGTTTGCACTGAAAACGGGTGTGAGAGTGATTTCACAAAAAAACAGTAAAGCACAAAACTACAACAAGACTCCAGCAACAACAACACACCTGCCATCACAGTTTCCTCGTCGCCCAAACTCAACACACTGGAAATATTGTAATTCAGAGGCGTCTTTCAGGAGGCTGCTCTGAAATGTGTTGATTTCTCTCTCCAATGAAACAACCTGTGTTCTCTCTCTTTGTTCTTCAGTGGGAGTAAAAATAGACAGATGAAGATTAGAATGTGCGAAATGAAGTGACAGACAGCAAATACAAGCTGTTTACCCCCGACGTGAGGGATGTATTACATGGGAGGGAAAATATAGAATCACTTGCTTATCTCATTATTTTTGATAAAAGAATGGGCCACGAAAGAGATGCGTTCTCTCTCCTCTCCCATTACACACTCCAGCTGACATTCAAATGAAATCATTTGGTGCGAGTCTCTCTTTAATTCTCGTCTCCGAAACCTCATCATGTACCTGTGATTCACAACGGCCTCCTTATTATGAGTACAAAAACACTCCAGCAGACTTCAGGAGGAGTCACTCAGAGTGATTCTCACTGCTGAGTAATTTATATCTGCTTCCCCCTCAATTCGATAGTCGTGTATGTCACACACACACACGCACACACAACCTTCGTTTTCATTACTCAGAGAGCCCTTCAGTGTGTGGGGAGAGAAAAACTCTTTAAACAGCCATGACTTTTCAAGTGTCACTCACCAGAAATGAGCAGGAGGAGGGGCAAGTATGTAAAGAAAAGAACGCTACCTGTGTAAATCACCAGCAATGAAGGATAATGAGAAAAGGAGGGGAGGGAGAAAGGTAACGCGCGGGGCCACAAGAGAGAGCGTCCGGCGTCAATCACTGCGAAATGAAAAAGGAAAAACATAAAAAGGGAACGCGGAAGAAGACGAGAGCACGTGTTTGGCATTCTCTGTCCGTCATCTGAAGGTGCACTAGATGAATACCTTCCTGCTGTTTAAGTGTTTGGAGGCGAATGGGGGGGGCAAAAGGAGGGAGGGATAAGGAGAAAAATGGCAGCATCAGAGGAGAAAATTAGATTTGCAGCCACTGGAGAACCTCACAGAATTAATACTTTGTTGGACTGGAAACATGACAGATGTGACACACACACACACACATACACACAGTGCTGCCCATGTAGGCATTGGAGGAGTTGTTAATTCTGTTTAGTATTCTGGAGAAGTCTGTGCATGTTTATGTTTGTGTGAACTTTTCACAGTGACCAACTCTCATTGATATACTATATGAAATGAGGTCCATAGAAAAGGATAAAAAAAAACTGTTTATCCAGCCTATTTTGTGTATACGAATGCATGTGCTGCCTCCTGCATGCTCTGCCCAGACGTCACCCCTCACCTAAATGTTCTGGACAATTCCCTGTTGTTGTGAACGCATCTGACCCGCATGTGCAGTCCGCCGCTGCCTGATGGCATTATGGTTAAGTGGGTGAGCGGTGTCATGTGTTATTGAGGTTGCGATGCAAGCCCTGATCGGGTATCAAGTTACTGATTGGCCTGGTACAGTAAGTACACAGTTGCCGGTCATGACATTGTCTCCTTTCGTATGTTCTTCTTTCACCACTCAAGAGGTTGCATGTGAGGGCTTGATAATGATGTGCTTACGCTGGAAATATGACGCCCTCCACTCTGTCAGATATAAAGCATCAGGCAGAACTGAAGTCGTATGCACCACAATCTGATCAGAGCACCGTCTGACATCTCATCAGCCAATCAATCACCTCACCTTTTACAGTAGATCATCAATCATACTCAAACAGCTCAATGCCATTATAACCCGACAGCTCACACGGCTCACTCCACTGATCATTCATACCACTTACGCAGACAAGCTCCTCTTCACCTGAACACACCACGGTACTTCAGCTCTTCCTGGATTTTGTTTTGGGTCTGTTGAATATCTCTTTTTTTCTTCTCATGCAGCCACTTTCGATAGTGTGTCCGTGCAAGAAGTCTTTAATGTTCATAGACTGAGGAGAAATTACTTTTCAAAGTCAATCCTCCGCCAAAATATGCAGATTATACACAGGTGCAATGAGCTATGGGATTTCTATACTGTAAATGTACCCGTTCAGCATTAATATTCAACACCTAAGTGCTAGCGACATACACAGTGAGTCATTGGTATGTACAATTAAACTGCAATGGACAAAAGGAAAGTAATCAATTCTAAGGAACCTATGGAAGTGAGGCTGTAAGGAGTCTATTTATCCCCTTAGTTTATGGAACATCACTGAATGTGTGAAAGTTAGCAATGAAGTTGATTTCTTGGGAGGAAATCTGCGGTCAGGCAGAAAATAAGTAATGCTTAAGCAGCTACTATTAGGTTGTCTACAGCGAAAGGAAATTAACCTCTGACTTCCCACAGGAGTCTTTCCTGTACCAGATGTAAATGTATTTACCCGGCGCCATGTGAGAGCTGCCTGCAGGAGGCAGGGTACAGTTGGTGAGGAGTCAGAGGAGTGAAAGAGTCAGTGAAAGGTTAAAACAAAACGCACAAGTGGACGTGGACGGTCATTAGGGCCATACTGATGATTCTATTAGAATAAAGTCATATTTAGAAAAGAATATTATCAGAAGTATTCATTTGTAATATTACAAGAATAAAGTCATATTTTAATTAGAAAAAAGTCCCAATATTACAGGAATAAACTTGTAAATCAATAAGAAATGAAAATATTTTTAAATAGCATACTTTCTTACAGGTAGCGGGACAAATAATAATATGTAATTGCCTAGTGGTGTGTGCAATATAATGCACACAATAATAATCTTGCAGAATAATAATATGTGTGATGCACCACGAGGCACAGATAATAATCAAAATATATACGAGGAATAATAATATGTGTAATGCATTGCCTAGTGGTGTGTGAAAACATGACACACGCACAGATTTTCCTGAAACCACTGCCACAGATTTCTCTCCTGACACCTGCAGCTGTTTCCAGTTGTTTGTCAGATTGAAGTCCATCCAGAAAGATGAGCAGTTTGATTCTATTACCTCTTGTCATTCCATCATAGTGATTGTAGCTCCACTTATCCATTTGTTTTAAAAGGGTTGCACCAAATCTTTGTATCATTAGTAAAAAGCGAAAAACTTAAAATTTACATTGTTAGAATCGATTCTTCATTTTTGCCATGAACATTTGTGTGAAGCACTTTGTAACCTTGTATAGATAAGTGCGATACAAATAAAGTTATTATTATAATTGTTATAAAAGATGCTGTGAAATCTTCAAGATTTTCTAAACAGATGGTTGCCTAATCGTGTTCTTACATTTATCATCAGCAAACAGTTAAAATAAATATGAAAACTAACTGATGACGAGGTCATTGAGTGAGAGAGAGAGAGAGAGAGAGAGAGAGAGATTTTTTACTTTGCCTTAAATACTGTAGTTAGAGTTAGCATCACGCTATCACGTATCACTCATTCATTTATATAGCTAAATTAAATGACAAGAATACCACAGGAATCAATATAAGCAGCAGAAAACACAAGACAAGCCGTCAACAATGTTCCCACATTTGTTATGAAAGCAACCACCCTCTTGAAAACCAGTTGGTGCAACTCAAGGGGTTTATCCCATTTGAATAAATACATTTATTAAACAACCAGCACAGAAACCAGCACATTATCAACATTTAACAGCAGCAGGTAACAGCAGCAACTTCATATTTTACAGTAGCATCATTTCAAACTTGAATTATGAGCCTGAATTGTAGAGGTTAGCATGCTGGATAAATACAGAGTTCAAGAGAGGGAGACATGACCTCACACAAGGTCAGAGTGCAATAAGAAACTTTCTTCAACTTTAACAGCATTAAAGGCAGAGTCAAAAAGACAACAGCCAATCAGAGGTCTCCTGTTGATATCAAAGCCAATAAAGAGTTCTAAATGTGACATCTAAGGATCAAAGGACTGTTGTTTTTGTCATTTGACCTTTACTGAAACATCAAAGCACAAACTGTTTGAAGTGATTTGAATGATCTGAATTTCAATTGAACAGTATTACTTATATATACAGTATATATATAATGAATATAAATATAATAATAATGGCCCTTGAGACTTTTTTGTTTGTCTGGTCATGATACACCTGTGTATCGATTTTTGTGAATATCGGTCAATGTGAACTCAGGGGCTGCGTTCCAGGGGGCGCTGTTGAGCCATTTTGCCACGCCCATTTAAAATTACTCCAGAATACGTAAATTTTCACCACTTTCTAATTTTCTGCAAACTTTGGTAACGATTGGAGCATGTTTAAGCTCTCAAAAAGCCAATTCATTTGCCTGAAAAAAAATAAGGGTGTCTGATGTTAAGACGTGTCTGATGTTAAGACTTGAAACGCACGTGACAGGTTCATCACTGGCGATCTGTCCAGGTTGCACCGGGTGTATCATAGAATGTTCCTCCTCTAAAATAACATATAGTCTAAAATTATGACTTTATTGTCCTAACAATACTACTCTATTCTCGAAATGTCCATTTTTTCCCCTTCAAGTGGTCCTAATAAACCACAGTGGACATGAAAACATTTAAATTTTTACATCAGTATTGCCTCACTATTAATGTCATAATGACATTTACCTTGTAGAGGACAATAGGGACATTTTATTTATCTATTAAGTTCTTTTCAGACGGTTAATATGTTACAATACGGGCTTCAACTCCTGTCATCAGCTTTTTGTCATTCAGACATACTGACTGCTGTGTGTAATTCACCATGGCTTCATTTAGACATGGCAGAAAGAGCCAATGTAATAATATGCACAGAGTGTGCAAATGTGCAAATGGGAACAGAGGCGCTGATGGAAAACAGTCAGAAAGTAATTTTTTTGCACAGGAAGCTTCAGTGATTGCTTTTTTTGTCATTGAAGCTTTAATTGATGTCCATTGCGAGCGAGAGGCCCTCGGCCCATACAGTGACTCCACTGATACATTTCATCATTTACACTCTTAGATAGAGAACTAGGACTGACATTTATTTTCATGCTTGTGCACAGAACAAATTATTTCAATGTCATCTGTGTAAATGGATGAAAACTGAAAGAACACTGGGAGAGACTGTTGATCTGATTATCATTGAAGGTGTGTGAGGGTTGCTTTTACTTTATTGCCTCCGCCAAGGACATTTTTCATCAGCATTTGTTTAGTTAGTTAGTTGTTAGTTAGTTGGCAGAATTACACAAAAACTACGGAACTGCTTTCCTTTAAATTTTGCAGAGCAAAGGAAGAAGTACTTTTGGGGTGCATATAGGATTCAGGACTTGCATATAGGATTCAGGACTTGCATATAGGATTCAGGATTTTTTCCCCACTCTATTTAGGAACTTGCTGAGATAGGGCGTCAGCCTTGGTGGAGGTATGTGCTCTCCGGGAACAAGACGTGTTTAATCACTCGTTGCCTTTCCATTTTTGTGATCTTCTCTGTGACCTTTACTCAGAAATGACTCAAGCACATGACACTGACGTGTAAAATCACCATCACATTAACATAATTACTTGCTGGTCTGAGACCAGCTTTAATGTCAGTAATTTCCTATATGACACATATTAATTACACTTTTTAATTACAGTTTTCCATTAGTGTTTTGGGAGTTTTAGTGTGAGCAGATTTTTCATTTGAAGTCTAACTCTCTAAACTTAGCATCATGACACTGATTTTAGTTTGAAGCTGGAAACCATTAACAGGTATTTTTGAGTTGTCTTAACATTGGCTTTTAACAAATAACTTTAAATATCTCAGCTGAGAAAAGGCTGTTTTCAAATGAATTCAGATCTTTAGTGCAGAAAGTTTGAGGCTGGTTTCTGGGGCTGTGATCACACAGTTCTGGGACTATAACTCTGCAGGGACATCGGGAGCGTTTGGCAGCCGATTTTCACAGACAAAGGAAACTTTCACTATCACGTTCAAAACCTTCTCGAGAATTATTCTTCCACCCAATTTAATTTTCTCACCTCCCAACTATACGTCCTGCCCCAGACTGTGAGAAAATAGATACAGCGTCACTGTATAATTAACTAGAAAGGTCAAAAGATCCATCTGCTTTTCAATTAGACTGTTATCTCCTGAGGATGGATCTAGTATTTGAGTTCTTTCTGTGCAGGGAAAGTCACAGCGGTCAGCAAAATGAATGTCTCCCTTGTCTGAACCAATCCCCACAGTATTCATACTCATTTATTCACTCAATGTGAAATCTTTCCCATGTCGAAGTCTGTCCAGTTTTACCATTTCGTTCCTTGTTATTATGTTTTTTTTCTTTCAAATATCTAAATTCAGTATTCCCTTTATAACCACAACAGCTATAGAGTTTGTTTACAAGTGAAATGGTCTTTCTTGGAAAAAGGACATAGAAAAGTAGAGATAGAAAATAATACTTTTGTAGAATGTATTATAATGTGTTTGTGTGAAAACAGTGTTTATGAGACAGAAAAAACTATATATATAGATATAGATTATGACTGTATTACATTAAAATTTGAATACTGCACAAAGATTTTTACACTGCAATGGAAAGATTGTTGTGTTGGTGTTAGTGGATAAATGATGCCTTACATTAATCATATGAGATAAACTGTGACATTCCTCAAATTATTACATGAACATGTTTTCAGTTTGACTGGTCCTCTGCCTCTATAAGGGGCAACTGAAGGACGTGCAGATGTGTCGTACATCTTTATTTACAGTCAATGATCTCAACAAACCAAATTCTAATAATAAAATGTTCCAGATTTTCTCAAAATTCTTCTAAAATTTATGTTGCATTTGAGTGGAAACCAAACTATTCAAATTATTAGGGAGTATAACCAAAAAGATGGATTTTAACCCTAAATATAACAATCGTAAAATAATTTGCAGTGGACGCTAATAATGAAGGAGGAAAGCTTGACAAGCAAAAGTTTGTGATAGTGGGCATATAGAGTAATAAGACAAAACTTACTTGTGTGTGTGTGTGTTTGTGTCTATACACATCATGTTGTGTAATATCAGTGTGCGACTGTGCATCTGTGCAACTTAAGTTACTATCACACAGTCTATTTTTTAGAGTTGTGCTATTCTGTTTATAACCATATAAATGCATTAGAAAGGTAAAATATAATTATGTGCAGTTTTGTTCAGTAGTGTATGATGTTGGCCCCTAGAGTAGCAAAGGCCTTAATGGTAAACGTCTTCTTTAGTTGCTTATTTTTATGCTTAATTTATTTGAGCCAGTTTGAAAACTGTTAATCTGACGCAAATCCCTTGGTTAAATATGATTACCGCACCAAAGCTGGTGCCCAAAGTCCACATCAGATTCATTATTTCAACAGAAGCATGTTTACTTGGCAGAAAATCTTAGCTCTGAGCATAAAAAGTGGTATTCAAAGTGAAATGGATTTGAAGCTAAATCTATGACATATGTCTTTCTGTCCTGCCGGCTGCCACTGTTTCATAATTAATTGTCAACTCATTGGCTAGTTGGATAGTCAATATCGACTATTCCAATGGAGTTGCTCTAATAGTGATGTCTGAATATCTCTCCTTTGTTTTTGTCATTCAGTTTGTTGGTTAAAAACTTTGTGTGTGTGTGTTCATTGTGAGGACATTTGGACATTATAAGGACATTCTGGCCGGTCATCACAAATTCAAAGGGCTGTTTGAGGGTTAAGAATTGGTTTTAGCATCAGGGTTAGTATTCTGTTTAGGTTAGTGATGGTTAAGGTTATGTTCACTAAGATAGAAGTACAAACGTGTGTGTGTGTGTGTGTGTGTGTGTGTGTGTGTGTCTGTGTGTGTGTATACGCGCCGACAACATTGCCTGACTGCCAGAAACACAAAGCATCATCTACAATAATTTCTGAGCTCAACTTCACTGCACACACAGAATGACAAATGTGTATTGTTTAACCAAGGTCTCTGGATAACAATCAAGTGCACATGCGTGCGCATGCACACACCCACACACACACACACACATTTCTTGCCTCCACATTAGTGTCTGAGTCTGGCTTGGTTTTACGACACACAACTATAATGTTTCCAGTGAAAGGCTCTGATTGAGCCATTAGACGCTGCCTTCCTGACACCAAACAAGAGACACACCAAGTTCTGAACTCTCAGCTGAACATTGAGGAACATTTAGCATCTGAAGAGTCAGATATTGTTCTCGTAAGTTGGTGGAAATAAAGAGATAAAAAAATATTGTTCTTACATCCATCAGGTGGACAAAAGCACACCTTCTTATGTAGGTTAATGTTACATACTGGCTATTACTGTTATTTGCTGCATGTGCAAATCTCAAGACACTGCCCTCTTCATGGCAGACCTTAAAAGATGATTTGTTATTCTCTATTCAAGGAGGGTTACCAACAGTATCCATAAGGTGCTTCCACAGCTCAAAATGTCAACAGCAAGGCATGAGGGGGGCACAGACAATGAAATGTGTATCTCTTATGCCAGTGAGTTGACACCATGCTACAAGCTAAGCATTCGTGCGTGTGTGTGAATGTAAGAGGTTGAGCAGGTGTTTGAAAGGTCAGAATATACACTGAGGGGACGGAAAGAAAGAAAGAGGGAAAGCGGACGAATGGATGATGGGACATGGGAGAGGGATGGAGCTAAAGAGAGGGAGGGGACAGAGGGACACATAGATCATACATAGTACCAACTGATTACCTGCAATGGCCTTTAAAAGAATAGTTCAACATTTGGACATTTGGGTCCAAACATGCAAGATGGCAGCTTTCGAATATCCATGATATTGTGGCTTTATTTCTGGATAGTGAGAGGAAGTTGAAATGTGTTGTGCATCTTTTAAAAGATCAACTCTGATTGTGAAGCTGCAGACGTTCTGGTGGATTGTGTTAATTTTGGACAGCCCCAGGCTAAAAGTTTCCCTTTGTTTCCAGTGTTTGTGCTAAACTAAGATAATGTAAGTAATCCTCAGAACTTTTCATGTGCACATTTCATGGTCATCCACCTCAAAACACATTTAGTTGGCTGCTTGGTTTGGCCTCAATACTATTAAGAACTGACCTTATACCTGACATAGATTTGATCGCGGTCTAACTGCAGAAGTTTTAAAGCAGAGACACTTACTGTTTGGACGATAGGGCAGAAGTGTTGCAGCTGTTTAGCTCCTTGGGTTTAAACCTCTTGACTTTCCTGCAGTAACATCTGCCAACACTCTGCACAACCTCAGGGGTTGTCTGACCTTTCTTAATCCTGCAGAGGACATTTTGAACTCAGCCGTACAACACAAGGCTTAACATTATATGTATCCAAATGTGTGAAGCTGATGTGAAACATCCAGGATGTTAGAGTTAGTTTTTGCTTAGTGTGTGTCTGTTGTATTTTAGTATTTGTGTGTGCATGGTTAACTGGAACACAATATATCCTATTCTGTTGTTGTGTTGAACACAACTACTTTTCTTGCACAAAACACGTTTGAGGCCTGTAACATATATTCATTTTAACAGAAGTCAACTTCTGTGCTTATATCTAATAATATATAGACATTATTTTATTGTATCTATATTTAAAATTTCATTGAATTTTACCTGTCTCTTAATATTATGAGGTTCTATCCCCTGTTATTGGCTTGTTTCTTTTTTTCATTGTATCATTTTATTGTTATTTTAGCTTGATTAACAGTGCATTTTTTTCTGAAAATGTATGGGTTTCTCAATAATAATTTACGGTCTTGACCACACTATGATAAGTGCCTTGAGGACATGTTTCTTATGATTTGGCGCTATATAATTAAAATGGTATCGATTTGACTTGGAAGTTAAAATGTCAACATTGATATCTCTAGGTAGAAAACTAGGATCTGTCTTTCCTGGACAAACTTGTATCTGTTCAGGTGTGAATCTGTGTCACAGGGATGTGCTGAGCAGGAGTAATTTGTTTAGGTAACAAAGTATGGTGAGACGCTAGGATTCCTTTCTGACCTTGACAGCTCCACAGATAAACTCCTGACGACTGGAAACCTTGGTCCAGCAGAGCCATTTGTGTGCATATACATTTGTGTATTTTGGGAGTGTGTGTGTGTGTGTGCGTGTTGCACTCCCTTATGTTTCCCTGTGTTCTGCACATTAACAGCAGTTGCTCTTAATCATATTTTCTATGATTACTGGCCCGTTTATAAACCTCTGTCTTGCTCTAACGTATTAGAGGAATTACCTCATAAACAATTAATGAGAGTAATGACATTACATAAGCTGCTCTGCTGTGGTCTCCATCCCATAATAAACATGCAGCACAGTGACAATCCAGATTAAGCAACAGCAGCAGCTGGTAAATGCTCTTACCTGTGCAGTGTTTTGATCATTATAAAGACGTGAACATTTTATTATTATTATTAATAATAATAATAATAGTAATAATAATATTAATATCATTAGGTTTGTGAGCTAACACATATCTCATAATAAATATATGTAGAGCCTACTATGAGTTAAATAAAGTTAATTCAGTTTCCCCCTTAATTATTTGTGTGTCCCCGTTGTTCTGTCCCCGTTGAGCCGTTTGAAGACACTTTTTTGAATATTTTCTGTTATTTCCTTTTTTATTTTGTAGTTACCTACCATGTGTGTCTCTAATTGGTTTTACTTCCTCCAACCCGAAGGCTTAAATGAATTAATTGGAATAAGTAGTGGAGACTTAAAATTTGTTGAACATATTGAGTACCAGTAGGGTATTCTCATTTTTAGTGTATATTTAACTCATAGTTTTTGATTTATATGAACTTTTTGCAGATTGTGTAACCACTACTTAAAATTATATATTTGTAGGGACTCATAAATCTACGGTTTCAACATCATTTACAGCAGTGGTAACCAACCTTTTCAAGCAAAACATCACTTTTTAATTCCAAATGTAAGCTGAGATCTATGATCTCGATATTTTCCAAAAAAACTATTTATGATGTCTGTATTTATAGTCTGTATTTTGTAAGTGCAATCTTTTAACCCCTCAAATGTCTTTTCATTCATTAATGCAATGGCAGCTGGAGCTCCAGAAAACATGATCCTCCGTATCATTGAGGCAGACAGAGTTAGAAAATTAAAACTCAGCTCTTGGCCAAGCTGTGTTGGCGCACTAATCATGATTTTGAAAGACCAACTAGAATTGGACCGTGACTTCCGTTTACGATACGAAGATCCAGACTTTGATGGAAACCTTACTTCCCTAGTTGACATTGACGAGTTGCCACAAAAAGCTATTCTACGTATTTCACTTGCACACGATCCCAGTTCTGTTGCATCAACTGAAACAGTCTCAGATGTGTCATCCCCAGGATGTCTAAGCAGATGGCCTTCAGGTCCTTTTCTGATTCCCACATTTGCATTTGATGTTGAGCTGATGCTTAGAGAAGGGAATACTGAATTTGAGAACAATGGAAGACCTCTTCAGTTGGAAAGGGACCAAAAGCATGATATTTTGGAGAAACTTGCTTCTGCTATATATGGTTTGAAGGCTTACCCAAGTGATAAAGAGTTAGCTGAAGCTCTTGTTTCCAAACATCCCTGTTTAAAGGAAGCAGGATCTGACACTGGAAAAACAGCATCAACTTTAAAATAGGCAATTACAGGACCAGGATGAGAATGGTCGGCTGTAAAGAGGTCACTGTAAATGCTGGAAAAAGAAGCTGAAGAACAGGAATAATGGAATCTGCTGGCTCAGTCAAGAGCCTGATCCATAACATAAATATGTTTTACTGTCTGTGTTAACTGTTGTTCAACTGTTCATGTTCAAATTGCTGCTCTATTTCACAGGGTTTAATGTACATTTTACGTTTTAGAGTTATGATAAGTTGACAAGCACTTAAGCCTTTTTTCAGTTACTGCCCTACAGGTTTGCAACCAGATGGGACATAATGTGCCAATGCATTTTTTGAAATATTTTTGTTCCAGTCTATGCTAAAAAGGTAGAACATGGGGAAAAAAACATACTGATGCCTTCCTGGTTATGATTGGCCTCATCTATGCACCACATCTCAGATATTCCAAAGAACTGACCAACATTTTTGAGTTCACTCTAAAATTGTTATTTCGTGTGGCTGACTGTAAAGTGTTAAAGAATAGAGGACACTGGGGTTTCACTGTTAAGAGCCTCATCCACCACATGAATATCTTCTACTGTCTCTTTTACTGTTTATGTTGACTACTGTTAAAATATTGATGTTCAAATTGCTGCTGCAACCTAGGATTTCTGCCACCTTGCACAAAGTGCACACTGCCTTTGTACTTGTCATTTTACATTTTAAAGTGAAACATTGCCATTTTTACGTAGATGTTTAGTCAGTACTGATGCACTCCTGTTTTGCATTTTGCATTTTACTTTTTGCTTTACTTTTTATATCTTTTTATTTTATATATTGTTTTTTCTTATGTGTAGTACTTATTGTGTTTTTATGTTTTATGTTCATTGTATGCACCTATATACCAAGGCAAATTCCAGGTAGGTGTAAACCTACTTGGCAATAAATACATTCTGATTCTGATTCTGATTCTGAAATGTTGTCCGTTGAAGCAATAAATTCCCCAGTGCTGCTATATTGATCAAGAAAGAAGGAAAAGGTTAGTTCTGCCGCTCACAGAGCCATGTGGGCTGCGGCTCATGTCAACAACATCACTGTGACGTCACTGATCCAGGAAGAACAGATTTTGCAGCTAGCTCGATATGGCACACACTGAGGAATTTGCTGCGCCAGTTGACTACATTTGCCATCAACACTGATTGGACTTCCAGTGGAAATGTTTCCTTTTAACATTGTTGTGATATGTAGTGTTTTATGAAGAGTTATGTAGTTGTTGGTAGATTTAAACCAAAAGCATGCTGCACATTGCCTTTGCACATGTTGATAGTTTCAGAGATATGAAGAGCCACAGCTTTGATTGTATGCCTCGCCTCAATAAATTTCACCCGTCTTCAACTGTCCTCACCTCCCTTACAGTCTCTGTGCTCCACAGCCGTCCTCGTCACTTCGTCCATTCAGTTCCAGAGCTGTTCTTATTGTTTCAGTTTTTTGTCCATATTTTGCTGCCCACATTTTAGTTTTTATATCTGTTTGTTTGTGATGGCCATAAATCCAAGATAATCCATCAAAGGAATATTATTATATTATCACTGAACCTGTCATTGATCATATAATGGGTGGCTATCAGCAGCCATCACTTTCAGGGAGGAAAGAGAACCAACACAAAAAACTCGGAGTACAAAACTTTTGTTTTGTTGACAAATGTATAGTGCAGAAATCTGGAATGAAATACAAAATGTCAATTGTCCCTGTGAGGAAAAAGCTGATCTAAACTCACTTTGATGAACCTATGACTCAAACTGTGGCTTTCTGTGGAGTTGTATACTTCAGTTTAGATGCGTTTTCTGCCATTTACAGTCCAACTGGTGACCTTTCACGTTTTCCTAGTTTCAAAAAGTATTTGATGCCTCTGTAGTTAAACCTTGAAAATCAATAATTCCTAAGCTTTGCTGATACTGAGATACCTCGAGAATAAATGAGAGAAGTTAAGATGTCAAGGTCAGAGTTAAAATTAGAAGTCCATACTTGTGTTGCACATAACAGACTATTTAAGTTGGGTTCATAAAAACTTTGTACGCTTGCATCACATCAAGCACAAGATAAAACAAATCAGACAGATTTTCAGTCGAATAAATGTTATGGTGAGTAACTGAGTAAGGTTATGTTGTTTTAAATAATGTATGCTGGTGCAAGACCATGAAGTGCTTTACCAACAGCAAGTAAAAGAAGTCTTGGTATAGGAATGGTCAAATAAACATAGCAACATAGCAACCTGACTACACATCTGTAAGAATAACTAACAGCTGTAGAATTAACTGTGAGGCTTACATCTTACAGAAGGTAGTCCGCATGGTTTTTCTTCCAAGACTGAGGTGGAAGCAATGGTGCAAATTTTCATGGAAACATGGTGTATATTAAGTGGGTGAATTAAAGCAACACTATGCAATTTTGTACTTTATTGTGCAGGTTAGATTCCCACTCCTCACCTTAAATGTCTGTTCTTGCTCTATGTATCTTTGGTGAGTGGGTACGAGCTCCTGTGAGAAGTATGGAACTGACTGATAGTCATAGTTTAAACTGATAGAATCAGGTTAAGCAACTTCATAACAAATGCTGAACTGTAGATTGTAGACACTGTTGAGTTAAAAAAGACTTGATGTAGTCAGAGCTGTACTCAAGAGATTGATTTAATCAGTTAATAGAATAAATCACCACATGTGGCTGCAGGGGGCGCTATTGCTCAGTAGCAGTTACATAGTGTTGCTTTAAAGGAGCACTGAAGCTTCTGCTCCACTAAATAGACATAAACCAACAGCACATGTGAAACAGGAGTAAAATTCCAAATCAAACTTAAAATTCATTTGCACGTCACATTTTCTACATTGTTTTATTCATTCGAACTTTGTTTGCTGCTATTTTAATGACATCATCTCATTGTGCTCTCTTGTCTAATGTTTTAATGGCAGCACCAGCTGTTTACAGCTGGATTCACATATTACTTGTGAATGGAAAAGTATATTTTTTTGCTGAATCTCTAGAAGTGTATTTAATATTTCTGCCAAAATGTAAATCTGGCCACATACACATTATAGGCAATAAATGCCATTTGATAGGTTGTTATCATAAATATTATCAATTATATCTGCTTTAAATTACTACTTCCAGGCTTTTGCTCACATTGCCACCTAGACGTTTCCACAGTGCAGCACAATACACTATGTTACTATATCCCAGGTGGGTGTGATCACAAATACAACTGACTTAAACGTCTCAACCTTCCCAATTCAACACATTACAATATCAACATATGTTGAAAAATAATATGTCTTTCTTCCTTTCAGTACCTGCATCACTTGCTGGCACCATGAACTGGGAACTGGAAGAAAAGTGCCTTTAAGCTGTAATACGACGAGTATTAGATTCATGTTTAAGAGAAAGAAATCTGAGATTTTGCAAATGAAGTTGTAATATTAAGAGAAAGGCCCAATCCCATTTCACCCCTTGGCCCTCCCCCTACACCTGGTTTTTGAGGGTTATCTTGCCCCTTGAAATGGAGTCACAAGAGGTAGTGGTTGAAATATTCCCCTACGCATTGGGACAGCCTTTCAAAAAGCCTTTACATTATCAGTAGTCGTCACGAAAACCTGACACGTCATCAGTAGTCGATGCGAAAATACGGGATTATCATGCAAAAAAAGATCACTAGCATGCTAACGCTAGTATTGTAACGCTAGCGCAATCTTTTTTTTAAGGTTGTTGTGAAAAAAGTGACCATAATACATTGAAATGATATTCAACTAAGATATTACAATCATTATCGTAATTTTGAAATCCCTATTAATGGAGAAAATACTACATTTGTGGATCTCTCTCCCAGCTTGCCGCAAGGCATTCTGGATACCCTTCCGTTCGTAGTGAGGGTCGGGAAAATCTCTGTTTGGGGGGGTATAGAGCCCTACCCCTCGGCAGTACCCCTCTGTCCCAACAGGTATTGGGACAGCCTACCCCTACACGTGAATGCGCAAAACAAAGGGGTGAAATGGGATTGGGCCAAAGTCACAATACCACGAGAAAAGCTACTATGTGCTTGATATTCAAAGGGGATTCATGTTTTTACAATAAGATTGGTTCGAGCACAGGTTCTCCTTTGTGCTTATTTTCTTAGTTTTTTTTCTTTATTCTCGTAAAATTATGACTTTATCTTATAATAATGACAATATAATGACTTTTTCTCATAATATTACAAAGTAAGTCTCGTAAAAGTACGACTTTATACTCATAAAATAATGACTTATTTCTTCTCATATTACAACTTTATTTTCTTAATATTACGGCCGTATGAGTTGATTCTAGTGAAAGTATTACTTTATTCTCGAAATCGCAGGAATTGTTTTCCCTAACATGGCCCTAATACTCCTTCATAGAGTAGCACCAGGTTGCTGCAGCTGAAACCACGCTGCCTCTGATCTGTGGATCATAGCGAGCGAGTGTGAATAATACTTCATACCAAGGACTGCTGGGCCCTGCAGTGTGATTTCCCATCACATCAGAGATCTGAGGATGCTCAGATGACATCAGACTGACAAGTGCTACCAGGACGTTTGACATTTCAACTCAGTGTTTCATCTCAGACATTTGGTTCAAAAGCTGCTGCATCAAAATGCAGCAGTCACCTCAGGTGGAAAACCTTTTACTGTGACCGCAAATGTCAGTGTAATGCCACCAAAATGCGGCGTTAAGTGTGTGTGTGTGTGTGTCTGTGTCTGTACAGGCTTATATTTAAAGACCATGTAAAGCAAAGTCAGTCAATTGTCACTAAACATCCTATACATGTCATTCTGTGCAGAGTACAGTATTTGAAAAGAATAGCATCTATATAGTACTGAATTGTGAAGTTTGACCGTTTTTCCTTGGTGCTGTTGAAAAACCAAAACACTACACAGAGCCAAGCTAAAGTCTCCAGGTGTACACAGTTCGTCCATTTACTTAAGCAGCGTGGGCTGTTGAAATTAATTAGACCTATATTATTAAAAATATAAATATAAGTGTTGTGTTTAATTGCAGTGTCGTCTGTTCACAGTTTCCTTTCATCCTGACGTACCGGAACTCATCACCTGCATGTGTGCTTCCGCACAGGTGTCATAAAGTCTGGTGGTGCTAGCTCTGCTGCTACTTTTGATCAGCGGAGAGGGAAGTAATGCTTTTGGGGAAATCCCCGCAAACAAGTAATAAATATAATTTGCTCCATTTTAGTAGACACTGAAATGATTGTCTGTGCATAGCAGGCTGCACTCCTTTGCCAGTGTCGAACGGGGGGGGGCATCACAATGTCGGGTGTCAGTCATCGTCGATGGACGAGTCTAACCCTAATAGAAAACTTGACAGAGGCGGGACCTTTTGTGTGACTAGTCGTGGCTTATGCAGCTGTTGGGCCACAAGCTGTGGGAGAGCGGCACAATACTGCTCATTTTTTATGATTTTGAACCCTACTTTTATTTACTTGGCGATTTTTTTTAAGCAATCAAATTGCAGATAATCTCATACATCATCTGAACTCAGAGACTACTCACGGAACACTAATTATCTGGATTCCTTATTTCATTTGTTAAATTAATGGACATTTAATTTTCTGATTTGGACTCTGAAAGTGAATTAGATTTTTTCTATTGATAAATTTATATTTTGTTGAATGTGAGTCTTTGATGTTTGTTTATTAATCATACTTCTTTGATTTGATTGTTATTTGGATTTCAATATAAATTGAATACTAATTGATTCACTGAATTGATTGTGATTCCTTTTCCTTTGATGCCTTTTTGTAGCTTGGATAACAAGCTATCCAGGTTAGCTCTCTGTGACTGTGATATATTTTTATGAATTAACAGGTTAAGAAGCCCTGTCTTGCACCCAAAAGTCTTTTTTTGAAAATTTTGAAAACCTATGCTACAAACTGATCCATCAATAAAGTCTCAGTGATTGCAATGCTAATCCACATCTCACACACATACACACAAACACACACACACCGTGATGCCGCTGATGAAAAACAGCTTAAACACCTGATTAAACTCTCACCACACAACCATCTGCACCTCTGGGACAATAGGTCTCACCTGGTTGCCAGGGCAACAGGCAGGGGATTATTCATATATGAAGGTTGTCATCGCTTCTCTTTTTCTCCCCTAATACATTTTTATTTTCTTATCTTCTTTAATCTCCCTATTCGTCCTTTCCCTTTCTTTTTTTGTCATCTCATTTCATTTTCTGTCATCTCCTCTTTCCTTCACCTCCTTTTCTTTTCCTTTGCTTTCTCATTTTCTTTCTCCTCTCCTACCACACCTCTACTCTTTTGTTGTCATCCCTGTTTCCTCATCACCTTTTTTCTCTTTTAGTGTTATTTTATTCACTGGTCTCATCTTTAACTTTTTCATCCTGTCGTTTCACCACCTTGCTTTGGACCCTTTCCCGCCTCCACACCTTCTTTCCCGGATTATTTCCTCTTATCCTTTGCTCCTCCTCCTTACTTTCTCACCCTTAACCCCCTTTTATCCCCCTTTGCCCTCCTGTTTGTCCACTTGTCTCTTCTTTCTTCGTCCTCCTCCAGTGCTTCTCCTCTTTTAAATTTACCTCTCCCCCTGTCTTCTCTCCTCCTCCCTCTTTCTTATTATTGTAATTTTCCTCTCATCGTTCCTTTTCACATTATTTCTCTCCTCCGTTCCTCATTTCATTATATCAGCGATAACCTAGTTTAGTTGTGTATTCCCATTCCAAATGCTGTCACCTTGCATTACCTCAGAGTTTCTACTGGGCGTCCCTGTTGGTTATTTATGTGTATTGATATATGTGTGTGTGTGTGTGTGTGTGCGTGCGCGTCTGCCACCACATGCTCAAATAGTAGCGAAGAGCTCAGGCATTAATATTCAGGCCCTCCAGTCATTTTGTTCTCCACATATTTGGTAGAGTATTGTATTTTTATTTATTTTCTATTTTCTATCTGTATTTTTATTTATTTTCTATTTTCTATCTGTATTTATTTCTTTGTTGTTGATGGGACTGAACAGAAATCATTCAGTCTTAATATTTACGCCCTGAGGTGTTGTTTAAGAGTTTGTTTTCAGATATTGATGTATTGCGGTCTTCTTTTTTTTGTTTGGGATGGAGCTCATGTTGCATCCCACCCTTTGCTCCTTGTATAATCAAATAGCAGTTGTGATAGTAAATAAAGCCAGCCACACTTCATATTGTATCTAGGTGTTTGTGTTGTTTGTTTCACTGGTGTTATCATGCAGGTTTGTGAGGTCCTGCAGGGTCAGGACGATACTGGCATCAGTGGCATTCACCCTGATACGGAAAAGATTCCTGACTAACTAATTCCACAAACGTCTGTCTGTCTGTCTGTCTGTCTGTCTGTCTGTGGAACCCATATCACGCAAACCAATCATCTTATCATCTGACCACACTTGGTATGTGTATCTGGGATGGCCGAGGGAAGTCTCAAATTTGGTGCAATTTTGTCTTCTTCTATGTCTACAGCAGTGGTCAACAACTGACATTCACTATAAAATCTTCACTGCAGATAAACCAGGTAGGATGAACGCAACGTCTTCTAATTTCACACTGCTCCATAGTCTGTTTATAAAAAGCTCTGCACATAATGTCCAGCACATAAACAATAAAAAAAAGTGACAGTATATTGTAACTGTTTGAGGAGGACTCACTAATGACAATGAATCATTCTGAAGTAGCTCTGGAGCATTAACACAGGACAGGAGAACAGAACATTACAAACAGGCAGGTTTACAATGGACACTACTAATTTACAGTTATCTGAAAATACAAATGATCCAGTGAAGTGATAGTGAATCAGAAAGTCTTGAACAAACCTAAAGCTGACTCCAGCTGCAATCATGCAGGATGTATTTTTAAGATCGTGGCCTTTTCTAATTGTTCTTAGCTGCGTTTGAAATGTCTTCAGGGCTATTTTAATCCTGATTTATGCTTATCTATCTGGTGCATCACTTCAGTCCTCTCATCACAGTTTCAGAGGCATTCCACCCTGACAAGAGTTTATGTAAACTATGTAGATCACTGAACTGTAACCTCTGAAACTTCCATTTTGCTTGTAGTTATTTCATTTATGGATGAGCAGGAGCATGAACTTATTGAGCCGGAGGTGTTTCTATATTATTTATAACAGGAATATTTTGCATGATCTGTAAATTATTATCACAAATGTATTATTTCTCATGCTTCTCACTTAGCATAATAATTCTTTTTACCAGCTAAACACATCTTGTTTGAACTTAAACTGATCTTATAACCTAGTTTTGTCTTGTACTTTTTCCAAGTACGAGTATATTGATTTTTCAGGGTTAGGTGTCATTTAAATATTAAATAATTTATCATTGTTAACCATCTTGTTATAGCTCAGTGACATGGATTTGAGCATAATGACACATGCAGGGTTATTAAATGTTAAACAGCTGAAGGTTGCTCTCTGAAAGTCATAGTGAACTAAACTAACACTTATTTATTTGTCTGGAATGAGCAGTTCTGCTTCATTATGTCCCCGTCACATATGTATTGTTAAATAGACTTGTGAGTGTAATTGTGTCAAATATTTTATTCTACGCCCATTTGTACCATCCTGACATGGCAGGTTTGGCTATCTTTTTTTTAATCATGTATTAATGTGATCTATTCTGTTGTTTTGATTGTACTGCTTCATTATCTGTTGCTTTACAACTGAAATATGATTAAGAATCAGAAGTACTTAGATTAAACAGATCCAAGTTAACCAGCACCATGCAAAAGTATTTTGAGTCGGGTTGATGTCAGAGGATAAAATGGTCACTTTTAACAAGTAATCAAAATGACCAGCGAACTCATGCTGGTCAAACTTGAGTCAGCAAATATAAACACGAATTCATCACATGAATCCCAAAGCTGCTTTCTTAATATTGCACAGGTACAACCAGTGTACGTTCCTAAATCACTGCAGCTAGGTGAGAAAGGGTTGTCTGCTGTTATTTGTGGCTTCTGAGTACTGAGTTGCTGAGTGATTCCTTTAAAATAATTTATCCCAATCTTAAAAGCGCAGACCAGACACATCTGTTTTGTTAAGTACTTAAAAGAATCTGAACATGGACGACAAATCACTTTTTTTCATACTGCGACATAGAAAAGACAAAAGCCCTATAACAATAACAGGTTTGACTACAGGAGCAATGAAACTGAGAAATGGGATTCATAAAGTTCACAGTTGTTTCCAGAGATGCAAGATGGTTTCCAATAAAACCTGAACTTTTACTTTGTTAGTAGAAGAGTGTTTCATCAATAAAAAAAATGTTCAACATCCAAGCCTGCCTGTGTGTGTGTGTGTGTGTGTGTGTGTATTTTAGGCTCCATTTTGGCTCCAAACCAACATGTTGCACAGTTCTGTTGGAGGGTTAAGACTTAGGTTTATTTTAGGGTAACAGTTGGGATCTGTGGTTCAGGAGTTACCGATACAGTCTCCAGGATATTGATTGATTTAAGACACTGTAACATCCTCTGTGTGTGTGTGTGTGTGTGTGTGTGTGTGTGTGTGTGTGTGTGTGTGTGTGTGTCACATTATTACAGAGAGGGAGAAAGTGAACAGAATGCTGAATCACTGTTGAAATACTGTGTCTCCTCTGTTGAAAGTTTAATGTTAGCTTCGTCCCCGGTGACTTTCTTCCGCAGCTTCTGAGATAACATCCGGGCCACATCCACAACTGGGAGAACATGCCTGTGAGCTGGAAGCACTGGAGGAGCGATCGGGATCCCCAAGTGGATGTACGCAGGCAGATGAATGATCATGAAGGGGAATTGAGTTGTTCTCTGTCGTGGAACGGGAAGATGCCAGTAAATGATTGATTTTGATCAAATTTGTTGAAAAGGGAGAACTTGGATGATCATCCAGGGAAA
Source organism: Hippoglossus stenolepis (assembly GCF_022539355.2). Classification (NCBI taxonomy): domain Eukaryota; kingdom Metazoa; phylum Chordata; class Actinopteri; order Pleuronectiformes; family Pleuronectidae; genus Hippoglossus; species Hippoglossus stenolepis. The sequence continues at coordinate 20,934,988 of NC_061492.1, read as the reverse complement.
GACGGAGCTGCAAATATTTTTTGCTTTATTTGTTTTTCACCCTTTCTCACAAATATAACATCATTCTTACACCTTGACACCTGCCTTTAAATCCCTTTGCTCAATTTGGACAAGATTATATTCCATATTACACATTGTTTTAAAAGTAATACTATATTAATAAGTCCTATATGTCCTATACTTACAAAATGATCAGTGTTAAGGTCATTGAGGAGGACATCGTGTCTATGAATAGTATCACTTCTGAAACCCATTTCTCCACTGAGAAAAATCACAAAACCCGATAACAGTATAAATCTTCATAAATGCAAAAGCCTATAGTTACAAAACATATTTTGAGGAGGGATAAGATGACACCCACACAGAGAGTTGTGTCTCCAAGACATTCACTTCCTCCAACATGATCCATTTAGTAACACCCATTGTTCTGAAGTAAACAGAGACGCCAGAGAATTTGTAAATAAGCGGACCAGAAACCAGACGACACTCAACACCAGCATAGAAACTCTACTGCCACTAGCGTTTAGGTGGTGTAATTGCAGCACAGCTCACTCAAACTGATTCACAACTATGAATGCTCGGCCCCGTGCGTGGCCTCAATGCAGAAGCATGAATTTGTCTTTACCTGAATCTAAATCTAAAACCAACCTAGTACACACACGATACACACACACGATACACACGATACACACACACACACAGACACACTGATTCATTGATGATATCATGTCTCCTGCAGTCATGTTTCAGTCACATGATCACTCTGTAATAGTTTGGCTGGCCTACTTCTGGCCTGATTGAAACCTAATGAAATCTTTTAATGAGCACTCTCTTTGTGACAGCCTCTGGAGGGCGAGGCTGAGCTTACACACCCACACCCCCGTTCTGTGTATAACTGTCAATGTGCTTGTTTGAGCATGCAGCGATAACTGAAATTTATTTGTGCTGCTAAGAGCATGGTGTGTGTGTGGGTGTGTGTGCATAGATGTATATGTGCTACTTAATGTGTGTGTGTGTGTGTGTGTATATCGTGTGTGCACATGTGTCCAGTGTGTTTCATTTGTAAGAGTGTGTGCGTGGATAAGTGTGTCTCAGTTCTGTAAGTGTGTGTGTGTTGCATGTGTTTGTGTGTTATTTGTTCTGTCACTTTAAGCCTAGAAGTGGATTCTGGGCAGAACACAACACACCCATGACAGGATTAGCTCAGCTTGAAGTGAACAACCTCAGAATAATTGAAATATATATATTCTAATTTAATCTTCTTCTCTCTATCAGCCCTCCTCCTCCTCTATCATCCTCCTGTGCTCTGCATGCAACTCTTGTCTAAAATGTTCCCTCTCTCCCTCCCCTCCTCTCCTGTGCCCTGCTTCCCTGCATGTAATTTTAGTTTTTAAAATGTTTTCTCTGTCTCCTCTTCCCCGTGGAGAGCAGGAGCACATAAGTAAAGAAGCTCTTATCCTCGCGTTGACGACTAGATAAGAATAGGAATTGCAGAGGCATTCACTGGAGAGGGAGATGCGGTGGTGGTGGTGGGGAGGGGGGGTTTGGAAAGAAAGGGATTGAGTGATCCAGACAGAGAGGAGGGGGGGGTGAGGGAAGGTGAGATAGATAAAGGAGGAGAGGAGAGAGGGGAGAATGACAGAGGAGAAAACACAGAGCTGCACACAAAGAACAGGACACGCAAGCTGTGCAAGGCTGCTTTGGGCTCACTTGTGAATTTACTGAATTTGTAAGTAGGCTTTTTTTTTGTTTTTTTTTCCCTTGCAGCAGTTTACAGAAGCGCAACTGATAACAGGGAACTTGTTAAACGGTTCATCCGAGGACTGGGCCAATCCTGACGAAACTTTCCCCATGTGCAATAACAAGATAGAAAATACACAGAAATAAAAACAAGGCCAATCATCCCGAGGTCCCCTTAACCATTAACGATATATAAATGGCTATTGCAATAACTTTAACATCATAAAATGTTGTTCCAAACGGGTAGAAAATGTAAATTAATTGAATTCATTCATACATTTATTGACCCCAAAGAGAATTTAGCTTTTGGCAGAGAAGAAGTGATTCGGTCTGACTTGAGATTCCACATCTGATAGCAGCTCCTTTCAAGAGCAGATATTAATTCTAGGAGCAGGGTTTGTTTAGGACGTGATTCTACTTGGTGGACGTGGAAAGCAGGTCACTTTACGAGTTCATGAGCGATGTGACCAGAGGCTCTTACCACATGACACCAGTGTCAAGACCTCGAGCCTTTATCTCTGATTGGCTCATAATGCTCAATGCTTCGTGTTTACTTCTGCTTTTCCTAACTGAACTTCTCCTAGGAAGGAATATGCAACTGTGGAAAGTGCCAGATAAATTGTAGAATCATCCAGTTCACACTTCACAAAAGAATCCACTGGGAATGTGCACTTGCCTGTATTTAATTTTCTAACACAGTGCAGTGAAGGATGATGTAAAAGTTGCTCTAGGTTCCATGTTAAGCCTTCATCTTCATGAACAACACCTCTAACCAAAGCAGCAGGATATTGTTACTTGCAATTAATGAGGGAGTTTTTCGCCAAGTGCTCGCTCATTGTGAGAACTGTTGGGTTTCTCTATAAATTTAAAGTCTCAACGGTACTATTTAAAGTGCCTTGAGGGAATTTATGTTGCGATTTGGTGCAATGCTAATGAAATTGAAATTAGAATTATATATTACTACACCAACCACACACTTTTTGATATTTATTCTTCTATCTTTTGTAATTTCTGGTCTTTCCATTCAAATGTACAAATAAAAACTTTAAAATTAGGCAGTTTTCAGACATGAACTCTGGGAAACGTCCCCAAAATTGGGTCCAGACATTTTCCAGAGTTTGCCTTTCACATATAATGAAGGCAGCAGGATCTTGTCCAGGCCAGATGTGTTCACAATGGGAAAATATTTTGAAAATACAGGCCAGGGGTGGCGCTTGTGCAGAGCCTGCAGAAGGCAAGACATGATGTATAAATTCTGATGTAGAAATCACATCAGAGCAAATCCACTCAGACGTCTGCCTTTATCGTGAAAGCTCTCGAAATCTAAATTAACATCTTCCTCTGTGTTTTCCATGTGTACGGCACATCTTTGTCATAGTAAGATTTGGTTCCATCTTGGTTGACATGTGACATCCCAGATCTGGCAAACAGGAGTGGATTGCCCTATTGTCATCATTTCACACAGTTTGTGGGTGGGATTACGATTTGTTATTAACTATTTGTATTCCTCCAGTTTCGAGTTCATATCTTGTTGGATACGTCCTCAACACACCGATTCACTTGCTGAGATACTGGCCATTTTCTTGCAGTATTCTCTCATGAGCTCACTCATCACTCCACATTTTGTTGACATTACCAGAGGGCAGGCATGAAAAGTTTCAGAAAATGCCCAGAGCAACTGACTTTGATTTTTATGTTGTCACATACAGCCCCTCTGGAAAATTTCAGGAACTTCAGTGTTTGTCTGAAAGCAGCTTTAGTAGCTGGAGTGGAATATTGAGCCTATTGGAGTGTATTAGAGTGTACTAAATGTGTTGTACTGTACTGTGACCTCAGTGAGGATCAAACCACAAACCCTGACATTAATATCTCCATGCATTGTGTCTTTTATCACATACACACACACACACGCACACACAATCTGTGAATCTGTGCTGTTCATAGGTTCAGTATGCCAGCAGATGTGTAGATAAGACTCATCGTACAAGGCGGTGTACTCCAGTAGCTTGGAGATCCTGAGTAGATAACTGACAACATAATTCCAAGGGCTACCAGAGGCGATCTGCTGTTTTACATCTGGAGAAGACAATCCCAGGTCACAGGCCTGGTAACTGATGCAGCGCTCAACAGATTAAATCTATCATGACCCCCGGGCAGCCTGCATTTAAGATAAGGCCATATGTCACTGTCTGTGGGTAACGGTGACCTGAACTGAGCCGGTCTGGTGTCTGCTGCACGGTCGACTTTTAAGGAGCCTTTATAGATGTGGTTGTAACAGAGAGAGAGGAAATGGATGTTATTGCCTGTTCTCTGTCCTTGCAGTCCCTCCTAACTTTATACAGAAACACGTATAGCTGGCTGCTGTAGTAAACTTTGAGAATGTGTGTGTGTGTGTGAGATCGGGTACGACTCCTGCTGGCTTTGGTGTTATTCTCCGCGCAATAAAAATAGTGTTCTAGATATTGTATCAGGTTTGTTATTCTCGCTCTTCATTTCTCTCCAATGTCCCGCCGCTGATATTGATGTTGCTGATGCAACAATAATAGAGGACAATATTAGAGGCAATATCAGCACTTCAAAAAGACAAATCTCTACGTAGAATCTCTAAGCACCCCGGACTCCACAACAACTGCAATATGAAATAGATTGTGCGCATAAAAAATATGTTCCCCCTCAATAAGGCCACAATATGTTGTGTCCATAAAGCATGTCAGCTTCTGGTGTTAGCAGTAGACCACACACTCACCATCCCACATATTAAAGCCCCATTTTTATATACTTTGTGTGTTTATGCCATTTTATGAGTATTTTCAGTGCAGATGGCTCCAAACAGTGGGAATCAAACCTGTGACTAAAGATGTCTTGTTGTTACCTCTCAGCTTCAGAGCTGTGTGTGTACTTTGCTCTATCTTTAATACCAGAAGACGTAATTTCACCTCCCAGAGTAAAATGCTCTTTGAAAAAATAGGTACAGTAGGTGGCGGTATGCACCTTAAAGTTGTTAGCGACCTGCGTGTACACCGAGAAACTTGAAAATGTTAACTAAACTACAAGCTAACCAGCAGTGAACAAGACCGTTATCTCCAGCCATAACTTATCCAACTGGTGAATTATTTACCTGAAGTCGATGTCGGTGAAGCCGACGATGCTTCACGTAAACTTTTGTCATCGGCGGTAGGTTCAGCTTCCTCTGCGCTGCCTGCAGGAGTGCTGCCAACCATCCAAGAACTGTAGCGTCACTTGCTATGCAGAGCTTAAATAAATAACTCACTTGAGTTGGTCAATTTAATATGAATCTGTGCTCGGTTGTACCTATGTAATTTGGTGCGTGCCCTTAAAAGTTCTGTTCCGAACCTATGTGTGTATTCATGTGGCTCTTGTGGATCTTGCATTTGGCTTTCATGTGTGGTAATAATGCAATCATTCTCTCAAAGCCGTTTCTATAACGTGGGTTAATTGTATTTGCTGCCCTTTTGGGTCCTGTTTGTGAAGAAATGAAATGGACATAATGAAGTGATTTGATAGCTCAAGGAAATTAGACATCCTGCACGCACACACGTTCACACACTTTCAGACCCACATACAGCCACGGATGCACCTGAATATGCAGATATCAAACCCTGTGCACACACCACAGGTCAGTTAGTCTAATTATGTTTGCATGTCTGCATGAAATTATTACCAGGGCTCCAGGTGCTGCTTGTCAAGCTGTCCATTCATTTTTAATGACTGACTGAGGCTATAAAGCCTTTCACAACTACAATTTCACACATACAATGTACGCTACAACATATATTATAGGATACATCATGGTGAATATTTAGGGCCAATAAAATTATTTTCTATCTCAATACTAGGTTTATGAATATGCTAAATAGGGCATTTGGGGGGAATACACGTATTGAATTATAATTCCTTATAAAATCTTCCTAGGGAGTTTATCTTGTAGGGAATGAAACATTTTTTTAAAATCTGCACTGCTTTTATTTCATGCACATGTCTTTTTTTTTCCTGGAGTCAGTTTATCACCTTCCTTAAAGAGGTTATGTTTTCATCCGTGTTTGTTTGTTAGTTAGCAGCACTACACAGAAACTACTGGACAGATTACCAATAAACTTGGTGGAAGGATGAAGTGTTGATCAGGGAAGAACCCATTCAATTGTGGTGCAGATCAGGATCAGGGGGCGGATCCAAACATGTGTTTCACTTTCTTAATTCATTGATCTTGATGACTGACATTTAATGTTATAATGAAATCCACTATTCAAGTTTGCAGGGAACATCATTAACACGATGGTGTTATGACACAATATGTCATGAAAGTATATAATGATACAAAACGTGGGAGAGATGCCTGATTACACAACAGTAGTCAGTGAACTCGTGTCGAGCCTTCTTCAGGGAACTCGGTGAGGAATGAACCACATCGCTGTCCTGTTCCTCCCAACACACATGAAGCTGATGTTGAATGGTGCAATTTCAGAGTCCAGAATAACTAGAAGAATGAGTCACTGTAACTGATAAATGACATCATGCAGAACTGCATTGTGCATCTACGTGTACTGTGTAAGTACACATGTGTGTGCTGTGTGTTCCGTGCAAACATATTATAACCATTCCTTATGTTTACATGACTACTGTTGTGTGCTGAGATGATGTTGCTGTGCCCTCCAGTAATCACAGTATCGCACTCTGTCATTACTGAAGCTCAAATAATCACAAGCGTTCAATCATTGAAGCCAGCAGAAGGGGGAGGTCATATATTTACACACAGTGAGAGAAGAGATGTTATCAAATGTGTTGTCTGATTACATAATGGTTCATGTGTACATATGATGTGTGCATGTTTGTTTGTGAGTGGGCCTCGCTGTTTGTGTTTAAACCGCCCATGAAAGTAAATCTTCCATAAGGTTCATGCACGTCAGTGATGTGGAATCTATATAAAGCTCCTGGAGGTTTGAATTATAAATAACTAAAGTGATGATATAGTGTACTGAGAAGGGAAACGTGTGCAAGTCGAATAAATTGCCCATTTATCAAACTGTGAGTTGTCACACAACATGCTGGAGGCCTCAGCCGCCGCTCACTGACTGACAGAGTTTTTTAATTCAAGATGTCCACACAGTGATGGTGTTTGCACTAGAAAGCAGTGGTGAGAATATTTGGGGATTTTAAAAAGGCGAGCTCCGGACCAAGAGAAGTAAGAAAAGTCTAGAGAGAGGGCAGACTTTACAAATTGATATACTGTATGAATTAGTCATAATGTATTAAAAAGCTTCACTGGAGTGGAAAAATGTGAGTTAGTGCTGAATGTCAGGTATAATTTAGGTATCAAAGGTGGAGCATTTAATCATACTTTATACTGAGGTAATACTGCGCTGAGGCTGTACTCCAAGCTTATTTATTTTCACTTTTTCATTTAAACTGCTTGTATTTTACTTCTAAAAATGTTCTTAAAGTTCAAATGCATTTATTTTGTCTTATATAAAGCACTGGAATTGCACCTGTGTTTGAAAGATGCAAAACAAATAAACCTGTCTCACCTTGACTTTGTAGATATTGTCATTTTAATATCTGTTTTCAGAAGTGAACTCTGCAGAATGTCCACACAATGGGGTCCGGACTTTCACATATGAAGAACGTAGCTGGAGATTCTCTGGTCAGACGCGTTCACAGCAACAGAAACATTTCTGGAGTATTCAAGCAAGGTACCTAACTTTTAATTCTGCTTCGGAATTCACGTGTTCTTGTTGATAGCACATCTGCTCGTATCAGCAAAAGCTCTCGAATCTTGTTGTCTTTGTAAGTCGGCAGCTTCCATGGTGTCTCCTACATGTTTGGCACCTCTTTTTCCTCCAGACATATTTGTATTCTCTTTGGGTTTTTGGGGGGGAGTTGGAAATTTCATCAACACACACACACACATACAAGCGCAGCGTAAAGAAGTGCTGTATGTGTGTCATTGGGTGAATGCGACTTGTACTGTAAAGTGCTTTAAGTGGTCAAGAGACCGGAAAAGCATAACCCTAACCCTAACCTTATATAAAAACATTTCATTTATCATTTATCTGTCATATCCATGTATTGAATTGAGAAGTTCCTCTTGCCCTTTTCTGCGATGGAAATCTTTCGGGCAGTGAAATTTGGGATCAATTGTAAAAGTAAAGACTCAAACATCGTACAACTCGATTAATTTAGCCCTTACCAAAGAATCGTTTAAAAACAATAGGAGATTAGCATCGCTAATTTCGCATTTAGCACGTTAGTGTCTTCTTGTAATCTTGTATATCTGGTCAGTGTTTACTGCTGTCACCTGGAAGATGAAGGACAAGTAGAGGGAGGGAGAAGAGACTGCAGAGGTCTCGGGTCTGTTTCCAGTCTCCCTGCTGTCCACTTCCCGTCTTTTGCACTTTGTCTCCAACCCGTAGTGCACCTGAAAGCATACGTGTTATTTACCAAAGAGGCTGCACAGCCTGGAACACTTTGCTTGTCATCTGTGTGTGATCTTGAATTTTATGAGTAAATCGCCTGTTTTTTTAAGAACAAATAAAAGGACAATTGCATCAATGATGGTCAGTGATATCTAAAAACCTAAATCAGTGGTTCAATGAACTACAAATGCAATGTGCTGCTGCAGTCATATTAACTCAAACTAGTCAAACTAACTCTGACCAGTTTAAGGCTACAACACCACCCAGTTACCTTGAAACAGGAGGGAAACATCTGTATCAGCTGCACCCGACCAGCCTCCACCCTTTACCTCCTCCGGTGCAAGCATCTGCCGGAGCAGCTGGTCCGTCTTGCATGCTCCTCCTGCTGCTGTGATGGTCCTCCATCAGTTGTGGTGAACTGGATTAATTAATTCCCTCAGAGACTTGTTAATGAATCCCACTGCCTCCATTTTAGGAGAAATAACCATCCAAATAACTGTTCACATCTGGACCAATTAGACATTAGTCATTTCTACTGGAGCTTTCCACCATATCGCATGGGCTTGATCAGCAGACAGTTCATTAATCATGCAACAGGAGATGTTAAAACTTACTGACCTCTTTCATGCATTGTCGTCCACGCTGGCTTCGAAACCAGGAGCTGGAGACTTGTTTAGGAGTTTATCAGTTGAAGTAATTATTCATCTTATAGTGACTTTAAAAAGGTACAGTCTGACTTTTAAAGTCAAATCATTTTGTCACTTTTTAAAACCTCTCATTGTCTTTTTGCTACCTCTGATCTCACTGATGATTTCAATCATGTGTTGTTTTTGTTTGTTTTTGTTTTCATTGTACTCTTTTCTCATCTGTTGCACTTTTAAACTTCCACCTTAAATTTGTATGACTTTCAAAATGCATGTAATTGTTTCCGAGCGTTTGCCGTCAATTCTCCATTTAAAACACTTTGAAACCTTGTGTTAAAAGGTACTATGCAAATAAAGTTTCTCATTGTTATTATGAAATACGCTGACTCTCTTTCCTAGAAGCATATGAGAAGATGGATGCCACTCATGTTTGCACAGTAAATGTGAAGCTACCACAAGCAGCTACTCTGCAGTTTTGTCTTTCTCATTCTCCCAGATATCTGCAAATACTTGACAATCTTAAGCTTATATTGATCCAAAAATTATGACTCATCACATAATATCACAAGATAAGGACGTCATAAAGAAGTCAGAAAATTACATCATATATAGGCCAATAGTCAAAAAATGCATTTTTCCAGGTATCTCTGCATCGTATAGGCCTTTTGTTGGGTTTCACAGAATAATGGAACTCAAGACAGAACTCAGAGGCAGACAGTTAGTGATTTAAAGTGATTTATTACAAACTGGAATGAAGGTAGATGTGGCGATTCAGGCTGGTGGAGAGCAAGGCAGGCAGTTGGACTGGTTTTCTTAATCTTTGCAGGTTGAATGAAGTGGCGGGGACGAGGCAGTGCTGGGGAGGTGGTGAGGAGTGGACCTGGAGCACAGGAGGATCAAAAAACAAAGCAAGACCAGGCAAAAGACACTGGAAGCTGGCCGAGAAGTAGCACCGCTGAGGTAAACTGAACGAACTGGAAGACTGGAAGGTTGAGCCGGGGTATAAATACTGCAGGAGCTTGGTTGTGGATGGGTGGCAGGTGTGCAGCTGAAGGGTTGCAGGTGGTGTGATCGTCATCCAGGGAGATCCCAGGAACACAAGGGAGGGGGTAACACAGTGGAAACACTAGGGAGAATGGACAGCTGTAACCCAGACTACAACACCTATAGATACGATTAAAGCTTTAAAAAAGTTTTTTTAAAAAATTATGTTGAAACGGTAGGAATGGCATCATCCTGACGACACTATGAAGTCAGAAAATGGCATTATCTAGTGTAGTAAAGCATTCACTTTTACAACTAATAACATTAGAGTCACCATCTACAGCTTATTTATATTAACCAGTCATCTGTCAGCATAAATGGCACCATGAGCCTTAAGTATGAAATGGCAATATTCTAATCGTATAGTATATACTGTAGGGTATGTATGGCACCCTAAAATGACTGTTTCCAGTCTTTGTGCTCAGCTAAGCTAACTGGCTGCTAGCTGTTTCCTCAGATTTTGCATTCAGGAATGAGCGTGGCATTGATCTTCTCATACAAATCTAAATAAATGGCTCATTGTACTGTGCCAGTTAAGCTCCAGAGCTGAGTAACATGAATATGCCTATCATTGTGTTACTGTTTTGTCTTTGACTGACTATAACTATGGAACAAAAAACAAGTATGTGAGGATAAATCATCATGTTGAGCAGTAACAGCTTGTTTTATTATTAAAAGAAAGACTCGGCTATTTCTGAGCCGGGGCTCAGAAGCTCTGTAATGGACTTGGACTATGGAGCTAAAGTGCTTTGACTAAGTGCTTCATCTGTCCCACTGTATCTAACACAGGTATACGTGTTTCCCAAAATAGAGCGATAGAATAAAGTGACACTGAGAGAAGCTCCCAAACCCTCATCTTTCCCTCCACATTCACAAACCTCTGCAGCCACTGATGAAAACAACTATTTCAATCTTCCTGCAATATGCAGAAATATGCATCCACACAGAAATGTTGGTGAGTTATATGGTGAAGTGGTTCTTTTACAAGTGCTGTTTGGAGGTATAAGTCAGTCTGGTTGTCGGATTTACTGCTGAAGAGAGGGAGCATATTAAAACTACATTAGAAGGGAAAATGTGAAGGGAGACACTCATTTGAGATTCAGCTTGTCAGCCCTTAACGGTGCTCCTGCGTGCTCTCAAGATTTTACTGTCAAAATATTGAGTCTAAGCTCCAAACAGAATTACCACTTTCAGCCCAAAAATGTCAGTATCCGCCGTTAAAAAACGACCATTGTCTCCAATGAGAAAGAAAGATAGAGCTAAGAAGAAACTAGAATTAAAAGATTACATGGTGTATCAGGTTTTTCTCACAGCCCTCCAAAGCTAAAGTCTCTTTAAGTGGTGTAGTTAAAGATTTTATTTACAATTATATTAATTTAGCGGCAAACAGCTGCTTTCTATGTATTGTTGAGTTATGGCGTCCTGAGCAAAGAATGAAATCAGATTCTGTGTGTTTAAGTCGTGGTCTGAGCTACTCCTTTCTTTGTGTTGGTGGCTGGTCCGACTGCACATTCATCTTGGTGCATAGGAGTCTCTTCCAGTGGAACCGTTGGAATTGCCCATATTCATTCAGCCCAGTTCAAAGTGGTTAAGTAAAACTGAATTTTTTCAGAAGGTCCCTCCACTGAAGATACCAAGTTCTTTGGTTGAAAAGGTCTCAGCGAAAGACAGAGATGAGACCAGAGTCACTACTGCTCAGCCTTTCTGAGGTGGAGACTTTCTAAAGAGCTCTAATGTGACTTGTAAATGGCTTCTCTTCTTCTCCATGCGTAAGTAGCATGACAAGTACATAATCTCAGCTGCATGATTCTTTTATTGAGTGAAAACATAATATAATACGGACAGAATAGGTGAGACAAGACAAATCAGACTGTAACACATTGGGATGACATGATATTATACATTAAGCAATAACAAAAACTGACAATACCTGCATACACACACATACGTATGCATGCTATCAAACATAAAATCTCAAGAAAACAGTCAAATAAATAAGCAAATGAGAGAAAATAGAGCAGTCTGTTGTGAAGGATTTCTGTGTGTCAGTGTGAATATGTGTATTAGTAGCCGGTGGGAGGGTGATCGTAAGAGCCTGTACAAATAAATTAATGTTGTGAGAAGCAGAGAAAATAATAAATGTCTGATGCATGATAACATTAGCTAACTTGCTGTTACCAATGTAATGAATTAGTTTGGTAGTTCTAACAATCTCTAGTTGGCTCACTGCTAGCATTACCATAGAGCAGCTTAAATCATGGCATCATTAGCTAATGGGCTATTGGTTGGATTTTGTATTTATTTATGGCTCTGGTGTAGAGGGTAACTTGTGATTCTCATTGTGCGTTTACTGCAACACCTTGCTGAGAACAGGTCGGGATTGGTTGGGTTTGTGAAAGGTTATCAATTATTAGTTTTTTTTCAAATGCGACATCTAGTGGCAGTGAATCTCATATATAAAACCTTTGAAGTATTATCAGTTGATGCAGGGATTTTTTGTCATTGTTTGACCATGAGTGTGATTACACCTAAAGTAATTTGTAAGTTATTGCTCTGTCTGGCAGTAGGTCACAGCACATTTCATTTTTCCATTTCACCTCAAAATTGGACAATTGTATTGGTTCTTCCAGAAGGTATATTTGCCCTGAGTTGAACCCCTGACACAAGCTGCTTCTCAGGCTGTGGACAAATCCCCCAAAATTAATTGACGACTGTGTTTCATTCAGAGGAGTCATTTCCAGGGTCCTGGCAGGTTGTACACTCACTTACTGACCTGGCTTATATAGGGACACAGGGACATTAAGTACATAACAATATAACAATCCCTGACTCCAGTTCTGTCGGAGGTTTCTACTTGAGAGTTCTTCCTCTCCACTGTTGCTTATTCTAAGGTCCTGACCTAACTGTGTAAGGTTCCCTCAGATAATGTATGTTGTTATGATTTGGGGCTGTATAAACATCATTTATTTGAATTGAATATTAGTTGCATTTGTGCTTTTCCTTCAACAGCAAGTCCAAATATCTGCTGTGCAAAAGCTCTGTGGTTCCATTTGTTCCTTGTACCTGTGTAATGAATCCAGTGTTGAGCAAGTTACTTTAAATTACACTTTTTGTTACATTACCTCTGTGGCTCATCCCGCTCCATCAAACTCATCCACAACCACACATACGATAAAAAATGCTGTGACCAGGGCCGTAGCAACAGGTTAAGCGACGCAGGCGATTCCCTGGGACCACGACAAGAGAGGTGGACCCTGAGAATGGTTGATTACGTTAGATCACCCCCATGACAACTTCGTGAGAACACCCTTAAAATCTTTGATCGGCTATGTACAGGAGACTGCAACGAGCTTAATAACTTTTGAAGTTTGGTTGAAGATTAGAAAGTCTTATTGTGTATGTGAAAGTGTCTGATCATCATACATACATTGGTTTGCACTAAAAATGTTTTGGTTTTTGTTCTTTTATCTATTTTAGTTTTTTAACTAGTGTACAAACCACATAGTTGCACATTGACTATACAAAACCATACACTTAAATACATTTGCACACTATTAAAAATAAAAAAAAACAGGATAAAGAAGTAATATGACAGGGGGGTATCTTAAATTACAATATAACTACTTTACTTTCTATGTTTTTATATTTATTTACTCATTTTTACTCATGTATGCACATTATGCACGTTGTGGTATGATTTGTTTTGGAGTCATGTGCACCTTTTTTTGGGGGGGGCACAGTTGAAGTGTACATCATATTGTCTATAACAGTTTAGTCCGAATGGGTGTGGATGGATCAGACACAAATTTGTGCACGGCAGCACAAACTCGGACAAAGGCACATGAATTTGTACTAACACAGACACAGTCCAGCAGTCAAAATTGCACAAGTAACATGAGGCAGAAACCTGAACAAAAAGCTAACACAACATTACAACAACACGCAACTAAGTAACTCAAAAGAACAGAAGGCTGGACACAGCCAGGGGAGGCCTGCAGCCCGGAGCAGCTGCTGTCTTTGTCAGGCTCATGGCAGGACTTTGTGTCCCAGTCCTGCAACTGTGTGAGTCAGATACTGCTCTTCTCCAGACAAGGAAACACAATCTGGAGGAACAAACAAGAACATCATCACCTCCAAACTGCAACATGCAGGCCACACTCTCAGGTCAGGGGGACACTGTGAGGAAATACTTGTATAACAGTAACAATAACCTCACAACTATGATTGATAAAGGTTATAAGTAGCAAGGCACAGCCTGGGGAGAAGCACCACAGTGAGTCCTCGTTCAGGGAAGAAAAACAGCCTTGTATCAGTTTCTTCCCCAGCTCCCTCCTCTCTGACTGGTGAAAAACACCTGACGTGCAGCCTCTTTCCATCGATTGCATTCAATCAAAGCAGCTCTAGTTACTCCTACAAAGAGAAAGTCACCCTTTTAGTCGTCATGTTTCTAAACCAGATGATACTGCACCGACTCCAGTTTCTGTCTGATATTTATAGACATGGTCACAGAACCAAGAGAGAGTGTTAGGTGAGATGATCAGCAGCCGTGTGGTCAGGGTATTACGCATGTTGTGTCATACTATGGGGACTAGACTGCCTTATGGGGACAGAAAGCAAGTCCTCATGATGAAATTTGGAATTGTTTTAAAGTGAAAATATGTATAGGTCAGGTTAGATTTAACGTTACGTTAAGGTTACGTTAGGTTAAGGTTAGGTGATGAATTAAAATTTAATAGAACACTGACCCTTTTGTGTGTGTGTGTGCGCGCACACGCACATTTCTTTCTATAGTAATGAGGGCCAATTATGGTTCACAACCATCATTGTGAGGACATTTTGACGTAAGGGCAGTTTGGTTGTCCTCACAAATTTAAAGGAGTGTTCGAGGGTTAAGACTTTTAGGGTTAGAATTAGGTTTAGGTTAGGGATAAGCATTTAGTTTGGATGTTTAAGGTTAGGGTAAGGGGTTTGGGAATACATTATGTCTAAGACTAAGATATAAGTACAAACGTGTGTGTGTGTGTGAGGGACTTTTTTTTCTGTAATATTCATCAAAACCTTTTTTGCAGTCCTATAAGTGTAAATTGAGCACAACAGTATGTTTTAAAATCGCGTTTTATTTATTTTTGAGGCTGAAATTTATTAAAGGTCAATGTCTAGAATTTAATTAAAACTGAAAAGAAAGAATCATGCTGCTGACCATTTTATTTCAAATTTTACTCTAATTTAACATATATTTATTGCACGTTTTTTCCTGATGTCTACAATCTGTGTCACATAATGATTTCAGGTGATTTGTGAGCACACGAGATGGAACGTATCTGACGTCCATCTAACGATGCAGCACATCCAAGCTGATATTGAGCTAGAGGCGGGGTACACTCTGGACAGGTCGCTGGGTCTTTGAACTGCGTGAGGAACCCAGAGAAAGAACATGCAAACTCACAAACACACAGATTAGGGGGGTGTTACTTGGGTCTGGTTTCATATTGACAGAAGCTGCTTGTTATGTCAGACGATGGCAAACTTAGAGTGGGGGACACGCTCATCAGGTGTGTGTGTGTGTGTGTGTGTGTGTGTGTGTGTGTGTGTGTGTGTGTGTGTGTGTGTGTGTGTGTGTGTGTGTGTTTTACAGGGGGGGCGAAAATGTGAAATCATTCATTCCTGCCACTGAGGGAAGGCAAGCTCAGCCAGAGGGAAGAGAACGAGCGAGAGGGACACGCACACTATTGGTTTTGTGTAGATCAACAGTGCCCCCTCTGTCCAAAACAGGGAACTGTATCCTCAGTGTCAAAACACTACTGCACCTCTAACTATTTATACATGCTATCAAGATCATCTCTGGTTGATATTCTTTGTGCCTGCTAATTAAGATGTCATTATCTGGGTATTAACAGCACTCAGCAGAAGACACACACTAAGAGTGAAGAGAGAGCATAAAAGCAGACACACACACACACACACACACACTGATCATCAGTCAGTCTGTCCTCAGAGGGGAGTTTGATATTGCATGTGAACCCCAACAGCAGCAGCCAAGACGCAGTCACAGTAGATAGATACACAGTCTTTATATGAATGTCTTTGTCTTATTGATCTTCACAATCTTTACAATACCTTTATACTGACTAGTGCACTACCCGTCCTAAACCTGCCTGCTTGGAATGTTCTGTTCTCTTGTCCGTGTGTTATTGCTCCAGAGCTACTTCAGAATTATTCCTTGTCATTAGCCAGTCCTCCTCAAACAGTTCTACAATATACACTTTTTGTGCTGGATATTGTGTGCAGAGATACTGAACATAGTCTGTGGTGCAGAGTGAAGTTAGAAAACTACCTGGTCTATCCGCAATGAAGATTTTATCGTCAATGTTTTTCGTAAAATTAATTCAAACTTAATTTCTGTTCACATGTGGTTTATATATAAGTTTGAATGATTTACTTAACTGCTGTTATTTTTTCATTAATTGCATGTTGACTATTTCAGAGATCTGTTAAGAAAACCATACAATCTTCAGACCCAAGTTCTCAAATTAATCAAATAAAAGCTCTTTAATTTAGCTCAATATAGAGCATGAAGAATCACTTCACCAGGAAGTGAATCTATTAATGTTGTTGACATGGTGGAGATCAGCAGCGGTGAGACTCAAATCAAATCATCAAAATGGAACTGGTGAGAATTTTGACCCAGAGTTACTGACCACTGCTGTAGTTTATAGATGCTTTCAGTCATGCAATGAACTTTGCAGTTCCCCCATATTTTCAGTTTCTCCACCTGACCTCCTAGTATAAATCCCATAGAAATACAGAAGTCAATGTGAGAACACAGCAGGGGATCCCGGCTGGATTCACCGCAAGCGAGGGGGGGTTGATGATGCTTGTAACGTGTGAAAGACAAAAAAAAACGAAACTTAGAATACAGAGACGAATGTGCGATGAGATTTTGTGGCGATAAGAGCTGATAACCGATCTGGTGTCTGTGTGTTGTCAAGAAAATCTCGTGATCTCCACAGTACGTCACTTCCTGCCTCTGCCTGCTGCACCCAGCTGCTCCACCTAGAAATCTAATTTCTATCACACAGGGCTGGAAAAGGAAAAGTACAGTGGTGTTATACCGACACTAAACTTGTCAAGGACGGGGTTTCTGTCAACACTGGAACAATCAACACTGGTTACTGTACATTTCATCATTAGGTCCAAGCGATATTCAGCAACATCACATTTACAGACACAGTGAAAGTAATGCACGTTAACTGATATGAACAAAGGAAAAATGAGATGGCTGTGATTCATTGTGAAACTGTCTTTCAGAGAAATGGCACCATCAAATATTCACATTAAATATCATCACTCCTCTGATGAATTTAAATTTAATAGAACATTGACCTCTTTGTGTGTGTGTGTGCGTGCGTGCGTGCGTGCGTGCGTGCGTGCGTGCGTGCGTGCGTGCGTGTGCCTTAAGCTATGCCTGAGAATGACACTAAAATGAATTTAGCTTATTAAGCAGTTAATCCACGACTGACAGCTCATACTTAAGAGTCTGTAACTTCTCAGTCACACTCACACACATTGGAGGCACCGAACTAGACCCATTATAGATTTACCTCACTCAGTTTTGGGGTTGGGGGATTAGGATGAATTTAGTATATGGGATTAGTGTTTTGGTAATTAATTGAGTCCAAATATAAGAAAACCATAAATACAGTGTATGTGTGTATGAATGTGTGTGTTTGTGTGTTTTTACTCTTCTCACCCCTATGTGACACTGGATCATTATTAAAGGTGAAAAATCCAAGGCAAACTCTGACAGGAGCTGAAAAAGAGCTGGTGGTATGGACACACAAATGCCTCACAGCAGCTTAGTGACATAGCCATACACAGGCGGGTTGAATGGTAAATTGACTTTATTTATGTAGAACTTTTCAAAACCACATACTCACAACCTGGTGTTTGACTGCCTGTATCATAGTACCATGATCAGACCTTCTCATTTAAATTGGGGTTCTACTGGTTGTTTTTTGCTATGGACAACGGGCAGGAAGCAGTAACCATGCTGCTAATGCTACAGCTTGCAGGGATTTACTGTCTATATGATAATCTAAACAAACACCATGCTCTCTGGTGGTGGCTTTTCTAAAATGAGCAGTGGTGAAAATGATTACATTGTGTGTATGATAAAACAGAAAGCGACCCGGTCTTTGTGAGAGCAGTACAATTTAATACCACTCGGAAATGCTAGGGAGGAAAGTTGTCCATTGCCACTTCAAATTCGTGGTCCAAACATTCTCAGACATTATTTGGAATTGGTCCGGGCACTAAAGTATAATCTGTTTTCCTATCAAAATAAAATAAAAAAAATTTGATTTGGTGTATTTTCCAATTTCCACTTGTGAATCAAAGACAACAGAAATCAAAAGAGAGGGTGTAACAAGCTGGGGTGGGAAGTAAAACCACTCTGTACACCTGTATTAATACTATAGGGTGTTTCTAGACTGCTGTTTTGGTGAATGATCCAGTGATTGCAAAGCATGAATAAAGCAGCCAATGTCAATCAGAAAAGTAGGATGAATTTAGTATATGGGATTAGGGTTTTGGTAATTAATTGAGTCCAAATACAAGAAGACCATAAATACAGTGTATGTGTGTGTGAATGTGTGTGTTTGTGTGTGTTTACTCTTCTCACCCCTATGTGACACTGGATCATTATTATAGGTGAAAAATCCAAGGCAAACTCTGACAGTAGCTGAAAAAGAGCTGGTGGTATGGACACACAAATGCCTCACAGCAGCTTAGTGACATAGCCATACACAGGCGGATTAAATGGTAAATTGACTTTATTTATGTAGAACTTTTCGATTGACTACGCAAAGTCACATTCACTCAGTGTTTCTCTACGCAGAACCTTTTCTGTTTAACACTATTCACAGATTTGAAAAACAACTTAAACTCTGCTATAGCCAAGAAGTGGTGAGAGGTAATTTTAACTAGCATCAAATGCTGATATTTAGAAACTCATGCAATCACTGTTCAACATAAGATTAAGTGTACAACTGATTGATAATTATCAGGCATCGAGAGAAATACATGGGTGCAAGTGTGTGTGTGTGTGTGTGTGTGTGTGTGTGTGTGTGTGTGTGTGTGTGTGTGTGTGTGTGTGTGTGTGTGTGTAGGCAGAGACTGTTGTGACCTTTATGAGTGAGAAAGTGGGAGTAAGAGATAAAGGAGAAGAGGAGAGAGTAGTTAATGCACACGTTTTCATCTAGTGAAATAAATCCATCTGTGGGGGCCGAGAGGAGAAATTCTGACCCTAACACAAATTGATGATGTCTTTAAAGAAGCATTAGACAAGCGTTTTGCTTTAACATATCATTTTATTATGAAGTAAATGTTTATTGCACAATGTAATTGCCAATGAATAGCAACACCATCAGAGATTCAACTGCTCTCAATCTCACTATACAATTCTGTCTGTCAATAGATGGATCAATTTATGCCACAGAGGAGTTGCCTGTGCCACCAGAGCAGCAGGAGGAAAGTGTATTTGTTTTTCAGTGGTAGCTATCGG
The DNA here is from genome assembly GCF_022539355.2 of Hippoglossus stenolepis. Lineage (NCBI taxonomy): Eukaryota > Metazoa > Chordata > Actinopteri > Pleuronectiformes > Pleuronectidae > Hippoglossus > Hippoglossus stenolepis. The sequence goes on along the minus strand of NC_061492.1, from coordinate 20,915,567 downwards.
TGGAAATGGGGCCTGTAGTCAGAGGAGACAAAGAAGGAGAGGGAAACTGAAGAAAATAAGTCATACTGGCAGTGTTGCGGGATTTGATGGGATGAGCCATGGTTGGACTGGGATAGAAACTTAGACCTTGACTTATCGGCTGGGACCAGCCCTGCAGTGAAGTAACCCAAGTCCTGGAACACGCAGCATGCTCATGCACACACTGAACGACAGGCACACAGAGTGGGCCAGTGAAGGGAGTGATAAGGAGAGAGCTCCAGGAGTTGATCAACATTCAGGTCATTACTAGATCAATAAGAAACAAACCCACATACTCACAACCTGGTGTTTGACTGCCTGTATCATAGTACCATGATCAGACCTTTTCATTTAAATTGGGGTTCTACTGGTTGTTTTTTGCTATGGACAACGGGCAGGAAGCAGTAACCATGCTGCTAATGCTACAGCTTGCAGGGATTTACTGTCTATATGATAATCTAAACAAACACCATGCTCTCTGGTGGTGGCTTTTCTAAAATGAGCAGTGGTGAAAATGATTACATTGTGTGTATGATAAAACAGAAAGCGACCCGGTCTTTGTGAGAGCAGTAGAATTTAATACCACTCGGAAATGCTAGGGAGGAAAGTTGTCCATTGCCACTTCAAATTCGTGGTCCAAACAATCTCAGACATTATTTGGAATTGGTCCGGGCACTAAAGTATAATCTGTTTTCCTATCAAAATAAAATAAAAAAAAATTGATTTGGTGTATTTTCCAATTTCCACTTGTGAATCAAAGACAACAGAAATCAAAAGAGAGGGTGTAACAAGCTGGGGTGGGAAGTAAAACCACTCTGTACACCTGTATTAATACTATAGGGTGTTTCTAGACTGCTGTTTTGGTGAATGATCCAGTGATTGCAAAGCATGAATAAAGCAGCTAATGTCAATCAGAAAAGTGCAAGTGAAACTTCATTTTTGTGTCCAAACCGACTCAATCATTCATGGCAGTTTATAGTCGTGAAAAAGACGCAGTGAGGATGTTAGTGAGTTAGGCTCATTTCTTATGACTGGTTGCTACAATGGAAGGTTTTACATGTTTAAATATATTCCAATGAGTCATTTGATAAGCCTCGGCTCAGTGCGATAAATTGTAGTTTGCTGTGTGCATAAGAGATCATAATGTTGTTGTTGTTTTTTTATCACTGATGTCACACTGTAGTTAATGCAGTGATGCATATTTTCTGGTCTCTCAGTTCTACAGTGGATTAGTGGGTTTCTGAAGACCTGATCTTCATGCTATTTGTAGAACAAACCACACGTCTATGCTTTTATATCATAGCTCACATTAGAGTATTGGTCACACGTTAATTACACAATGGGTTGACTGGGTTGATTAAGCATCAAAGAGCTCCTTTTTGCTCATTGCAAGGGAACAAATAGGACAAATGTGAACCGTCATAATACAGTTTAGTTTTCTAATATAAATGTTGAAAATCCCTTCAATACAAGTGGTGAAAAATGATTAAGTTCTCAAGTGAACCAAATAAATAAGGCACATAAAAAGCTATTACAGCACAGAGTAATAGGCTTTTAAACTAAAGCAGGATAATTAACACATTTAAAGGTTTTCCTCAGGCTGCATCATAAGCTTGAAATGGGTTGGTTTTCCTGCTTGTTCTACGTTAAGTGAGCCACTGCGTTTCCATTTGTATAAACCCTATTGATTTGCACCCACCAAGCAATTAATCCATTTTCACCCCTTGAACTGAAATGGCCTCCAACCTTCTCATTAATTTTTTTCACACACTGTTCTCAGGTCTATATTATAATTGATTTATTTATTACCCAACAGTGACATGTTAACACAGTTTATTTGCTGAGATCCCAATACCACACCACACGAACCTGGAAGAAGCATAGGGCTCTCTTAGTAGGCAATTGTATTTGAAAATAAGGTTTAAATGTAACATTATTATGTTGTTTTGCACTTTGAGTCACCATGAATATGGACCTTATACTTACAGGTTGGGCTTTACAATTGCTTTCAGTCAAACAGTGTTATATAGATAGGCTGTTAGAAAAATAACAAGAGTCACCAACCAAACCATGTCCCGGAAAAACTGAAATGTGACGATGTGATGAAAAAGATGCTAGATAAAAAGTCAGAGTAACTAAGTTATTACATTTCCTCTTACATCTCACTCAAAACCACAAAATTCAACTGATGGCACTAGAGGGATATCGGGAAATGGCAGAGTCTCATTTATAACCACTGCGTGCGCACTGATGAGTTGACACAGCCATTCATTCGATTTCGATTCTCGAGAGCTGTGCTCTTCTATTTACTGAGCTGGGTCCAGTATTAGACAGACCGACCCGATGGAACCATGGTATCCCAGTACAAAGTCAAGAAACTACCACTCTGCGTTAATAAGCCAACAGGCATGTGTTTGATATGATTATCGCTGGTTCATGTTTACCTTTTGCCCAAAGCCTCTTTTTTGAATAATGTGGATCTGTTCATTTTTATAGATCAGGGACATTATCCCTGAGTTAAATATGACTGCAGTTTTGGTCGAGATTTTTAAAATGTGTTGGTAAGATCCGTCACATTCTGACGGTGTGAATGTTGCTCCTTTAAACAGGCAGGACTCCGTCTTCTGTTTGACAACTCAGTTCTTAACCAGACTTAACACATGAATACAACGTCATCGCTGTTTTTCAACACAGCAGTAAAGCAGACTGATGTCATACTGTGTTGCTCAAAACATCAATACTATTTCGCCCTGTATAAGCAACAGTAGAAATACAAATATATGAGAGAAATCGTTAAATAATGCAACTTGAACTTAAGTACATCTTCTGCTTGGTAGCCAGACTCATTACTTTCTTATCATAAGTTAAGTTTTAAATATTTCTTGGTTGCAACACAAAGCAATTATTTTTTTCTTCCACCTTTAAATTTGACCACTTGATCTTTTCAGGCATTGTCCTCTCCATCATTCTCACTGCCGCAGCTGCAGCAGCAAGTTGCCTTACTCACAAACACCTCGCTTTTTGCACTTCTTATTGTCTTCTTGCCATTTGATGCCACGATTCACCATATGAAACCATTGAACAGCAGGGTCATTTAACATTCATGAGGTGCTCTGCAGTGATCATTTATGGTTACCATACAAACGTAAAAGGTGACATATTTAGTGAACACACTGAATAGTCTGCATCTTTTGTGCGAATATATAAAACCTTTATTTTTTCATTGTCAACAACTTATGGGTTTGATCCAAGGGCACATTTGAAAAGCCCAGAGTGAAGAGAAAAGCAGTAGAAATTTGTATGAATCAGAGCCGTCCTCCTCCTGTTGGTGCAAGGCTTTCTGCAGTGAAGGACACTTCCTCTCCCACATCAAAGCCTTCTTTGTTTCCAGGAATTTATTCTCGGGGAACACTTGGCCATGAATTTTTAAATGCGTTGTAATAAAACAGCACAATATTTTGACAGTGTTTCCCTTCCCTGTTCAATGGTTTTATTGTTCCAGTGTGCAGGTAAAAAGAAAGCAGATTACAAAAAAGCAATGAAAGCCTTGTTCTGTCTGCTTCTATTAAAAGACGTTTAACCAGGCAGAGGAAATAATCACATCAAATCCCCCCTTTTCTTATGTCTCAATTCTTGACATAGAATCGAAATTAGAAAGAAAAAATAGAAATAGCAAGATAGAATTGGATGCACATGCACATGCACACACGCACACAAGCTCTCACACTGTTAGAGTCTAAAGTATGACTATGTCAGTCTTCTAAAACAAAGGAAAAGTCCTGTGGGAACCAGGCAAGAGAACTCATACTTACCCTTGTTTGCATTAGGTTACAGCGATAGCGTTATTAGAACTCCAGCAGATCTTAGGAGAATATTGGATCTCCTAATGTTTAGGAAGGGATGATGAGTAAAATGAGGAAGAAAAACTTAAAGGGAAATGTAATGGAAGCTGCTTGAAACACAATCCACAAATCAACAGTTTATGTTCATCACAGTAATACCACAAGATCTTGTTATTTAAAGGGCCCATATTGTGTAAAATACATTTTCTGGGCTTTAACTATCCGTAATTACTTGAAGGGGGTCAGTAGGGACCCTCAAAGTATGAAAACAGTCACTCCACGGACTTTATCACTCAGTCCATTCTAAGAAATATGTTATCGAAACATCTCATTTCGAACTTCCTCCCCCGTATGAGTCATTCGCGATCGCACTCGTCTCTCAGCCCCACCCAGCCGGGACCAGTCCAGCCTCCGAACCCACCACCCCCGCTCCCCGTCACCTCCAGCACCACCACCCCTCCACACCGAACAAAACAAAATAGTGATGTAAGCACTACTTTTGTTTATTTTCTATATTCCTCTGAAAAACAGCCCGATATTCTGTGGTGCTTCATGTGCGTTTCCTGCACCTCAAACATAACTGACTCCATCAGCTTGAATGGCATGCATATACATGTATTGTGTTACACACACTTGAAATGCAATAATGTTCTTCTGATAAGTGACACTGAAGTACTTTTCTTGTAATGGATTCTGAATGGACTTGATCGAATTTCAGTCAATAGTAAAGCATTTGAAACGCAACTTGACGCACTAGAATCAAATGGCGATGTTTAGAAATTGCTTTATTGCCTCATACAATCACTGTTCAACATAAGATTAAGTGTGTAACTGATTGAAAGTTAACAGACATGTAGAGAAATACATGGGTGACAGTGTTTATTGTTCTCCTACCATTCTCCAGGTAGTTTACAGCCTTTGCTCCACCTTGACCCCTGCACAACAAGGAAAATGGCGGGACTAAAAGTGAGAAGAAAGAGAGACTGAGGGAGGGATGGAGAGGGGGAGAGAGGGAGGCAATAGGAGAAAAGAACAAAAACAGCTATCTAGAGAGGGAGGCCTGACTCTGTGGACTTCCAGCTGTAACACTCCACTGGCGGCTGGCAGCCTCGGGGAAACCCAGCTTCACACATTTCAAAAGGAATATGTGGGCTGGACAGATGGTGATGCACGGACATGGGATTACAAATGTTACTTCATAGTCACTGGAAAAATGAGTGTGATTCAATTTATAGACGTGTTTATGACAACAGTGGCCAGAACAGACAGACAGGGAAATACATCCACAAATATATCAAATAACACAAAGCGAAACACTGAAAACACATGAAACATGAAAAGGTACATTGGAAGCTGTGAGGACCCCCAGCCGGGTGGGGCGAGTAATCATCTGAGCAGCTCTCAAGATAATGGAACAGTCAACGTGTGCCACCGCCCTGGGATAACCAGTCTTATCTCGACAAGCACTTTGGCAGTTTACTGCAGGCTCTGTTGTCTGTACTGTTTTGAATTATAATTCCTCCTCTCTGCTGGAGAACTTCCTGCTGTTTTGCACCAAATACTATATTTCAGAGGTGTGACTTTAGTTAGTTTTGTTGGAGGTAAAAAGTCTAACACTGGGCCAGATACTAAGTCTAGACTTCTTTTCCAACACGTGTACTTTGCTATTACTGGAATCTCAATAGTTGGTTAAAAGAATTCACTGGAGATGGTCAAAGTTCAATGCAGTAGAGTTTATTCTTTCACAAGCTGGTTCCGGAACCCAACAGAAGACTGAGCTTCAAACTCTCCGCTTATATTGTCCATAGTACCCACCCTTGTCTCTGCTGTTGCCCTTTCAGCCAATCAGGAGATGACTTTCTCTACCTCCTTTCTGGTTCAAAACTTCTGATTCGTCATGAACATAACAATGTCATACCTTTCCAAATTGACTTTTCCCCCTCTACAGTTTCATCATGGGTCGATTCTAATGGAGTATAGAGTAGTGATTGTCGGTCCAACTTTTGACCCCATTATTAATCTTTGTCTTAGTCTTGTAGTGACCTCTGACTTTACTAGATTTCGGAGACTCTGTTTCCGACTCCATTCGATTTGGGCAATTTCTAACTACATTTTTTTTTCATGATTCTGTCTAGTAAGGGCGTATATTTGCAACCAGGAGTCTGTTCTGGATGGACTTGACCTGCATGGTGGGTGTTTGTCATCCATTTGTGTAACACATAATCAACTTTAACATGCTTAGCTGAATGAGCGCATTTTCTTTCGAGAGGGACTTTCTATAAGCCTGTTGTTAATTAGACATTTGCCAAAGGCTATGCACAGAGCCAGATGCTTATCATACACAGTATCAGATGCACACTCAGAATCAGATGTTTTTAAAAAGGTCATGCACAGTATCAGCATTCCAACAGTTTCTTATTCTTTACTGCCTGTCCTGTTTTCCTGCCCTTGAGATTGTCTGCACCTGTCCTTATGTGTCACATCTGAGTTCAGTGATCCTTACCTACCTGGTGTATTTAGTCTCATCTCTTTGTATCTTGTAAGTTTGTCTGTTTAGTTCTGCTCTCGCTTGATGTCTCCTGTTCTGTTTTGTTGCCTAAATTGCCATTTCTTACTGTGTTATTTTTGCCTACCTGCCTACTGAGTGTAAGTCTGTTTTTTATTTTATATAATTCCAGCATTTATACTACTATATCCACATTTATTACTTTTTGCTTGAAAACACATTTACTCTGCTACGGATACCCAGATGATCCACCCTACTCCAGAGTTTTAGAGCCTCTCTAGAACTGAGGAGTTTGGAAATGCTGCTTGTATTGATTCAGTTTGAAAACTGTGCAGTATTTTAGTCTGGACGAGCAGAAATGGAGATGTTTGGAAGCGATGACATAGACATTCACAACTGTTTGCTGATTGGGTCTTTTCGGTTACAATGTAACCTGACTCATCAGGCTCCTATCAAATTAATTCTTTGTCTCTGCATGTTGATGCTGTGATACGCTGGTGACCTGTCCAGGATGTGCCTCACCTCTGCCTCCTATACAGACAGACATCCTTTGTTAAGAGGCAACTGAATGGGTGAAAACCTTGGCTGAGTTCAGAATTGCTCTCTTGTTGTTGTGGGTGTGACAGAGAGTTATGAGGAAAGATGCAGTACACACAGTCTCTGTCAAGTCCAAGGTAATAACTATACAAATATCATATTAAATCCTTTGAGAGCTTTTTTTTTTTTTCCAAATCATATGGGACACCACTGGTTAGGATTCTTTGCTCTGGCACAGAGATACAGCTGAACAGAGATAGATGCTGACTTTGATGGTGTGTAATAACTACAGTCATGTAGGTTTGCCTCAATTATTGTATATAAAGTTGTACAACATGTCTCCACGTCCTCCCACTGTGCAAGCCAAAATATCCTTAATTTAGGCACTGCCATCTTGCTTTGGTGATGACATGTGGAGTTTGTATAGTGGAGCCGCGGAATCGAAGTCCCACCAATACACCCACTCGACCACTCACAAGTCAGTCTCAGCTGTCAATCATGATATTTCCCCCCATTATTATAATGAAATGAGCAATTGAAGTCAAATGAACACAGAAGTGATAAGAACTACCTAAAATGACAGAAACCATCTTTGGAAACGAATTGTCGTGTAATTTTAGATTGGCCCATGTTCCATCTGCTTACATGGTGGATGCAGCGTTTATGACCTATACTGCAGCCAGTCCGCCACCAAAGTTGCTGTTTAAATGTCTTTGAATCCATGTAGCGATGTTTGAATATACAGTAGTAGATTTAAACCTAGTTGCAAATAGAGGATAAGTCTATGCTTAAATTCAAAATGTTGTATTTATAGTGCAGTTGTAATGGAAAACAAAAAGGTCCCTATATCTCTCCAATTAACACGCCTGGAGATAACCAGGCATGCAATATATTCATGCACTATTACAATTAGCAAAACTTTCAACAGCATTCAAACCACTGTAGCACCAAACGGTGTAAAATGGTTCAGAATGGAATGAGGGGGACGTATAAGGAAACAATCCCACAAAGCCAACCCAGTTAATTATCTAATTCATTTATTAAACACATGGAAAATTAGGCCATTAGTAAAATAAATACAAATTAATCAGCTTGGTGTTTTTCTCCTGCAGCCTGCAAAAGTCAATTTCCTGATTTATTGCTATGTGCTTGAGGGAAATAACACTGATCCACTTCATTGCATTATAGCGATTTTAAAGCACATTTGCTGAATCCGAGGTAAAGCAGAATTTGTTCATCTGCAATTAAATCAGAGTAATGATGTGATTTCCCCCCCTTTTTACACATACTAACGTATGCAACCTGTTTTATAGGCTATAACTTTTATAATGTCTATTAACCCACGACTAACAGTTAATCACATGTTCTCATTTTATAATTTAATCTATTTATCATGTAATCACATTCCAGCTTATATTATGGTACATGTTAAGTGGAGTGCATTTATACAGCACTTTTCTAGTCTTAACAACCACTTAAAGCACTTTATAGAAAGAGGCACAATCACCCTTTCCCACACACATTCATACAGAGCTTTGATATGCCGCCTCTGTCTATCACACACCATTCACATGCTCCACTTCCTGAGCCACAGCAGATTTATGACATTAAGTTTTGTCACTTAATCGCTCATAGGCATGCTCCCACATTCAGGTACAGATTTCCTTCATTTTCCCGAACGATCTGACAACTTTCAATCTTTGAACATATTTGTTTTATAGCAAAGTGTGCCGTGACCTCCGGACCACACTCACACACTCCCCCTCTCACACAGATAAAGCAAACCAATCAAAAAGCCCTTCGACTGTGTGCTGTCAGTGCACCGTGTGTTAAGTGGTGCCGTGTAATGATGACAGCAAAGCTCAGTAGATTTGCTGTTCAAGTTTCCTTCCACGCTTCTGAGCGTCAAAGGTCCTTGTCAATTTTCAAAGAGAATGTGCGTTTTCTTGCCTGAAAGTCAGGACCAAGGTAAAAGAAACACTCCTGGTGCACAAGGGTGAGGTGCCATCAATGATATTGTATATTCAAACAAATAACTCTGCCCATGGAAACAGAAATGCACTCAGTCATTCAAGGAGAAAGTTGAACATAAATCATACTGAAATGAACTCGAAGCACTGATCATCTGCTTATGACAGAGGAGATGAGTCACAGCACCGGCAATGAAGGATCAACGTAGCACCGTCATCACTCAGATCAGAGCGGAGCAGCACTTCTACCTGAGAGACACTTTACTCCTCACGTGTGGTTGTGTTGATTGCTGAGCCGGACTCCAGTGTCAATCCATGACCACTTCAGGGACCAGGAGAAAGCTGAGGTCTAATAGTTGGATGCTCTCTGGCCACACTTTGGGCCTTAACCTTGTCTCCTTTATCATCCATCCATGGGAGCATCCTGTGGACAGACACTCACTTGGCCCTGCTGGAATCATCACAAATCCTAAGATATTATTCAACTATTACATCATTACGATTGTTAAATGCTTTCATTTTGTTTTATAACGTGAGTCTTTATGATCCTGTCTATGTCTTGTTGAGGGATGATGTTTTTTTGGCCCCTCTGATCTCTAGCTGGATCTTTTTGTTGTCTAGTTGTGTTGGTTTCCTTTCTTGTGTCTCTTGCTTTCTTCCACCAGATGCAGACTGTTACCATACAATGTGACCATCAGAAATCAGAATCAGAAATACTTTATTGATCCCAGGGGGAAATTGTGTAAAAGATAAATCAAACATGTGACCTATATACAAATTAGTCCAATAACATATGATTGAGGATGGGTCAGTTTCCTCAGAGAAATGTACTGTATATCAAAAGTGCAGCATGTCTGCATGATCAGAGAGTGATGAACAGAAGTAATAAAGAAAGTGTGTATTATTATAGATGGAATGCATCTTAAATGCATATACATATCACTTATATACTCACGCCCAGTTAATTGTAGTTGAATCACTTACTGGGGGTTAAAATTGTAGCCTCATGTTTAGGTTCCATGAATAAGATGTTTCACACTGAAGATAACTGCAGGCTGGTTCCATCTACTAAGGCATGGCTTTCATTATACATGCACAGTGGTTGTCTGCTTTTGGAGAAAACACAGCCCCCCAGAAGAAGAGCGGCAGACCTAATCTGATCATCTGACAGACAGGCAGAGACTGTTCATTTAAAAATGTAATGTCAGATTTTAGGCAAGTTCTTCTCATGTTAGAACAAAAGAGCACATCATAAGTACTGTTTTGGATTTATTTAATGAAAAGGATAATTTCATGAATTTTGTTTTACTGTGACAGCAGGTTACCTGACCCTCTCATGGCCCATCGCCAGAGGAGGCAAACAGCACCACTAATTCATTCATCTAAATAATAGTGTGAGCTGGTGAGCCCTATAAAAAGACCCCCCCGATTCACACCGATTTTTTTTTCAACATTAAATGAAAACATCTGTTCTTTTTGTACCAATCTTGCCCCCCTGCTATTTCTCTTATACATTGACTTTATTGTGCTATAAATTTTACTGCAGCCTATATGAGATTTTGGTATATGATGTTTCGGCTGTGGCTCAGGAGGTAGAGCGGGTCATCCACTAAACAGAAGGCAGGCTGTTCGATCCCAGTCTCCCCCACTCCCACTCCATGTGCCAAAGTGTCGTTGAGCGAGATACTGAACCCCAGATTTCACTTGACGGCTGTGCTGACAGTGTGTGAGTGACGTATGATAGAGTAAGTGCTGCACATAGATGCACTGTATGCACTGTGTGTCTGTGTGAATGGTAAAACTGCACTGTACCAAGTTTTTAGAAGTCATCAAGACTAGAAAGGCGTAACATACAGACCATTAACCATTCTGGTGATATGTTCATTTATCTGCATCTCTTTATGTTCATTGGTGAAGAAAATGACCCATATTATACTTTCTTTTTTCTTTTTCTTTCCTATCATGTGTCATAACCTTTTTGCATGTGTAAGGGTGTCCTCCTCTCCCATAGAAATCACTGCTCCTAAAGTGCCTGAAACCACTTGTTTGCATTCCAGGCTTTTTTAATCATAAAGCATAAAGTCACCAAGGTAACATGGTATATGTCTGCCCACTTGCTAGTTTGACTCCATTGGTGCAGCAGAACCGACACAAGGACGAGGTGGTTTTTTCACGTTGATCAGGAACCCTATGGGTAAGGGTAAGACATTTCTGACGATCTAATGATCCACGGGCCACGACCTATCAGCATGCTTTTTCGGCCAAGAGCTAAAAAAGAGGGTGTCAGTCAGACAGTGAAATAAGGTGGAGCAGCAGTGTATGGCATGACACATACATGTATACCCTGCAACAATTAACATATTGAACCTGAAAAATATGGGCACTTTAATAGCGAGCAAGAAGTGGGTTTGAATCAGTTTCCATACAGAGATACAGTCTTTACTGACACAGGTGCAAACTAAAATATTATGCATTGTATTATTATATATTTTGTTTTACTATACCTTGGTTTACAGTGCTCAAAAGAAGAGAAGAAAAGTTTCCTTTGGAGAAACCGCTGCAGACTGTCAGTTACAGACATGTAGTCGCACTGACTGATGCTGGAAGGGCACTGAAGCACAACAGGGGATGGTCCAACACGGCATTCACAGCTGACATGACTAGTGAGTCTTTGACAGATGAACAAGTGCACAGGGCTGCTCTCAGATCTGCACAGACATAAAGAGAACTCACTGGAATTTCAAACCCTACTTAAGACTACATAGCATTTTGTCCAGACTGCTGAATGATAGAGGTCCAAAAGCTTTTTCTGGCAAATATTACAACCAAACTTGCTACTATTTGCATTGAAAACATAAAAACACTTTCAATGACTGAATTCACTGGGTTACAACTAAAAACCAATGGGATGTTCCACTGGTTAATGTTGTAACAACTTGGTTAAATGTTTGAAAGGTCAAGAGTTGGCATGAAAAACAATTTGTTCACTTTATTAACATTTAGCACCAACAGCATGAGTTTTTGGTTGACACAGGGACACAGTGGTTTGCCACCTCAAAGAAAGAAGGTTCTGGGTTTGAAACTGACCCGTTTCTTACTGTGTGGAGTTTGCATGTTCTCCCGTGTCTGTGTGGGTTTTCTCGGGTAGTCCGGCTTCCTCCCATGCAGACCAAGGACATACAGGTTAGGTTCTAAATTGCCCATGGGTGTGAATGGTTGTTTGTCTGTATATGTCAGCCCTGTGATACACTGATGAACTGTCCAGAGTGCCTCTCACCCTATGTCAGCTGGGTGACCCTCAAAGGATAACCAGTATAAATACTGGATGGATAGACATTACATGCCCCAGTGTGATAGAACTGAAAGGCAACTGGTTTATCCATGTATGCTTGCTTATGCAGCAGCATAACATTCAACAACTGCCATCAATTTGCTCAAAAACAAACAATGGAAAAGGGTGATATAAGAATACAGTTTGTCATGTTGGTTGAAAGGAGTCTGTAGGACCCCGTTGGGAATATGTCACAAGGGTCAGATGTCCAGAATTTCAAGCAATGATGAAAAGTCTGTCTCCCGTGAGCTGCCAAAATAAATGGCTGTACAAACAGTGTGTGTACTGCGTCATCCCCTACAGACAGAGAAAAGTGAGCGGTGCAGCCAAACACAATACCCCCCACCCCACCCATGTGCTTCACTCTGCCACGAGGGCAGAATCTGCTTTATTGCTTCAGGGCACAGATTATTGCTTTATAGCAAAAAAACAGGAAAAGCCACTTAGTGCAGCTGAACACAAGCAATGCATTTTTCTCAGTGAAAAGTGGAAAACAAATGCCAATGAGGAAAAGTCTCATCTTCTTCTCTACAACAGCGAGATGTCTATTTACCTGAGAGTGTTCAATACAATAACGCTGCTATATGGCAGTAGACTCCACTGTGGACTTGTATTTACAAACGTTACAAGGGCTGACAATGATGTACTGATGCTTAAAAGTGTGATACATCATCTTTAAAATGGAAATGTGTTTTGAACAGCCACATTCTCAGGTTTTTTGTGGCATATGTATTTAATCCTTACCACAGTTGATGGTATATGACTGATTCTCCCTTCTTTATTTCAGGTTATTATTGACTGGAATTAATGGGTCCAGTCTCCTTGTGCCCATATACAAGGAGACCAGACGATTGGTGTGATGAATGGATGAGATCCTGGACACCTACACACTCCAGTGTGCTTGATCTTTCACGGAGTGATAAATAGAGAGACTCACAGATTCCTGGCACTGCAAACACTCAGCCCACCAGTTTTCGAGAAAGTGAGGAGATGCTTTTCTGTAATAAGGTGCTACACACATGCACACACAAACACACACAAACTCTCTGTGTGTCAGGGATCCGCGTCTTCCTGATGAATGAGCCAAAGGAAAGCAAGAGAGGCTTTTGCAGGAAAGATTTGTTTAACAATACTTCATTGAAAATGTTTGCGCTTGGAAAATGGTGAATGAATGTGTCTCAGGTAAACTTGAGCCACCAGAGAATATCACTTCTGAAGGATGTGAGCACAATGATTTTTATCCGCGCTAGCAGCATGGCTCTAGGGATGGCGATATTGTTCAATCCACCACTTTCGTCCAGACCGAAAGATCTCATTAGGTATTGGTCGAATATTTTTACATATTAATTGCAAAATCAATTCCTTTTATGACGAAATGAGGTTGATGCTTGTTATTTTACTGCAAGAATTGGAATGACATTTCTATACAGATGTGTCTACACAATTGATTGTAAATAAAAGGTGGACAATGTGTCACCACTTTCTCCTGATGTACAAAAATGAAGCCAAAATATTCCAGATACAGGTGCTGCCATCTTTCACTTTTAACATAATTTGGAGCCAAACTCAGTGCAGGAGTGATGATGTTGTGGAGTGTCAGTATCAAAATCCCACTGATACACAAACTCGACCAATCTCAAGCCAATCTCAGCTGCCAATAAAAAATGAACACTTAAACATACATCAGTGTGATAAGTGTGAGAGAATTTTTGACCATCCTCATACAGTAAATCTGTTCACCATGAGAACAGCCCGACTCCTTCCACAAATACTCCCTTCTCTTTCCAAGCAGTACCCGAGGTCAGGTTATAGTTAAAGGGCCAACCAACAGTACATTGTAGTATCTACGCTCATGGACTTTTATATCTGATTCAGATGCCCAGACAGAGAGGCACCAACTCCAATTCTTTTGCGTATTACATCAGTGGCTAGACGTAAAGGTTAGGTATGCATGCTTTTGTGAATGTGGTGTTTCATCAGCTTCCAGGAAACTCCCATCACAATAAGTACTACCTAAAAATGACAGAAAGAATCCTTGAGAATATTTTACTCAATATATGCTTTTGAGTTTTTTGGTCCATACCCCCATCCAGTGAGAGGCTGGGTTTAGGCTGTCACAGGCTGTCATGTGTTCCATCTTTATACACAGTCTATGGTCTGGACCCTGATCACTATGTATTCTAATGACTTTGGTGATACAGCGACTTTTCCTTGAGCACTGCTCCCACATATCCAGTGAATGTCTACCAGATTGATACAACCTTTTGCATGACTTTCATAGTTACCAGAGTATGAATCCCAATGACTACTGTGATCACCTCTATCAACCTCATGGTATAACTGAGTGAAATGTAGAATGCCATTACAGAGGCTCACAGCCCCATCAGGATGAGCTGTAGTCAGTTTGTTCTGTTTGACACAATAATCACATCAAATTGTTATCTGTCCAATATTGGCAGATGACAATATACAAGCCTGAGAAGATCAATTCACATTCCCATCAGCCTCACCTTTGTGTTGAGTGGCAATTTTTAAATGTAACTATGCCGGCATGCTAAGGTAGGAGGATGAGCACAACAAACATTACACCTTTTAAACGTCAGCATGTAATCATTGTTATCGTGGGCATGTTAGCATGCTGATGTTAGCATTAAGCTCTAAGATGGAATCTGGAAATGGTAACTGGTCTGTATTTATATAGTGCTTTTCTAGTCTTATCGACCACTCAAAGCACTTTACGGCACGAGTCACATTCAACCGTGTACAGTGCTTTTTCTCTCATACAACACTCTCACACTTTCGGCACATCTGGCAGGGGCAATTTGTTTTTTTTTAGTACATTGCCCAAGGACACTTAACAATGCAGACAGGAGGTGCTGGGGATCGAACCACAGACCTCCTGAGCCACACAGCTGCTCCACAAAGCATCACAGTGCCAAGACACAGTTTCACAAAGCCGTTACCATGGAATGACTGTCTTGTTACAACTTACCTCTCATTGCTTGGCATGACAGCGGAGACATATACATGTTCTTTAAATACCTAAATGGATATTGCTACTGCCATGTATGAATATGATCAAATAGATGGACTTACACTGAAATGAGTTTGAGATTGCTTCAACACATTTTAAATTTTTTCTCTTAGCTAAAATAAAACACATTTTATATATAATTTAGCATTCTGAACATCATGAATGTGTAACTGAAGAGGTGAGGCTGCCGTGTTTCCATCTCACAGTCCTGCCAGCGACAGCACATTTACAACTAATGCTCTCTGATGAGATGCTGAAATCAATCTTGATATTTCCACATGAAATATGAATCCCACAGACACACACAGACACACACAGACACACACTCACAGACACAACATCTCTTTCTCTCCTCTTTATTGGCCCAAGACATTTACGGCCCCTATAAACCACCTTCTAAGCTCCTGTATAAAAGGTCAATATCATATTAGATAATAAGAGGCTATCGCGCCTACATGTCCCATAAATGTGCAGTATTTTACACATGTGCATCTGAATATATTAGATTTCTACCTTTCACATTTCCCTTCGACAGTCTTGATCTGCTGCTTCTTTGGTCATATTTTGACTCTTTCTCACAGTTTCTCATTTGCTCTGTCAATTACATTACTTATCCACCAAGATGTTCTGTGATTTTACTTTACATTTCTCATAAATAATCACCTATGCGTTCCCATCGCTCTCTGTCGTCTTCTCTGTTTCAGATGCAGCATACATACTCATTAAAGGGTTTATCTGCCAGAGACTGCTGATGCTCAACACTGTGGTGTCGAAAAACGAGGTCACTTTGGTGTTGAGATCTGGCTGGTGAAGAACGGGGGGAATATAGTCTTTGTAATGAAGCCAGAATAAATTTAGGCAATTGGGAATCTGGAAGAAGCCTCAGATGCCACAATGCCCTGGGGTACTATTCTTTAGGTGTGCTAGTGTAACCGATAGCGACCATGAATGTCTTTGGAGGAGAGCTCCGCTTATTCTGACTAAACAGCATTTCCCACACAATTAATTCAATATATGGTGGTACAGATTCCAACAGATTCCAAGTGACAGCTACACCGACTAAATGTTGAAAGGTTACTGCATTGATGATACAGACGATAGCGCTCACAGTAGCACCCAGTAGCTCATGGTAGCACACTGTACTGCGACAGCAAGAGTGAGCCTTTGGTAAATAGCGCTGCAAACGCCAAGTTAGAAATCTCAAAGTGAGAAGTGTAAAGATTTTTTGCATCAAATTGAAACTGTGGCAGGACAGATTTGAATAAAGCTGGCTGCTTCAGTCTAGATAATTAATGGGAAACACTAGAAAATCCTCCAGTCATTTGTGTACATATGTGGAGCCCCAACACAAATGAAACAACACAACTAAATCAGCAAATGACACCATAACAAGCTAGATAATGACAGAGAGGTTAACTTACAAAAACGCGAATGAACAAAATGTACTTACCTCTCCCATAGAGTACAACAATAGAAAGGGGAGAGGTGAAGCGAAATTTGATGTAGGGGTACAGAACTTAATCAAACTTTCCACATGTTGCCAACGCAGGCCTAGACATGCCAGGGAATAGCTGTGTACAAAGATTTAGTTTTATTATATCAATAAAATAAAATATAAAAGAAATTATGCATAATGGACTCAGTGGCAATAATACTGCTGTATAATTGGCATTGCTACACCAGTAGTCTTCCAATTAGCTGATATCTAGAGGAATCTGCCAGAAAGCTCCTGTACAGAGAAATCATTACTTAACCTGTAGAGTTGTGGCCCAATTTGCCAACATTTCCAATCGACCTTACTCCCCCTTCTGCTTTCACCAGGAATGGTGTTTGTTTGAGCATATTAAATTCCTTCAGCTGACCATTTTAAGATTTTTGTATGGGAACAACTAACAGCTCTGGAATGGAGGCAATGTTCTGAGCTTTTTTTCTGCTGATGCTGCTGCTGCTGCTTTGTTGACCGTGAGCGGGGAAGCTGTATGTTCTCATGAAATAAATTAGTTTGAGATTTCACACCCTCGTGTGCTTTGTTGCATGGCAGCACAAACATTTCTGAGACAAGCAGCATGTCCATCTGTCCCTCTCCCCATACAAAGCCTGGCAGTTGCCTCAGTGTACACAACACGAAACTTGTATTCAGAAAGCTGAGCTGAAGTTAAGCCAAGCCACATTTTTTCCCCTTCAGATTCACTACTGAAGTCTACTTTCCTTTTTCTGGTTTCAGGCCTGATGCTAATCAACAGAGTAAGAAGTCTACACATTAAATTCTGGCTTAACCTTTTTTTTACACAGTAAGAAAAATGGCATTTAGATTTCTACGTCAGTTTCCTCTATTTTTTAGTTAAAAAATAAGGTTTTCACACAGACAGAATTTCTTTCAAAAAAGCAGCTACAGCTCTTTTCTTTGAGGTTTCAGTACAATTTACTTTATTCTGACACAACCACAGCATCCCGCTCAACATCTGTTGCCGCACACACACACACACACAACCACACACACACACACACACACACACACACACACACACACACACACACACACACACACACACACACACAAGACATTACTTTATTGCTGGGAAATAAATCCCCATGTGTATTGCAAATCGCATCACTATTATATTAGTATGCCACCATGAGTGGTTGAGGCAATTTGTAAATCACTCCTCATGGGTAATATACTGAGCATTGATAGGCTCCATTTGCACTCACTGTATTTATGACTATATCCTGTTTAAATGACACTATGAAGCCATAGTCTTATTTTAAAGCCAATTCTCCACTTGAAGAAAATGAAAGCACAAGGCGTCTTGTAGTTGCGAGATTTGTGACATGCCAAAGTGAAATATGTGTGTGATTATAGTTTATCTCGATTGCTTTTGTCATCATCACATCACAACACACACGCTGAAACAGAAGCACACAGCTTTTGACCTAAAAAAGACAAGAAAACATATCACAACATGAACTGCATTCGTTTCTCTCAAGATGATTATATTAGAGATGTAAACCTGCTGCTCTGCACCTGCACTTTCCGATCCAAAAGATATATTTTCTAATAAAGTTGTATTCATTTAAAAATTGTCTGTAGGTGTTTACATGTATGAACCGTGTTTGACGTTTAAGACCTGCAGTAATCACGTTGACTTGACACATGGTGATTCGACATGGTATAGCTTGGGCACTGTATTGCTACATTTTGTACTTTTTGTCCTACTTACATGCCTTTGTACTCTTTGATCCATGCTGGCAAAGATCAGCACAGAGGTGGCACCTTTTATAGGTGGATGAATGATTGCTGGTTGAAGATTTTTGCAAAGGAGCGTCACACAGGTGCATTAGAGATTCATACTTGAAATCTTGCAGGTTGAAAGACAGAAGTTTTTTCTGGAGATGAATGACATCTTAAGCAGAAGTATCTATTCTCAATACTGCATGCATCAGGGAGACGAGGCTGATGAGCCGTACAGAGAGTTAACAAGTTGACAGTTGTATTGTCATCACCAGATCTAAGCTGTCTTTGCAGAAAGGTGTATAATCGTTTCACCAAGTCACATTGGCCACATCATTCGTCTTCATGTGGAGTGCTGATATTGGACCAAAATATATCAAAACCTAATACCACCAAACCATTGTTGTGTCTTCTCTATGTCTCGAGGAAAGTCAGGCTGCATCCTCACTGTGACATTACCTTCCTCCAGTTGTTATCTATCTGGCTTCCTAACTCAACCTTGGACCCTTGGCTTACTACAATAAAAAATGAGGACTCACACGTGTGTCTTGAATTCTAAAACAGTGAGGATGTCTAACCCATACATGCAGGTCTGTTGGCCTTGCCAATATGTCTCTTCATCCATCACCTATCAGACTCTGCAAACAAATATGTTTTTGCAGAAAACAGACAGACGTTGCAAATTTAGTGAAAAAGCATCCCGGAGTAAATCATCAACACAGAGCATCTCTGAAATAATGATGACAATGCTGAAACCTTACACGCAACAGCTGGTGGACACAAACACAAACAAGCACTGATTCATGTAGAAGCCCAGGTGCAGATTGCAAGTTGAGCCTGTGAGTGAGTTCATATTCAGCAGTGGGCCAACATAATCCTATACATATGATATAACAAATATATGCAGTTCTATCTTTAAACCAGATCTATTGTTCTTTTCTATACAATCCTCATAGAGCTTCATATACAAGGAATATCCTCCAGTAATTCTTTTGGTATTAGTACCTGAAACATTTCCCACTGTGCACAAATCCACTGATATTGATGCCGGGGTTTTTTCCAGCTCTGTGTGTTATTGACTCGATATTAATATTTCATTTCACATTATTCTTTCCAAGGAAAGATGCCTCACTGAGGATTAGTTTTCTGTTCTACACAATACATGAACATCTCATCATCACTTAGGGAAACTTGTTTCCAATGTGCTTCCTGAAACAATATTGGCTTTATCTTCAGACACCAGATTTCTTGGGGGATATATTTTCCGGGCCAAACACTGTATTTTGGATGGTGATCCTTCCTTGGTCGGCCGCCTGTCATGCTTTTCCACCTCAGACTCCATCTTTCACCACTTCAGGCATAAGGGCAGCCCCATGAAGGAGCTGCCAGTGAACCAGCCTGTTCTTGAGAATCAGCGTCCCCCTCTCCACCATCTTCACAGCCTCTTTCAGCCGCTCCCTGGTGTCCTTCAGGGTCCTCGTTCTCACCCCTCCAACGTCTCCTCCTTTTTCCTCCTGACCTCGCTGAGCCGCAGCTCCTCACTCTGTGTCAGTCATTTGCATCCACCTCGGCCTCATTGACTCATATTGATTGTCATGAAGCCCTTCGTGATTTAAGATTTTTGTCCTGTAGATGACCTTGCAATAAGAGGATGTAACTAGCTGTAACTAAAAGATTAAACTAGAAACATTCATAAGACTGCATACTTCTTCCGAGGCCCACCAGGCCCCTTATGAAAACACATTTAAATTCATTAGATCCGGATCTGAAACACACTCATAAATATCAGTCCCCTAAACATATCAGATTTTTTTTTCAAGATCCATGAATTATTATATGAAAAATCAATGAAAATGTTGAAAAACACCATATCTCAGGATTTTAAAAGAAAGGGAAAAAAAGTCCTGGATCTGCCCCTGATCTGGATCAAAATTTTGCATAAACAAACAATTACCCTCCTTCCTTGAAGGGGGGGTAATACAATCTTACAAATGATAAGTTGAATTCATACGCAATAAAACTCACCTTTGCACACTTTCATTTATGCAGGGTTTTCCTGTCACATGTGCAGTTGGTCTGGTATGACCAGTAGCTTACTGTAAAGTAACTAATATTAGCAAATGTAGTTACTGAGTCAGTTTGCTGACTCTTCTCCATTATCCCTACTAAGTGTCTCTTGTAGCCACTGCTCTTCAAATGTTGTATTGTCCTAATGTAAAGACAATATGTCTCTTCATCCACTGGTATTATATTCGTGTTTTCTTTGTACAGCTACAAAATACAGGCCATTTTTATTGACAACAACTGTGACAGCTACATCTGAAAAATCTACCTTTAATTTTCTGATAATATTTTTCAACCCTCTCTCAAATTGAATTGTATGTTTTTTGCTTATAACATATATTGACAGAGCTTAGACCTGCCATACCTATATCCACTGGTAGTATGTAAGAAAGTACATTTACTTAGTTACTGTAATGGAGAACATTGTTCATGCGTCTGTACTTCACATAAGTATATCTATTTTCAGGTACTTTTCACATTCACATTTACATTTATTTTCAGAGAGCATTGCATTGCATGTTCATTGCTTTTTTTTAAGCAACCAATAGTTAGAGGGGAGTTGGTTCACCGATCCAATCAGAGTGGTTAGGTATCATTAGACCCCGCCTCCTGCAGCAGCATCACTGGTGTAGAAGAAACTTAAAATAGATTCAGAAAAGGCCACTGCCAAGACTCAGCCATTAATTAATGACAATACAAGTGTGTAGCATCATCTTCAGCATTGTTTATTATAGTCTGTAATATCCTCGTGTTAAACAGATTATACAGTAGGCACAGTTAATCATGTTGACCATTGGCAATACCCTACTCTCTGCAAGTACTTTTACTTTTAATACTTTATCTAAAAGCAAGAACTTACTTTTACTCAAGTAGAAATGTATTTGAGTAATTGAGTCAATTTTTGTCTTAGGTTTAGGGGTTAGGGGGTTAGGGGTTATTTGTACTTATTTGAGTTCTTCCTCAACCATTTCATATTTATGTGTCAACATTTATTGAAGAAGGACATGGAGGTTAAAATACATACTCCAATCTTTTATCTTTTATCTTTTTTATCTTGTAATCTCTTGGAATATACTGAACTTTTTGGTATTATATTTTATTATTCAATTTCTTTTAAATGTTTCAAATATATCTGTGTATCTTCTGTAGTTTATTCTGTCACTGTGGCAGCAGCAGTCAGCCACAGAGCTCTACCACCACCTAGTGCTTTATAGCAGACTTCCTATTTGAAAACTGGTGAGCCGGAAGATAAGCTCCACATACACATAGAGTAGAACAAATATTGTTTTTATATAGAGACGATTATAGAAAAACAAAACATTCTTATTTCTTAATCATTTCAGTGACGTGGTGGCACACTGCAGAAATGTTATCTAATATTTAATTGGGCCTTCTGATGAGACCCTATCAGATACTCCTCAGTCAAGACTGAAGACCAGATGTGACAGGGCCTTTGCTGTCAGGGCCCCCACTCTCTAGAATAGTTTACCTGAGGAAAGATTTATCTAGTTTTACAGAAATGGTATTTATTTGATTTTAGATTTTGTATTATATAATTTGCTGTCTTTGATTTAAAATTGTATTGTATACATTTTCTTCTTGACCTTGATGTTTTGTGTTCTTGTTCTTATTTATCCTCTTAGTGAAGCACTTTGTAAGGGCTGTTTTGATATTATGTTTTTAGGTGCTATGTAAATAAAGTTATTATTATTGTTGTTATTGTTATTCTTTTATTATTACTAGTAGTAGTAGTAGTAGTAGTAGCAGTAGTAGTAGTTTGGTTCAGTATATTTTGAACATTTTTAAAAGATAAAATAAAATGCAAGATATCAGCAACAAAAGTAGTAGAAATAATTGACCGTGATTGATCCAATCCGTGATTCCATTTTTTGTCCAAAAAAAGAAGTAAGAAGCAATCTACAGTCTATGGAAGCAATATGCAACATGATGATTATTATTATTATTATTAGTAGTAGTAGTAGTAGTAGTAGTAGTAGTAGTAGTAGTAGTATTAAGGTCATAATAATAATAATGATAATAATATATCATTATTATTATACATATATTAAATAGTGCCAGTGATAGTCATAGTGCAGGTGGGAATGTCCATAGAAAGCTAAAAAATTCATGAGTATTCAGAGAGGGACACCAAAACGTTTGCAAGTAATCAGAGTATCGACATAGAGTTTGTGAGGATGTCATTGATTAGCGACAAAGGAGGCCAGCTGGTAAACTAAGGGAAACCACAAGTGAAATGCCTTCACTGCCAAGCATAGTAAACAGGGTTCTTTTTGTTTTTGTTGTTGCCTGCACTCACTCAATTTCCACCACTTACTTTTGGCTGCAATCAACATTTCTTTGTTCCCATTTTTACAGACACAAAGCACTTAACTTTACCACAGAGTAGAGTGTGGAGCATCATTAAGGTGTCAGCGTGACAGCCACAGCAGCTGCTGTCAGGCTCAGCAGGTGGAAATAAAACAGATGATCTCTCAAATGGGTCGTGCAGATTAATCGTTTTGGCAGATCTCTCCCTGCACACTGGTATTCAACAACATTAGATTGAATTGTGGTGTGCTTTCGTAATTTCTGAAGAGGAGAGGAGTGCTTTGTCCTCAGGTAATGGAGCAGGATCAGTCAGCAAATGAGATAAAATGTTGCTCAAGGACACTTCAGCAAACCTTCTGCTAAAAAGATGATCTCATCAACCACGAGGAAACTTGGCCGGCTAATTTCTGATTGGAGCTAGAGAACACTGACAACTGAGGCTATTTACCTTGATGAGGAGGAAACATCCAACCTTGTCTAGCTAGCATGAATATGTCCTGTTTAACTAAATAAAAGCAGAGGGATAACACATTTATACCAGAATTAGCAGGTATACACAGGTTTTTTTAACACAGGTAAAAAAAGATTGACCTCGCCAGTAGAGTAGTTTGCTTTTCTGTTTTTTCCCCTGGTGCATAATGTTTGACGTCACGAATGCACCGGAATCTGAGAAGCTCTCTCATCTTGCTGCCTTTGCCAAATTTGCGTGTTCATCTAGGTGTCATGTTTCCATCACTGCCGATTGGAGCCAGAGACAATAAAAAACAGCAGTTATTTGACCCAGGAGTGAATACTTATTGAATCCATTTCCATTGCAGACAAAAGCCAAGATGCAGGTTTTTTGACCAGTGGGAAAGGGGCTTTAGATACTGATGTGTTTTTCTCCACAGCAGCAAATTCTAGATGCTTGATTCTGAATTACTTTGACAGTGTTGTTGATGTTGCTAACAGGAGCTTATTGAACTGGCTGGATATAAAATGTGACATGAAATAAAAGTGTTATTGGGAAAACACTATTACAAAACACAAATAGACTTTTACAAACTAGACACTAGACAAAGATGTTTGGATATATAGCACCATAAACACTAGTGAACTTGAATATTTCACCAGGTCCTTGCATGATTCCACCACCGTATGAGCAGTTGAAAGAAAAATAATAGGAAAAGAAAGGTCCTGAACCAGCTGAATGTTTGAAATCGGTTGAATATGCGGGAGGAGATAGCTACCGAAAAAGGGGCAGAAGTTATGTGACTGCTGATTCAGTATCAACACTATTGTTCTTCTCTTTCTTTATTATATCTCTTTTTCAGTCAGTAACAACTCCTGCATACTTCAGGCATTATGTTGTAAAGTTTCAAGTCTGTATGCATGATGCCAATACTCTTGAGGACTTCAGAAGTGAGCAGTGACTGGTACGTCATCCATTCATTCTCACACATCAGGTCAAATAGGCTCCTGTCCAGAGAAGAGAGGCCATTGGGCCTGAAGTTGTCAATGTATCTAACAATGTACTTTTTATCTGAGTCAAGGGCCCTGACTGCAACTTTGCGAATTATGTGATTTTCATTAATTCTTCAGATTTGTATTGCCATCTGTCTATGTCTGAACTGAACTTTGCCAAAAGGCCCCTGACAGTGTAAGCCCCGAAGCAGGTAGTTGGAAGTGATGCTGCAAAGGTGAATTATTTGAGCAGAAAGTTGACATAGACATTGTGAAAGGTATTTTGGAAGGAAAATGTACTTTTGAAAATGATTTGGAGAAAATAATATGTCATCAAAGCTGAACAGTTCTTGTCTTTGCAATATTTAACTTGAGCTCATCTTGCAGCAAATACAAGTTTGTGACTTGAATGAGGACAATGAAGAATACTAATCTTGAGAAAAGAATTGAGAGAAACTCCTTCCTGTAATTTCCGCGCTTTTGTTTTGACAAATTAGAATAGTCTGTGGTTTGGACACGTGGAATGTTTCCTTGAGGTTTGGCCACATTCCATTAGATGATGACAATGTCTTAACTATAATGTCCATTATTTATTTTCTACTACATCTTTGTACATCTTTATTCATCAAGTTTAAGTATCTTAAACATATCACTTCTTATCTATAGCCTCAATTTATCATTATTTTTTCTACTTACAATTTTTTGTTATTTAATTTTCAAAAGAATGAAAAAGTGCGTGTATAAATGTGCCAACTATGTGCACTACCTGATGGTCAGACAGGGAAGCCCATGCTGAGGGATGTTATGTCTGGAGAATTGGCCCTCCACCTCCACAGTGTTGCCATGGCTCTGTCTCTCGCCTTAGATGGAGTCCAAGCAGACATGTGCATGATAGGCAGGCGTGCGCCAAACACAATTCCCACATCTAAATATCCCACATGGCGTCTGAGGCCTTTCGCCCGCTGCTCCCTCAGTCTCCTCCTCCTTTATTTCCCCATCCTTCTCCATCGAGGTACACCAGAGGTAGATGGCCAGGGGCTCAAGCCCCTCTCCACCCGGGGAAGGTTAATCTCTGAGAGGAAAGTAAGGAACCCACTCCCGCTCCCATGATCACATCACCCCTATTCTCCAGAATCTCCACTGGCTCCCTGTCCCACAATGCATCCATACAAAGTCTGTCTCCTCACTCACGAAGCCCTCCATAACCAGGCCCCCTCCTACCTCACCGACCTGCTCCACCACCACACTCCATCCCGTTGGCTCCGCTCCTCTGATGCTAACCTCCTGTCTCATCCACTCAGAACCAAGCACCGGACCTGGGGTGACAGAGCCCTCTCCATAGCTGCCCCCTCCCTCTGTCACTCTCTCCCCAAACCCCTCTGAGAAGCACCATTCTTACAATGTTCAAATCACAGATCAAAACTCACCTTTTCAGAACTGCTTTCAATATGTGATGTATGTTGCGTGTACTATGTTTTTAGTGTGTAGGTTTTTATGTTAATTTTAACGTTTGTAAAGTGTTTTGAGTACTATGAAAAGTGCTCTATAAATAAAATGTATCATTATTATTATTAAGAAAGAGGTCAAACTATTTCAGTAAGTCATTAAGGCTGGAGGGGATCCTGAAGTTCACTCCTCCAACAAAAAGATAATAAAGACTATTCACAAGACACCCACACAAAAACTAAAATCTTTTTTATTGTTAAATGCAATGATCCCAGAATGTCTACTGGGTTTCTCCAGTTAGTGATTTCTGAATTTGTAAGGTCTACTATCATTCAGGTTTCCCACACCTTCTGAAACATCAAATTCAATGACTTTTTTAGGAACTTCCCAGACCTCCATCCATGACCTACAGCTTATCCTTTTTTGATTTAAAGAAAGGACAAGCTGCAATAAAAACAGTGTCTGTGTCTAAACTGCATCTAAGTGGTTCTGGTATAGTGCTCACCTCCTGCTAGGCAGCTTCCTGGCCTTCATGCTGCAAGCCACAAGTGGACATCTGGTGGCTGGAGCTCCTCTGCTACTGAGTGCCAGCTTTGCAGGATCTTCTCTTTTGCTTCTGGAGGGTTCTGCTTTCCTGCTCCATTTTCCTCTTGTTTTCCTGTTAGACAGATAGATGGAGAGGAGGAAGAAATAATGTCACACTTGCTCTGTCTTTCAGACTTTCAGACTGATTCATGAAACTGTGACAATCGCTACAACACATCATCCCCAGAGAGAATTCTCCTCAAGGTCCCAACTACCTGAAGAGAGCTGCGAAAATCTGTCTTTTGCTGTCATGCACCACATGCTTGGAATGAGCTGCTAGACATCCTGAGGTCTTTTAAAATCACTTTTCATATATGCCTTTTATTTTCTATAATTAATTTTAGCCACAGATTCCTGTATGATTTTATGTTTGTTCGTTTTATGAATGAACAAAGGCTTTATGTGATTGGTCAGTTCGAAAAAACATGAACAAAATGCATTAATCATTGTCAATCCAACCATCATCAAAACCACCAAGGAAACTCTTTAACATCTAAGTTTCAAATGAACCATGTGGCTTTATTTGTTTTCAAACTTAATTTTCTTTAAAACAAGGGACTCTTGTCATTATATAGTTTTTTTTTCCTTCTGCACTTAAAGTTATGAGGGCAATAATTTAGCCCAGTCAGACTAATCATTCAGTTATTTATTGTGCATGGTTACATATACCACTTAATAAATGTTCAATATTTACACTTAAAATGTTGTTACTTAAAGAAAACCTGTCAATTATACTTTCCAGTTTTGAATTACTTCAAGAGACTTTCAAAGTGTTGTCTTCAGTTTATTTTTACACTAAAAACTGATTAAAAAATTCAGTTGGACCCTCACTCTTAGCACCACATCAAGGATATGCCAGCTAACGGGCCAATTAATAGCTTAATTAATTAGCATAATAGCTCATTAATACAGCTAACAGGCTAATTACCGAAACAACAGAGGAGAGAACTATGTAAAAAAGGTTTAAAAGACAATGGAGTGATTTAAAGGATTCATAATCTTACCCTTTCCATGTGGAGGTGACACCTGAAACAAGCTCAGTCACTGATCCTGGTGTTGGGTGGTCCTCTTTCCTCTTGGTTTATTTTGTGGCTACAGACTCAAGACCTGGTGTAGTGTGTTGACCATAGACTGTGGTGTTGACATGTTTAAGTTTTTTAGTATTCACAAGTACTGGTGAGTTTGATCGATTGACAAACCTTACAAAATGATGATAACTTGACAATAACGGGAGCGATGCAGGCTAGGAAAAAAAAGATCACATTGAGATTGTAAAACCTGCTGAGGGTCATGTTTTTATTACGTGGGCATATGTGTGGTGTGGCTGTTAGTGTTAATGCTGTATTGTTTTAAAGTGTGTTAATTAAACACGTGTCAACATTTCAGTGCTATCCATAACGACGTTAAGACAAATCCTAACGTTATAAATAAGAAGCGCTGCCTTTATGATGGTGTCCACCCTTCCTCGTTAGTATAGTGGACAGTATCTCCACCTGTCAGGCGGAAGACCGGGGTTCGATTGCCCGACGGGGAGTTTATTTTTCTATTTTATCAATGTCGCTATGATGTGTTCATGATACTCTCTACACGTTACATGTTGTTTGTTTTATTTTCATACTGTTTTCAGTGCTATTTAAAATAGAGTTTGATTCTTAAGGTCTAATAATATGATAACATTATTTTAAAAAAACACACATTCAGTTACTTTCAATCATTGGTGGGAGAAATGTTCCTATCTATCTATCTATCTATCTATCTATCCTTCTATCTATCTATCTATCCTTGTATCTATCTATCTATCTATCTATCCTTCTATCTATCTATCTATCTATCCTTCTATCTATCTATCTATCCTTCTATCTATCTATCTATCTATCTATCTATCTCTCTATCCTTCTATCTATCTATCCTTTTATCTATCTATCCTTATATCTATCTATCTATCTATCTATCTATCTATCTATCTATCTATCTATCTATCTATCTATCCTTCCTTCTATCCTTTATCTATCTATCCTTTTATCTATCTATCTATCCTTTTATCTATCTATCTATCCTTTTATCTATCTATCTATCCTTCTATCCTTCTATCCTTCTATCTATCTATCCTTCTATCTATCCTTCTATCTATCCTTATATCCTTTTATCTATCTATCTATCCTTTTATCTATCCTTCTATCCTTCTATCCTCTATCTATCTATCTATCCTTCTATCTATCTATCTATCTATCTATCTATCTATCTATCTATCTATCTTTTATCTATCTATCTATCCTTCTATCTATCTATCTATCCTTCTTTCTATCTATCTATCCTTCTATCTATCTATCTATCTATCTATCTATCTATCCTTCTATCTATCTATCTATCCTTCTATCTATCTATCTATCTATCCTTCTATCTATCTATCTATCCTTCTATCTATCTATCTATCCTTCTATCTATCTATCTATCTATCTATCTATCTATCTCTATCTAGTTATGCTTGCAACATGACGAGGGCGGTTCGACCCCATCCAAGTCTTCTTCCTTCTATCTATCTATCTATCCTTTTATCTATCTATCCTTATATCTATCTATCTATCTATCTATCTATCTATCTATCTATCTATCTATCTATCTATCTATCTATCTATCTATCTATCTATCTTTCTATCCTTCTATCCTTCTATCTATCTATCTATCTGTCTATCTATCTATCTATCCTTTTATCTATCTATCCTTCTATCCTTCTATCCTTCTATCTATCTATCCTTCTATCCTTCTATCTATCTATCTATCTATCTATCTATCTATCTATCTATCTATCTATCTATCTATCCTTCTATCTATCTATCTATCCTTTTATCTATCTATCTATCCTTCTATCTATCTATCTATCTATCTATCTATCCTTCTATCTATCTATCTATCTATCCTTCTATCTATCTATCTATCTATCCTTCTATCTATCTATCTATCTATCTATCTATCTATCTATCTATCTATCTATCTATCTATCTATCCTTTTATCTATCTATCTATCCTTTTATCTATCTATCTATCCTTCTATCTATCTATCCTTCTATCCTTCTATCTATCCTTCTATCTATCCTTATATCCTTTTATCTATCTATCTGTCCTTTTATCTATCTATCTATCCTTCTATCCTTCTATCCTTCTATCTATCTATCTATCCTTCTATCTATCTATCTATCTATCCTTTTATCTATCTATCTATCCTTCTATCTATCTATCTATCTATCCTTCTATCTATCTATCTATCCTTCTATCTATCTATCTATCCTTCTATCTATCTATCTATCTCTCTATCTAGTTATGCTTGCAACATGACGAGGGCGGTTCGACCCCATCCAAGTCTTCTTCCTTCTATCTATCTATCTATCTATCTATCTATCTATCTATCTATCTATCTATCTATCTGTCTATCTATCTTTTATCTTATCCATCTATCTATCTATCTATCTATCTATCTATCCTTTTATCTATCTATCTATCTATCTATCTATCTATCTATCTATCTATCTATCTATCTATCTATCTATCTATCTATCTATCTATCTATCTATCTATCTATCTATCTATCTATCTATCTATCTATCTTGTGCTCTCCCTCTGCAGCAGTGTAGGAGGGGGTGTGTCTGGGTGGGAACCAATCCAAAATAAAAATCACGTGTGGGCTCGACTTTTCTGGATGTGGAGAGACAGCGCCCTCCCGCGGAGCACGGCAGTATGGCAAAAATAACAGCACCTCAGGACTGAACCATTCACCTGACAACATAGAAATGCAACTACAGATGCAAAAATGTCCAAAACGCATGAATATTATTTACAAATAAAACCTCAATTCTGTCAAATACTTGAATGTATCCATCGATATATGGTTTTGTTACATTCATGAGAATCGGTGTGATCCCCTTGTTTAGACAGAAGGTGGTACGGTCCAATACTATTGAAGGCAAAGCTGAAAACACTGGTTGTTTTCACCCAGGAGAAGAAGCGCTGATCGGCCGTTGCTGGGCCCATTTTAAAAACCGTTGTAACGTTTCCTTTTTATCCGCTTGGTTTTCAGACAGCACCTCGCTTACCTCGCCATGGCTCTGTGTGGGGGTGTCGGAGCCATGGCTTTACCCAGCGAGCTTATCGTCCATATATTCTCCTTTCTGTCCGACCGAGACAAGCTCCGGGCCTCGGCCGTGTGTTCTCGGTGGAGGGAGTGTCTCTTCTACCCGGCGCTGTGGACCGAGCTCAAGCTGCGGATAGGCGGCGGGCGGCTCGGCGGCGGCTCCGGTTCCGAGGAGACCCCGAGGCTGGAGTTCCTCATGCGGAAGTTCGGTTCTTTCGTGCGGGAGCTGCAGCTGGAACTCGCGCCGGTAGAAGGCTACCTCAGCCCCCTGAGCAACGACCCGTCGTCCGCCAGGATGGACCAGCCGACCGGTCCGGACGGCGACCCGCAGCTCTCCGAGCGATGGAGGGACGCCATGGCCACCTACTTGGACCAGGTGCTGTGTGTGGTCACCAGCATCCGCAACAACAGGTACCGTTACATTCGCTGTAAAAAAAACTATTTCCGTTGTGTTTTTGTTTCGGTCCATTTCATTGAATTGTGCGAATGTTGAATTCAAAGAAAATGAATCGTGAGGTAACATTTCAGTATTTGTTGCGTCGCATTAAGCTAGCAGCTAGCTAGCTTAGTTTGCTATAAACAAACCCTGACATTAGCCGTTACGTAACCAGGTCATGTCTTTGCAGTGCAGCTAGCAACCACTGTTATCTTTATGTATTTGAACACATTTTGAAATATTCTCTTTTTAATGTCCAGTTTTAACATTTACTGACGTCAAATAATACTGTATATGTGATGGAGGCGTCAGTGTCCATGACAAGTCTAATGCTCGCCTGCGTTTCTTTTGTTGCTGGTTGTGTTTTCCATGTTACACTGGTCTCTACATACCAGCTGATACAATGCTGAACTGGTGGTGGCCAGAGAAGGCTTTGTTGGCTGTGACTTGCTGATATCAGCACTGACACACACATATACAGTGTGTGTATATATATATATATATTTAGCTATAGTATGTCGTTGCACATTGTATAGTCTGATCAGCTATAAGGTGTCTAGATGACATCTGGCCTCTTGGATCATTTCTGCTGTGGACATTCTGTAAAACTTAACTCTTTTTGTCAAGATTTCTGATTTTAGAGCAAAACCTCTGTGAGGCCTTCTCCCACCTTCTCTATTATGCGCTTACAGTCCTTTGTAGTATTGAAATAGCAGTCATCCACAGCTGTCCAGTTCATGTCTTAGTTCTGCTGAGGGGGCGGAAACCACTTCTTTTGTCTGAATCCTTCTTATAGAGATGTTTCCATTCAAAAACTAGAACAGCACTCGGTAGCGTGCAAACCTCCGCTAAGGCCCAACAGTTGTTTATACCAGTCCCACTAATCTGTCTGAAGTTTTCAAGAACCATGAATTGTTCCCTGGGAAATCAGGGAAAATGTTGATAAATGCCCTATGTGAAAGGAATGCGAAAATGTAATGGTACATGGTTCATGGTAGGCCCTCATGGTGTGATGCAATGTGTGTTTCTTTCAGCAAATGCATTGCTCCCACTCCCCAGGTGCTGGTTCATGTTCAAAACAATGAGACAAGACACTCTTCCTTTAATGGGGTTTTTCCTCACTAAGTAGCTGCTGTACACAAGTCTGTCTAAGAATCTTGTAAAGCTTAGCTCTCAGCTCATTTACAGGATGTGGGCTGCATCAAACACAATTTCCACAGCACCTGCTGGGTAGACCATGTCGTGTGTGGCTGCATGTTGTTGATAATGCTTAACTAAACAGTTTTTAAAGCTGCATCTTTTAGCACATGGATTGTTCCTTGATTGTTGCTATACAGAGCATGTAAAAATAAAGGGATCAAGACAGCAGAGCAGACATAATGCTTTGCTGGCAACTCAGCGATGTACAGAACCAGGGTTGGATGAGACAAACAAAATGCCTACGTTTTGCCACATAAAGTAGTTTGGTTTGGAAATGGTCACACCCAACTCCAAGATTACCAGACATCCTCTATGTGCAGTGTCTGATCAAACCAGATACACAGCTTATACCAGCCTGACCAACTTAAAAAAATGTTGATCGATCAAAGATAATATGGCTGTCTTGTGCGATATGGAGGATACCGGTACAGATAGGTTGAGCTGTTTCTTTTTAAATTATTCATATGTGATCATCTAGACGTCACGTCCTTACCAGCTGCAACTGATGGTATTGTTATATGTGTATTTATGTGTGCATGGATGCAGTTGACATTTAACCTGCGAGTGCTGAATACATGTAATAATGTAGTGATGACTACTGAGTAATTACAAGGGCAACGTCAAGATATCGACACACGTGGCAGTTGTTGTGATCCAATCACCACAAGACAAAGTCATGGATCAATCTAGTATTGAATGTTTTTTTCTGTTTGTTACATTTCTGTGTTTCTAACATTGACTCTCTCGTTCTCTAGAAACCTGAAAAAGCTGACTTTGTATGGAGACACCTGTATTCTCCAGCAGGAGGGACTATTAGACAGCTCAAACCTGCACCAGATCCACCAGGGGGACAAAAAGATCAACGAGTAAGCACACTTAACGTAAAAACAATTTTCTGAGGAAAAAGATTCCAATTCTGTTGTTCATTTTGGAGCAGCAAAGAAGAAGTGATGTCGATTTTATCTGGGTAAAACTAATATAATAAGAGGTGGTATCGGATCGGTACATAGACTTAAGTACTTGTAGATGCCCGAACCGGCCTTTTCGTCAGCATTTCCGATGCTGGTATCAGTATTGGAGCAACTCTAATGTTACTTCCTTGATGTTGTTCTAAATATTCTTCAACTTTATAAAACTTTTAAACATACACATATTGTTGGATGCCCACAGATGGTTGGTACTCTTAATGGCCATTCCTTTTGTAATACAGCTCTTCTCATTCATAACCAGAACTGTTGGTTTGTTTCGTAAACCTGATGTTTGGTTGGTCTTGTTTTTCCCTCTTTACCTCTACGGTGTATTTTTAAGGATGAAATTTGTCTTTCATTTGATTTGGAATGGACAAATCGCCGGGTCTGACCTTGTGTGACCTTGTAGGAAGCTGAAGTCATGCTGATAAAGTTCTTTTTAGATAATTCCCCCTACCTCTGTTCATTAACCGGTCCCCTCTGCTATCTGCAGAATCCAGCAGTTGTTCATGGAGTTGCTGTCCAACAGCCGGCAGCTGAGATGGTTGTCCTGCAGCTTCATGCTGGGTCTGGTGACTCCCTGCTCCTTAGCCTGCCTGTCTAATCCTTCAGCTGAGACCCTGCGGCACCTCAGTTTACTGGACCACCAGCTAGGTATGTGTTTGTCTGGTATTTCACAAGCTTGGGGCTCACCACTTGATTAAATAGTTAAAAAATTACAGCCAGATTTGCACATTTTTGTTTTGTAACATGTCACGTTTCTGGAAACTGTCTTCAGGCCCCCTCATCTCACCATCAGAGTTAGATCGGCTCTCTAATCTTAATTCTTTGGCGCTGGATTTCTCTGACTGGACATCTGAGCTTTGTGGTCTGCTGGCGTCTCCAAGCCGAACTCCACTGCATCGCCTCTCCCTGCTGCTCAATGGCGCCGCCCTGGAGTTCAAATCGTTAGAAGGGACCGCTACAGAGGACGATTGGAAGGCACTGGTAATCTGTGATTTTCTAAGTAACAGTTGTTCTATTTGATGACAAGGCATGGATGTTTGTTGAAAATTACCATTTATCATTGAATTCATCAGTCAAGATAACCTGATCATCCTCAGGTCCGTGTGAGTGCCAACCTGCGAGTCTACATCATGGCCCTAGAGGTCGACAGCTCGGAGCTCCTTAGGGTCCTAAAACCAAGCCTTCCTCTGGTGCGCCTCCACCTCGACAGTTACAGCACACTGGTGACTGATGCGACATTGGAGCTCATCTCTCAGCAGTACAACAAAACGCTGACACACTTCCTGCTCCTGAGGGATGACCCTGACTTCCCTGACCTCAGTATCAATCGCAACGAAGACCCACTGGTCCTTTTAGCATGGAGATGTACTCAGCTGGCTGTACTGGTGATACATGGTGAGTTGAGCTTGTTGTTTGTGGAATATACAGTAAGTTGACAGTAGGGTTGGGTACCAAACTTAGTACTTTTAAGGGTACCAACCGAATTACGTCGGTACTACCGACTACCGATTTACATTGAATCAATCTGTGCCAAATTTCGGTACTTGTGAACGCATCTGGGTGAGAGAGTATATATACCTGAGGGAGAGTGAAAGAGAGAGTATATGCTAGATAAAGAGAGAGAAAGCAAGACCATGTGACTCACCCCTGGAACGTGATCAAAACAAGCTCATTTACGATCAGTCCACAGAACAATAGCAAGTCAATGGCGCAGACACCCAGGGAGCCATGCACGGCACCAGGGCACAGACCCAGGGACCGTCAGAGTGAGCACAGCCCGGCCACAGCTCCACCATGTTTGCTTACACTGTTTTGGATCTATTCTTACATGTTTGGACAGTAAAAAGGTTATTTTTTTACAGTTGTTACCGGCTCTGTCAGTGATTTACTGCTCCTCTCTATGTCTCTATCATTCATGCTGCCATCTCCTCCGGCTCTCCGTACATTGACAAAGCTTACAAATTCAGTTGTTTTTACCCATTCTGAGTTTACACGTGTCCGATCACACTGTTTGTGTGTGTGAGTGCTTGTGTGTGTGCGTATCAGTACGAGAGATGAACTGTAACGACTGTTCAGCTCTGCCTCGCAATTATCTATGCACGCAAAACCCTTGTCAGACTTTTTTGTTAGTCAGAGAGAGTAAAGTACCGGGAAAAAGTACCGTTGGGTACCGGTACCGAATTCCAGGTACTGGTATTGGTTCAAATGTGAATAGTCCCCAACTCTAATTGACAGGAGGTTCATTATGGTCTGTGCAGGGCCTATGTTTGATGGCATACAGTCATGGTTACAGTAGTTACATATTGTATAGTGTACCCATTGGTTCAGACTTGGATAGATCTGAGGATCAGTGGCGTCATCGTATATGTGGTAGCTTAAAGCTAAGGAGACCTACAGTGGTTATTTTATTCTTATCAATTAATCTTCATTCAACACCAAAATACTATGAGGTAATGAAGTTGTCTTGTCTGGTGTCACACATCCAGCAAATACAGAGTAAAATGTGTATTCTTAAGCAGTCATTTCTCTGGCTAGTAGAGACATTTATGCCCAACGTTACTTCTCCTTTTAGTTCTTTTGGGTTGCAACCCTCTCCTGAGGCAAATATCTGGCTCATTTACTCCACCATGTTTGTTGCTGGGCAGGTATTGAGGGGTGGATTATCAGAACTTTTCCACTGAAAACATCTACCTGCTATGTTTGGAGATGAGAACAATGATAGTGACTCAAAAAAATAGAGTTCCACTTATCAAAAAACAATCCAAAACAGTGTGCTGAAACAAGCTAAAGGTCTCGTAGTACTGAGGAGAAACACAGAATTGGGTTTAAATCTTTTGGCTTGATGACACAGAGCATTTGCTTCATTACTGAGGGACTGCAGTTTCTCTTGTGGGAGGCAACATCTCAATCATTAACAGATTTGCTTGGTTACTGTGGCCTGTTGTACACCAGCTGGTCTAGACATTGCAGTCAATATTTCTGTTATGTTAATGTTCCTTTCTTAACCTGCAGGCATTGTGTTTGTCTGGAATTAGGTCAAAGTTGCATCAGGGCTGATATATTAACATAAGAAAATTATAAATAAAGGAAAATGACAGGTTCTAATTAAAGTACATTCAGATTGATATTTTATTCATTTAATTATGATTTAACAACTAATGTTTTGTAGCTGTAGAGCTGTATATTACACAGATAGTACTTAATATTACTCAACCTCCCTCATCTTTATCTGTAGGTTACACTGTCTGGTCCCATAACTTGGTGGCCATCTCTCGGCTACGAGGTTCCAGTCTTCGCATCCTGACCGTCTCTGAGGAGAGCATCGACTTTGACCCCGACCAGTCGGTGTGCATGGAAGGTGACCCGGTCCACAACCTGGTCAAAGAGGTCTCGCTGGGCCTCGGCCGCGTCTGGCACCCTTGCCTGGATTCTAGCCTGGTTTTGTCCGAACCCACCCAGCAATTCCACCGTGAGCTGCAGGCTTTCAGCATGGGCATGTAGGCAAGGGGGCAACTCCAACACACCTTAGTCTAATCTGTTGTCAAGACCAGACCAGACCCACCAGGTCCAGCTCAGCTCAGACCTCTGAACCAGGCAAAAAGCAGACCCCCGTGAGAAAACTAAACCTAATCTATAAAGTTTATTCTTGTGAATTGATGTGAGCTGATTGTGTTTATTTTTATTTTTCGTGTTCAATTCACAGGGGTTTTAGCACACAAACATTTATTACCATTTCCAGCAGATTTCATAGTCATCCACTGGCATAGTATTTACTGAATAAATTATCCAATTAAGAATGTCCAAATAAAACTGGATATTATAATTGGCATTTAATCCTCTAACCAATGGCCAGACTTGAGTAGTGACAATTTTTTTTAATGTGTCTGCTAAAAGGGGTCATCCTGCTGCTTCACATGCCCTGATGTCTGGCATGGCCCAGGCTGGTCTGGTCTTGTCCACAAGTATTCAAGCTCGATGTCTCTGCTTCACCTTGATAACCTGCAGAGCCTCTGTATAATGTAACTTCAAACTGTTTTTTTTTTCTTGCCTTTTTTTTTTTCATTTAACTGTATTCCATCTCTCCCTGTGCTGTGTATAATCTTGTTTTTCCTCTGTGATGGTTCCCTTGCCTGTATAGGCTTTGTATGCATTTCAATCCAGATATATAATCATCCTGCTCACAGATAGAACAAGTGATGGGGCGAGATGATTTGAGGAGGAAGTGCGTATTCAGACACGTACAACTAGCTGAAGTTGTGAAACTATTTTTCTTTTCTTTTTTTAAACAATTTACTCTGTGTCGGTCTGTCTGCTCCACTCCAGCAAAACCTGGAGTTTGTAAACAGTTGATCAATCACTTCCTGGGTAATGCAACCTTCACTATTTGTTCTGTTGCTCTGAAAGAGCACCATGTGCGCGTGTCCACTAGTACGAGAGCCTTGCCAGCAGGGTGGGAATCTCCATCACAAAATGGCGGACCGAGGTTGGTGCTAATCAGTTTTAATGCAGTTTTCAGCAACAGCCATGTCAGTGCCATGAGTCAGGCTACATCCACATTAATACGTTGTCCATCAACTCTGCTATTTATACGCCTGGCGTCCAGACTACTCTTGAGTTTTAGACGCTGCTGGCCGCGTTTTAGTTTGAAAACTCTGGGGCCACATTTTAGTCTGGATGATCAGAAACAGAGTTTTCAAACGAAAACATAGTAGTATGGATGTAGCCTCAGATCATTTCAACTTGAGTGGCATTTCAAAGTTTAATGGTTTTATTTAAGGTTTTGAGCGCCTTAGTGATGGTGTTATGGAGAGAGATTGTTACACACTTGCCGCCAACACACTTCTTACCCAGCTCACTTGTTGACCTTTCGGGGCAATTTCGCCAGTCGACGGAAAGGAGCCTCGTCCTCTGACTGACATTCAGAGCCAAACTATGAAAATTTTGCCTGTTACAAGACAACATACCCCCACTGTGTTCTGTTTTGACCTGTAGCGAGCTGCTAGTAAACCGTTACATTTTTTTCTATATTCACCGTAATTATTGCTGCCTTTGCTTTCCTCTAGAGATCAAAACTTTCCAACTGGTGTCACTGGTTTCACTATAGCCCCTTTGTATGTCAAATCAAAGAAAAGAACAGCAGTTTGTGTCAAAATGTGAAGTGCTCTGGGGTTAAAACCATCTCCAAGCAGGTCTTTAACATTCCATAGAGGAAATAGGATTTCACTCCATAATGCCGTATATATCCATGTTTTGAGATTTCTCTAAGACTACTCTCATAGGCCATGCTAAAACAACACCAGTATTCTGTATGCACCGCTTCCTATGGTGGTGAATGCCAGCAGCACTGTAGGTAGGAACCAGTTCTCCTGGAGGAAAACATTTCATGATTAAGAACAGGGAAAAGAAAAGGCACTGAATGTAACTTTACTCTCTTCTGTTGGCCAGTTGTTTTTTAATTTTATTTGAGGCGAAGTGTATAGTTATATTTGCAGCAGAAATGCATTTCTCGCCACAACAGTTGGGGGTTGTTGAATAAGTGAGTTTGGACATTATAGGTTCCACTTACAGCCAAGACTGCATTTTTCACTTTTTTGGAAAAAAATGACACCTACAGCACAATGTGGTTTTGGGTTGTTTGTTGCGAAACGTATTCTCTGTCAGTCTCAGGTAGGCTTTTAACATCACCATGACCACGGCCTCAGTGGTGGTGGTGATGTTGTTGCATGGGGTGTGTGAAACAATCAGTTGAGTTAATGTGAGAAATAGTCCTCTTTTTTTTTTTTTCTTATTTCTTCTTGAGTCACAGTTGCCTTGGAAACAGCCCCTTGTTTTCTGGATCCAGTTGTTGTTGTTATTGATGATGTTGTTTATCTGCCATCTGATGAACCCTCACTCCGCCTCGGTCGGAGGGTCAACAAACCTAATCATACATTTGTTTTCAAAGATTAAGGTTGATAAAGACTAAAGAATGGCAAAAAACAATCTTGCTCATTGCACGTTTTATATCTCCAGTAGATGATGGGGGGACAGAGAGATGGGGAGTCCATCCTGTCGATAGAAGCCCTGCTGGGCCCAATTACTGTCTACCTGTTTAAAATCACTGAGTGGATGCCTTTTGATCTAATACTGAAATAAATATTGTTCAGGCTCAGTGGAAGTGCTAGCGCGCCATGATCATGAGTTAAGCCAGGCAATGTTGACAGAACATCTTGTGCTATGGAGAGATACGGAGTTTCAGTGTCACCTGTGAATGACTGGGCCCTGATCTGATGCTTCAGTGTTGGGACAGCTGTGGTCCACTGGTGTGTTATGAAGGCATTCCTAGGCTGAGTTGGTATTTTAACAGTAAAGTTGGATTGAGCCATTGGGCACCTACCTTTCATGAGTAGCCGCTTTTAGAAAAGTTACCATCTCAAATGTCTACAGCTCCGTTCAGTCTGAGGTCGGGGCAACGGCATCGCAGTCTGTGAAGGTCCATATCAAGGCCAATAGTTTACAAGGCTGGCTTTTCCGTGGACTAATGTGGAACCAGAGTTTCGCAGCATGGCAGCACCTTGCAGGTTCAGGATGAAACGCACCTTGTTATGGGCTACCAAATGTTTGGGCGTCCGTTATGGGACCTTGATGGTTCAGCCGTGATAATCTCTCTCGTCCTTGGTCCATATCTCAGGATGAATGCACTTTGGTACCAAGAGTTTCTTTTAAAGGCTGTCTGTGGCTTAGTGTGTAAAGCTGTACATTCAGAAGGGAGAGCAACACCAACATGAAGACATTCAAATTATATTGGGTTTTTAATCTTCCTCCTCCCTTCGGCCGTTGTTTTCCCCTCATCCTCATTTTATAGCTCGAGTTTATTGCTTTGTGTTGTTTATTGTCGTCAGCTGATGATAAGTGAAATCACAGCAGTTTTATGGTAGAATGTAATGTCAAGCTAGAGGGCTCAGCAAAGTAAATAGACTTTTACAAACCGATATTAACAAGCAGATTTTACAGGCTCCATCCCTATTCGCCGTGTGTACCCGCCTTTGTTCGCTGTCTTCTCATGTCTCCACATATTATTGGCTCCTCACAAGAAGTCAGATTTCACTGTTTGAGCCCCTATGACCGTGTTTCTACCCAGAATAATATGAGGGGCTGTGGTTTTACCAGATTCTGCTAGAGTGGATTAAAAGTTTCATCTCGTTTATATTATTTTCATTGAAGAATGTATTAAAATAAATTGTCTTCTTATCATAGTCACTTCCCATATGGAAACATTATTTATCAAAAGTTGATGGTTTAACTATTTGTGATATAGAAATATTTTAAGAACCTTTAGGCCACAGAATGCAGAGGAGTAAAAGAAAGAAAGTAGATAATTGCAGAATAATGTCTCTTTTTTTAATATATATTGCTTCTATTAGTTTGTTTCTTCACCAAAACACCAAACGTTTCGTGAGATGATGTGGAAATAACGCTGTGCAGAGAAAGAAGAGTTGAGACTACAGGCAAATGACTTTAGGGTTTGACACATTAGGAGAGGAATCAGTATAGCATGTTGAAAAATACTGCCAGTGGAAAAAAGAACCTGTCCCTGATCCCTGTGTGTCGTCACTAATCACTACACATTGAGCCAGTTTGTGCCTGAAAGCCTCTGGAGTTTCTCTTTGCTCTTCCCAAGTTACTGGCTTTGTGTTGTGTATTAGTCGTTGCTGTAATTTGTTAGTCCACTCTTTAGGGAGGCAGCGTTACAGTAGCTAGAGCTTTCAGCACACGCATATACATTTTTCTCAGAGTGTGCCTGGATTTTTTTGTGCAAGATTTCATGTGAAAAGTATATCCAGTAGAAAATGTGCAAATACAATGTTTTGAATGTGTATGTGAAGAAGATATCAGCAGTGTAGCCGTTGTATGTTTTCTGCGTTTGTGTGTGTGTGTGTGTGTGTGTATATTTAAAGGGGGAGGGTTTTGGCTTGCTCGTGTCCAGCAGCATAGTCTTATCACTTCTACTGCAGCAGGAAACAGGAACTGAAATCGTTTCGTTCTCAGGGTACAATCGGTTTTCAAAGCGCGGAGGAGGACGGAAAATAACAATAGCTCAGGCCGCTAACTCGCTCATTTGAATATTAGGAGTCACTGGATCGGTTCTTCTCTCCTTGATGTGTTTTAAGCTGCCAAAGACCACAGTGGAACAAACCTAACACAGACACAAGTCTAACTGAAGTGCCCGCACACACACACTGGCAGGAGGCTGGTCCAGTATTCTACTCTTCACCTTCTTTTTCTCTTTACTCCTTGTGGTTCCGCTCCTCTCTTGAGCCGTTTTGGAGGATGTCCACACAATTGGATGAGGACTTTCTCCGGAGGTTGCCTTTCACACATGAACAACGCAGCAGGAGATTCTCCGCTTAGACGCGTTCACAACAACACAGAAATCTTCTTAGGATTCAGGTGAGATGTGGTGCAGGCAGGGGCAGAACATAATGTAGAAATTCTACTGCGGAGATCATATTTTTGTTTACAACACATTGACTTTAGCGTAGGCCCTTAAACCAAAAGCCCTTTTGACGTCATTGTCTGCCTCTCCTAAGTGTATGGCGCCGCTTTTCATCCTGAGATATTTGTATTCGTTTTGGTTTTTCTTTTACTCAGTGGCGTGTTCAAAATGGCATCAATACGCCCACTCACTCGCGGAGAATCTCCTTCTGTGATCTCATATCGGCTCATTCTGACTTCCTCCAGAGTTTTTACTAGAGGGCTGACCTAAGAAACTCTGCAGCCTCTCATTTGCCTTCTCATTTACAGCCCCTCCGGAGAATGTCAGGAGGTTATTCAAAGTTCAATGCACGTCTGAAAGCAGCCTGTGTTTCCTCCTCTGACTACGACCACTCTGTTTTTTGTGTGTCCAAACACTGGCCTTGATGTAATATGGAGAAAACTGTGCTGGACTGGATGAATCGTCAACAGTCCTTGTAGATCAAGTCCAAAGCAGACCTGTGCACAAAGGCCTGGCTAATCTGTCGTGGCTGTATTGAATTACATATATATCCAACATATGTTATTTAATATGGGTTTGCAGAATTGTTGCACATCATGAATGCCACTCAGGATATACATTGCATGTTGCCGTAGGATCACAAAGCAAAGGAAGTGCAGTGCAGTACAGTTCTGCAGCTGTGTGCTCTCTTCCATATTTCCTCCCCCCTTTGTCTTTTCTCCATCACCTGTTCAACTGTGAGGAGTGAGTGAATGTAAAACTAAAGGTGAGGAGGACGAAGAGTTTGGATCTATCTCAGAACACATCAGGGACCAAACACTCTCCTCAGTTTCAGGACAAAGGCCCCTGTGCTTGATGTTTATGTATTGTTTCCTGCAAGCCCGTGGCCAGGGTCAGGTTTGATGGAAAACATTTAGTCCTGAGCTGTTGGAGCTGTAAAAAAAATTGCTGCTAGAGATCTGCTAATAAGAGGACATTCCACATAGGGGGTTGCTCAGGCCATCTGACTAGCAAACAGTCTACTACAAGAAAATTAAACCCTCTCTATTTTTTTATATTTATTTTCGAATGGTGTGATTTTGAAGGGATCAGAGATGCAGCTAGTACTGACAGTCACACCAGATCACCAGCTGGTCTGAGCAGAGCAGAGGTGTGATACCATTTCGAAAGTGGTTGATATAAAGTGTCACCATTTCAAAGGTCAACTGTGTTTCTAACATGCGTTCCTGCAATGCCAAGCTTTGCTTTCACTCGATGCTTCGATGCATCCCGAGGCCATTTAAGGGCCTTTTGTGTCGGGTACACAAAAGGTCACAAGTGAAAGCACGCCACACTGACTGTGCTATATATAAAGTCGAGTTACTCTTTCCGTGAAATCAGTTGGTTTCACTCGTTGAATCAATCTTCCAGTTAATAAACGTCACAACCCGGGAAGATGAGCTCAGTCTGCGTATTTAGCACACACACAAATACGTACAGACGTCAATGTACATGTTCACGATGGATACAAAAGGGCACCTGGCGTCTGGGCTGGACTTATTTTTACACCGTATGCAGACAGGGGTTTGTGTATGACAATGTTATAATGTGTAAACACATAGACTGACACACAGTGAATATTTTAATGAGTTCTTCCATGAAAGTGACAGGTAGAATACTAGAGCAGAGACAGGGTTTCAGTTATTCAGGAGACCATTACCAGCAGTTAGTGTAAACGCATGTGGTTGCAGCCAGGTCGATATGCCCCTTTTGAGTTGTTTATGTTCTTTTTTTTATTTTGCTATGTTTTTTGTGCTGTTTATATGCATTCATAGAGAATATCCTGGAAGATAGCAGGGCCCCCTGTGGCCTGATGGGAAATTGAATCCACAGAGCTGGCCTCTTAATGTCATCCATCTGAGACAGTTGGTGTTGACAGCTTATTAAAACTCAGTGTCATGATCAGAAGATCTACAGGGATCTGGGTTTGTCTGTCCGACCAGGCCCTAAGACAAACAGCAGAGTTTGACACGTTTGTGCTTGTCCTCAACAGCCAATACTAATCTCACTGACATGGACAGAAGTGTGACTGTGTGTGTTTAGTACCAAAGCAGCAGACTGTGTTAGATCTGCATCAGTCTAAACACAGGCTCAGAGCCACAGACACGCAGATCAGACATGACCAGTTTCATTTCCACTTGAATCACTGCTCAGACTCAACTGGAGAGGTTGTGATTTTGACTCTCAGGATGTTGATGAAAGTAAAGTTGAAAATAGCGGTAGAAAAGAGGTAGTAAGATGGTCGTGGGCCTAAAACCTTCCCTAAACAAGATTCAGGGAAGAGGTAAATGTTTATGAAAGGATTAACATGACGAGACAGGGTTTCCTCATCACAATGTGAGTTTTAAGACTCTTCCTGTCTCTTACATTTTTTTTATGGAACGGCTAAGATCGTAGACTACTACCAGTAACATGCAAGACGTTGAATGAGCTCACTATAGGGCTGGACTCAGGCGGGAATGTGAAGAATCTGATGAACATCCTGATATATGTTTCTGTTACTTGGAGAAAAACACTGGATGTGCATCACACTGGTATGAAATCAGTCCTGTGTAACAACAGATAAGATAGATGTGTATGAGGCGAGTTTATGACCTCAGTGAAAGGGAGGTTCTGCCATCAGCAGCAGGCCACACTGAGACCTTTTAGAGGAAGTTCTTATTCTCCTGTTTTCAGGTTTCGCCATAGCTTTAGATCTCAGCGGCTCTGATGTTCCTGGCGAGTAAACAAAGTCTTTCTTGTCGAGTCTGGAGAGCCAAACCTCCTAATTAGCCAGGCAGGCCTGCTGCCCAGTCCAGCCTCACAACTATGCAAGAGGAATGCATATAATCCACACTCTTTTTGTTTTTGTTGAGTTTTTCTTTCTCTCACTGTCACGCAGTAGAAATGAAAATGTTACAACTAATAAGAACTTGCAATGACAATACTTGGCCTTATGATTTGTGAAATCTTATCATTTTGTTTTAAGATCTTTTTGATTCTGGTCAGCCAGCCCAGTGACAGCATCGGTGACGGCGGGCTCACTCTTGGTCTCTGTGAGACTGGCTAGATGGCCCCAGTTTTATCGTGGTACGAATGTTGTGCATTTGTTTAAAATCAGGACAGTTTGCAATAACAGCAGTCTTACTAGTGGCCACAAAGGGGCACAAGCAGTGCTGACAGCGCCCGGCTGCATCTTTAGAAAACCATAGAGGAAGAAATATAAACTATATAAATAGATATATAAACTCACATAGTGCATATTTGTATAGGTATCAACAATGCATTACCGTGGTATACTCTTATGCAACACATGTCCGGGTTCAATTTATGAACGTGAAGTATGTTATTGAAATCACGCAGACTTTGTAAATCAG
This sequence comes from Hippoglossus stenolepis, assembly GCF_022539355.2. Taxonomy (NCBI): domain Eukaryota; kingdom Metazoa; phylum Chordata; class Actinopteri; order Pleuronectiformes; family Pleuronectidae; genus Hippoglossus; species Hippoglossus stenolepis. The sequence goes on along the minus strand of NC_061492.1, from coordinate 20,870,624 downwards.
AAGCTATGTTGTTGTGTGTGTTTTGCAAAAATGGTTTTACCATCATTAATGTTGAATATTCAGAGCGCTATGTTCCTGTGTGACTGTTTGTTCAAGTGAGCACATAGCAGCGGGTTTTACTCTTTCTGTAAGCGGGGAGCCAGACGTAACCCAAAATACAGCTGGACCAGATTTCATAAACCACGGAGCATACGTCAAATACCTTTTTATTATTGTTCTAAAACCTACAAATCTGATCTGTGCACAGCTTTTAAAACATATAGAGTCTAGTTTCTAACTCACCTCTGCATGTTTCAAGCAGAACTAGATGTGCTCCCACTTGATTGGTTCCTCAGCAGCATGGATTAGCATGACTTGTTATGACCAAGAAACGAGGAGTTCCACCACAACTAGTGTTCTTTTAAAAAAACATTTTAGTCGTGAAACTGAATCAAAGACTGAAGTCTTATAATTAAAGTCTGATTTGAAATCTTCCCAGCTGTTTATTGGATTAGTCTGCAGGAGAAGATTTTATCAGTGAGAACAGTGTTGATCCATGGTTCTGTTGTAGAGAAAAAAGAGGACGTTTTACAAACCTCTGTGTAAAACCTCTAAACTGGCAGGTGGCGAACACTTGTGGGGTCAACTTGCTGAACGGTGATTTGAATCAATGTTGAATGAATGCTTCTCTTCTTTTAGTCAGTGAATAAAAGCATTAAAAAGTCACTTGGTTTCATTGTCTTATTGTTTCTCTACCTGCTGTGTTCAGCTTCAGGTGCAATTCTGGTAATAGAGTACACCGAAGATTCCCAGACCAGTTTGTTTAGAGGTTTCATTTAGCATCACCTACAAAACATTAATGGAGAGATTTTGTTACAGAGGTCTTACTGCTGATGCTAATAAATGATTTACATTACTGATTATACAATAAGCATATATCTATGATCTACTAAGGATTTAAAGATAATACATGAATACAAGGTTACTAATGGAGATGGAAACAAACAGGATGTCCTAACTAGATGATTCACTAACCAGGTTTTGGGAACTTTTGGGGGTACATGGAAAGATTGTGTTTGGTTTATTAAAGTCTATAACACATAAAGTGCCTCACGACATCCTTAACCCTTAACATACATGCTGCAAGACTAAGAGTTAAAAAATATCTAAAAGTAATATTGGGAGGATTGAAACGACCAACTTCCACCATGACATGACATGAGGTGGAGTGGATCTGAACATATATACCAAACAAATAAGACTGACCCTGCCAGTATTAAGGCTCATTAATTGCAAATCCTATACATTTTAAGTCATAGCTATCCACTTCACAAACCATATATCTGTACATAACCTTTTTTAAAGTTCCAGGTTGCCATTGAATCATGAGCAGACTCAACGAAAAATAAAGATGATGGAATACATGTCTCTGATAATTGAGTTTGCATAGAAATGAATAGAAATCAATGGCTGCATTGAACTGTGGGAAAATATGTAAAAAAACAAAATGTGTAAGTATATGATTTCTACTTCAGGAAACAAAATCTGAAAACACAGTTGTTTGGTCTTTTAAAGGTAAAGTGTCTCCCATAGACTGAATATCAAAATGGAAGACACGACTGCTCCCTAAAAGTGAAGCCAAAGCATCTCATTCGCCACCTGGTGTCAGGCTGCAGTATAGGTCATAAATCCCAACTCCTCATTGTTGGTGGATGGGACATGGATAAATCTAAAAAGTCCAAATAAACATCACAATTTTATTTTAATCAAAGATGGTTTTCTGTCTTTTTTAGATAGTCCCACTGATGTTTGTTCAAATGATATGTTTTGGTTTTGATTAGTAATTTGATGATATAAAAACTGCGTGAAACGTCATTATTGACGGCTGAGATGATTCCGTTGAGCGTGTGTATTGGTGGGACCATTCTCAATAGTTCAGAAACAATATTCTGTCTTATAAAATTGATAGTGTCCAATTTAAAACCAGTTCAAATAAATACATTTTGAAGATGACGGGTTTTAATGAAGGAGTGTTTGAGTTTTTATGATCATAACTGTGTAAGAGTGTTTGGGAAATGTACAGACTGCTAACCACTGTACCATGGTACCAGCTGCTATCAGCTTTATACTCAATCAGAGATCGATGTATTTGTCCTCACAGACTCCATCACAACGCAGGGTTGTGTATTGTTTGTTTTTTTAACCAGTACCAATGCTAAAACGATACTTTTAAAACAGAAAAATGTCAAAATGCCAGAACTGAAACACAAAACAACGGTTGATGATAAGAGCAGCGTTTTTATTGCTAATGGCAAATAGGAACTTGAAATGTATAATACCTGTGAACAGTTAAAAGCATACTTAATTTAAACATATAGAAATGAGTGAAAAAGTCTTGACAAATTTATATTAAAAAATCACATCAATAAGAAGAACAGCTGACGAGGGGTGAACCCTAATGCCGCGTTCCATTATAACGCGGAGTCGGAGGTTGCAATAGGAACGCCCGCTCAAGTCGGAATTTCGACTCTGTAGGTCCTAGATGGCCGCTGCATGTATTAACAGCAGTGAAAGCTGTAGTGTTCACTGCAGGGCTTTCCCCCCCGCGTGAGGAAGCCACAGGACACACTTGCAAATGAGATTCAACCACTGTCGCCATGACAACAAAACTGGAAACTAAAAGGCAAAATGGTTGGTTGGTGACGAGCGAGGGACAAGAGGTGAATGGAAAGATACAGACAGATGGAGACGGACAAAAACAGATAACAAGGTCTGTTGGTTTACCCTTTGTTCACACTGATTATTAAGTACCTTGTTTTTTTACTATCATAGAAATACGAGAGGTTTAATGTAGTGTAGAGGCAAAACTGTAGCATCCCATGGAGTTCCCAGCCCATCCAGTTTTATTAAGACACTATAATGGCACACAATTAGCGGATGCCAACGGTCAACAGTCCCCTTATGAAACAACATTTAAATTCACCAGAGATTTTTATGTGGATCTGCACCACTTGCACACACTCATAAATATCAGTTCCCTGAACATGCCTAATTGTTTTCATCACGATCCACGAGTTAACGTACTGGATCCTTCCACCAAGCTTCATGGTAATCTGTCCTGTTGTTTTTGAGTAATCCTGCTGAATAACAAACAAACAAATGCCAATGAAAACATAACCTCCTTGGTCTTCATTCTCAAATGGAGGGTTTAGTCTTGAGCATCACAGTCATATCATTTATGCTCATAAACCTCCTTTGAAACAACATGGAGGTAGACACGCAGGCAACAACCACACCTTATTTACCCACAGCCAGTAAACAACTCCATGATCATTACTGTGTAATTAGATGAGTCACGAAAATCTAACAAGACTCTTACAGTGAAAAGTAAAATGCTGCTAAACTGACCAGCTGCGGGTACAACAGCTGGTCTGAGGTCTGATCAGGCTGCTGAATTCAGTAGGAATTATGCAAGTGGATGTTTGGCAGGTTTGTTTGCATCCAAACACACGTCCCCACACACACTGATGAAACAGGTGAACCCAGTGGCTAATCATTTATAGCTTGTTTTCTGCTTTAGCTCAGACAAAGAGCTCGTTCAGGTCTGGAGAATCCGACTATAAGATTATCATGCCGCTGTGACCCAATTAAAGTGAAGCAATCCCAGATTTGTGTGGCTGCCATGGTTACCAGTAGGTGACAAACAAAAAATGAAATCTGTCATCCCCAACTCATTAATGAAAAAATGGCAGGAGGGGGATTTGAGAAGTAGGATTTCTGTTATATAACTGGGCAATGACCTTAATACGTTTGTAGGTGTCCTGTTCATCAAGACCAAAGACTTACACAATGTCACCGAGCTGTGTCGGACATTTCTGTGTGTTGAGTGGGAGAAAACAATGATATTGATACTATTGTAACTCTTGCTAGTCTTTGAATCTCTACAGTGGAGACATAGATGCCATTTTGAGTGCAACAAGCCTTTTCACGTACCTTCTGTTGACAGAGTGCTGGCAAATAGAAAATGGAAAGAGAGGACTTATAATGAAAGATCATTTACTCATCGGGCTTTACCATGAACTGTTAAACATGCTTTTAACTGATCTAAACAAGGACACATAGCCCAGATTCCCATGATCTGATATTCCTAACAGGAATTTTTAATGATTTTAAATGACACTAAACATTTGACAAGAGTTTTGAGATGATGAGGTGTTTGGCAGATAAAGAGGGGAATGTGTGTTGTTAAATGTTGCAAAGAATTACTGTGTGGATTACGGTTAATGGTGAATTTCCCTTAAAAGCTGCCTCATAATGTGATCGACAATATACTTCAACTTAAAGGCTCCTCTGCAGCTCAGTGTTTGAACACATGACATTACATATTGTGTGTTCATGCACACTGTCACCTTGCATTTGGCACTCACATTCATGTAACACACACACACACAGGTTTGTGCAGCTCTTCTTATTTGGACTTTGCAGACTTCCATTCGTTACGGACATCCTAACCAAAACTTTATCCCTAACCTTAATCTAACCACCACCCACTTATTACCGATAATCTTAACCATGTCTAATTCACGCCGAACTCGAACCTTAACCTAACCACAATACACATCTTACCCCTAACCTTAACCAGGATCTCAGAAATGACATTTGCCTCTTTAGGACCAGGCTCTTGTCCCCATGAGGTTGACTGGTCCTGACAAGGTCAGTGTTTATACCTAAGGCACACAACTGATGATGTGTCCCTAACATCTGCTGGTGATCCCAGACATCTGCTTGTGGATGGCAACTTATCATCAAACTAGCGGGAAGACCTTCAGATGTACAAGGGATACTCATCATCTTGTCCTGTGTTTTAAAATCATATTTAATGTTGCTGATAATTCAGAGTTGGTTTGCAGTTTGTGATACAGTTCAAAAGGATAGAACCTGGCTGTCAATGGCTAAATGAAACGCTCATACACTGATGCAGGGAAAATAAAACAACATACTTTCTCCTCTCCTGTTCTAAGTACGATCTCTGAACCCATCTTTAATATCTCTGAAAACATGCCCGTGTTTCTCGTTTTAAGACAGTGAGTTTATGTACATATATTACTTATTCCAAGATTCTAAATGCTGTTGTTCAGTGTTGATTAAATGCTTGTCTATAGGTAGCACTAGTAATAAGTAGTCATAAATCTTGAGTGGACTGGCTGCTATAATACAAGTAATGGTATTATGATTCCCAGCTTCAGGATAGATTCATATTTGCCATGTTTGGAGCTTCATTTCCCTTTAGCAAGGTTTACTTCAGTAAGTAAAATTAATATAATATATGAATTATATATATATATATATTTATAAATTATGTACATAGAATATTTCACTCATCACATCACAACAGCCTCTAGAACCTATTAGTAGCTTTAGTCGGCCTCATCTAGTCCATGTGTATGTGACAGATGTGACTTGAGCAGCAGGTGGCGGTAATGCGCCACAGCTTTTCATGTCAGCTTCATTTAATAAAGAGAAGAAGTTTGAAACGTAGAAGAAGGAAGAACATGTGATACGCGCAAACTGGAAGCAAGATGGCGGTGGTAGTGCGGAGCTTGCAAGACCAGCTCGAAAAAGCCAAGGAAAGCTTGAAAAATGTGGACGATAATATTCGCAAATTAACCGGACGTGATCCCAATGAATCGAGGTAAAATTCCAGAGATCGTATTTAGCCTTTGGCTGCTTTCTTGCTATAAGCTAAGAATATTGCTAGCGTCCAAACGACGCGGCTAGCATGAGTCGGTCAACTCGCTAGCTAGCACACACACACGCATACAATTGTTTTGTCCCAGATGAACCTACACGTATGTCCACACTGGATACTTACACAAACAAACATAGTAAACAAACTGTGAATGAAAAATTACTCTTAACACTGAAGTAAAATGTGAATCAAATAAGTTGGTTGAGCTAATGCTAGGCCTCGTAGGAGGCGTTGTCTGAGTGGTTCCAAAAAGATGCCTGTCTGGGAATGTTAAGTATTTCCGCCTTTAACAACGAGGCCACACTCAAAAAGCGTTGTTTACTTTTATTATCTGTTGTTAGTGAGTAGATCAACAGGGTTTGTTGTTGCTTGATCTTGTTCCCTGTTGTGTTTTCAGGCCGGGCCAGATCCGTCGGCTCGGCGGCCCCATGGCAGGCGTCGGAGGAGGAGGAGGTAGAGGCAGAGGAGTCAACCTGCTCAGGTAAAACTTGGCTCTGGATGGTCGGTGTCTAAAATAAAAACACAGCTGGAACTGACAGTGGTATAGAGTTGTATTATAGCCTTTTCTGGTTATAAGACTAATTATTGACAGCATTTTAAATAGACTCTCAATCACCACAAAATAGAGTCAAAAGTGATTTTGAATCAACTCTGTACACAAACAAAAATGGAGAATTGTGATTTTCAGGGCCGCACCTCATAAACTGGCAACTAGAATGTCACTCAGTAAAGTTTATACCTTCAGTCTCCTAAAATTCTCCTAAAAATAGTGTGAAAAAAACTAACTCCCCCGATCCTTATCATTACCAAACATTTAATAGGTTCTTTCCTGACCCATACCACATCCTTCCACCAAGTCAGGGCTTTCTCTGCAGTTTGCCTAACGCACATGCACAATGCAGCGGGAGATTCTTTGCGCAGACACCTTCACAACAGCAACGTATCAATTCTGCTACGGAGATCACATGATTTGGTTTCATCACATCGACACTAGCGCCGGCCCTTCTCACCACAAACTGTAGACATCTTCGATGGTGTCTTATACATTTATGTCACCGCATTTTCATTTACTGCATATTGGACGATGACACACTTTAATTTGTCTGGACTCACTGGATTTGAAATTAATCCTCCAGCCTCACTTGTAAATGTGGTCTTTAATCTCTTACTGTTCTTTTTCAGGCGCAGTCTCTCAGAAATAGGAAGCGGCGGCCCTCCTGCCAAGCAGAGGGACATCGAAGGAGCCCTGCTGAGGTGAGCACCTGATTTTTTTAATTACACATCAACTTTACATACAAGGTGTAGCTGGGTATCGCCACTGATTTCCCAAATCAATTCGAATTTCCCAAGGTTTTGGATTTCTGATTCGATTCAGTGTACAATTGAACAATTTTGCTTCGATATGAAATAGATTTTCAATGGACTAAAGCTGTAAACGGTGCAAGAAAACTTCAAACCTCGCTGCATTATTTAAAATATTATGGTCGGCCTGTCTTGATAACAAATCCAGTGATTATGATAAATTCTCTAATACTCATAATTTTGAAACCATTTTATACCATTGATTCTTGTCTGCTTGTTGCTCTTCACACACAAACTGATTATCACATTTATTTAGTTATTAATCGATGTCGGGTCATGAATCCGGATTGTTGTGGTCATTTTACCCTGATGTCCTGGCTGTGCGTGGCAAGGGAACTGAGTGATCAGGTCCTAATAACTTTTGATTAGTGTTGGTGTTAATTGGTAAATTGTGCGCTGGTCAGCGGGATTGTGGAGCGAGGCCACAGGAATCTGCAGCACGGTACAAACCAGTCTCTGCTTCTGCTCTGATCCTGAAGCCGCAGTGCTCATTTTGCAGCGGCGGGCCGTAGTGGAAACCATATATTATGACTTAATGTTGCCACTGTTCAACAAATTAGACACAAGCACACACTTTCAAGTAAACAGACTCAGCCCATCTCTTCTCCACTGTGTGTGTGTGTAAACTCCATCTCACTCCGTCTTCAGCCTTACATATGAGATGAGAGAATTGACGCACTAAAATGTTGACGCTTTTTAGTAAAATGGAGTCACTCATTGGAAAAGGCATGTATTAAAAGATCGATTCCTCCTTTTAATGAATCGATATCGGCTTCTTTAGATTGATTTAAATCGGAGAATAAATGTTTTTTTATTTTATTTAAATGTTTTCTTAAACCCGACCCTAATGCAAGGTCATGATGGTGAAACATTTGCATATAAAAAAGAGATCGGGAAAATAAACTTAGAGCTAAAGAGGTAAAAGAATCTTGAGTTAGTGTCAAGGATTTTGGTGTCAGCTTTTGCTACGAGAATAACATTAGATTTGGTGAAAGAAACGCTGGCATAATATGATTTATATATTCAAAGTTCTAAGTATGTTCTATATAATTAAGTGTAAAGATGCCTCTTGTTGATGAATGTGGGAATCTTAAACTGGTTTATGTTCGTGTGGCTTTAACACTTCCTCTGGACAGAAAGCATTGAAAAAAATATGACAATCCTGTTCTTTGATTTTGTCATGCTGCTGCCTCAAGGCTATTTTTTGTTTTCTTGTGAGCAGATCACACCCCTGGCTATATTTGGCTTTCTGACAGATGATATTAAGGTGCTATGTTTAGGTGATAGTTAAATATCAGTCTCTCATGTTGGTGTCTGTCTGCAGGCTGGCGGGGGACCAGAGGGCCAGGAGAGATTTGCGCCACGACAGCGACGCCGAGGATGACGATGATGTCAAAAAGGTAAGGATCATGTTGCTGTTCATAAGTGCAGCCTGTGGATATAAAGTTTTGACCGTGTAATCAGGGGATGGAAATTGTTAAGATTATTTGTCCAGTTTTTTTTAATTGATTCCCTTAATGCATCCTGATAAATGTTCTGTGTGCTGCTTGGTTGGGAGGCAGCAGCACTTACAAGTAGTCTTAAAAACATGGTATTTATGGAATTCAAGCCCATGTTGTGTAGAAAGATTATTTAGCCTTATGCTGGTTTTCATCCTTACTTGAGAACCTTTTTAGAGACATTACAACGTTTTCCTTTAGCTATGACTCTTGTAGAGTTTCAGACTGAGTTGACAAATCAGTGGTTCAGAAAATTTGGAACCAGTATCAGGAATTGGTTCTTGATTCCCATTCGTAGTTATGACAACATTGAGTTTCTTTAGATTTTGTTTTATTTTATGTTTTGACTGGTTATTTGACTTTACAATGTCCACTCATTTTCAATATCAAAGGACCTCTCAAAGGACTGCTTAAACTGTCCCATTTTGTATGTACCAAGTATTTTTGTGAATTGTCTCATGTTTTACAGTTTATTTTTTTAAATATCGACAATGGTAACAACTTAGTTTGTCCCGTTTTCTCCTCACTTCAGCCGGCGTTGCAGTCGTCTGTAGTAGCTACCTCCAAGGAGCGAACACGCCGAGACCTCATTCAAGATCAGACCATGGATGAGAGGGGCAAACAGAGGTAGGTCAACATGCCCTGAACAGGCTGTACATACAGATGCAATTTTTAACTTGATGAGATTAGTTTCGTCGCCCCTGCAAATAGTGGAAAGGGGGAAAAACACCTTAAATCAAAGGGTCAACACTGTCATTTTGTAGCTGAGAATTTCAAGTGTGTGTGATGGTGAGTTTGTTTTCCTTGTCAGGAATCGGCGTATGTTTGGCCTCTTGATGGGGACCTTGCAAAAGTTCAAACAGGAGTCAAACGTCTCTACAGAGAAGGTGAGGAGATCTTTCCAGTTAATGTAGTTTTATGTGTGCATTAAGAATCATTCTTTGAGTTAGCAAATGTCATCCAACAAGGCAAAGACAATAAAATGCCCTGAGAATAATTCAGTGTGATGGTTTCACTCAGTTACTGTTTCAGATGGTTTTTAGTTAAGAGTCACTGAACTCTTTTGTTGTTAAGGTGTGTGCTTTGATTTTTAGAAAATGAAAAGTAATGGATGTAAGCATGACCATAGTGGGTATCCCTGTGCTAAAAGTGTTAATTGTATTGTCTCTATATTTTGTAAATCAATATTTAAGAAAGATACATTTCTGATTTCTACCCATTTTCACAAAACTATCTACAAGTATTTAAACTGACTTTACACAAATTATTAGTAAATACGTTTGGTTGGCTTTCAATCATTGTTCTCGTCGGCTGTTGATCCATTTTAATAAATTTCCCTCTTATCTGCAGCAAAAGAGGCGCACAGAGATCGAGCAGAAGCTCGAGGTTCAGGCTGAAACAGAGAAAAAAAAGGTGGAGAATGAAAAGAAGGAGCTGTTTGAAGAGAGGAGAGCCAAACAGACTGAGCTGAGACTACTGGAGCAGAAGGTCGAACTAGCTCAGCTGGTAAGAAAGAAGTACAGTAAATAAAATGGTTACTGAAGTTCTCCCAAGCCTTTTACAGTTTCAATCTGAGTGTCATTGACCGATCGTTTTCTTCTGACACAGGAATATGTCGTCAGCCATCAGCTTTGCGTGTGCATTATAATTTTCATTCATTTCAGTCCAGGGAGCATCTAAGAGCTATTGTAATGCTAAAGAACAGCTAGTGGAAAAGAATTGTATTTGCATAAGCAAATTCACTGACAGTTATACAGGGTGTCAAAGAAAGATTTAACCATCTCATTCTTCCATCTACAGCAAGACGAGTGGACCAGCCACAACAATCGTCTGGTGAAATACATTCGCACTAAGACGAAGCCTCACATATTCTATTCCCCTGGGAAAATGTGCTCCGCAACACAGAAACTCCTCGATGACTCCACCAAGAAACTAAATGGTCAGTAGGGCTGAAAGCATCTGTGTTTTTTATGTGCAGATCAGTTTGTGTCTTTACTAGTGGCAGATGTTGGTCACTCTGTAACCTCTGAATCTTTGTTTCTTTGTAGTTGTGTTTGAGGAGAGGCGTGAGGCTTTTGCCGAACACCTCATTAAGATGGAATCGCGCCCCCGGCGACAGCCAAACCGTGACCAGGACGGCAACACTGCGGCAACAGGGATGGACCACCCAACGGAGGGTAAGCCAGCAGGTCAGGTAGTCAAGGTTACAGGTAACAAGGGAGATGCAGAGATGGAGGAAGAGGAGGAAGATGATGAGGAGGAGGATAGGGGAAAGGAGAGGGATAGAAAGGTGATGGAGAAGGATGAGGGGGAGGAGAGAGAGGAAGAGGAGATGGATGGGTTGAAAAAGGCAGCTGAAGAGGGAGAGAGGATGGAGTTAAGTGAGGTGGTTAACAGGGAGACAGAGAAGGAGGAAGAAGAGGAGGGAGTTAATGGTAGCGGGGAGCAGAGGGAAATGGGAATCAAGGAGAAAAGTCCAGGGTCAGAGGAGATGGAGGTTGAGGGCAAGCAGGGGGATAGGAGGAAGGAAGAGAAGGTAAAAACAGACAGTAAACAAGAGCCCACAGACTCCCAGAATGAAAAGACCCTAGACACCCAGTCCTTTGAACCAACTAAAGCCAGCCAGGAGGCACCAGACACCAGTCAGCAGCCCCAGCCCAGCCCCTCTGCAGAGGAGCCAGCAGAACAGCCCTCTGAGACCACTGGGGCCTCGCCTGCCCCTAAACCCCAAGCAGCCTCTGCCATAGTTGGGCAAGTAATGATCACCCCTTGCTTAGAGGTCCAGGACTCAGCAGCTGAGAACCAGGCTGCAGAAGGGAAATCACAGCTGAAAGCCCCACAAGCACAGCTCGATTCCCAGGAGGCTCCAAGCACCACCAGCCCTGCACCCCCCAAGGAGAAAGACAGCAGCGGGAGAGGAAGGAAGAAGGAAAAGGAGTCGAAGAAGGGTCACAGCAAAAGCTCCTCCTCTTCCTCCTCCGGCTCATCCTCCAGTGGAAGCTCCTCATCTTCTTCTGGATCCAGCCGCTCTTCATCGTCCTCCTCGTCATCTTCGTCCTCCTCGTCCAACAGCAGCAGTCGCAGCCGAGACGGTGGTAAGCGCAAGAGGCGGCCATCGGACAGAGGCGGGGACAGGAAAAAAGGAGAAGACAGGAGTCACCGTAAGCGAGGAGGGAGCAGCGGAGGTGGAAGAGACTCGAAGGCATCGAAAGAGAGGAGAAAGAGGAGGAGTGATGAGGGGAGGGGCAGGTCGTCCCGGAGTGAAAGGGAGCATAAAGATAGAGACAGGAAGGAAAAGAGACGCTAATCTAGTACTCATTCAGCCTCTGTGCAGTGACACAGGAAATTAAAGCTCCAGTGATTTCATGCCATGAGATGATGGAAGTTTTAAACTGTTTATTATAATTTCACTTTTTTCACATAAAGGCCCAGTGGTAGTTTTAAAGCAAGTCGATTTAAACCAAACTGAAACATGGATGACTGCTTATTATTTTCTTCCAATCGTAAATTCGCCTTTTTAGTCACGGTGGTGCATCTGGCAGGGCTGCTCCTCGCGCTGTCTCTAATTGGGCTCCTGGCGACATAGATTTGAGGTAGGACAGGCGCAGTTTTAGTCGTGTCATTTTAAATCCGGATGATTTGTTCTCTTGGTCTGACTGGGTTTTTTACGGAGGTCTTTTTTGGCGCCACAGTGACCAGATGCTTTTTGAACGTTTTCCCTTTTTGTTCATCTTAATCCTCATGCCATAGGCCGGGGTATCAGTGGTTATGCTAGCAGTGATCAGTAGTTGTGTTTTTCAAGTTAATGTGAAAACACTGTTAATCCCCATTTGTCTCCACTGTTTGATCGATGTCATGGCCGTCGTATCCTCATCACATGGGTACACGTGTGATCTGCTTAAATACTGTTTTTGAATCTGTTTCTCCATGTTTAGTTTTTTTTGTACCAACTGATGAAACGCTTCTAATTAAAGTTGAGATATTCGTGGGAATGTGTGTTATATTTGAAATCAAAGTAATTATTTTCATTTAACAGTCATCTATAGGGTCTATAAAACCTCACAATGGTGAAAAAAAATTCACATCACAATTAGAATCCACACTTAGTTTTAAAATGCTTTAAAACAAAGGCAGAAAGTTCAGGGTTGAAAAGATAGAACTAGTGAATGTTTTTGTTTGAAAAATAACTTATCCAAGTAAGTTAGCAATTATGTCAGTTTCTGCTCGATATACACTGCATCATTAAGAGTCTGCAATTGCAAATACAGCACAAATTGTTTGATTAGTGTGACAATCCTCGGTAAGAAAGCAACATTGACGTCACAAATGTATTCAACACCATTGGTTCACGAGCTTTGTCACAGCGTATGTTTCTCTAGTGGAAGCAATCTGATGCATTGGGAATGACAGACTGAAGATGGAAACATCAGGCTATAAGAACATGTTGATCACAAATGTCATGGTTTAAGCTGAAGATATTTCACTCTGGACTTAATTGTTGGACCTGTTCAGACCTGGTATTACCATCCGTCCACAAGTGGTCCACTCCAAGTACGTGTTCACACCAAGTATTGTGTCCTGAATGTTCCTCTGGGACCAATTGTGATCGGCTCTCCACTTCCCTGCTCAATATGCAAATAAACACATAAGCCATTTGTTTTTGCTAAGACCAAATTACGTTTTACCCAGTCTAAGTTTGCAGATGTGTCCGATGGTACTGTGTTGGCATGAGGGGCTGAATGAATCGTGTGCAGCCGCTGAGAATTATTTTACAAATTTAAGGAAAGTATCAATCATGTGGTGTTGATGTTGTGGACGAATAATGAACAAAAAGGAAACTAGCAGGTCAGCTGAGTAGGTGGTCCTTAAAATGTGGGTCAGGATGCATTTTCAGTCACACAGCTAAAACAATGTGGCCACATGAGTCACAGACCACCTTTGAGTGTGGAGCTGCGTTCAGACCAGTACTTAACGTTGACCACATGTGATTGGATGACTCAGGACGGATGTTTACACCAGGTCTGAACAGGTTCCTTGAGTTATCTCATATGCATGGCCAAAATGCCAGTGTGTCAGCTATAAGGACGGGTGTGAAATATTGATGACCAACAAAAATGTCCACAAACCCAAAAATTATACAAGTCATCAGTTTAATAGAAAAATCTTACATTTATTAGGAAACTTTAAAACAGAAACCATAAAAACATCAGGGATAAATTCACTAAGAAAAACAGACTTTTCCTGATTAAAACAAAAGTGATGCTGCTGCTTAAGTTGTACCAGCAGAGTCAATACCATAATTCAACAAACAACATTTGTGTTCTTGACTGGGGACCATGGGTTCACCCTCAACTTTATCTGAAACTGTGTAGAAACATAACAGTTCCATGTGGATGTGTTTATTCTTGTCTTGTTGCTGGACTGTAGAATCTGCTGCATCAGTTAGCTCACATCTCCTTCTTCTTAATGTCCTGTTGATATCAAACAGCTCGACCGTGTGTTCACTGCGGCTGATCTGCCAGGTCATTCTGCTCAAAATATCTGCAGGTTACAAATAGGAAATTAATATAATTGCATTCAGTTTAGCACTAAAGTCAAATAGGACCTGATTAGAGTTTTCAAGTAAATATAACCCCTGGAGTAAACAAATACAAAGTTTTATTATTAAAAGTGAATCAAGAAATAAAAAGTATAATTTGCAGTCTGCTTGCTGCATAGATTGTAAATAATTTATTTCATAATTTAAGTAGTTAAATGTTGGTATAGTCACTCAAATAAATCAGATATGGGTAGTTAGAGTTTGGTATGTACGGTAAGTATTGGTTAGTATGGGTTGGAGTTAATATTACCAAACACATACACTTGGTATATAAAATGTGATGGGACCAGAATGATTTGAACTCAGTAGTAGATACCTGGCAACAAGACAGATGAGCAGGTTGAGGGCAGGTAGTTTCTCATCGTCCTGACTCTCCTGTGGAATCATGGGAGCAGGACACACATTGTCAGGTCGAGTGTATCACATCAACAGTCAGATTCTGACAGGCCTTGCTATAAAGAGTATATTAAAATAATTTCTACAGAAATACTTTCTTCTCTTTATACAGACATTCTGCAACAATCTGGAGTAAGTATTGTTGTTATTTCTGCCCAATAAATGTCCTCACTGACAAATAAAAGCATCACAGTGAGTAGGAAACACACACACTGGTAGTGCTACATAGAGGAGGGCAGTGGTGGAGTAACACCGGATAGAGGACAGTCATACAGACAGAGTCGTACCAGCGTGCTGCGGAGCTGAGCACATCTCCTGGCCAGTTGTCTGATGCAGGAGTGGGCTTCAGGCAGTAAAGGCTTCTCCAGGCAGGACAACAAACCATACAACCAGCGACCCTGGAACAAACACACGGTCGTCATGTTCTGATGCTTTATTTCCAAATGTCAAATTTACTAACATTCTTCTACTGGAACCAATGAGCATAGTTTTCCAGCTGCAATACAACTAAGACATGTATCTATAGCATTGAACTGGACAGGACGCAACAACCGACTGAGGAAGCTGGAGAATCAAAACCAAACTCACCAACTGTGGACCAAACTCTCTCTCCTCAAACCAACTGATGAGAGTTTCTAACACCATCAACACTGTGGACTGTCGACACACAGAGAGACGATAGAGAAAACATACAAATCAGACTGTTACACTGGTGAAGAGAGGGAGTGTCAGTTTGATAATGTGATTATTCACAAGGAAAGATTATTTACCTGGTTGAGTCTGCTGACGATGCTCAGGAAGGGAGGGAAGCCGACCTGAACAGAGACAAACAATTATCAACATCAGTCACATTTAGGTCTTATATAATTAATTATAAATTAAACTCTTTATCAATAAACAAAAGCAAGAGAAGTGAAGCATTTTAATTTTCACTTCAGGCTAGCTGAACAAAATTTGAGATACAACTGTACCAACATCTTTTATGTCAGGTTTTACTTTAATAGAACACAGTCAATGATAATTATATATATATTATATATTTTTTTTTACAGTTAAGGAGTTTCTATAACTGTCTTCAAACAAACACATTCATACAACCTTGCTGTAGTCCAGTGCTGGCTCTGCACCTGTGTCACAGGATGACGTTCCCAGATAGACGACCTCCCCTAAACAAAACCTCTTCCAGCCCTCCTCATCTGTTAGCTTTGGCTGTAAAACACACACACACACACACACACACACACACACACACACACACACACACACACACACACACACACACACACACACACACACACACACACACACACACACACACACACACACACACACACACACACACACACACACACACACACACAATATTGATAAGTATCTTTTGCAGTTTGCCCCTTTTTTCACATGTGTACTGTATACGCATATCAAACAATCAGCAAGTGATTCTGCTCAAACAGAAGCTCCTGAGGTGAAGCATTCAATGTGATGCTATCAAGTTCATACTGTTTTAATGACTGAGTGAAATTTGTAACTCTGCCATCTCCTCACCATCAGCACATTGTCATCCAGAGACTGGCTGCTCCAGTGATTCCTGTTCCTTGTGATGCTCTGAAAGCAAAATGCAGAACAGACAAATGTTTTATCCAAACACTGAGAAACGTAACTTTTCTTATATTACACTTATCTACAATTTTAAAAAATCCATCAACTGATCAGTGTTAAGAAAAGCCACTGACTGAATTAGTAAAAGAGGATACATTGAATATGTTCAAGTTTTGGACAGCTCAAGTGATTTTAATTTAATCTTAAGGAAGACGTGGGAGGTGTCTCTTGTTTTACCTGTCTGACATCCGAGAAGTGACCGACCTGCTGCCGCTGCCAACCGAGACTGGGGCAGAAACCCATGGGAGCAGCATGGCAACCTGCCACCTGAAACACAGGAGAATATATCTTAGACACGTGAGGGGAAAGAATGTTTTTATTTCCTCACCTGATCTCATACGTGCAAACATCATGTATTTCCGATAGCTCAGTGAATAATTAAAGAAAGAAGGCGGAATACTAGTGGAGTAGTGATTAGGTTTTACTTATACATTTACAAAATATACTTGAGTAATTGTTGCTTGGTTTCATTTGTATATCGTATTTGCACATTCTTCCATGACCTTTATATGATATTTGTTTTTAACATGAATATTTCATCTTAACATAGCAGTTGTAAAGTCCATTCTAAGATACAAACAGCAATACAAAAACAAATACAATGTACACAGAAGACAAATAAACAGTACATTTAAAGTGTCATTACACTGCAGCATCCAGTAGTCTGTTCCTTTCTGCACATATTCCTTTCTCGTCAGTGTGTTCATTTACTCACAGAAGCATTCACTGTTTGTTTCTTCTTCAGTTTCTTGGGGTCGATCTGAGCAACCACCACCTCTGGACATAATGACGCCTCCAACCTGACCAACAGGAAACACATTATTACAGCACAAACCTGGTTCAACGTTCTGCTCATAAATAATGTTATCAATTATGTAACTATGTGGCTTAAACCCCTCCACTAAAAAAACCCCCCACAAGTTTCTACTTAAATCTCTGAAAATTAACCAAAGTAATTGGCATTCACTCTTCTCCATTGCATACTTAATAGAAAGGACAAATAACTTGAGGTATTTAATATAACATGAATTCAGAAAACAAAACAACTACACATGACAAAATATTGGGACTCCTCTATTAACTCCAATCAAGCGCTTTATGTAAAGCTCTATATCTATCAGAGTGTGTGTGCAGGTATACACATCAACATCTATAAAGGCCTATATACACATTTTAAACTTTTATTGATTTTCTCTTGTTCGATATAAAGTTGTGTATCCATCCATGTCACTGTAGTTGAGAAGCACTTGGCGGCCTCCCAGCAGCACACCGCAGGAGAGCGGCTCCCCTCCCCTGGGGAGCAGGAGGAGTTGGGATGCGGGTGAACTCACTGGACTTGTCGCAGATATTCCTGTGGGTTTCGTGGAGGTCCTTTCAGGTCCAGCTCCTCTGCACTGGCTCTGCACTCCACGGGCAGCAGCCTGGGCATCAGCTCCTCCGCGTCGGACTTCATCGCGTCACTGATCAGCGAGCATCTACCAGAGGATCTGGGGGAGAAGGTCAGCGGCTCGGGCTGAAGCGTCCAATCACGGTTTAAGAGCCTGTCGTGACCCAAACAATCCACTTCTTCCTGCAGACAACTGTTCGCACACTATGCGGCCATCTTGCTTGTAACCGCGGAGCGACGCGTGACGTCTTTTTTGTGCGCGGGGCTGGTTGTCATGGTGATGAACGCCGCACGTGCCGCTAGTTTAATAGATAAAGGGCGAAGTCCAGAAAACATCCAACTTTTTTTTTAAAGCCCTTTAACAACATTGATCCGTCGCCAAGTTTGTTTATTCCTCTCACAGTGAATCGTTAATAAAATACGTTTCTTCTAATATTCACCACTAAAGACAAATTGAACTTTCAGCAGGGATCAGAAAAGGTTTTGTTTTGTGAGCAGCTCCTCGGTGTTAATGATTATCCTCCTGCTGGCCTGTATCTTATCTCAGCTCTCTCATTTAGTATTGAGTCCTCATTACAGCAACAGCTTAGAGGCAACGTCCACTTGCCAGCACAACTGGCCAAAGGGATTTCCACCCCATTATGGACATTTTCTCCTGAAACACTCCTGTTAAAACTCCAACAATGGCTGTTTCTCGGCTCTACTCATCCCTGTGGATTACAGGCATCGCGCTTGTGAGTGTTCTTCACATGAGTCTGGGATTGTTGTCTGACTACAAGATCTGTGGGGACTCCGAGTGTGAAAGTAAGTCCCGTACAGCGGCTCCTATGATTTGAGTTTGTGGAATAATGTGATTTATTTGGAGATTTTCAAATGTCTAAGCTTCATTTATGATTGATTTGTGTGTGTTTGTCTATGTATTGTGAGGACAAGTTGCTTCTCATTCAAAGGATGACTCACCTTTGGTTTTAGTTGTAATGGTCAACATTCGGGTTAGACGAGGAGGATTAAATGTTAGTGTGTGTGTGTGTGTGTGTGTGTGTGTGTGTGTGTGTGTGTGTGTGTGTGTGTGTGTGTGTGTGTGTGTGTGTGTGTGTGTGCGTGCGTGCGTGTGTGTGTGTGTAGGCCCGATAAGCAGGGTGCAGGCCATCAGGGACCACCGCGCCAAGGACTGTCGTTTCCTGAGCTTCAGACGAGGAGACACCATCTCTGTTTACCACAAACTGAGTGGACAGAGGGAAGACCTGTGGGCAGGGAGTGTACGTCTGCTGACTCCATCTGTCTAACAGTCTCTCTCTCTCTCTCTCTCTCTCTCTCTCTCTCTCTCTCTCTCTCTCTCTCTCTCTCTCTCTCTCCAAAGCAGAATTTAAAGAATTGCATTACCTTCTCAATTCAACCAGTCTCTTATTCCAGGTTCTAGGTTAAAGAGATGACTTTGAATCTCATCAGTTTAGGTTTTCATTGAGTGATTGGGTCATGTTGATACTGTAGCTTTAACACCTGATAAACACAAATGGCTATTAAAGGATCTGATTTAATTATATTTAATAGTAATGAGATTATTATCTATAACAAGATAAAGAAAATTAAGCTATATTGGTGTGCATCATTGCTACTTGTGTGTTTTACTGTAGCAACCACTTTAATTAGCTTTGCTTTTCAGAGCCGGGTTTAATTATTGATTAAGATAAAATAATGTCTTACATAATGTAGTTCCTCACTTGACACTTGGTCACACTGCCTTGAGTGGCTTATAGCAAATCAATGAGATTGAATCAGTGTGAATATATTGCATTTCCTATAAGATGGAAGCTTTCACTTTAGAGTATGTTAACACATCAGTACTCTGATTAGTAAGAAGAAGAACAAACTGTTGGGATAGTCCTGTGAAGGACATGCATTTATCAAAAATAATCAATAACAAATAGCCTATTAGAAATATATCTTAGCTAAGAAAATACAACAGGAAACAAAACTGAGTTCCGGCACAATCACCTTGTTTGTGATATAGGTCACAAATACCTTTTGCATTAGTGAAATAAATGTAGATTATTAATTCAAGGAAACAAACAGAAATAACCTCAATGATAAAAAAAAAAATCCAGGCTGTATCAAGGCTTACCTTGATTATGTCCAAACAACATTTAGACATTTATATTGCAAGAAACCGGTTTTCTGATAAGTCTATTTATAACCATGTGCTTATTTGGCTGCATCCCTCATCTATAAACGATACTGACACATTTTTGTCTTTTTATTTTTTATCTGTCACTCATTTCTTCTCCTTTTCTGTTCTCCCACTCTCTTGACTAATGGTCATACACTTTTTTGTTTCCTTTTGTTTTTAGATTGACAAACAGTTTGGCTATTTCCCAAAGGATGCAGTGCAGGTGGAGCAAGTTTATGCAGCTAATGAGAAAGTTGTGGAAACACAGGTAAAGCAGATTTGATTTCACTTGGTCTTTATAGCATTATATATAGCATTTGCTCTTTTTAGCAAATAGGTAAAAGGTAACATTGATGTGCATTCTTAAAGAATCAGGTATATTGTTGAATGATAACAGTTATTTAACTTGATTTTGTATGATACAGATGCTTCATTACTTCAGAGCCTGTTTTTCTCTCTCCATTCAGAGATCTGATTTCTTCTGTATGGATGAGTCTGGTTATCCTATTGACGCCAGTGATCTGGACAGTGATGATGAAACTGATAACCAGACAATCCAAATCCACGAATCAGAATCACACAACGACGACACAAGCGTTGAAAGTCCTTCAACGTCGGCGGATCCCTCTACAGAATTCCCAGTTTCAACTCAGCAATCTGAAGACACATCAACAGAGGGAAATGAAAACAAAAACACTGGTGATGCTGCTGCAGGGACTCACAAGGAAGCACACGACAATCCTGAAGCTCTGAATGAACAAGGTGGGTCTCCCTCCTCTTCATGGCTTGGTTCTTCAGTGACAGGATGGTTGGGTCTGGGAAAAGAGGAGGAATCTATCAATTTGCCTGAAGAAGAGGAAGACGAAGGGAAAGAATCACAAGCCAAAACTTCAACTTCATCAGTGACAGGATGGCTGGGGTTTGGAGGAGAAGGAAAAACTGATGATGCTGTGAAACGCGGAGAAGACAAAACTAAAGAAACTGATGATTCTTACACTTCAGCCTTCACTGGTTGGCTCGGCTTCGGAGGAGACGCAAAAACAGATTCCGCCGAAAAGGAGCAGGATGGCACAAGAGAAGTGAAGGAAGAAAATGAGCCAAAAGTAACATTCAGGAGCAGGAGGATGTCTCTTGACCTCGAGGGTAGCCAATTACACGAAGAAGAGGAGAAAGAGGTGCAGACATTGGATTGGTTAGGGAACGGACTGTCACGCACGCTGGGATTTGGCGTGACCAATCAGGAGTCAGAGCGTGAGAGAAATGCTGAAAAGGAAGCTGAGAAGGGAAGTGAGGAAGAGGAAGAACAGCCATCGTCTGGTTCTTGGTTTGGGATCGGGGACATTTTAGGATTCGGGAAAAACAAGAATAAAGTTGACGAGCGTCAAGACAGTGGCTTTAAAGACACAGAAGAGGACAAAACCACAGAAGAAGACACTCTTTTAGAGAATGTAGACACCAGTGAAACACAGGGAGAGGAGAAGCAAAAAGAAACTGACAAAGAGCGACTGGAGGAAAAGCTTGAGACGGAAACAATAACAGAAGAGGGAGATAATAGTGTCAATAGCAGTTCCAACAAAGACACGGTTCTTCAAACTGAGCCAGAAGCAGAGTCTACCACCTCAGCGCTGGATGAAGACGAGAGTCAAAAATCTGAAATCAATCTAGGGCCTGAGCTCAGTTCTGTGGATTTAAATTCAGACTCCACTGCTCAACCTGTTGGTAAAGCTGAGGAAGATGAAAAAGATAAGCAGCAAAGAGAGACAACAGATAGAGGGGGAGAGGAAGAGGGTGATGAGTCAAAGGAAGAGGAAAAGCAGGAGAAGATGGGGGTAAAGCAAAGTGTGAACCAGGATGGATTAAAAGAGGTGGGAGAGATACAGGAAGAGGAGTTACAGCAGGAAAAACAACAGGAGGAGACGCTGGATGAGGCAGAGGAGTTAAAAGGAAAAGTGAAGCAGCAGGGAGTGAAGGAAATACAAGAAGAGGGGAAACAGGAAGAGATGGAGGAATTAAACAAGGTGGAAGAAATAAATGGAGAGGAAGGGCAGAAGTTAATAGAGGTGATGAAAGAAAAGGACAAACAGCGCATCGAGGAGTTAAAGGATGACAACAAAAGAGAGGAGGTGGAGGAGGCTAAGGAAGATAAAAAACAGGAGGGTGTAGAGGGGTTAAAGGAGGAGGAGAAAAGAGAGGAGGAGGAGGAAGTAAAGGAAGAAGAGAAAAGAGAGGAGGAGACAGAGGAGTTAAAGGAAGAGAAAAGAGAAGAGGTGGAGGAGTCAAAGGATAAAGAGAAGAGAGATGAGGATGTGGATATGGAGGAACTAAAGGACAAACAGAAAAGAGATGAGGTGGAGGAGTTGAAGGATGAAGAGAAAAGAGAGGAGGAGACAGAGGAGTTAAAGGAAGAGAAAAGAGAGGAGGTGGATGAGATAAAGGAAGAAGAAAAAAGAGAGGAGGTCGAGGAGGTGAAGGATGAAGAGAAAAGAGAGGAGGAGTCAGAGGAGTTAAAGGATGAAGAGAAAAGAGAGGAGGAGGCAGAGGAGTTAAAGGATAAGGAGAAAAGAGATGAGGATGTGGATATGGAGGAACTAAAGGACAAACAGAAAAGAGATGAGGAGGTGGATGAGATAAAAGAAGAAGAGAAAAGAGAGGAGGTGGAGGAGTTGAAGGATGAAGAGAAAAGAGAGGAGGAGACAGAGGAGTTAAAGGAAGAGAAAAGAGAGGAGGAGGATGAGATAAAGGAAGAAGAGAAGAGAGAGGAGGTCGAGGAGTTGAAGGATGAAGAGAAAAGAGAGGAGGAGGCAGAGGAGTCAAAGGATAACGAGAAAATAAATGAGGATGTGGATGTGGAGGAACTAAAGGACATACAGAAAAGAGATGAGGAGGTGGATGAGATAAAGGAAGAAGAGAAAAGAGAGGAGGTGGAGGAGTTGAAGGATGAAGAGAAAAGAGAGGAGTCAGAGGAGTTAAATGAAGAAGAGAAAAGAGAGGAGGAGTCAGAGAAGTTAAAGGATGAAAATAAAAGTAAGGAGGAGTCAGAGGAGTTAAAGGCAGAAGAGAAGAGAGAGGAGGAGGTGGGGGAGTTCAAGAAAGAAGAGAAAATAAAAGAGGGGGAGGAGGTGGGGGACTTAATAGAAAAAAAGAATCAGCAGGAAGTGGAGGAACTACAAGAAGAGGGGAAGAAGGAAGGAATGGAGGAGTTAAAGGTGGAGAAGAGACAGGAGGAATTCAAGGAGGAAATAAAAGAAGAGCAGGAGGAAATAGATAAGGTAAAGTTAATGGAGGAGGAAGAAAATCAGGAGAAAGCTGAGTTAAAGGGGGAGAAGAAGCAGGAGGAGGTGGAGGGGCCGAAAGAGGTAGAGAAAAAACCTGAGATGGAGGAGGCAAACGAGGAGAGGAAACAAGACATGGTGGAGGAGATACAGGAAGAGGTGAAGAGAGAAGAGCCAGAGGAGGTAAAAGGGGAGAGTGAGCTCAAGGAAGAAGGGAAACAGGAGGAGTTAAAGGAAGCGGAGGAAATAAATGGAGAGGAAAAGAAGAAGGAAATAGAGGAGATTATAGAAAGGGAGAAACAAGAGGAAGTTGAGATGTTAAAGGAGGAGGAGGAAGAAAAGCAACAGGAAGGAGAAGAGTTAAAGAGAGAGACAAAGCAGGAGGAGGTGGGGGAGCTAAAGGAGGAAGAGACAAGAGAGGAGGTAGAGGAAGAAAAAGAGGAGAAGAAACAGAAGGAGGATGCAAAAGAAGAGAAGAGCGAGGAGGAATTAGAGGAGTTCAATGAGGAAAGAAAGCAGGAGAAAGAGGAGGTGGAGGAAGAGAAAAGGGAGTTTGAGGAAATGCAGCAGGTGAATTACGTTGAGGGGGACAGGAGGGACAAAGAGGAAGAGGATGGCCTTAAATGTTTACATGAGCGTTGTCCACAAGCTACTGATGATGAATCTGTGACAGACAGAGGTGAGAATATCTCTGAGGATGGAGTGAGCTCAGCAGACGGAGGTAAAATCCAGAGAGGAAGTGAAAACAGTCACATAGGAGAGATTCAGACAAAAGCTTCTGAGGAAACTAAGAGAGACATAATAGGACAGGAAGAAGATGGTTTGGACGTTTATGAGACACAAGACATTGATCTGCCACATTCAGGAGAGAACAGAGAAGAGGGTCAATCGTATCCTGGTGATCCAAAACACACAGATCTCTATCAAGGCAATGATAATGAGTCCAAAGATGCTGAAACTAGCAGCGATGGAATTTCCATTGAGAGGAAACCAAAGCAAATACAGTCAAATACAGATCATGAGACAGATGATGTAGGGAATGAGAGCTCTGATTCACAGATGAATGAATCCGTTGAAAGTCAGATATCTGAACAAACTGTGCCCCTTCTGTCTGAAGAACCTGCTGGATCTTCACTTCCGCCTGATGATCTCAACACGAGAGCAGCAGAGACTGGAAATGGAGGAGCTTTCGGTCTTTTTAAAAACGCCTTCAGCTATTTAAGCCAAACACGTGACACTGAAACAGAGGATGGTGTTGATTCTGGTTTGGAGACAAATACAGGTGAGACGTCTCAGCCACAAGCCTCTCAGATCTATGAACAGGAAGTAAACTCCAACGCTGATTCGAATCAGATTTATACACAAGATCTTCCAGGCACCATGGCCACAGAGCAGCCACAGCCTACCCCTTCCTCTGCCAGCATCCAGACATCACCCATGTCTCATTCTCATCCCCATACTCCCTCTCTGCACACACATTTCCTCTCCAAGCACTACACAAACCTCCCCGCTTATATGACGGTGGAGGAGGTGAATGTTTTGACGGAGCTCTTTGGGCGACACAAGCTCCAGTTTTTAGACTACATGTTGGGGAGCTCAGAAACCGTGCCTGCGGAGCCTGATGAATCTATATTGTCAGACATAGAAAGACTTCTGCATCATCACAGGGAGACCCTGACGTCTGCTAGCATGAGACTCGCAGATGCTCCACAGGAGGACAAGGAAAAGACCAGGACGCTCATCGCTCTACAGAAACTAGAGATGCTGATCACAAGAGTGAGAGAGACTTTCAGCACAGGAAAATCAGACAGTAGCAAAGGAAACCATCAAGGTATATTTTTCTATATTGCTTCAATGATCAAGGTAAATGATCATCAATATTGCAAGCTGATTCAAACGTTTGATTTCAGATGGGTTTTGACTTGCATTTGTCTCAATCAGAATGCATGTGTTCCCAAAAACAGCCGAGGCCAGCTGTGTCGGTGCATCTTGTTCAACTCACAGCAAAGATCACGAAATGAGCCCTGTGGACAACTCAAGGAAGACAGAGGATACTTCTGTAGCCGCGGATAACAACATCCAGAGTGATGACATGACGGATGTGGGGAATGTTGGAAAAGAAAGGGATGAGAAAAGAGGAGGGGATAATGATGGATGTGGGGAAGAGTGTCCTCAGAATCAGTCAGAATCACCGCAGTCACAGGAAGGTATGGACAACTCGATAACCCCTAATCAGGATGGGTTAAACAGTGATTAAAAGATCATAAGCAACAATCACACACGAGTCACTTGACCGGCTGCATCCCCATCATTCAACAACACAACCTGCAGTGTTGTGGCACGGCTAGAACATTTATTTACAACATTTTCCACTTGTTTTATATATCAAACAAACTATTTGGTTAAATTCTAATAACTTTATATCACCAATATCATTTTGACAGAGTGGAAATGCTTGAATTCTAAACTTCTATCTGTCTTTGTCCCTCCAGGAGTAATGGAGCAAATTCTGGACTTTGTTCATCAGATCGGTGAAGAATCAGCCGCTCATGTTCATGCAGTGAGGGAGCGTCTCACATGGATGGCACAGGTAGGTGTTATCAGCAGCCATCATACAGCTAAATATAAATTGTCACTAAATTGAAGCCATATGTATAATTTGTCATAAACCAATGACAGCAAACTGAAATGCAGTATAAGTGATCAAGGATCCTTCAGTGAAATACTGGAATAGCAGAAAACACATAGTTGTACATATGCAACTACCTTGTAGTTACTCCTGCAGACTTTGCCGCCATTTTTTGAATTGAGTTGAAGGAACGAACACGGCAAGTAATTGCTCTTCAACATCGAGGAGCTCCAACTCCAACACGATCTACTTAGTGACACTCGTCATTGTTCTGAAGTAAACAGACACCAGAGAATTTGTTTATAAGCGGACCAGAAACGGGAAGACACTCAACACCAGCATAGACACTCTACCGCCACTAGCGTTTTGGCAGTGCAATTAACACACCTACGTACAACTATGAATGCTCGGCCCTGTGCGTACCTACGACGTAGCTTCAACGCAGAAGCATAAGTCAGCCTTAAAGGGATAGTTCACTGAAAACTGAAAATTCACTCATTATCCACTCACCACTATGCCGACAGAGGGGTGGGTGAAGTGTTTGAGTCCACAAAACACTTTAGGAGTCGCAGGAGTAAACAGCGTTGCAGACAAATCCAATTCAATTTAAGTAAATGGAACCCCTTCTACAGACATAAAACAACAGGAAAAAAACATAACATGCCTCCATACTGCTCGTGTGGTGTCATCCAAGTTTCCGGAAGCCCCGGCTTTAACCACAGTGTAAATAACCTCGTCTTGAGTTATTTATGAATGTCAGGGCTTGAGGAAACTTGGATGACACCACACGAGCAGTATGGAGGCATGTTATGTTTCTTCTGTTGTTTTATTACGTCTGAAGAAGAGGTCACCTTGGCTGCAACACTGTTTACCCCTGAGACTCCTTAAGTGTTTTGTGGACTCAAACACTTCACCCACCCCTCTGTCGGCATAGTGGTGAGTGGATAATGAGTGCATTTTCATTTTTTGGTGAATTATCCCTTTAAACCTCTGGGACACTGAGCCAGAATTATTCACCTCATGTGGCTACAGTGGGCGCTGTTGCTCAGTAAAAATGATATAGTGTTGCTTTAAAACTCATAATAGGGAATGAAGGAGTATTTGCCAACAGCACAATTCATGAGTCTCAGGGATTCAGGCTAAAAGGTTTGAATATGTTCATAGAGCAGGGTCAACATCTGGTTGTAGAGTGTGCACACTGTGAGCTCTGCCTCTCCAATATCCTGAACTCGTGACATGTGGATCTAACTCTCCCTCCGCCTCTCAGACGCTTTGCCTGAGTCTCAGCTGTCAAACTGGCTCCGTCACTGGTGCCTGTGCTGCTGGTTGTTTATTACTCACGTTGAGCCAGCTGGCTACCACCGTGCTGCGAACACAAATAGTTTAACAGGGATCCTCTAGTCTGAAATGGAGGAAAACGAAGCCGGCCCGGTGAGTATTAAACCCCTCAGAGAGCGACGATCGCCGGGGGTTACCTCTCATGTCACGTCCTCACCTGTGTCCTACTTCCACAGCTCGTAGCTTGTGGCGATCACTCGGAGCAGGTGACATGTGCTATTACGATTTCCCGAGAGAGACGTGTGTAAAGACATAGTTATGAGTTAAATTTGATATAATCACATTAAATAACCGGAAACGAACGGAGAACAACATTGAGAATATTGTAATTTTTGTAAACAGTGGTTATTTTTGATGACACCTGTTTCCCCCGGTGTCACTTTGAAATTGGTCCGACATGCCAGTGTGGCATTTTACACTTGGTGACGTTGCAGATGAACCATTTGCACCCGCGGGGGTGTAATAGCACCTACCTAACCCTAGAGAGTGCACATAACAACCTTTATGTACACTATTATTTTATTTTTTTTACTACAAATATTTAACAATTATTATCTGCACTAATTTAAATCTGTTTAATTTGTTGGGTAGAAATTAAATTAATATTCCTGGCCCCCCCTACCACGCACAGCGGAACATGGTCGTGTCCATATCGGTGGTGTTGTGAATAGGATGTGATACCGCCGCTAGTCCGGGTGATGACGGCTGTGGTTGTTCGCGCTAATGTCGGAATAAATACGAATTAGAACTAAACTAACCGGCCAAATGGAATAGAAGCGGACATGGCGGAACACCCGGCAAGCGAGCAGTTCTCCAGCGAGGCGGCCGACTTCCAGACGGCGGCCGAGGCTTACTACACTATCGCCGTTGAGAAAGTGAAGGATGTACGTTATGTGGCAGGTTTCGTTAGCATTTCACGACTAGCATTCACAGCTGAAACAACGCAGCGGACTCTCACGTAGGAGGACAGCTGAATGTTTAGTCGCTACGTCTTTTCATTTTCGATGCACTTCCCCTCTGAAAACATGTGTCCTAGCATGGCTGCTAACCAGCTGTCAGCACTGTTTCAGGTTGTTTCTTCCAATGTCTCGCTGGTAGTTATGAGTCAGCTGGTTATAGTAAACTAGATAACTGAGAGTAACGTTTCTGTCCTAAATCTTTGCGCTTGGACATTGGAGCTGTTTTTAAAATCGTCCCCGAAGCAGATAAACACAACACCGGCATTTATCCGCTGCTATGCCCTTAAAGCAGCTGTGTAGTAAAGTGTATGGGCTGTATTTATCTCCTGTTGACAGTCAAAGGACACTACAACCACTGGTAGATCAAATAAGAGAATTGCTTTGGTCCTTTTTAAAGAATGAAGAGGCATGTCCCTTCCCTAATGAGGCAACAGCTGTTAAATGTGTTGAAATTTGCTCTGTTTGACATGTGAAACCCATTCTGATGATAGTGTAGTGCTTTGATGCACTGAGTGGAAATACTGTTTACAAACGCTGTCATGCAAGGCGGATCCTCATGTCCACAGCGAGTTTACCATTGTTTACACTCCACTTAGTTAAAAAGGAGTGGACTAAATGAATCAGGTTTTGTTCCCATATTAAGGAGCATCACAGGGCTTGGCAATAAACAACGTGAATAATTCATTTTCATGACACGCAATACAACAAAGGGTTGAATTTGCATTAATATAATGCTCAATATAATGTGCAAGCATGCTGAGGAGGTATACACATCATTGATCTACCTCATATTTGTAAAATGTTTTTAAAGAGTTTGGCATACGAAGAGTTTAAAATCATAACTAACTCAGACCAAAGATCAATCTTAAAACTCTACAGAGATAATAATGTGATATTTTTCGTGATAATTATCGAAATCAGCTCAGGTTGTATTTTTTTTAGCTTGTTATAACTTTCTGTCCTAGAATCACACAATTTCTAAGAGACAATTTAAAGATGTTGATTGAAAGTAGCTTCTATAATAATCCGCTCTTTCCTCCTCGTTCAGGTTGTGTCGTCACTGCCTGACGACATCAGACCCGGGCCAGACCTGTATGGCGTACCGTGGGAACCAGTCATCGTCTCCAGTTTGGTGGGACTGGTGACAGTGCTGCTGTTCACCTGTAGATTTTATAGCTCTGTGAGTATACAGCCATTTATATACACACCAAACAGAGTTTACATGTTGATATTTGTTTTGTAGTAGTACTGTTGGTTTAATCACCAAAAAGGTTGAGGGTTAGTTGTTGGCAGTTCTTCCTTTACCCTGTACACACCTGGTATTAACATGTGGTCTTTGTGATTCGATCACAAGTGAACAGCTCTGAGTTGTGCCTTCACACCTGGTATTAAAATGTGGCCCCACATGCATCTTGCGATCGGATCTGAGCGGATCTCACTTCCCTGCTCGATATGCAAAGGAACACATACTGTACATCATTTCTGTCCGTCCGTCCGTCGGCTGTGGTTACAAAAAATCAATGAGAAGAGAAAAATTATGTTTGATTCATAGCGAAACTCCAGCGGCAGGACGTCAGTTGAGTAGAAGGTCCTTCATATGTAGCCCAGGACCCATTTGCGTTGTGTTCACACTGCTAAAAATTGTGGGCACATGTGGCCCAGACCACTTACAAATGTGGTCTAGCGATCTACAGTATATCCGAACTGAGTGCGTTCACACCTGTACTTAGAGCTGTCCACTTGTAATCGGATCACAAAAACCACGTTAATAGCAGGTGTGTACGGGCCCATATTGGCAAATCGTTCACCTTGAAGACCTCTTGTTCATCCTTATTTACTTCTTTTTTCTTTCAACAGGTCAAAAGCAGAATGTATCGAAGTAAGTTACATTACTTGTTACTTGATATCACATTCTTATGACTCTTTCCAATCACATTACACTAACTCGTGAATCAGAAATAAGAGAAAATACATAAAACATCATTTGAATCTTTTTGTTTTGTATTCCCTCGTTTTCAGGTAAAGAGCATTGGATGGCAGCACAGGTTACACAGTTGCTGGATGAGAAGTGTGAAGTCCTTGAGACTCTTAGTAAATGTCAACAAGAGGTTGGTACCTGTCTTACACACAGCATGACTCTTTTTAACAGAGGCCTTATCACTCTGTGTTTTGATTTCCATGTCATAAAATTATCTGAAGATGCAGTGTCTAATTTATGTTGTTATGTGTGATGTGAGGACAGGAACGTTCTCACTACTAAAAGTAAACAGCTCATGCACTTTAAGTCAAATTCTGAAGCGATTTGCATTTTGGTGTGGTGATCATGAGTCTTTAATTGGTTCCGTTTCTTAATTATATGCCTTTTGTAGTATGATGAACTGGAGGACTCACTCAGGGACAGTGGTGTGTTGGCCCAAACTCAAAAGACAGAACATCTGGAGGTAAGGCAAATAAAAAATATACAGAAAACTTAAATGTAACAGTAGGAATCTCTTTTTTTCAAATCTCTTTCTAACAAAATTAGCTGGGAATCTGTGCACAGTGTAAACAAACCATTTAACAACTTCTATGGAACTTCAACTAACAATATCTGATCTGGAGGACTGACGCTAATTTATCTGGCATATAATAGATATAACACCGTGTCTAAGTCATGCCTGCTATTGTGTACAGATACACACCTTACAAACAGAGCTGTAAGCAAACAGGACACATGCAAAGTTTAAGTTTGTTTTGCAAAGTTGTCCAAACTGGTCGTAGGTGCTGTGCTTCTTCTTCTGCCTCTTTACTTGTGTTTGCGATTGCATTGCTGCAGAACTCTGCACAGTGTCTAAAAAGTTGCTAATACTATCCCTAAAAGTGAATCAGTCATCTTTGCAATCCTTTGAATAGTTTAAACAGGCCTCCCAACACAACTACAAATGTATTTAAATAGATATTATTGTGCATGTATTTTTGCTGATAGTGCCATTATGAAGCCACATCACTGAAGACAGAGGGTCAATCTCAAAACTTGAAACTGCTTCACTGCTGGTCTGAAATTGTATCTTGTTGTCATTTGAAGGTGTTTTCTGAACACATTTGTTTTTGAACACATCCAGATGAAAGCTGGACAGTTGGAAAATGCTAAAAAGGAGCTTGAAAGGGATCTCGACCAACTAAAGGATCAACTGGACCAGCAGAAACAACATAGGAAAGAACAAGAAAGAAGGGTAGGAGCACAAATTTTGAAATTCAAATAAACTACGTTAACTGATAATTTATTGCAAAATGAGTTGATTATTTGTTTATCTCTGCAGATAGCAGTGCTTGAGGAGAGCATGGAAACATTTGAAGAAGAATCCAAAGACCTCCAGTCACAGGAAGAACAGGTGCATTCACCATGACTTGTATTTTCTGTCCTTGCCTGTCCTCCCTGTACCTTTCCTGTTGTTTCCCATCTGCTGCTTTGTCTTTTCCTCTGTTTGACAGCTGTCTGACTGTTTGTCTGTTTTAGGCACAAACTACTCTGAAAGTTTACAGTATGAACAGTGACCGATTACAAAGGAACCTGGAAACAGTGGGAGAGCAGAACACACTGCTACAAGAGAGCAATGCTCAGGTAGGATGCTGCGTACACACACACACACACACATACAAAATATAACCATGTATGGAAAGAGCTTTGCAAGTCTATATTCTCGACATATTTTGTATATTTATCTCTCCTTTTTGATCACCCTTATTCCTTGCACCATCATTTCATCTCTCTTCCTATCTCTTTCTCTCTGCAGCTGAGGCAGCAGGTGGAGGGATGGGCAGAAAGAGTGAATGAGTTGGAGGCAGAGATGCAGAGGTGCGAGGTCACATTCAGCGGGATGCAGCAGGATGTGGCCAATAAGGATGAGCGTATAATGGTACGGTTGGTTCAAGCATTACTTATCATATACAGTTAGTTAGGTAGGAGAATTGGCAACAGAGTTTACCCAGAGTTTGTCTTTCACACATGCACAATACAGCGGGAGGTTTTCTGCACAGACGTGTTCACAACAGCAACAAATCTTCCGCATTATTCAGGCAAGAGATGGAGCAGTCGCGTGCAGCAGACATAGGCAGGAAGTGATGTATTAACTCCACTGCGGAGTTCACATAATTTGCCTGACATCACACAGACACCAGTGTCAGCTCTTATCACCACAAACTCTCTAGACATCTTCATCGGTGTCTTCTACATGTGTGTCACCGTTTTTTAACCGGGAGATATTTGTTTTTTGGGGGTTTTAGTTTTTGTCAGTTTTTGCGTCAACTGAGACTGTGGAGCATATCACTCTGACATTTGCGTTCACAATACAGATGAACTGCAGAGTTCAGTGCATGTCTGAAAGCAGCTTTAGTTAGTCAGTCAGTGAATATTGTCCTTGAATTAATTTTCTTTCATATAGTGGACATAACTCAAGAACTACAACAGAAGAAGACAATAAACTGATGTAAAAGATGCTAACCTTGAAGAAAAGACTTGGTTTGTTGAGATCAAATGTTTTTGTGCTGCCAGTCGTTGACAGACTGCCTGCTGAAGATGAAGGCTTGGGATTCGGATCTTGAGGAAGAGGAAGGAGCTGAGAAGGAGACGTCCAATGGTGCACCAGGAAAAGAAAAGGAGAATGGAAAAGGGGGCATAACGGACCCACAAGGTCATTTCCAGAAAGTCCAAAAGCTAATTTATGCTGCTAAGGTATGTGAATGAAATGGACACATTGCATTAGATTCTGTGCTAGTTGATAAGAATGGTTTATACAAGACATTTTTTTTTAAATGTTGGGAAGCTTTACAGAGACCTCCAAGCCAGACACACTGACATTAAACAATATAATTTACTATGCGGCTGCTAAGATTTTGTGTTTTTACTTGTTTGCAGCTTAACGCCGACCTCAAATCAGTAGATGAAGACAAGGACAGAGTATTTGCCAAACTGAATGACGAAGTAAAAGCTAAAGAAGACCTTCAAGGTGAGTCAACATAACACTGACGTCTGTCTTTTTAATCCTGTCAGAGTGAGCTGATATTGTGGCCACAATAAGATGTGTGATGGGTTATGTAATTTCCTACACCTAAACAACCATTCTTTATCATAAAACAGTTATATGAGTGTAAAGACTTAACATCATAACAGATGGTCTCTTTGTTTACCACTGCCACTTGTGTGTATTTGTTTTTCCCTTCAGTGAGCATTAAAGAGCTGGAGAATGAGAAACTATCTCTGCACTCAGATGCGGAAAACTACTCGGATCAGGTAGCTGACTTTATATGTGTATTAGTGTGATAATGTATCATAATGGTGTCCTACATTAATTAGCATTTTAATTATTCTTTTTTCTCATGTGCTCAGGTCCAACGATTACAACAGAAACTCCATATTATGACAGAAATGTACCAGGAGAATGAGCTGAAGCTGCACAGGTATAGAGGCACAGATAAAGACCCATGTGAAGGTATTTCTTAACTTTACTGATTTGAAACTTAACTGATTAATGTGTGTTTGCAGACTGCTGACAGTAGAGGAGAAGGAGCGACTGCAAAAAGAAGAGAAGTTAAATAGAGCTGACAAAAACATTGCATTGGCCATGGAAGAACTCAACAACTACAGGTAGCTGCCTCTGACAATTATTACCAAGCACATTAACAGTATCTAATATCTTCAAGTCATGTGTGAGGCTCCCCTACACACACACACACAGTCTCACTTCCTTCTACATCATTGTGTTTCTTCAGACAACGAGCAGAAGAGATGGAGGAAGAGCTGGATAAATCCAAACAGTCTTACCAGACCCAGATATCAGCACATGAGAAGAAGGCTCACAACAACTGGGTTAGTAAAACTCCACCATAAACCGTTTTTACAAATGTGGAACAAACAGTCAGGGATTGTATCATCACATCAGTCATGTCAGTCAATATTGGTGTCAAATATATATTTCCACATTTCCTGTCTTTCACTACAGCACATTAAGACAAGTTGTTTTCAGACATGTAGTGAACTATGTATAATCTCCAAACATTCTTCGGAGGGGCTGCATGTGAAAACGCAAATGAGAGAAAATGAGTGAGAGCCTTACTCCACCAGCCCCCTTGTAAAAACTCTGCATAATGTCCAAATGAGCCAATGTGAGAAAACAGCAGGAGATTGACCTGGGGACACAATTTGCATTACTCCCTATCTCTTGATCTATAGTTTTCTATGTATTCAAACTGCCTACGGAAATATACTGTATATTCAAGCACCCATATATAGAATGTGTCCGTATCTATGCTCATATGTCATGTCAAGGTATTTATGTTGGCTTGATTTTCTAGCTTGCAGCTCGAGGGGCAGACAGAGATCTAACAGACATCAGGAGAGAAAATGCCCTCATGAGACAGAAGTAAGCAAATTGAATAACTTATTTATGTTTGTGGCTAAACTGCAGAATAATTCTGCATTCTGAGATCTTCTGTCTTTAATATTGTACATTATGGGGGTCAGCGTCCTAAAATGTCATGCCATATATTAACTAAAGGTGCGTTTGTTTACAGGCTGACAGACACACAGTTCAAACTAGACGCCTTTGACAAAGATCCATATGCTTTGGACAGTCTGGCCAGACCAATGCCTTTCAGAGGTCACACTCGCACACACACACACACACACACACACACACACACACACACACACACACACACACACACACACACACACACACACACACACACACACACACACACACACACACACACACACACACACACACACACACACACACACACACACACACACACACACACACACACACACACACACACACACCATCATACATTACTCCTTGACTTTTCACTAAACTCTTCTCCACCTCCAGCTGAAAGGTCACCATATGGTCCTTCTCCTCTGGGTCGACCAGCATCTGAAACCAGAGCTTTTCTTTCTCCTCCTACATTAATGGATGGACCATCTCCTCGATTGTCTCCTAGAGGTATACACTTACGCACACACAGACATTTACCTACAACTAGGCTACAGCTATGCACAAAACCAAAAAACAGTCACGTTGATCTGCATAAACACCCACTGTAGGCTTAAATATTGGTTTCAGAATTTTCTGCCATACATTTGCCAATTCAGTACCCCCAAAAAATCATTTAAATACAATCACATGTAGCATGTCAAAGATAACAGCTGGCTACAGCATGATCAAGTGTAGATGCTGAAATGTCTTCAGTAGCATGGTGTGTATGCTGGAATGCTGTTTGTGCACTTTTCAGAGTCCATGGGGAAAATGTTCAGGGTGTATACAACACTGATATGTCTTCAAACTTCTTAGTTCACTTTAATTGACATAATGTTCTCATTCTTTCTCTTCTTTTCTCTTGCTCTCACTTATTCTGGCCTAATCATCTCTCTCTGATATTATGGGTTTGGTTTCGGTTCTTCCCTTCCCTCTTTGTCCCCCTCTTACCTCTTCTCCCTCTCTCTTTGTGTCATCAATATCCTCCATCTGTCCCTTCCTACTGTCTTTTTTTCCCTCTGGTCCTTCCATCCACAGTCGGCCGTGGTCCCATGGAGCCATCAGGTGGCCATGGGGACATGGAGCGGAGTGGAGGGCCTCACTCAGACAGTGGCTCAATCTCTCCCACATGGGACAGAGATCGCAGGGGACCCCCGCCAGGACCCCCAGGGCCCCCAGGGCCCCCTGGGCACCTAGGACCTCCAGGTGTGTGTATATGTAAGAGATAGAAAGACAGAGAGAATCTCTACAAATGTCTACAAAGCCAGAGCAGCCCTGACCTGCCTCAGGAGAATTATGATTTCGATTATTTTTAACAGCGTATTTCATCAGTTTGATCCGAAAGTGATCAAGAGTTTGAACTCATATCAGTATTTTTCCTTGTGTATCATATCAATCTAAGAGAAGCTACTTTGTTGCGTTGATTATGGTATTTGTCAGTATATTTCTTTGTTTTACTATGTTCTTCTGTTGGGGGAAAGTTCAAAGTGAGCTTAATCAAAAATGCAGTGAGTCGTGACTGCAGAGATGAAAATAAAATGGCTCCATTATCTTGATTATGTTTACTGCTGTATGTTAATGTGAGCATTTTGATATTCATTTATCTAAGTTTTCCTTTCAGGGGGAGATATTTGAATGTGGCACCACTGGATTTCTGTTTATTACATTATTCATATGTGTATAATTGCATTATTTGCACTGTGATTTTATTGAGGCTCAATATGTTGCATATGTTCTAAAGGCATCGTGCTGTTGTGTCTGCTAGCTGTTGGATTTGTCCACAGTCCATGAACAGGTGTAACTAGTAACAGCTATTACTAAGGTTATTAGTTGCACCTACATTCGGTGATCCAACATTCAAAGTCATATGATGTGCATGTGTCTGCTAAATGCATGTAAACCGTGCATGTGGACTATGTTTAGTGCATTTTGAGGTTTTATTTTGGAAGCTACAGATATCATATCATAATCATATCCACCTGAAAACACAATTTGAACAACTTACTGTCATGTTTACATTTAAAGGTAAAACCAACCTTTTTTAAGCTCTTACACATCCAACTAGAGACACTCACACTTCACTCCCAGTGTCCACGATGTCACTCTCCTGTTGTTATTTAATGGAGTAACCTAAACAAATATCAATGTACATTTTTAACTTAAGTTTAACTTATTTACAGCTTTGGGAAGAGATGGACATATAACATTGTTCCTTGCATTTCTTAATGTTTTCTATTCATCTCTCTCAGGCTATATGTTCCCAGAACCAGGAGGTCCCATGTACAGGAGACCTCCCCCTGGCCCTCCTCCTCCCCATCTTAGGGGGTTCCCTCCTGCTGGTCCACCAGGACCTCCACGCCCCACAGACATGCCAGGTGAGTCACTTGAATCTGTACAGGGGATTATAATTACTTCATTGTTTTCCCATTTTTAACTTTAGGACAAGATGAAATGTAGAAGCTGAATGGAAGCTAGTGAAAATCTGTACATGTATATGAATGCAGATGCAGAGTCTGAACTACTACTGAATGTGTTTGTCAATGCAGATGGCTTTTATAGAGACAACAGCCTTGGACCTGGTGAACAGGAATACAGAGAGGTAAGACATACATATTAGTCTGTACGGAATATACTGTTGGTGTAAGAAGTGCAAGTGTTACTGTCCTGCTCATGAAATATTCTGTGGCATTATTCTTTTTCTTTTTCATTTATTTTAAGCAAATTGTAGATCTTTCCAGACAACAAATGAGAATAAGTAGAAAATACAGATGTGAGAAACCCAGTCAACAATGATAATGAAATTACAAAAAAAGCTGAAAATGCACTTTGTAAGTTTTTATTTAGGACCAAAAAACCTCCCATGATGAAGTTCCATCATCCAACCTCCCGTTAATATTAAAATCATATGCTGCTTTTTTACCATTGCATTTACCCAATATTTTAAATCTGGAGCCTGAACTCTTCCAATGCTTCCATTGTTAGATTTTTTTTTTAAGGAACTTCTCCCACAATAAACATAAATAAGGAGTACAACTTATTTTCTGAATTTAACCATTCTGCCAGGACTTGGATAATTTTGGAGTCTGATCATTTCTCATGTTGTTTCTTTACATACTACCGCCATTTTCCAATTTCCCTTGTTC
The DNA here is from genome assembly GCF_022539355.2 of Hippoglossus stenolepis. Classification (NCBI taxonomy): domain Eukaryota; kingdom Metazoa; phylum Chordata; class Actinopteri; order Pleuronectiformes; family Pleuronectidae; genus Hippoglossus; species Hippoglossus stenolepis. The sequence continues at coordinate 20,832,971 of NC_061492.1, read as the reverse complement.
AGATTATTTCCCCCTTTCAACCGTAAAACACAATCATGAGCTGAATCATCGCTAATCAACTATTTGCCAATTTGGGAATTCCCTGTGACAAGTTCAAATAATGCATGAAGTAGTTGACTGATTCAATTCTAGATGTTACATAGTTTCTTACTTATTATTAGTATTTGCAGAAATGTTGTTTATCCCTAGGACCAAATTGCTTAGTTCAATTTCTCAATGTCCCTTATTGCGCATGCTGTTGTGATGCTATTGAATCTAGTGTTTGCTGTTCATCCAGTGGGACTGTGCTTAAATGAAAAACAAACTGTATCCTTTCCCTCCTTAGAATGCATAAGAATGGGATTTGTTGTGTTACCTGTCCACTGCAGCCTCTGTAACATGTACCTGTTTGAATCTGTCTCATTATCAGTCTGGTCCTGGTGATCGAAGGACTCCCCCTGAAGGAGATCCAAGGATGGGGGGCCCTCCCCCACCTGGAGCCCCAATGGGCCCCATGGATGGTCCCTTTCCTCGTAGAGCTCCCTATGGACCCCCACCTCCTGATTTCTACCCTCCCAGGGGACCGGGGGGCCCTTCCATGATGCCTAGTAAGCTATCCTCACATCATGCTCCATCTTATCTCCAGATGTCATTGGTGTAATCTTGACTCATCACTCTGATTTGCCTCCAGGGTGGGCACCTCCACCTCAGGGGATGATGTTCCCTCCTCGTTTTCCTCATGGTCCAGCTCCTCATCCTCACTATGCTCCCCCCATGCGGCCCCTTCCACCCGACGGCTTCCACCCTCCCTCCGTGGGTCCTCCTCCTCCTCAGCAGCCCCTCCCCTCGCCACCACACAGCCAGTCACCAGAAGAGCACAGACCCTCACCTGAAGATGCCATTTGATCCTGAGCAGGTTTCTACTCAAGCTGTGAGATGATGTATTTCAGGTTCAAATCAAATTCAGTGGTATGTATGGCGGGCAGATTGCAGTTTACCACTGTTGCATATTTAACATATGGAATAAATAGTGTTAACAGACAGGAAACATCAGCCTTCGTCAGCCTGTTTGGTTGTTGTCTGTCTACATCGACTCCTTTTTTCATCCTTTTCTCTCTTTCTTCTGCCTTCTTTCATTTTGTTTTTACCGCTCTCTGTTTCATCGTCATCCAGATACTTTCTCATTGTGGTCTTCCTCTCATTGTGGAGAAAGCAATATATGCCTAATCTGTATGTCTGTGTGTGGGAGAATGTTGCCACATGAACTAGAAACAAATTGAGCTTGATGATGGCAGAAAGGTTTTTAATGTCACTTGAAATGTGTGCATGTAGAGATGCTGAATGTGGCGGAGAAAAAAAAGTTTTACGTATTGGAACCAGTCAACATTTCATCCTGATGGCACAGAAATCTAAATGATCCCGAGCTGTCAGGAACGAAATGTAATTTCACCGCCTAATACCCTTTATTTCTTAGGACAACACTCTTGCAATTGTCACCATGATTTTTTTTTTATTAGTCATTTAGCGTCTGCGTTGTTGACCTGGATTGAACTACACAAAATTCAGATCCCACCAGGTCTTCTTTTCTCTGTGACTGGACTGAGTTGATCTAAAACTCTCTTCAATTTCCCCCCAGAGGTCCAATGAGAGTTTTCTTAAAATATAATTAAAGCGAGTAACTTAATTTCCCCGAGTTTCCTGCAGGACTTGGTGGATTCTGAGCAGAAGATGAACAGTGCTTTTGATTGTTGTTACAATGACTTGCATGTGACCCATGCTTGAAAACAAATGTGGCTTTAAGAAGAGACTTGTGTGTTTTGTCGAGGTTGAGATTCATCGTGTAACATATTGGTAAATAAAATGGAGTGATCGGAAGAGAAAGCAAACACCCATGTGAATTTTGTAAAAAAGTGATTATTAATAGATGAATAAAGACTGTCAAATTGTCAATGTCTCAATGTTTCTGTAATGTATTATATGTTCAGTTTACTTTCCATGGAACTGAGAAACCACTACTAGAGCAAACAAAACATTGGAATGTAAATGGAAATCAGGTTGTCATTGATCAGTGTTTTATATAATGTGTATACATACAATGTTTATAATCACATTTTATTAAACCATAAATTATTAATATCTTTTAAGAATCCTTTCAAATATATAATGTATATATCCTTTCAAATAAATGATTAAGTAAAATCATTCTAATCTAAATTGTACAGCACCTATGTTTTGCTTGAAACTACTAAAATACTTAATTTAATTTATCCCCATCAGTCATCAGTTGGTGTCACAACAGCAACAATCATCCACAACATGTTGCTGGGGATGATTGTGAATTAATTCAGATATTATTAACATAGAATGGTTTGGAGCTCTACTAGTGGCTAAGATCTCAAAGGAAAATTCAGCTGGTGCTTCTCTCAGGTAATTAAGCATTTTTTCCCCATTCTATCCGGTTTCTATATTACATAGAAAACATCACCATATATATATATTTGCCAGTATTTAGTCTCTTATGTGCTTGGATGAATTGTCTCTGCATTGTTTGCTCTCCCTCTTGCCTTGAAGTGTCCACGATATTGTGAATTCTGAATCACTTCATTGAATTACTGGTATTTTTTAACAGAACCAAGTCACTGTTAATGTAATTACACCTTTGCTTTTCCCACTGAAAGAAAATATCGGCCATGAAAAAGATTTTTACCAGGGTGCTATTTCCAATTTCTGTTTTGTCATGCATAGTATTTACACTCATTACTCTGCCCTGAATTACAAACAGGCTGTTGTACAACTTACAGTAATTGTATGATGAAGATGATACAACTGCAACGTAATTCAATTACTAGCGTATATATTTATTCATGCGCTACAGTATTTCTGTCCTGTACATATATTTTTCATTCACCTTAACTGTACATAATTTACACCTGCATTACTTACCTCAATGCACTTCGATCACTTTAATCATTCAGTATTTATCTACGTTCTAACATTCAGTTTTCACAGCCGTCCTTTTACAGTCATATACACTACTCTCACTTTATATTTTTAGTCTTTACTTGTTGTCTTGACATGCTCTATGTGCCTTCGAATTGCCCTCCAAATAAAGTTGTTTTGAATTGAATTGAACTTAATTCAATTACTGTGAAAGTTATTGTAAGATAATACAACTTTAAAGTTGTATTGTAAAGTAATATAACATTTTCTTTACGTTTACTAATGACCTGTTTTTGTCTTTACCTTCCATCCACCTAACTCCTTGCCATCTAACTGACTGACAAGTGACTGAGGTCAACTTATCTACTTGCATTAAAAAAAAAACTATGACAGTTAAGATGTTCCAAGTTTCTTACATCACATTAATGTACTAAGTAGTTTAAATGTAAACATATACATTGTTGAAGATGTAAGACATGACACTATGTAGTCAATGCTGTGTTAGAAAGAGGTCGAGGATTTACACAGGTGTTGTTCTAAAGGAGGAAATACTGAGGGAGATCAATAGTAATACAATTAAGGGGATTCATACTGTGTATTGTCAAGTCCTCTCTGATCCAGGAATGGTTAAGCCTCCTTATTAGGTCCTGTATGTTGTCTTTAGGTCCTACTAAGCAATCTGCAATCTCTTGACATGGAAATCTCCTAATTATTTCTTTCTCATACAGTTACCATGAGTAGAAACATCAATATAATCCTTGCTGTGTATTGACTGCTATAAATACTACAGAGGCCACAAAGTAATAGTAAAATGTTTAATTGTAAAACCCATCCACGTCATTAACGAAAAAGACAAATGTACCCGCTGCATTACTGAACATAAACTGTCGAAAAATATCAATTTGAATATTTCACATCCGCACCACCTTCATCTTCAAAAATCGGTTTACATATAAAAGAATCTGTACAATGAAATGGCAGTTTGTTCGTCAGCCTGTATAAACGGAGTGGATTACAACTGTGAAGATTCAGTGGAGGGGTGAGGTTGGAGGAACATGGTTGGGTTCCTTCTGCTTTTATACAATTAGCCGTTATCGTTGCAGACTTTTAAGAAAACATCCTGACAAATCTGCACAAATCACAGCCGTAAAAATACAGCAATACAATGAAATAAAAATCAATATGGGCATAACGATGGAAGCACTTACATGTTTATGAGTAATGAATGAGTTTTTTTTACAAGTCAGAGAGAAAGAGAGAAGAGGTAGATACAATAAGCAGAGAATGATACAAGAATAACACCTTGTTAATATACTTTAAGGGATACCTCTGTATTTGACGCCTAACGCTTCATATGTTGGTTGTGTAACATTTGGCCTTGAGCAAAATAAAAGGAAAGAAACGACAGTGAGGTCCAAAAGCCGAGGGGTGCACTCATTGAGCGTCGTCCTTGTACTGAAAGAGCTCAGTGATGGCAGAACAGATGTTAAAAAAAAAAAAGCCAGGTATCCCATTGACAGTATTTATGGTCTTGCCTAAGGATCTGTTGAAATCTGTTTGTGCCTCATGCTCGACTCACAATATCGACAACAGAGAAGGTGGTGCACAAATGTTCACTGGTGGTTGGAAAAGGGCGAGTTAAACCTGATTAGAATACTATTCCTTTGTGATGGTTTAACTCTAAACTCTGTTTAATACATTAGAATATTTATGCACTTATCTTGCATTTTAATTACACTGCTGCCTATGTGGGATCCAAGTCACAGCAATTCCTACAAATGCAAGATGCACCACTAAAACAAAAACACACGATGGTGATATTTCCAATGTGGGCACTGCTGTGCGCTCTCTGAGAAAAACTAAACACTGTACAAACTGTGTTCACCTAACTATTCAAAACACCATCATAAAGAATAATTATTAATCTCATACAAAATATTTAAACTGGTCCACATACAAAATAAAAACAAAATAAAAAAAATTCATGGCACAATGGACAAGGTTCATGTATAAAGCAGTATTTCCTCCTTTGTCATTGGAAACGTTGTCAATAACCTGCTTTATTTGAGATTAAATGTCTCAGTGTTTACAAATACGCACAATGTGGAGCCCGGGACCTCGTCATGTATGTGACTTTCTGGTTTAAATACTGAAAGAAAGAAAAATCATCTGAATGCTCGAGCACAGAAAAACCAAACTGAACTTTAGACGTCTGCTTTTTCTTCTCTTTTTCTGTAGGTAATAGCAATGTCCAGACAAGTGGGAAAACCATAAGACTTGAAGTGTACCTGTTAAATAGCAGATGATGGATCTTGGTGGTTGTAAAACATGATAAAGAGAAAAACTGTCACATGACACAGTTGATCACTTGTTGGCCACCGTGTATTCAAGAGTGTTAACTGGGTTGTAAAAAAACATGCCTGTTTGTGTTAATGTGTACAGACATTAACACCCTCATAAAAAAATCATGTTTGAAGAGGTTAAAAATACTTTACTGTGTGTGATCCAAGTGGATGGATCCGTTCAACACGTAAACAAGAACGGAAAAACCTTAGGCACCGATCGTTTCAAAGATCCAAATCCAAAATGTGGCTCCTACTTTGAGGAAAAATGGTTGTGATCTCATGCTCAGCAGTCAAACTTTGTAAAAACACTGTCTGAAATTGTGTCATAGACATGTAAACATGGTTCAAGGACTAATTAACTGGTGTTCTCATTTCTTACCAGGAGCTAATTTGTGTCTCAATAGGAGTATTCGTTGTCTATTCAAATCCAATTAACAAATAAAACCCTGATTTTGTTCGTTTTAGTTTCCAGTGATGATATATCATGTCAGCAGTTTTTAAACCCAATGACCACTTTATCACATTTTTTATTTTGGATTATAATTTTGGAATTAAGCCCTTCGTTTACTTATAATGGTCTTTTAACAGAGAACTCCTCTCTTATCCACTCAGGGAAACAGAAACTGGTCTGTTTCTATTCCAGATTAAAACCTGCACGTCTGGGTTGTGTTTGCCTCCTGGCTCGAGAGGCAGCTTACCGACTGGTGTGGCTGTTAGATGAGCAGTGCAGTGGATTGTGGGAAGATTCAGACAAATGTTCCACAGTGTGTAGATTTATGCGATTCTAAATGAGTGAATGGAAGGTGTGTGTTTGGGTGTGTGCGCCTCAGCAGTTCAGTATGGGTCTGTTTCTGTCGGGTCTGAATGGGAACACGGGGCTTTCAGAGTCAGACTTCCCTCTGTGGGGACCGAGCGTAGCCACAGCCTGGAAAACAGCACACACACACACACGGGTTGTTAGAAGATGCACAGACAAATGCAACCTGTGAAAAAACACACACCTCCACTTATAAGTCTACACACCTTTCTGATGGCTGTCCAGTCCTCCAGGATGTCCAAGTCAGGAAGCATATAGACAATATATGGGCGTGGACAGGGTTAAGGACAGTTACATAGGGAGTAGGAACTAATTAAAATTTGAGCACAAAGACGTTTAGATACAAGGATTTTAGATTTTTTTAGAAGAATTAAAAGTAGAAATACTATCAATGTGATCAGTGACAGAGGTATTAGCAGTAAATGGATATCAGACACCACTGAAGGTCTTCTTTTCTTCTTATCTGGACTTAAAGCATCTCTCCTCTTCTTCCTCCCTGACAACTCGTCATTCCACAGCTCTGAAAGACAGATTCAGACAAAGACAGACAGATTACAGTACTTTGTATGTGCACTGAATGGAATACACTCTGCTTATTACCATAATCAAAATGTGTTGTGTTTAGTAGCACAAATATGACATAGCACAATGTAATGACTGTGTTCTGTGTGTGTTACCTGATGTAATGTCTATGCTGTGTCTGTCCTCCTCCAGTCTTCTGATTTTCTCCTCCAGTTCACTCTGCACCGTATCAAACAGCAGCAGCTTCTCACTCTGCAAACACACACACACACACCATCATGTAAAACACAGATCGAACACAAATGCATGCATCCACATACATTACAAACATTCACTATTGGCAGTTTCATAGATAGAATAATACATAAATAAATTACAATTAAATTAAATGTTATATTTTAAATGTCTCCCAGCAGGGCTGTACGATATGGCCAAAAATTATATCAAGATAAATTGTTCCTATCAGTCAATATTCATAAGAAAATTCACATTCATATTTATTTCAAGTTTAAAGATAGATTTTTGCTCCTGTGTGAAGGTGGTAGTTTTAAACTCTTCTTAATGAGCAGAGAATAAAAAAACTCAAACAATTTTACAAACCTGTGGTAGATCACTGAAACCAATTGTGTTATATCTCCTCACTTTGCTTTCACAATGCATAAGCATATGATCAATATATGTTATATTGCTATTGATGAAAATTATAATGCAATAATTACTAATATTTGTTCAGCCCTATGAGCTGAGAGGGAAACGAGCTCAATGATTTCCTCTCTCTGTCCAGTACAGTAGTTCAGCTTCCTGTTTCTAGTGTGTGTGTGTGTGTGTGTGTGTGTGTGTGTGTGTGTGTGCTGCTGTGTGTGTGTGTGTGTGGTGCGTGTGTGTGTGTGTGTGTGTGTGTGTGTGTGTGTGTCCAACCTCCCAGTGCTGGCATGCTGCCTGGATCTCACACTGATACTTGTTCTTCACAGATTCCTGACACAGCTCTCTGTAGATACCTGACGCACAAAGTGAGAGTGAATCAGGACACCAGAGTGTGTATGGCTTCATGAGCTTGTGTATGTGTGTGTTGAAGTTACCTGCCACTTTAGTGCGGACCTGCATGTTCTCCAGCAGTACAGCCAGAGGCTCCAGATATTCTGCTGCCCGACCAGCTTCCACCTCTGTCAGCTTACTGTTCACTTGACTAAGCCGCTCACGATACAGCCTGCACACAAACACAGATACAAATAAATAACAGTACAACTAATTTATTTATTTACATTTTTGACAAACTTGTGAAAACTCATTGTTGGTCTTACTGGTCTTTGAGATCAGTGAACTGTTTCTCCAGGGTGGACATTTCATCCAGGCACTCCACCCTCCTCCGCTCACAGTCCTCCTCATCCATTTCTGGAAGAGAATCAAGTATCCAACACACACACACACACACACACACACACACACACACACACACACACACACACACACACACACACACACACACACACACACACACACACACACACACACACACACACACACACACACACACACACACACACACACACACACACACACACACACACGATGGAAGATATGGTGTAAAACCTGGCACAGGTACACATATAGTATTTCTGCCTATAAACTGTTGTCCATTTGCACACACTGTGCATCAATCACATTAGTAATCATTTTGTCCACTCAGCTGTGCAAGCCTTAATGTTTCCTCTCCAATAGAAAACATAGTTCCCATGAAATACAGTTGCTCCGCACATTTCACACAACAGTTCAATCGCTCCTCTTTTTTAAAAACATCCACAGATAATCATGCCCTGAAAATACTAAATATCTGAAATAGCCTGACAGAGGAACTGTTGTCTGGTCTATTTCACCTTTAAATCAATGCTAAAATTGCTCTGTTTTCATTGTTTTCACCCTTCAGTTGTAGTAAATATAATTCTTGGTTTATGCCTTTTGACACTTTTCAAAACTTTCATATTTTTTCTCTGCCTATTTCTTTTGATTTTGAAAACTGTAAAATATTGTCGTTGCTTCAAAGCAGTTCTTAACTGGGTTTTTAAAAAATCGTTTTCTAATCACCCCATTAGGTTTGCAAAAGTTTGCAAATCATGAAAAGTGTTATGATGGTAGACAGCATAAAAATCATTGCATTGTCAAACCATTTCCAGCGAAACAATATCATTCTTGAAGGCATCCATAATATAACACGATAATTCCAATCGTAATGTTCCGCTAAATTTCTCACCTGAGCTGTCTCCATCCTCAGAGACAGAGGTGGTGTCGGAATCCTCCTCCTCTGAGCTGGAAGCATCCTGCTCGTGCTCCTCCACCTCCATCTCTTCTGCTGTACTCTCCTTCTTCTCCCGGTCACGGTGCACCGGCATGGCAGCTAAGCACTTCAGCCTGGTGGTGTTAAGACAACGACAGTCTCCTTTGACAGCTGTACTTACAACAGATATAGGTTTATACTGGTTTCTTGATTCCAATTTAGGCTTACAGATGATAAAAAGCTAATAGATGTCAAAGCAGTTCTGATTCTACATCCGAGGGGCTAGTCACTGTGTAACTTATCAGCTTATTATTACTGATGTTTTCTTATCGGCATGAGGCATTATCATACGGAGTGTAATGGTTGTAAAGTTACGAGACAGGATAGTCATTTTACACTGGAGAGACATGAAGTAATGAGAGACGTGATAGTAGATTAGATTCTTTCATTTGATGTAATGAGATCATTTCTGAAAAATCATATAAACAACCAAAAAAATCTGCACAAACAGATTTTAGAAAAACACAGATTTTATAAGATGTTATTTCTACCATCTGATTGTGACCTACCTATTGGTGTAAACCAAATGTAGGCAGGGAGATGAAATCTACTGAAAACATATTTTAAGCACGTTTTCTCTTTATCTAGTTATTTTCATGGTAGATCAATTATGAAATTCTTCTGAAATACAGTGATAAATACTGTTACGTCAATAAGCCTCCCTGAAAACAACGGAGCCCTATTGGTAGAAAGGTAACCTATATTATGGCTTGAAGATATTAATTTTATTAGCAGTTACTCCCGCATAGCGATTTAAACTCATTAGAGGTCGTAGCCGTTTAGCTTATCAGTTATTTATACATAAGTACAGTGGACGTAAACATTAACAAACGTCAACACGTCAAGTTAGCATCACGTTAGCATGTTTACTACTCACAGTAGTTGGGTAGCAAACGAGACAGAAACGATTTGATTAAAAAAAAACACATAAACAATGAAGCCAGAGAAGAACATCGTAACTCACAGTGTACGGAAGAGCTGGACGTGTGTGGGAGTGTTCAGATACAAACTAGTCTACGAACAGATGGCTTGATCGTGTTTTCCCTCGGTTACTGTTCCACTCGTGTTCCGAGCTAAGCTAAAAACAAATCACAGTGCGGCGCTCTTATTTGTAAAGGGAAGTGTAGTTTTCTGTGTCGCTGATAATCACAACAGCAACGGTCTAACGTCCCAGCCGTTGACCACACTACCCACAATCCACCGCTGCGGCTCGAGACAGAGTTATCGAGGGGTGTTAAAAACTCCAACGGCAGTAAAACAGTAAACGCCGTTTGTTTCAGAGGTTTAGTTCATTATTAGAACACACGACCGTTAACTATTTCAAACCGTACAACCAAAGTTTGAATATTGTTGAACTACGTCCACGGTGAATGTCTCTGCTATCCATTACTTTGTTTTCCCTCCCCCGCCATGATGTTTTCTAAGTGAACAGCGGAGCTAGCTAACTAGCCAGGTTAGCCTTCAGGCTGTGGTGGAAGAAGGGAGGTGCAATGGATGGATGCTTCGCCCCGCTACGTTTCACGTATTTGTCGTAGTTTGAACAGAATGCGTCCTCTCCGGGTTATCTGTGTCTTTTCTCGTTAAACTCCGCGGTGTTGCGGGGGGCTGCTAACTCTCAGCGCCGTGTTAATACATGACCCGGGAGTGTCGGCGTCTGGCTATAGTTTGAAGATTAACGCTAGCTGGGGCTGTGGACGCGGCTACACGCACAGCTAGCTCCTCCTCGCTGTCTACCATCGCATTCGTGTGTCTGCTGCCTCAGGAATGTTCTCCAAAAAGCCTCATGGCGACGTTAAAAAATCAACACAGAAAGTGTTGGACCCAAAGAAGGACGTGTTGACGAGGCTCAAGCATCTGAGGATTGTCATAGGTGAGTTAAATCCCCCCGGCATGCGGGTGCACCTCCACTGTACGTGCCAGCCTGGGCGGGCAGGGCATGCCACACCAAACTCCCAACAGAACATGATCCACGGTTGAAGTTGCCTTGCATGTAAACAAACGCGCAGGTTGTTAATGACAAACTCACAGACAATTCTCGTGTATTCTACCATCCGCTTATCAATCGGGTTTCTACCTGTGGCCAGTGGCAAATCATTGTATCTCCTGTACCTTGCAGACATTTGTTAATGTTTACATTGGTTGCACCCCCCCCCCACACACACACACACACACACACACTTACCATGATGGGCAGTTATGAGTCTTGTGTTGGACTGACTTACGCAGAGACTTGGCATCTCTGCATAATGAATAATCTGTGGTGAAGTTCTTGCTGCCTGGTGAGAACATGTGTGTATGTGGCTGACAGCATTATATTTAGACACAGTGATGGATGCAACACACTGTTGTAGTCGGGCCGTTGTGATCTCTTCAGGGGTGTGACTGCAGCAGGGCCTGAGTGCTGCCGCAAGAAGACCTGGACAAATACCCGCTGAGTGTTTTTTTTAGTTGTGTTACAACACAACACAGTGTGGAAAGAACAGGGGAGATGACACGGTAATGCGTATGAATAAGTGATTGATGTTTGAGTGTGTGTGTGTGTGTCTCTTTCACTGACAACTGTCACACATGTAAACACCCATAAACACACACTGACCTGAGAGGGAAACGAGCTCAACGATTTCCTCTCTCTGTCCAGTACAGTAGTTCAGCTTCCTGTTTCTATTGTGTGTGTGTGTGTGTGTGTGTGTGTGTGTGTGTGTGTGTGTGTGTGTGTGTGTGTGTGTGTGTGTGTGTGTGTGTGTGTGTGTGTGTGTGTGTGTGTGTGTGTGTGTGTGTGTGTGAGAAGAGGGGTGTGCCCCCTCTTTGTACTCCATGGGGAACATAGGACCTTGATAACAATCCCAGTCCTGCAAGCAGAAACATTGTTTGAAAATGAATACTCGGACAGCTGAACCTCAAATGTTTTAATGATCATCTGTTAATGTAGCACTGATGTGAGCGTATAACTGGAGAAAGGCCAATTTTAGAGATCAAGAGGACTAAAAGCAGAACCTACTTGTCTATGTTGTTGGCGTTGTTAAGGAAGCCATCATTCCCAGTTGCTCAGTTTTCTTTGCTCTTAAACAGGTTCCTCCACAGAAAAATGTTTACCTTTGCCATCAAGGGAAACAGATTGAGCACTTTGCAGTCTTTCTATGGGTTTTTGAAAGTCTGTAATTTAATAATCAGAAATTTGTTAAAATATTACATGTTAGGTCTTAAATACATTTGGCCAGGTCTTAGTTAATGCTACTTCTGTAACACTTAAAACTTAAAAGAGAAATGTTTTGGCTCTATGCACTGTTTGTAACGTTTAAGTGTGTTTATATGTTAGCACACTGTAATAAAACTACAAACAAGACCACCATAGAACTGATAACTGGTAATCTATAAATACCATGGTCAGAATTGATCTCAGTACAATCGGCTTGGCTGTGGTAAAGACTATAGATATCTACTTTCGCTGTCTGTAGTTTGAGAGAGAACTTGGTATGTCGAGGGTTATTCAATACTAGTCAACTTCCTCTTATCTTCAATTATGGGGAAGAGTAAGTAATTGTGGGTCTGTGATAGTGTTTCATATCTGTCGTACTTGTCATAGGTCTTAATTTTCATGAATGATCAAGAATGATTCAAAAAGACGCTACTTCACTGTTCTGTAATCCACTTGATCCAATCAGGTTGATAAGTTACTGCTCCCAGGCAATGTTTCTGTCCCGTCTTTGACCAAAAAACGAACTAATTCTTTGAGGAACATGTTTTTCTTTAAATGTTTGAAATACCTTTTCTTATACAGAATCTATTTGTAGTCTGTTTTAAAAAACAAAAAACAAACCATTACGGAGACCTAGGAGCAAAGGTGGTTATTTTATAGATTACTGGTTCACACTTATTGGCTGTAACATATAGCAGTAGGTAAATATGCAATCCTGTGCAAAATAAATGAAACAGTGGCACACATATTTTTTATTTATCAATTAACTAATTACAAAGTACCTCCCTCTACCTTTAAAACAGCAGCACTTCTTTTTCCTGCACTCGTGCCCACTTTATCAATGCCCTTGGCAGGAAGGTAGCTCCAGACGTCTTGGAGAACTTGCCACACTTCCTCTGTGGATTTAGGTTGTGACAGTTACATCTGTTTCTTCAGATAATTCTACACCAATAGGTCACACAACCAAAGTGACTAAAACGTCTGCACAATATTGTATCTTTGATCATCATGAACTTAAACATAGGAGGTTTTAACTTGGTGTTAGTTGCTGTTACGTCACAATGTTTTGTCAGGCATGTAAGGAGTGAGGAATTAATTTGTCGTGGGATTTGTACAAAAATAACGTTTGTCCAAGAGATGAAAAATGTTGACAAATGTTGTGTTAAAATGTCCCCCAGACAAGGTTGCCCTTACAAGGGTGTGTGTGTGTGTGTGTGTGTGTGTGTGTGTGTGTGTGTGTGTGTGTGTGTGTGTGTGTGTGTGTGTGTGTGTGTGTGTGTGTGTGTGTGTGTGTGTGTGTGTGTGTGTGTGTGTGTGTGTGTTTTCAGACTTAACATAAACAAAGCCAGAGACTATCAACAGAGGCTCGTGTGTGTTTTTAAGTGTGTAGCCTAATGTCCTCCATGCTTGGGTATTGTTTTTTCCTTCAGTTTTGACCCTGAACTATTGCGGTGGTTTAAATATGTGTTTTATCTCAGTGTGTGAGTCAGTGTGTCTCCTTCCTAATGACAGCCAGTGGTGTTGAGGCAGAGATTCAGTCCAGAACACACAGGAAGGTAGAAGGTAAACTTCCGATCCTTCAGAAGAGAATAAATCTGTGACTGGGACACAGAGTGGACTAAGTCTTGTCTGCTCTGGCTCAACGTGTCAAATGCGTATTTAGAGAACCCAGATGCTGCTGTGAGGTGACATTACTCAAATGTGGTCTTCACAACAACACAACATTTGAAATTTAGACTTTAATTAAAACGTTTTGACTACAAATGGATAGAGAAGAGATGACAATTTTGAACGTACCCCCCTTTTCTTTGTGATATTGTATTCACATTTTTGTCTGTCTAACTGCATACAGATATGTGAGTGGAGGAAAGGGACACTTAAGTGTCAGGCTGAGCACATTTGATGTGTGTTTAGTGGTGTGGCTATTTAGGGAGATGTCTAAATTGTATCAGCAATTGAGGTGAAGGATAAAACTGAGGACAGCCTTGGAATCAGGTCTTTTTCTGCTATGAAAACTTCTGGACAGTTTTAACCATGGTGTTCTTCTCCAGTGTGTGTGTGTGTGTGTGTGTGTGCTTATTAATTCTTTATTTTCACTCTCAATTTTCAGAAAACGCAGAGCCTGCAGAGCTGAAACAGTTCTTTGACCTGAACTACTCCCATATCTACTATGTCTTCTTTGAAAACTTTGTTACCATCGAGGTCAGCCTCAAGCAAAAAGGTAAGTGTCACTGATGGTCAAATAACCCAAACAAAGCCTAACAGGGTGGGCTGGGTGAACATATACCAACAAATCATTGCTAATAGAGCTAAATTACTATGCGTTCATCTAGCTTATATATATATATATTATGTACTTTACATAGAGGTTATTGCATGTCAAATCATCACACTTTTGTGATGATTGCACCATCACAGATCTTAATGAAATTTGGTTGATTTGATCACATGAGAAACCAAAAGAACCCAAATTTGATGTGTCCTGGATCCCAATTAATGGAGACTACATTTTTAGTGGAGACTCTTTCTGTAGAACAATTTTTTGCTACCATTTCCTTGTAAGTCAAGTGTGCACTGCCGAAATAACAGTAAAGAACTTGAACTTGTTTCAGGTCATAAGTCTCAGAGGGAGGAGCTGGACTCAATCCTCTTCATCTTTGAGGTAATGCAATCTCATACCTTTCTACCCAAAAGGGAAGTCTTGAAAAACCTGCTGGATAACCCTAATAATTGTGGAGCTGCCACAGTGGTGTCCATCTATGACAGTGTATGATGAACAAAATATTTATTGTTTTACTATTAGTATGTTTCCATCTAAAAAACATGTGATATTGCACCAAACACCAGTCAGTCACTGTTATATGAGTTATTTCTTCTAACGCCTTTTCCGATCGATAAGTTGTACAAGACGTGTTACGTTACAATTAGGATTTTTTTTTTCTCACATCCTTCAAAACTGTAGATGAACTGTGGATTAATGTAGATTATTGAGTACTGAGGATTTGAGCGGATTTTATACATCAGTAGGGATGGAAGCTTTACTTCTCTTTTAACTAGATGCTAGATTCAGAGGGGCTATAGAACAGAGCTCTGACATGAATCACTGAGGTGTTTGTGATGTCTGTAGGTGGTCTCGCTCAGTTCCACAACACCAGCTGAATTTGACCTCAGCCTCTTCAGACCACTGGCATTTTGCAACACTTTAAACTGAGTGGTGGTGCTTAGAGTAGCCAGGATATATCAGCGTGAGTGCCTGGGTGTTACTGACATCCAGTTGCCCCTGCAAACTCCAAACAAACTCCTCTTTAAATTCAGGACAGGCCTGGGCATAGCACAGGACTAGAGAATACTTGGATAAAAGAATGCACTTGAAAGGTGTAGCTAAACTTACAGCAATAAAAGTTTTTAATAGAATTACTTATGACGTAAGAATCCCTTCAACTCTGCCAAGGAGGTTTTCTTCTCTGTTTATTGGTTTGATTTTTACCAGCATTATGCAAAAACGACTCAACCAATATCTATGAAATTTTGAAGAGGCGTGGGGGTTGACCGAAGGAAGAACCCATTACATTTACATTTAAACGTTGCGAGAGCAATTCTCAGAGAATAATTCAGGAATCTTGATGAAATAATCAGGCATATTTAGGTGACTTATATTTATGAGTGTTTGCAATTAGGTGCAGATCCAAATAAATAAGCTGGATCTATGTGGATTTATAAGGAGACTGTTGGGCCTTGGCGGCGGTATGAGTGTCATTCTAGGTCTGGTTATAAATGTTATTATATAATAGTTTGTCCCAGTGAATAACAAACCAGTTTCGGAAGTTGTTATCAAGATATATTGGCTAGTTTACCGTGATATACAGCCAATCTTTGGTTATGACGTCCATTCCTACTTGAAAGACAAAATATGTAAAGCACATGATCCTACAATGTTGTGTAACTAATTTTTTTATTATTTTCTCATTATGTTAATCTTTTTTTTTTTTTTCAGAAAATTCTCCAACTCCTTCCAGAGAGAATCCAGAGCCGATGGCAGTTCCACAGCATCGGTATCTCGCACGAAAACACACTCCACCCCTTTTCATGTAGCATACTACCGTTTCTCTTGTACCTTTATACAGCAGATCAGAGTGCAGCAGAATACAATGCGTTGTTGAATCAGGTTGAACCAGTCTTAAACAGCCACTTACTTGTCAGTTTGTTTCATGTAATTTGTAGAGATAAACAAGCACCAGAACATAGCAAAGTGAAAATGCATTACTTGATGTTGCTCTGCAGTTGGAGTAGAATTTCAACGCAGGCTTCCATTTTCCTTCAACATGTCTTTACCACAATTTGAAATATTAATATTTATAAGTAAAGTATATATAAGTAAAGACAAATGTGACGTAAGCTGCTGATGTATTCCATACTGCCTAACTTCAGCTATAGTCACTATGCACTGTGGTTTTTAATGACCAGACTGAAATCTCTTTCTCTCACAGGGCTGATTCTCAAGAAGCTGTTACACACAGGGAACTCTTTAAAGGTACAGCTCTATTTTGTTGACTGTATTATCTTTCAGTCATAGTCCATGTTAATCCTCTAGCTTCCAACATGTCCACCCTCTACTTCTTAATCTTTTCTTAAAGTTATCATAAGCTTAGACAAGTCTTGTCTGTAAACTGTCTGCACAGGGTTGACAAATGTAGGCTTGTGCCACCACTGTGTTTGACTTTGCTGATATTAAATGCAGACCAACATGTTGGAATGCGTTTTACATTTGATGTGCTTAAGGCATAGTCAATGCTAAAGTGATGTTTCATATGTATGCATGGTTGAATGCACTCATTATAAGTCGCTTTGGATAAAAGCATCAGCTAAATGAAAGCGTCAGCTAAATGAAATGTAATGTAATATAATGTAATATGTTTTATGTATAAGGAGAAGGAATTTGCACTAATTTGGTGGTTGTGTCGGCTTGATATGTATGAAGGCAAATCTTTTTTTTTGCTGTGACTGACCTACTGAACTTGTTGTGTGGGCACATTTTGCTGCACACTTTGAAAATAAATTACTTCAAGTCTTAAATTGGAAAGAAAATGATAGTAAATGCTGCAAATAATGCATATTAATTTGGTTTCTCCTCATGTCTCTTCTCTCTTCTTCTCTACATTGTAGATCCGCCGTGAAGGAGTGCGTCTGTTCCTGTTGTGGATGCAGGCGTTACAGAGTAATGCAGAGCGGGAGCAGCTCTGCATGTTTGCCTGTTTGATTCCTGGCTTCCCAGCTCCACTCTGCCACGGGACACCACGTACCCTGGACACTCTGATCAACCCCCCACTGAGTTTGACAGAGAGTTAGTGCAATACACAAACACACACACATACACATTCACACAGTGGAGTTTAACTGATAATGATGATGACTAGTTACAAGATATACATGTTGGATAACACGTGGAACCCCTTTTATTTTTCTACTGTTTATACAGAGATGACAACACAGCAGCAACATTGTAATATACGATAATAATAAGTCTTCTGCTTCTCCCCCTCCAGCTCAAGTGACCCCAGAAGAGATCACTCCATTGGTTCCTCCCCAGTCAGGCGACAAGAACCAGGAAGACCTCACTGCCTACTTCCTAGAAGCCCTATTGAAATACATGGTAAACCAGGTATTATCATTATTTCTTACTAACACATCTAACACAAGTACACTCCTGAAAATGTTCTGGTGCCTTACTAATGCCACTAATGCTAAACATAGAGGATGTAACCAGTTACTGTAATTTATCCTGGTTGATAAAGATATCATCTAATCAATGGCTGGTCACTAAATTCCTCAAATAGTTCCATCCCTTATTGACACAAACTGATTTTGTTCTGCTATTTCCTCCTGCTGCTGTCACACACAAATGCATGCAGTCATCAACACACTGATATCATTCTCCCCTGAAACAATGGTGCTCTTCTCCACTTGACCCTATTTTGTGCATGTATAACACAAGTGTGTGTCTGTGTGTCTGTCTGTGTGTGTCCACTAGGCCAAGTCTCTAGAGTGGCGTTGTAAAGAGAACCATGAACGTGGCTTCAGCTTCCTCTTTGGTCACTTCAGGAAGTTCTACCTTCCTCACATCTTTCCCAACTTTGCCATGGAAACCAGCCTCTACAACCCCATTATGGGTGAGTACAAGATACAGAAAATCTGGAAACTCACAGGGACACACAGGCTCAGCAGTAATGTTGTATTTCTGCAAATCATTAATAAAGATTTTGCTCTTTCCCTGTAGACGTGCCTCCGATGCGTCCTAAGCCTTACTACAGTGTGGTTCGCAGGGAGCAAGACGGTGGTGAGACCCTTTACTGCACCAAGGAGAGTTTCCTTCAGGCCAGAGTCATCTTCATACGCTGGCTGGTTTCCTTTTGGCTGGAGCCACGACCCAACACACAAACACACATCCCAGGAACAGAGGGAGAGAGCATCCCTAAGACCATACAGGTAATGCACTAAAATTGTGATGTTGGAAACTGTTTGAATGGCAATACTGTGTGATTTAATAAATGAGTTCATGCTAACTACCCAGATATTCTCCGATTCATATTAAACACATTAGAAATGTAAAGGACATTACTTCCTGATGTTCAGAGGGGGAGGGCTTAGAGCGGCATATGAAAAAGCTGATGATAGATAAGTCGATGGAATATAAAATGTCAAAATAACTGTCCTTTGTTCATCCAGTGTCTCTTTATTTTCTCACTGTATAACCTGCATTATTCTTGACCTCCAGCGAGCAGCAGCCGGCCTTGCAGCTCGCTCTGGTGGCAGCTCAGATGACAGCAGCGGAGGCGTAAGTCGGTCAGACAGCCACCTGGAAAGTAGCGGGGGTTCCTCTGGGCCAGGAGGAGGCAGCATGGGGCTATCTGGGGGATCGGGGCTGGGGGGTGAGCCCGAGCAGAGCCACTCCAACACATCTACCCTGACTGAGAGGGAACCCAGCTCCTCCTCACTCTGCTCCATGGATGAGGAGCAGCTGACGGACATGGAGGTTGTGAGAAGAGTGCTGACCTGCTCCAGAACCAACGTTAACTTCATCACAGAGATCTTTAGACAGGTGAAGGAGAAATAACTGTTTTTGACATTATGTAGGTGTCACTCCCACTTCTGTGCAATACCTTGTCACCTTAAATTTGTCCTTTTGCCCTTAATGTGTAAAGCATCTTTAGGTCCCTTGAAAGGCGCTATAAAAATTGTATAATTATTTTAGTATGTCACACCTTTGACTTGCAATGTAATACAATGCTATGGCTGCATTTTGAGTAGATCTAGGTAGATTCCCAAATTTTTTTTGTATGTGCAGTGTCCCTGTACAGGCCACTTGGTCTTCTAACATTTTTTTCATTGAAGGATACTTTAAGCATCCTTCAATGAAAAAAAAAAATCAGTAAATCAGTATTTTTTGTGAAATTTCGTCTTCTAATTATTATTTATTTGTCTTTGCCAATATAGGCATTTCTTCTTCCTATGTGTGAGGCAGCAGCGATGCGAAAAGTGGTCCGTGTTTATCAGGAATGGATCGCCATGGAGGACAAACCAGTGTTTATGAAGGAGCCAGACGAGGGACATTATCCCATTGCCACAGGCGGCAGTTTGGATTCAGGCTCTCAGCACGGGGACAAGGAAGACGAGGTGAGGAACAAGTTTTGGAAACCATTGCAATATTCATCTAGAAGGGTGCCCTGAGAGCACCTACCTCCGCCAAGGCTATGCCCCATCTCGCCTTGTCAAAGCAGTGTTTCCTATTAATTATCTAGACTTTTTACACTCGTCATAATAGCATAAAAAATCTCCAACTTCTGTTCTGTGCAGCATGCAGTGTGCTTGCACACATTCTCACGCCATTGTCCATAAAATTGTTACTGTCCATGCACACAGCAAGATCTTTGTTTCTGCTGCTGTCGAGAGCTTAATGCCATTCAATGCAACTCTTGAATTTCACTCTTTACGCTGTGTTCCTGTCACTTGGAATCTGTTGCACGTTGGAGTGATGTTTGCACACGTGCACTCCTGCTACCTTAAAAGGTTGAATGAATTCAGTGAGAAACGCTGCAGAGAAAGTGAAAGAAAATTCCTTAATCCGCCCTTTTATTCAGATCCGCAAGTTCAAGTTCTTTCCTGACCAATACTGCCTCTTTCCACAAAGTTTAATGTTAATCTGTCCAGTAGTTTTTGCGTAATCCTTCTAACAGACAGACTGACAAACAAAGTGAAAACGTAACTTTCTTGTCTGAGGTAATAAATGATGGCCCATGGGAACAGATCTTTATGCACACATACACATTCCTCGTAAATGCCCACTTGCTTTAAACTTCCTGCTTCAAGTTTTTAACCCAGAATTTCAGTTTTATATTTTGATCTGAAGCCCAGGCCGCGATAACATGATATTTAAACATTTTTTGGAACTGGATGATTTTCACAGGCTGGGTGACACTCCATGTGTTGAGTAAACAGAGTTGTCTGTGTGTTTGCTTTCCTTGTCAGGGAATGAACAAAGAGATTGACAGTGAATTGCTGGAGTACAGTGTTCATGCCGGAGTTCAGACTACACTACAGGTATGGTTTCAATCTGTCTTCATGTCTCACTCAAACATTTAGTCTCATCATTGCAGCAAATAGTTTTTTTTCACTTTTTGAAAAAGTAGGTTTCGACCCATTTACCATCCTAACCACTTGTCTGCTTGTCTGCAGGTGTTTATCACCCACTCCTCGAATGTTTTTCTAATCGAGCCTGCCAACGACATCAAGATCCTTTTAGAGGAGCATGTCGACATGTGCAAGCGAGTCCTGAACATCTACCGCAGCCTCGTCATGCACGAGACCATGGATAATAAAACATGGTAAAAAAAAAAATGCTGGACAAACACAATCAATGTTACTTGTTAGTGCAGACTGGGATTATTCAACACACCTCAAACTTTAACTTGGGTGCATGTGTTTGTTTCATAGGGAGCAGATCTTATTGGTGCTGCTGAGGGTGACAGAGTCAGTGATGAAAAGACCGCCGTCCATCATGCCTCAGGGCAAGAAGAACAACACACTGTCGGGCAGACTGGCTGGACCTATCTTTCAGGTACATCACTATCACTACATCAAATAAGGTAAATACTTTCAAAAGTACTGAACACACGGAAGGACACAGGATTTTTCTCTGCACAGTCTCTGGAAGACAGATGGGCTTGTGGTATTCTAGATGCTTAATATATAATTGTCTACTGAACTATATGTAGGGTATATACTTGTTGATTGTGTAAAAGTACTTGACGCACTCATGGCAACTTTCTAATCATCTAATATAAAAGTAGTTTGCTTGAATATGATTTTGGGCTTAATTTAGTCAGAATACAGAAGTATTTGTAAAAACAATTAATTGAAGTCCTGCTTACGCATGGACGAAGTTGTATTATTTAGTAAACTTATTTTATGAACACTTTAATGAAGTTTAATTGTGCCCAAGTATGATCCAGTCAGTATTCCTTGAATAAAAGTTTAAACTAACAATTTAGTAGCACTTAAATGGCACTTACTTATAGAACTTTGTAGTTTGGCTTTCTTGAAGTAATTGTACTTTCTTGATTCTGGGTTTGTACTCTCATGGTTGAATGCACTTATTGTAAGTCGCCTTGGATAAAAGCATCAGCTAAATGAAATGTAATGTAATGTAATATTCAGTCCCAATTATTATTTATATTTTATTCGTAGAAAGCTTTTCTTATATAACGTTATATCATTTTCTGCACAGACTCTAATAGTAGCCTGGATTAAGGGGAACTTAAACGTCTACATCAGCAGGGAACTGTGGGATGACTTGCTCTCTGTCCTGTCCTCCCTGACATGCTGGGAGGAACTGGTCACAGAGTGGTCTCTCACCATGGAAACCCTCACCAAGGTACCATGTTTTCATCTACTGCCAAACATTATATCAAGCAGTCTGCGTTGTGTATATGAATAACTTGTGTTTATGGCTGTGCAATAAGACCAAAATCTCATATCCCAATATATGGTCATTTATTTCATATCCAGATAACTATACACATCCTCACTCCTTGCTTGTTACTCATATCTTTTCTCAACTGTATAACTGTGCAGATGTAAGTTGCAATGACGGCCGTTCTTCTCCTTCCATCCTCATGATTCTTTGCTTTATAATGTATAACATCCTTTGAGGGACCATACTAAAGAATTGAGCTAGTATATCACACTACTGTGTCAAATGTGCGGGGCTGGAACTGCTTGTGATTATAATGATACTCACGGCTGGTTTTCCAGGTTTGGGTCAGTCGGTCTTTACATCAGTCAGTTTTGGAAAGAACTGCTCACAGCAGTACGTCATCCCAAACAGAGATAGAAACTTCAGTACACGTCTCCTCAGAAAAGGACGTACATACAGAGCAGAGGGAGTTGTTTAGCTCTGAGCTTGTCGTTTGCACTTTGCAGCTCAACGATTTTATGCTGTAGGTTGTCAGGGGAATTAGCTGGTTCCTTATTAAACAGCTTGGTAAATATGTTTAGCTACTTCTGTTTCCTTTTCTTTACTTTTCATGTTCTGAAACCTCTCACCAAACTCAACAGCATATTCGGATGTCACAGCAGTCTTTTGTTCTTACTGGAAAATGCACAATGTTTGCCAACAATGCACAATTTTTTGTTAGTGTGATGATAGCAGCTCCACAGTAGCAACAATGCTCCTTTACTAATTCTCCTTCTGAATCAGGTTTCAGTTTCTTAACTATCAGATCGCTCACCACAGAAGTTCCCTGCACAACATTGTCTCTGTCAGAATGTGGTGTTGTTAAAGCTCGTTATAAAACATCCAAACTCCTCAGAAGAGTGAGAACTTTAGACATTAAAGGTTGTTTTCATCCAGTTTAGCTGCATGTTTCCGGCTGTAACAATCCTCGAAAAACAAAACTATTCTGGCTTGTCTTTTAAAAATATCATCTTTCGTGCATTTCTTTTTGTCATTCGTCATGTACTATCCTGTGTATGTCTCTGTTTTGTAGGTGCTGGCCAGGAACCTGTATACTGTGGATCTCAACGAGCTGCCTCTGGACAAACTCAGTGAACAAAAACAGAAGAAACATAAAGGAAAAGGTTGGTCCGTCGCCAGAGACTCTGACAGATCCTGTGTAGACACACAACTTCCTAAGAGCAGGTCTGAAACCCAGCCAGCTGATCCTAGCATCACATTAACCAAAGCCAACAGCAACACTTAAAAACAATTACAATCATAATCCTTAGTGTAATATCTAAAGTGGAAAAAGTAAAGTGTACAATGCAGGCACCCCAGCTTAGTGTCAACAATGTCACACAATTTCTCAGCCATGACCATAAGGAGATCTACTGAGGCCTCAGAAATTATTCAGACTCTTTCACATTTTGCACACTTCAATGGTTTTAGAATTTTTTTCAAATTTATATCCCATAATCAAAAAGTGAAATGTGCCATTTACAAGAATATTCAGACCCAAAGACTCATCACTGGCCAAAGGCCTTACTTATGCCTCATATATGACATGTGTGGAGAGCTGAAGATGACAGTTAACAGATTTATCTGATCAAATCTGAGAGGATCTGCCAGTAAGAATGAAAAAAACTGCCCAAATCCAAGTGTGCTGCTCTTACACAAGCAGATTTAAAGCTGTTATTGCTGCTAGATGGACTTCTACAAAGTACTGAGTCAACGGTCTGAAGAGATTTCCATGATTATAAAAACATGACACAAAATGTGCATTGCATCACGTGACAACTTTTCTATCAAAATCTGCTGTAGTTACAGAGAGAGACAGAACATATCCTTAAGTACCAGGGAATTGACACTCACAATATATAATTCCTTCTCTGCTTCCCCTCCATTTATACTCAAGGTATCGGTTCAGAGGGCCAGCGACAGATTGTGGATAGTTCCTTCTCTAAAGGCTGGAGCAGAGATCCACCAGGTCAGGCCGCAGCAATGAGGCAGCGAAGTGCCACCACTGCTGGTTCACCAGGCATCGAAAAGGCCAGGAGTATCGTCCGCCAGAAGACTGTAGGTCAGTATTTCCCTTCTTACACGTCCATCCTCCTGGTGTTTGTGAGGAACAGACTTATGTGAAACCTTCAGCTGTGGCCATTGATGGGAGAGAAATGGTCACAAAACCATTAGACTGAAAAAACGTTTTTAGCTTACAGCAAGACGAGTTATGATAAGAACAAATCAGAGGATACAGTTTGGAAGGGGTTTTGTACTTGTTACCTTCCAACACTCCATATAACATAAACATTTACTTTTTTGAAACGCTTAAAAAACATGTATTAACATGACAAACTACATACAACCCATGTACTTTTGCCTGTTATTATTTAAGTTACTACTTTATATTTATGAGGTTCTCTTTCAGTTCTCAGTGATGATACATGGGTAATTATTCATGCTGGTATTGGGTGTCGGATTGTGGAATGTAAAGATAAATTAAATACTGTTAGAAGTGTGTCTATGGGGCCTAAAATGGCTTAAAATAGCCAGGTAGTGTATTTATTAACCCTTAATAAACTGGGCCATTGCTGATAAGCTTCGTCTCTCTTTAACATGTTATGTACCACTTCTAAAATCCCCTAGCTCTGGGACACACTGCCTGTGTTGCATGATGTGCAGTACGTCCCAGTTTTATTTTCTATGTCCATGTTAACAGAACCAGTTATCATTTCCTGCGTGAGACACAGATGTTGCGTGCAGCTCGAGCCTCACTGCTACAGTGCATCATCTACGGTTTTGATGCCTTGCCTTTCTTTTATTTGTTCAGCACGCGGCTCTCAGCATCAACAGAAAGAGAAGAGATCTGCTGATAGTCGTATTGACATCACACCAGCAACGTTAGATAAAACTGACACCTTTTCAATTGCCCTGGTGAAGGACAGGGGTTTTCTAGTGTGCACTCTCTCGTTCTCTCTTTTTCTGACCAATGTTTGAATTATGTGAATGCTTTCTGGTTACAACTCTTCACTCCCCTGACCGCTCATCAACTGTAGATGATTATTATTATTGATGGCCATTATCTTTATGTAAAAAGAGGGCTGGTATTAACCTCTCTGCAGCAGACACGCTGGTGGTGTGGGGACACACCCCTAGGACACACCCCTGTGAGCCGCAGCAGTTCAGACACATGCAACACAGGCAGTCCATCCTGGGCGTTGGTGTGTTTTCACTGTGACTCAAGCTAAAGAACAATTGCCTGTTTAACAGCAAATGTATTTAAAAGTCATAAATTTGGTCAAACTTGCAGACAACCTCCTTTTCTGATTTAACTGTCTCTGACCAGCATTCAGACAAATGTAGTGCTCCTGTGTACCGTGGTCGTGAGAGGAGATTTGAGCTGCCACCCGCCTCTCAACATCTTCTTCCAGAGCTAACCCTGTCTCACTCCTCCCCCAACTCCTTCCCTCCATCGGCCCTTAAACTTTCCTCTTCTTCGCTGTCTTTGCTCCATTTTCTTCATCTATCTATCTTAATTTTTTCTTGACATAATATTTGAATATGTCATTTTTTCCATTCCTTTCACTTTTACATCCTTCCCATATATATGCATTTTCTTTCCCTTCCACACTTTGCCCTCCCTTTCCCTCTGCACTCATCCTTCCTTCTGTTTCACACCCTTCCCGATTTTCTTCTATTTCTCTTCATCTCTTCTTCCCAACTTGTTAGCCCTGCGTAGCTGTTCTACGGGGGACTCTCTGCTGTCCTCAGCCTTTATCCGCAGTGCTAAGAGTGCTCCTGCTCTGGCTCCGCCTCTTCCTGTCCTCCACCACCGCAACCCTTTACTACCCCCCCTTGCCGACCAGCTGGCAGGTACACACTCTTTGCACTACCTGTCTGCCTGGAAACTTTAGGCATCATCAGCACGTCTGTCTGAAAGTGAAACTTAATGTCTGTCACCTCGCCTCTGTCTCCCCATTTTTCTGGCTGTGTAATTATCATTCCTTAGGGAACGATTTGCACGGGGTCCACTAGGAATCATCAATCTGTAACTGTTAATGATCATTCCCTTTAAAATCTCTGCAATCATCTCATCGGCATTGGCTGAAATTTTGCATGTGACAAATGGATGATGATACCATATTGTGTTGCAACTTAAGCTTAAGTTTTTTATTTATTTTCCTTTTTTTTTAAAATAGTGATGTTTTAATGAAGAGATGAGTTACTTATCCAAGTTGTCTCATCAGATGTAAGGTGTAAAGCGTTGGTCTTTGCCATGTGAATGAAAATGAAGGTTCACCTGCTTAAGTTATACGGGGGAATATTCTGTTTCTGGAGAAAGCTTAATTAACACTTCATAGGTGATATTGAGAAGGAGTAAGAAATAATCACATTGGTTTTTTTATGAGTTGCATAAAGTGATGCTGTCTTATTATGCAACTGTTAATTAAATACTCTCATGTATGTCCTCCACAGCTAACACTGTGCTTTCCATGTATAAGTTAGTTACTGTTGTGGTTTTAACACTAATTGGCACAATTGAATTTTGCATAGAGAGTACTGTATGAAATATAGCCACGCTTCTAGCAATGGGTCATCATCTCCTGACGTTTTGATTTTACACAAATATTAAACGCAATTTCATTTTGATGTAAATTGCAAATTTTAACAGTTCGATGGAGACGGAGCGTGTCTCTCTGTTTCCGTTGTCTGCATGAAACTAGGAACCTACTCGTGTTTGCCCGCCTGCACAAATGCACGTTCCTCTTTCTGTCATTTTATCAACTACACATGCATGCACCCTTTTCTGCCAAACAGTTGTTCACTCTTTGTTTCTGTTCCCTTCTTATTGATTTCGATTCCACCAATGTCTTGTGTGATATTTAATTTGATGACATTTATTGTTGAGGTGTAATTGAAATCAACTTGCCAATGGCGACGATTGCAATTTATAATGGTTTCTGCGAGCATGATTTTACTTAACTTTTGTGTTTATTCATTTTGGTGTGTGTGTGTGTGTGTGTGTAATGTGGAAATCTATTTATGATGACAGCTTCTTAAGTCTTCTTTTCAACTGCCAAATATCAATTTCCAATATATGCATGTCATTAAAGAAGACATTTAAAGGTAGTTTCTATTTTGGTTTTTTTCATTAAGATGTCTGTGACAGTACAAGCAGACAGTGCTAGCTGGTTGAAGTTGATTAAGTTGTAAAAAACTGTCTCCTTAGCCATGGATGCTATTCTGTGTCAGCTAAATCTAAAATGTAACTAAGGGTTTCTCCTAGTTGTTAAATTCAACTTGACAACAGACAGATGAAATTCCTAGATCTCCATCTCAGGTAAATATATCACCTTGTGATGTCGGAGATGACTCAACTTGACTTTAATCGAACGTAAAGTAAAATTGTGTGGATCAATCTATGTTACACATCTCTTTTCCCCATCTTGTAATCTCCTCACCACTTCAGAAAGGTGTTGTCATGCTCATGATCATCAAAATAGATCATTTACACACCTTTGAGAATTCTTTGTTTTTCTCTTTGCTATTGCAGGTTTCTGTGCAGGTATCTAGTTTGGCACTTTATTTATTTGAACTTGTGTCGGTTCCGTTTATGTGTATTTAAATGTGTTGATCCCCACTTACCCTCTACTAACCTCACTCCCCTTCCTTTGTCTTACCCCAATTACCAGACCTCGAGGACCCACCAATCACGCTGACATCCCGCGCCTCTCGAATGCGTCACTCCTCCCAGAGCGACGAGGCCCCTCCCACTTCCTGTTCTGAGGTGTTCCAGGGCGGGACTTGTGACCTGGACTCCCCGGCCCTTTCATCCCTCGCAAGGAGCAGCAGTGCCTCTGACATCATGGAGCCTTTCATTGCAGAACGGGTCAAAGGTGAAGGCCCTCAGAGGGATCCCACTTCAATCCCAAACCCCCACCAGCACCAACACCACTCAACCACTCCTTCTACACTCGCAGCCAACAGCCACACAGCTCAGCTACTTCCACACTCTCCCACCTCCCCCTCTCCCACCCCTCTTACCTTCTCCAATGGTGTTGTTTCCTCGACCTCAGAGGGACAAGATGATGGTAGTGTTTACGACCAGTTCTGGCAACAGATTGGCTCTGGAAGCCGAGGTTCTAGCTCTGATTGGGTAAGCGATTGGGATTCTGCCTTTGCCATTTCATCTGAAAAGGAAACTTATGCAGAAGATGGTGAAATGAGAGCTGGGGCAGATGAGGATGATTTATTCTCCTCTATTAGGGACTACCTCACTCACAAAGGAGGTGAGAGAAAGGAGGAGGCTGGAGAGAGAGAAAGTCCTGGTCACACATTAGAGAACAGTGTTACTTTACCTGCGCCAGTGCAAACCGGTGTAGCTAGAGCACAAATAGAATCCACAGCACAGGTAGGAGAGGTGAGACAGGTGGTAAGAGACGACAGGCAAGGAAGTAAGTCAGTGAGACACAGCAGTGTGGATTCAACAGAGGAGAGTGAGGCAGAGCAGCGGAGCATCTATGAATGCCTGGAGCAGCAGTGTCAGTGGCCGACACCCAATACCAGGGGAAGTGCGAGCTTAGAAAGAACCACTGTGGAGAAAAAGGGAGGAGGAAATACAGGGAAGGCAGCAGGATGGGAAGATACATGTGACGTGGGGAGGGAAACGGGAGAAAATAAACAGATTGTAAAAGAAGCAGCAGGAAATGAGAGGCCAGTTTTAATTCAACAAGAAACTAACACAATAGAACCTAGCCTTGAATCAAACCAAACCACCCAAACTGCAGATCCAGCTAAGGTCAAGGTGCCTCGTAGTATCACCAAGAGGCAACATTCTGGGGGTGTTCATGTGAGCTTCAGGCCCTCAACTGAGTCGGTCCAGTTCCACAACCCCCTCGAGAGTAAAGAGGCTCACTGGAAAGCCCGACTGCGTCGCCTCAGTCATTTTCACACACACAGTCACTCAGCTGGGGAGAGGCCAGGGGCCGCAGCTGGGACAGGGTCAGGGGGCAAGCTGGGAGCAGGCGGAGCAGGTAAGTTTGGCTCTGTGGCTGGGATCAGCCACAGAGCAGGAGCACATGAGAAATCAGCCTCTGGGACAGTTACGGATGGCAGCGGGGTAGGGGGCACAGCAGGAGCTGGAGGGCTGGAAAACAGAGCCGGGAGTGGAGGGGACAAACAACATTCTGGATCCTATGTGGGATCCAGTCTGAGCTCTGAGGTTCATTCAGAAGCGCTATCAGGCGTTTCAGGTTCCTCAGGCGTGTCGTCAGGGGTGCGTGGGCGCTTGGGACGTTCAGCCTTGCGATCTCGAGCTTCCCGCTCCCGCTCCCAGGAGCCAGGCAGCACTTCATCACGTCACCACCAGGGAGCCCTTCTCGGTGGCGTCTATAAGACTGTGGTTCACGCTCTGTCCTCCAAACCCCGGCCCCGAGGTCAGGGGTCATCCCAAGGCTCGTCGCCACAGCGGCAGGGCCGCGCTGCCATGGGTGACGCATCGCTAAGAGACCTCTACTCCCACGTCCTGGGCTACTTTGGACGAAAGACGACCACGCCAGGTGAGGATTGCAACGAACGAAGGGCTCATAAAGGACACGACAACTGTGGAGTGACGTATACTCACAAAACACAAACATCAACAACTCTCTTCCTTTTTGGCTGTTTTTAACTGGTTTGTTATGATGGAATGATATTTTTTTTGGGCTGACACTCATCATCTTGCTACTGGACTGAAATTCAACTCCCTGTTGATGTGTTTCACCTTGAACGTAGCCCCTCCTCCAGCCTGCCTCTTGTCAAGGACCCCCTCGTCCTCCCATACCCTCCCACCTGTTCCTCTACCTGAGGAGCCCCTCCCCCCCTTTTCCTGTCTTCTTTTTTTCCTAAGGGTTTTGGGAATTTAACCTCTTCTGCCCATTTCTCCCCTTCTCCACCTCCCTCTCCTCAATTTTGCATGCCGCCTCCTCGTACCTCGTTCGCCTCCTCCCCGGACTCTGGCCCCTCTTCAGCTGTACAGAAGGAAGTGCGCCTATAGAAAATACATGGTTATACATAATATCCTGCAGTTACCCCTCAAATGGTTTATGGCATTTTACATCTTGAGAGCCTTTGCCTTGTGACATTTAGAATAAATGTGTAGATATGACAGTTGAGTTTATAAAGGTATTATTATTATAAAGTATTATTTTAGATGAGAAAACACTTAAAGATATTGTTGTAGTTCATCCTCAGACCACTAGAATGCAGCATAAGACCATATGTGAAATTCTTTATAATAACACATAGAATTTGAATGAATAAGAAAAGGCTTATAATGGTTATTTGCCATGTACACTACCACAGAGTGATGCACATTAGATTCAGCAGTTCAAATAACCTCTTTCTATTCATTCTAATTCTTTGGCTGGAAGGCAGCAGAACTGGGGTGAAATCATTTTGTTTTGATATGAGCACAGTGAGCATCACATCAGGTGAATCTGTCTCGATGTGGAAGTCACTGTTGTGCAGCCGCATTTGATCTTTTATTACTTACTTACTTCCCAACTTGTGCCAAACGGTGCCCACCAGACATTTGTGTATTTAATTGGTTTGGCTTTTGTGCCAGATATTGTGTATTTGCATCTTCATGATGTCCGCTTGTTTTAAAGTATGGGGGTCTCTCCACCCCAAGCTGTGTTCAGCTGACATTACTGACTTGATCTTTCACAAGACGCCAGCTTTCTGTAGGTTTTAGAGTGAAGAGTCCTCTTATCTGCTCTGCTGTACAGTGCTGTCAGAACTGTAGCATAGTCCACTGCAGGGTTTCTGTTGGTGTTTGTTACATGTTTGTCTCTTGGCTGGTTTCTCAGCAGCTAGATCATTGCTGGGAAGTATTAGTAGAGTTTTGAGCAGTCATCGTCAAACTACACAGGCTGAAAGCATCAGTTACAAAATGATCATGTCCAGTACGTGCATATGTTAGTAAACAGATCTACAAAGAAAAGCCTATGAAGCTGTGATGGAGGATAAAGGCTGTGTGAAATGTAAGTGTAGTGTCAGCTAACATCACAGTTAATCATGTCTATTGTGCTACTTTGTACTTAACCATAGCACCAACACTTTCAAGCTGTAGTCCCAGTTTGAAATGCATTATACCTACATGCTGGGACGTCAATAAGTATATATAAGACTTTTTTTCATACAACAGTGTCATTAGCTTAGTAGCTGCTTATCAGTTACCCGTTAGGATCTGATTTTTTACCTCAGCATATGGTACTATACAGATGTCTCATTCCTGTTGCTGTTGGTGATGACATGGCAAATAATCATGACAGTCAAATAGTCTACCAGCAGTCACAGCTAAATTCATGGTATTTAACATCTGGGCCAGAAGAGCTAACTGTGTAACAAACTAATTATACGTGTCAACATGCAGAACTGTTAAGAAGAAATGCAGGAGAAGATTCAGCTAAGTTAACCTGAGCAAAATTGGCATTTAGGCTTTGTTGCTTTAAGTTGTTAACTGTGTTTGCTCCTAACTTAATTTCTTTCTTGTGATCACTGCAGCAAGATGCTGATCCTCTAATAAGCAGTTTAAATTTAAATGATGGAAAGCTGTCTTTGCTCTGACCTTCAGGGGCTTTGTTGCACATACAATCAGGACACAAACTGATGTAACACTGCGCCTGCAGTGCAGTTTGCACGCAGCCTGTCTTGTTGTTTGGTAAGTGTTTAAGTCTAAAATCTTCAAGGAAAAATGTGCAGCAAGGTGAAATTTCCATCTGCTAAAAAGGCAGTAGAATCCGTATTTTTACTGAAGGAAATAACTAAGCTTTATTGATCAAAGTATTATATTGAACCAGGCTCTGTCAACTCCATCAGCCACAGGCTTCGGAATTAAAGATTAGTTTGTTAATCCTGCGAGCACTTTCACTGCCTCCGAGCTAACAGCACCATAACTCATAGTAACAAACCTGCTGCTTGTCCTGACCTAACAAGGTGATATTCTCTCTTGCTCTATGTGCATGATTGTGTGAATTAACTCCTGCCTTGCTTTTCTGGTGGCTGTCGATGTGCCTGCTGTCTTGTGGCTTTTTTTTTAACATCAATCTTTTGATAACCTCAAGGCCGACAGTGCAAACACAGCAGGACTGCTCTTACAATCCAGAGAAACTCTTCATCTATTCATTTGTTTCTGGATAATGTGACATTTTAAAATATTATCATATCAAGCATCAGCAGCAGTAATAATAGCAATAATCCTGCTAATGCTACATGGATGGTGTTGGAATATTACTTTCTGACCTCTTACAAATGTCACTATATCCCTAAATAAAATAACTACAAACTTAGGTAGAATTTATTAGCAAGTCATACCAGTTTACAAAATTATTTTTGTAATTTGAGCAGTTTGAGTGGACATGAACCTGTATTTGTCTCTATCATGTGTGTTATCACATTCTATCCCTCTGTATTTGTCCTCATCTTGCCTATATGTGTGTTACCATATTACCGTCATTCTTGTGCGTGTGTGTTTAGGCGTTGGTGAGACGCGAGGGTGTACTTTTGTTTTTGGCTATCATAATCAATCTGCCTTAATGTCTTGGTGTGTGTTTATGTATGTGTGTGTGTGTGTGTGTGTGTGTGTGTAGCCAATAAAGAGGAGGTGATCCAGAAAGCCCGCCCAGTCTCCAGTGATGTTGGAAGCAGCAACCCAAATTTCCCTGACCTCATGGACGAGTTCATCCAGGAGAGACTGAGGAGCAAAGGAACAGCAGTCAGTGCAACACACTTAGACACAGATTAGAGTTTGATTGACACAAATCATAGAAACTAAATACCACTGCTTCTTATTTGACACACAGGGCCGCCGTGGCAGCAGCCCAGGAAGTTTGGAGGTCCCCAGGGACCTGCCCGAGCTCCTGGAGGCTGGTCAGAGTCCCGGATCACGACCCTCGGATGATCCTCGGCCCATCGATGTTTCGGGTGTTCCCTCTGAGTGGACGTCACCTGCAAGTGCCAGCGGTTCTGATGTCATCAGCTCGGACAGCCAGTCAGACTCCTTCAATGCCTTTCAGTACTCAACCTGCAAGTTTGATAGTAAGGGACAAAGAAAGGATTCTGGATACATTTTGTATTTATTACCATGATCAGTTTGCCAAACGTTTTCTGTTGATTTTTGTCTTGTTTTACAAAATGTGTAGAATATTTATCTTTCATAGGATATAAAATAGATATTACATTAATAGAAAAGCAGACAGTGTTAATAGTAAAAAATATGTATATATCAGTTAAATTGAATCAAGGCTATTGAAGCAAAACACATCTTTTTCACTTGACAGTTTAAAAGTATCAATTATGTAGCTGTTCTTTCTTTAAAAATGAAGCCTTTTGTAACTCAGATTTTCTTGATGTGTAAGCTCTTAGTACTGTACTTTACCACTTCAGTCCTCAAACTATTGATCATTTCTAAGATTGCTGTACCCACAATCTGTGTGGCAGTACACTGCCTCAGTGGTTAGTGTGACAGCTGAGTAACTTTAGCAAGTCAATGAAACTTTACCTTCCTACTAATTCAATCTCTTTCCTAAAGATTTTACTTTCAGCTCAGAATCTTGTGGAGGAGGAGTTGGAACTGGGGGTGGAGGTCGGGGCAGCTCACTGGACCAGGACAGTCTGGGCGGGGGCGCAGCCAGCGAAGAACATGAAGTAGCTAGTTTGACAACGCTTCACATCGACTCAGAGACCAGCAGCCTCAGCCATACTGTCACTGTTACCGGTATGTCCAATCTGTAACATAAAGACTCCTCCAACTATATTTCTGTTGCTTTGTTATATATGCAAAGAGTAGCACCTTCACATTAGTGTTTTTATATCATTTAGATAGTATAATTGCCACTTATGCAATTACAATATAATTGTAATCATACGGCGATTTGAAGGGTGATGCCCTCCCCTTTAAACAAAAATACTATCTGCACTACTTGTGCAGATAGAAATAGTTAATGCTGCTAACTGAACCCGAAGTTTATATTTAACAGTCAAAATTGCCTTCTCCTTGGAAACAAAACAGAAGGAGGATGGAAGGAGGATGCCAGAATGGCAGCAAAAACAATAGGAAGACTCTTTGCTCTTTGACTCGCTGTCACTGTCAGATTTGAACATCATCAGCACCGTGAGAAATCCTAGCTGCGTTGGTGGCCATTAAAACATCCATTAAGATGTTACGATCCTCAGAAGGCAGGCAGGATTCAGCATGAGCTCAGTAAATACCACTTTTGCTTCGGGCTTTTCACACAACAAGCATGCAGTTTTAAGTGACTATTTAAGGTTCTGTTCTCTTTATATTTATATTTTCATTTTTTGGTAATGAATTTGAAACGACCTTCCTCCCTGGTAAAAATAAATATGCCCGCTGCTGATTATAATCATATGGACATTTATAAATAGTTATTCACAACACTTAAATGTTTGTATGCACTGTGATACATTTCTTTAAACTTCTATGAACACTGTACATGAGCTGTAACTTTCTCTATATTGAATTCAAGCCTGTAGAGCTGAAACTTTATTGTTTACTTTTCCTTTCCTCAACCTCCTCTGTAAATTACTCACTTATAAAACCATCTCAGAGAAACAAAAGTAGTGCATAGTGGTAAGTAGATAATGAGTGAGTTTAAATTTTTCGGTGAACTATCCTTTTAACTCTGAACTCTTGAGTTGATGAAATTTGAGATGGAAAACTTTACATTTCCAGGACAGCTGATCAGCTCAGCTCTGAATTAATGGTGTACATGGTGGGAAAAAATCATTTATGGAGCTCCCATACTGTGATTCACCATGGCAACTAGTAAATAAAGAACAGAACCTCCATTTTAATTCAGCGGAGCTAGAGAGATAATATGTGACAAAAACACAACGCAGCATCAGTGAAAGAGCTTTAGTGGGAGAAAAGAGTCACTAAGTTAACCCCATGATATTGAGCGTAGTCCACTACACTATATTATGTAGCAGCGTTTCATTTCTATAATAGATCAAGTGCTGCCATACCATTTGCTATATTCAATTTATTTAGCTGTAACCTGATGGAGACTAAGTTTGTTGAAGAAAACTTGCCATTGAGCACTTTAGGTTCACACAGTACCTCAGTCCCCAAAACCAAAACCCAGAGTTTTCACTAAACCTGCTTCATGAAACAGGCTGTTGTTCTCTGGCTCCTTCTCGTGTTCATCCTTCTTTTCTACTCGTCATGTGTGTGCCGTGTTATTTAGGTTCTGAGAGTGCCTCTCCAATGCATTCTCTTGGAGGCTCTCGGTCCCAGACGCCCTCCCCCGCTACGTTGACAGCAGAGCATGCTGATCACACACACTCCCACTCTCACACACACCTGCAGCTGGACCAGAAGCTCCACAACTCTGTCCTGCAGACCCCTGATGACCTGGGTAACACACACACCCAAACATAAGTTATTTCTACACATTTTTTTCTGCTAAAGATACAGCTGTGAATGAGCAAGACAGAGTCACTAACTGATTCATCAATTGATTTTAGAAACCAGTGAGTTTCCCAGCGAGGACTGCAGTGTGATGGCGGGTGGTTCTCTGACTGGTTGGCACGAAGATGTCGCCACTGTAATGTGGCGGAGGATGCTGGGTATCCTGGGGGACGTCAATAGCATCAAAGACCCAGAGATTCACGCTCAGGTCTTTGACTACCTGTGTGAACTGTGGCAAAACTTGGCCAAGGTAACCACTGACGATACACAACCACAACTTAACACTCACAATAAAGATTGTTGTGGTTAAAATAGACATTTCTCTTTACAGATAAGAGATAATTTGGGCATTTCTCTGGACAACCAATCATCTCCACCTCCTCCTGGTCTGATCCCTCCTCTGAGAATTCTCACCCCATGGCTCTTCAAGGTACTGACTAATCCCCATAGGTCCTCTGTTATCCATTACAGTAAGATTGTATTGTCCTATTTTTATTTAGTTACCATGATAGATAGATATTTACTTAACAACAATTCAGTGCACACAGACAGGAAGACCTGCACGATCAAGCCAGTTAACATCTTAACTTTCTTGCATATGTATGTTTTGTCTGTTCATGTCTACATTTCTTTCTGTCTGTGTTTGTGTGTTTTTCCCGCAGGCCACCATGCTGACAGAGCGTTACAAGCAGGGGAAGCTTCACGCCTATAAGCTGATCTGCAGGATCATGAAGAGACGACAAGATGTTTCCCCAAACACAGACTTTCTTACACACTTTTACAACATCATGCACCAAGGGCTGCTGCACCAAGACCAGGTAGGGTTAGGGATTACCCTGAAGCTGGTTTACTTTACCGTGAGCAACAATATAGCATTAATCACTCTTGTACTGACATGTGATGTCACTCAAGTCAGTTGGGGTTAAAGACTACAAATTAAAAAATGAAAAAAATCTCAGGGTGTA
The DNA here is from genome assembly GCF_022539355.2 of Hippoglossus stenolepis. Taxonomy (NCBI): domain Eukaryota; kingdom Metazoa; phylum Chordata; class Actinopteri; order Pleuronectiformes; family Pleuronectidae; genus Hippoglossus; species Hippoglossus stenolepis. The sequence continues at coordinate 20,796,410 of NC_061492.1, read as the reverse complement.
GTGTTAAAAAAAAGTTAACTTAGTAAACCTTTGTCATTTGCTCCTCACCTCTAGATACTTTAAGACATGTACAGAAGCCCGGACATTTTCCTGAAATTTCCCAGACGGGCTTTATGTGGGAATGTCAGTTGCTCTGGACATTTTCCATAACTTTTCCTGCCAGTCCCCTAGTAAAATGTCTCGAAAATATCCGAATGATGCCAAGTGATGATAATACAACAGGACATTTCCTGAAAATATTCACAGTGAAAGAGTGCGCGTTGATGATGTTTCTATCATGTGATCGATGTAAAACTGGAAGAATACAAATATCTCAGGATGAAAAAGTGGTGTCATACATGTAGAAGAAGCTGATGATGTGCTGTAAACATGAACATGTGATTTCCACAGTGGAATTTCTGAAAACAGCTTAAGTTTGCAGTTCTATTTTACATTAGCTGCCACTTGAAGAACACACCAGAATCTGTTGGTGGGGGATTTGCATTGTGGGTAATGTAGGCACAAGGATTTAACAAGGAACAACAATGTATGGAATACAAAACACTTTATTTGAAAATACTTTGAAACTAACTTGTATCATAGGGCTTAACAAGGTGCGACATCCTCTGTCCTTAACACTCCCTGATTATATGTACTTTAGCTTTAGTTCCTATAATTATAAGAGTGTGTAGTTAAAAACCTTTATTTTTCAGGATATTGTGAACACCATTATCAAGCACTGCAGTCCCAGGTTCTTCAGTATCGGTCTGCCAGGAGCCACCATGCTGATTCTGGACTTCATCATTGCAGCTTCTAGAGTTACAGCCTGCTCCTCACTCAATGTAAGACACTAATTAAATTTAATAAAATTTCATGTAATTAGTCAGTCCAAACAAAGTGTTGCACACCTGTATACCACACACGATGATACGCATATGTGTTTCTCCCTTTTTCTTATTTAATTAGCTTTTCTATCTTTTTCTCCTCTTTTCTTTTTGCCCTCCCTTCTTCCTCCTCTCCAGGCTCCAAGAGTAGAGGCTCAGATCCTCCTCGGATCTCTTGTGTGTTTTCCCAACTTTTATGGGGAGCTTCCAGCCCTCCATCCCACCACAGCTGATGTGGTTCTTACCAAGTTCCCTGATGTCAAGGTCAGTGGAGGAAGTAGTAGCTCGGGCATGACGGGTAGTTGGTAGGCTTAGCATTAACCATATGTTTTTGACATTCTAAGAAGACAAGTTAGTTTGATCTGGGACAAGGTATCATCTTTCTAAACTTTGTCATAAATTACAGTGGAAGTGGCAAAAGAGAGGAAAAATAGAACTTATCTAATTAGCTCCCACTTAAATTAGTTTATCCTTCCTCAGAATAATCACAGACTGACTTTAATGTCCATGTTAATGTTAAAAAGTTTGTGCCAATAAGCAGGAGCTTCTGCTGCAGTAAATCAAAACATGTCAGTTTACCACCAAAACACAGGCTCAGACACTTACCTACTTTGTGTAAAATCCAGGTAAGTCCAAACCTTGTCACACATATCTGCTGAGCGTCCATGGGGGGTCTCAGAGGCAAACTAATAGCTTAATTTCTCATCAGTCATTCTTGTTAGAGTCCAGAGCTATGGGAGTAATGTTGTTATCATTGTTGTTGTTGCTGTGTAAACAGTTAATGCCATGCACGGCAGCACCTGAGGCCTGCCCACTGTTTTTTTTTTACAAAGCATCAACTTGTTTTGAATCACTAAGCGGTCATTAGCACTGACTGGATGGATGGGACCAGATGAGTGTGTGAACGTGTGGGGGGTTAGGAGACACACCTGTACAGTGATTACATGTCCACATTAAGTGTGGCATGTGTGTATTATGTATATTAACATTACATCTGTTCTCAAGAATCGTTTTTCTTATTACCTGAAAAACAATTAGTCTTAAAGCACACAGTGAGTCTTTTCATTATACCTGGAGTAACAAATAACATGCAGATATAAATATACACGTAACCAGTCGTATGTTTTGTGTATTCTTTGTTTTTTAGGAGCACATTATCAAAACCATTCTGACGTCTGCCAGGGACGAACCTTCTGCTCCTGCTAGGTAAATTGTGTGTGTGTGTGTGTTTGAGAGTGTGTGAGAGAGAGAAAACCTCTTTTAATAAAAATATAATTAAAATTATAGTTTATATAATTTCACTTTTGTATTTTAGTGCACATTTTTATCTTAAATCAAGTGACGAAAATACAAATAGGTTGATCACTCATTGATGATATAATGTAATAATGTTACAGCACAACATAGTATTTATTTTACTGCTTGCTGTCATCTTGTGAACAAGACATCTTAAGAACATTCTTGCACTTGGATCCAAAGATGAGCTGATTAGATTTTGCCAGTCAAAGGTCAAGGTCATGGTGACCTCATGTTCTTGCAAACATGATATATCAGGAACACCTATAGGGAATTTCATTACATTTGGATGAAATATTCACTAAGACTCAAGGATGACCTGATTAGAATTTGGAGGTCAAAGATCAAGGTCACTGCGACCGTAGTTGGACTCAAATATTAATTGAATAGAATTCAGTGGTTAAAGGTTAAAGGTTAAAGGTCAAAGTTCACGTTGACCTTATATGAGTCTGGAAAAAAGGTATGTAGACTGAAACTGTACTGGTCGGCGGAGGCATACAACCACAGGTCAGTAATTTGTTGTCTTTGTGCATATATTTACTACCCAAGCAGTGTTTACATGATGTCCAAAATGGCTAAACTTACAGAATTTGTAAGAACCGTTACAATGTGTATAGCAGCAGCATGTGTTCATCGGTTGCTCTCACTCTGTTTGTCTTGTCAGGTGTGTGGCTTTGTGCAGTCTGGGTGTCTGGCTTTGTGAAGAGCTGGCTCACGGGACTCAACATCCACAGATTAAAGATGCTCTCAACGTCCTCTGTGTCACTCTGAAGGTCTGTCACAACTCTGTACTACTTTAAAAAGCTGTGGTTACATATCACACCCAGCCTCTAAAGCCCAGCTGAGCTCCAAACACAAACTAACAGTTGTTAATCCCCCCCCTACCGACCATGGTACTGTCTCTGTCCATGACTGTGATCCAGTGAAATAAGACCAAAGCAATTACTCTGAATCAAACAGGCTGTTTTCACACTGATCTGCACAACACAGTGTCTGAACATCTGTTCTTCTTCTGGCTGGATGCATAATTAGGCTTTGTATAATTTAAAAACATTATCATCATTCATTGGGCAATTCATCCAAGATATAAAGCAAGTTTAGTATCTAAATCTACATTCAAAAAATCCTACTCAGCTCTGTATTACCCCTGCAAATGATTTGTTAAAACCAGATCTGCAGGGTTAATTCAATATCTGTAGTTTTTTTTACTTTAATTGGAAAGCACAGACACAAGGATTAAAACTGAATTGAGTGGTGACATTACTGGTTAAAACCATAATGATGGTAATTTTGATTGCAACAACACACTGAATGAATACTGGACAGTCAGGTTGTGGATGTGTTAAACATGGCGGGCAGCGAGCGGCCAAAAGTATGATGGAAAACATTGCTGGAGATGATTGTTAGTGTTGGTAAAATTGCCTCAGTTGGTATTGTCTGTTTCAGGCCAATAGACTGGGAGGCCTGTGGATCAGAATGATACTGTCCAACATTTACTGTCTCATCCATGTCCAAGTGGCTCTAGACGGACACAAACAAACATGCATACCTTTTCCACCTTGGAATCCCCAGTTTGTGTATCGGCAGCCAATGGCCTGCTAAGACACACACACACACACACACACACACACACACACACACACACACACACACACACACACACACACACACACACACACACACACACACACACACACACACACACACACACACACACACACACACACACACACACACACACACGTACACACACACACACACTGTATACACACAAACACATCTTGTCCACTTTTGAATCTGTTGCCTTCATACCAGCCACCACTAGCATCAGCCATGTGCGCTGTGGCATGCACACTCGATTACAGACACATGCAGTAAAATGGAGGGATTATCATATTTTAATGCAGAGCCACTTCTTTCTGTTGTCCTCCTTCCCTTTCATCTGGAAGCATTATTTTTGTAGAGGCTGATCCTTATTATACTAATATGTACATTTCCTAACACAACATACACTTTTTACAGTCGTAGATGTAAAAAAAACAAGGAAAGAAAGGAACTATTAGACACACTACAATTGATAATTAAAAAAGTAATGATAAAGCATCCAAGGTAATGTGTACACTGTTCTGTAGCATATTAGAAATGAAGAAAAAAAAAAGTCAACACTAAAGCCAAACAAGACAGCGAGGTGAGAGAACTTTGCGTTTGTGATGTCGAACAAAAAACAGAAAGGCAAACTACTGGCAATGGGGGTTTACCCACATTTTAATAACATGCTTATACCCTGTACTTAAAAAAGTACATTCTTTCACCACATATAAATATGAAATTATCCAAAGATGCTGAGTTAACCTGAATTATGTGTGTTTTATCTCCCAGTACCCCAACAAGAGTGTAGCACTGGTGGCGTCGGACATCCTTCACCTTCTGATCAGTTACGTGGATCATCTTCAGAAATTCCCCCCTGACACTCCAAAGAAGATCGTAGAGGTGAGACATGAACGACTTTACCTCTGAACAAATTATGGAATATTTCTAAATACTTGATTTAATTTTTATCAAGTTACCCTCAGAATGTCCACACTTCCTGATGAATTAAACTGTACTTTGTAAAGCTGCGATCTTAGAAAATCAAGAATATGTTTAAATACACCAAGTTGTTGTAGCAGTCGTGACAGTTTTAACAAACTTGATTACATTTTTCTCAGATTTTGATTGCAACCATCACGTGCTTGCTGCCTACTACCGAGTCTTCTCCTCATGAACTTGACAAGAGGGTAAGACACACATACAAAAATGTATTTCTCAAAATATTACTCACTTTGCTTAGAAAGTAACCTGGTATCACATTGTCTTATCACAATGCTTGTTTGTTGCAGCTGGTAGTTTCCCTGCTGTTGTGTCTGTTGGACTGGGTGATGGCTCTGTCTCCAAAGATTCTCCTTCAGCCCGTTCAAACTCGAAGTCCTCCGGAAAGGGACCAGCCCGTCAAGACTCTGCTCAGCTGTATTTATAAGGTGTGTGAGTGTGTGTGAAGGTAACATGGCTCCTAACATTATTATCCCTAATAATGTTCATGCATTCTTTAGAAGCTGGTCATCACAGAAAGTTCAACATCACTTTCACTAAAACATGACACGTTGAAAATAAGTGATTTTAACAAAACAACATGATGTAAGTGTCATTGCATTAGTTTTCACTATATACTGTATGTTACTTTTTGTTATATTTGGGTGTGTTTTTCATATAAGGCATTATATATTTGTTTCTAGTGCAGCCAACATGGATTTTACCATTTCATTTATGTACCAAATACAGTATAAACTGAAAATGAGGCAAAATGGATTCAAGTCAAAGGGTACTTTCACAGATCAGACCATGGTTCATGTCTTTGTTACGTTATTTACATTTGATCAAGATAATTTTGGTTTCATGTTTAAAATTTAAGGAGCAGACTAAATACTTTTGTATGACAGATGTACACCCTGTTGCCATCATTTATGTGGGCTTCCTATACTTGACATTGATTGGTTTGACGATGTGCGCACATCTGACATCAGCGTGTTGCCAATGCGGCAGGTAGTAGTCTTTCCGTTTTAATCAAGAATATTAATGAACTGGTTTGTTTTGTTAATTGCCAACGTGATATCATTATGGTATTACTAGCAGCATCATCAACTTCAGGCGCAGTGCTCGAAACTAGTTTGAATGTACGACATCCTTGTCAGTTAAACATAACATCGTCATCCTGCTCGCCGCTTCTGCTTCTTTGTCTTCTTCAAATGTTTAATGTTGTCTCAGCTTGGTTGGACTGAAAGTCTGAACTTTAAAAAACTAAAGTTTTTCACATTGCAAGTGAACTGAACCATGGTTCAGTTTAATCTGGTCCGAGACTAAACTGTGACGTCAGGGGGTACAGACTCAACACGGTAGGTGTGAAAGCGCCCCTACATCAGCAACCAGTAAAACCTTTTCTTTTAATCTGTGTCTAGGTATTGCACGGTTGTGTGTATGGAGCACAGTCTTTCAACAGTCCTAAGTATTACCCACTGCAGCTGTCAGACCTGTTGAGTGCAGACTACGACCCCTTCCTGCCGCTAGAGAGTCTCAGAGAACCAGAGCCCCTGCACAGCCCAGACTCAGAGCGATCCAGCAAACTACAGCCTGTCACTGAAGGTAATTTACATGACACACAACTTAAGAACATGCTGTGACCATCATTTGGTGTTCATCACTGATTTCCAAGAAGCAAGCATGTAAATATATACATTTGTTATTCATTCATTTGCTGCTTATATACAGTCCATATCAGCATGCACACACACGCAGAGACAAACTCTGGACAAAATGACCCAGAGTTCTCCACCAGCCACTGCCAATCACTGAAGATATAAGACGGTAGCGGTATATGTATGCAAGCGCAACAGTCTTCATCCGTGTGAGACTGTGTATTGTCCCCTGCTGTGGTCGACCAGGACACAGTGTCTAATGACTGGAGCACCCTCATAGACCATGCTTCTCTTCTCTTCTCTTCTCTCATCTTCTCCTCTTGTCTCCTTACATCTTGTCTCTTCTCCTTCTTTTTTACTCCTTTCATGTTCACGTTATTCCTTTTTCTTTTTTTTTTCTCCTTTTGAGGTCTCCTGAGGTTTAGGAGTCATTGAAAGTGTCTGGTCAATACATATCTGTACTCTACACATAGGCTTGTCAATAAGGAGCTGTTGGAAAGTGTGTGTCACAGTGTGTGTGTAATGATGTTGATTAGCCAGGATCTGCTGGCAGCACAGTGTGTGATGGCATTGGCTTCTCCTCAGCATGGGGCAAACTATGTACAAGCTGCTTGTGTGTTTGTATCTTTACCTGGTGTTTTAGGTTAAATCCTGAAGTTTTTGTAACTTAGAGTTGAACTATCAAGTCTTAGAAACAATTACAACTTTTAGCCTTACCCTAAAAATCTGAAAACATAGGAATGAACTGTAAACTTTTCATATCTAGAAGCTGGAAAGTATTTTTCACAACTGTATCCTTGTCATACTATATGTCCTCTTTCCTGTTCTCTCTGCAGTTCGTAGCCGTATTCAGCAGGGCCTGGTTTCCATCGCAGCCAGAACAGTTATCACCCACCTGGTTAACCACCTCGGGCATTATCCCATGTCCGGAGGGCCGGCTACACTGTCCAGTCAGGTACTTTTTGACAATAAATTGAGTTTGAACCTAAAAAGTAGTAGGTTTTTAAGAGCATTCCCTGAGGACATTAGTGGACGGGTCAGGTTGGGAATAGAGGATGAAGAAGACATGAGAGAATTTGTCAGTAGTCTGCCAACAAATACAGAATACAAACACTTACAGGTTTAATTCAATTCAATTTTATTTGTATAGCACCCAATCACAACACATGTTACATAATAGGGGACACCAGGGACATTCACCATCTTGTCCTATATTCTAAAATAATACTTCCATATATCTCAAGGCACTCTACATAATAATTAGACCTTACACAATTACAGTTAATCAATGTGATCCACACTCTTGCTACTACTGTTTACTTGTGCAATGCCTCATTTGGTGGAAAAGGGCTTCGTATATGGAGATATTGACTTGACTGAGGTTTCTAAAAACCCAAAAACTTTTGAGTACATCAAATCTTGGCATTTTGCTGGACCTACATTGTGGGCTATTTTTTCTTAGGTGTGTGAAAACCAAGACAACCCGTTCTGTGAGAGTGCTGACCTGGGACCAGAACTTTTCCATTCCCCAAACCTGCAGTTCCTGGTTCTGAATGGGTCCACACTGCTCTCTGTGCTTCAGGTAAACTCAACCGAAAGAAAGTTGCCCTGAGAAAATGTCAAGCTTTGTGTTTTCAAGTTTATACAACTTTTTGTCTGCAAGACATACCTCAGATCAAACCTAAAAGGCACCCGGTGATAGTGAAGATTACTCCTTTATTAAATGTTGGCAAGGATTTGCTTTACTTGATTCTTAATGCTTACATAGCAATTCATTATAAAAATATTTTCTGTTTCAATAACCCAGTAATTACTATTATTACTATTATTATTACTACAGAATGTAGCGGTAACTTTTCTAGAAGACAACACTAAAATATTCAAACACCCAGGCCACACTGGCTGCCTGAGCGGCTTACGTGTGTCCCGTAGCGTCATGCTTTCCTCTCGGCAACCATGTTATCGAGTAAGAGCAGCCACACTGCCTGTGTGAGCAGTGTGTGTCAGCCGCTCTCTTGCACATGAGCTGCGCTGCTCTTCAGAGTTCTTGCCTATTTTCTCTGTGTACCGTGCGTGGTTGACATCTTTCACCACAGTTTCAATGTCTATCCGTTGAATATGTCCCAAACGTAAATATCTGTCTGTGTATTATTTTTAAGCCCCCTTTTTTCTGGCTCCACTATTTCTGATATTTTAACTTTTCATCGTGCACTAAGCCACCCAAACCAAACTTTATTAAGGATTCAAGTCTTTGATATTCTATGATTTGGCATAGGAATACTAGGTACAATGAAAAATACATTTACTTTCTTACTTACCATGAATATGACCTAAATCTGTAATGTTTTTTATGAGAGGCATTTTGTTTTCAGGTTGTCCCTCCGTCCATCTTATACTTGTGAACACAATAGCTTAAGAATACATTGAGGGAGTTTCTTCAAATTTGGTTCAAATATTTATTTGGACTCAAGGATGAACTGATTAGATTTTGGTAGTTGACGGTCAAGGTCACTGTGACCTCACAAAGCACATGTTCTGCTTTGTGAATGTAATATCCAAGGAATCTTAAAGTTTGGCACACATGTTCACTTGGACTCAAAGATTAAGTGATTACATTACATTGGTCAAAGGTCACAGTGACCTTATATGAATCTGTAAAAAAAAATTGTAGAAATATGTACATGGAAACTACTGGTTGGCCGAGGCATACAACCAAAGTGCAGTAATTCTAGTTATTAAGTATATTTCAGATTGACAATCTACCAGTTTCAAAAGGAAAAACCAAAGAGTGAAACAGTTTTTAAGAAGGTTTGAGGCAAATTGTGTGTAATGTGTTGGGGTGATTTCTTAAATAACTGGAGAATCTACTGTTGACTTCCTCTGGTTCTTAGATCCGGTCAGAGTCTGGTGTACCAGGGGGAGGAATGACAGCTGGTCTGTCCTCTGCTCCTGCTTGTGTTCGTGTGATCATCCGCGATGTAGCCGGAAAACACTCCTGGGACTCTGCTGTTCTCTACGGCCCTCCGTTGTGTTCCCCAGCCAGCCCACCGCATACAATTTTAACACACACACAGTCATCTCACAGTTCAAATGTTCATACACGCAACTCACCGGGAGGTCTGCCGAAAAAGATGGAGGTAAAGAGAGAAGACAGCGTAGAGGAGGAGCAAGAGGAAAGAGAGGCAGAGGAGGGAGAAAGTGCGATGGAAGGTGAACGGCAAGAGTTTCAGGCAGAGGGGGAGGAGGAAGGAGAGGAGAGGAAAGTAAGTGAGGAGGAAAAGGAAGAAGGGAGAGATGGGGAGGACGGGGAGCAGGAGGAGGAGGAGGAGAATGAGCACAGAATGGAGGGGGAGGAGGATCCTGGGGACTGTGCCTTGGAACAATTTCTAGCTCCGCCATTGGCTAAACGTGTGTGTCGGGAGGCGGTGCCAGGATGGGATTCACTGAGAGAAGGTGATGATGCTCTGGATGAAATGCTGCAGTATCTGGGATACTCAAGTCCTGAGTGTCTACAGAGAGCAGGTACACACACACACACAGATTAAAACAAATTCTAATCTGAGTTGTCCCTCATTCGGTTTATAACAGAGGAACATCCATCCATAATGACATTACACAGCAACCTGAAGCTCTTAAGGAAACAAAACACCAAATCTGATAAACTGCTCATTTTGTCTTCTGATTGGTCCCCACAGGCATGCCGCTCAACATCCCTGCCCCTCCTCCAGCTTGTGTTTCGGAAAAGCAGGAGAACGATGTGATCAATGCCATCCTAAAGCAGTGTGCTGCTGAGAGAGAATTCGTCTTTCACGTGTGTGGTGTTCATATTCATTTGAGTAGAATGTATTAAACCAGTTAATTCCTGTATTTTCTATGCAGAACCAGCAAGTGTATAATCAGTGCATAGTGTCTCGGCTCGTACTACTCAGCAGTAACATGAGGTTTCAAGACCACTTGCTGTGAACAATAGTGAGGATTTCTTCCATTTCCAGTAGGGAAAGTGTATTGGTATCCTGGTTATGAGGCTTATCCTGGGTTTAATCATATTGGGGATATGGTGTTTACATGGAACATTGAGAAATGCCATTATTCATATCCCTGTATACATGATATACAAGTATCCCAGTTACTCACAACTGTGTGTTTTTTGATGTTTAATATTACCATTGTTACAAGTTACAGTTTTGATTCCTGTATGGTGGCTGTATAGAAAATGAGGTGGCCCATTTTAAAGTGCCAACACCATGTTACAGATTTGGCTTATCCACCTTATTGCCAGCAATGGGAGATGAGAACAACAGCAAATCATAAACATGTCCTCCACTTTGGCCGGCATCAAAGCCACATCTGTGCAGGTAGTCGGCAGTGGTCAGAGACCGGGATAAAATACATGTAGCAGTGTCCTGGTTAGGGAGTATTTTAGCTTGTAAAATCGTGTTCCTGACAACCAGGACACTGAAATCGGGATATGATGTTTACGTGATTAAACACAAAAGTGGCATACTTCAAAAACCCATTAATAACCAGGATACTAATGCACATGTAACAGCAGTCAATGATGATGGATTCCATTTAGCTGCTTCAGTTTCAGGATGCTGGTATTGCTCATGCTGGCTCACTGTCACAGAAAACGTTATCTTACATAGCACTAACAAGACGAGTCATTTTCCTACAATGACGAGACAAATATCTGCTGTGATCAGAGCAAAGAGCTGCACTGTATGAAGCTGTAATACATCAAATAAGGCGCCTGTATATCAGCTAGCTGCTGTGTTTACCAGTTTGTACGAGTAGTTGGCAGAAAAATATTGTACAGACAAATGTCACAATGTTTCGATATTTCTGCTTTCATGTTAAATTCTTTAATCTGATCGTACTTTATTATGTGTTGATATTTTAAGTAACAACATTTAATTTGAAACAATCACCCAGGTCTTTATTCTTTGCCTTTACACTTTTATAACATTTTCTGTTCAGTTTGCATTATTTTTTTCTGTCCAATTTTTGTATCGTATTAAAGTGAAACGTTGGATGTTTCAGAGAGGTGAGGAGATGAACATGAGAGCAGTGCAGCAGACTGAACCAGAGACCCAGACACCACAGTCAGCCTTCTACTACTGCAGACTACTCATCAACATACTGGGACTCAACTCCTGGGAGAAGAGGTGAGACCAGACACAGACACACAAGAGCCCAAATTAAAATCAATAACAATATACAATGGGGTGTGTGTGCACGCTCTTGTACAGCTATCTTTGTGAGGACCAGTTTGAGTCTACAACCTAGGACATTTTGGGAAAGTGTGGACCTTTTATCCAGTCCTCACTTTGTGACCCCCCCCCCACCCTTTAATGGACTGTTTGGGGGTTAAGACTTTGTTTTAGGGTTAGAATTAGGTTTGGGTTAGGCATTTAGTTTCGATGATTAGGGTAAGGGGCTAGGGAATGCATTTTGCCCATGAGTATCCTCACTAAGATAGCTGTACAAACGTGTGTGTGTGAGTGAGTGAGTCTTCAGTTTGCTTCAGTTTGCTTCAAACTTTATCAGAATAAAAAACATTAAATTAACAAAACTTGGACTTAATTAATATGGTTTTCTACAAAGTCGTTGCTGTAATCCATAGCCTAATGGTTGCTGTCAGACATGTGGGGAGTCCTTTATTCATTTTTTTTTGTCTCCTCTCGAACAAATCAAATGCTTGTTGAATGGAAATGAGACAAAAACTCACAGCATTTTTTACTAATTAGACACTATTCACATGGCACATTTCATCTTCTCAATGACTCTGGGTTAATATACACCATGTCAAGGCATCACTTTAAATGTGTCTGGCCAGCTAATGGACACTCATCTCTCCTTATGCTTTATCCAGGGAATTACACCGCCTGCATTCAGCCTGCACAATAGACTTTTTAACACCGTGTGCTTGTGTGTGTGTGCGTGCCTGTGTGTCTGTGTGTGTGTGATAATGAGTAATAGTACCCTATTGATCAAACTCAACCCATTTGTAGTTAGAATAAAAGGCAGTAGTTGAAGGAGAAAAGATGGATGGCAAGACAGAGAATGGGATGACTAAGGCGCATGTAGATGTAGAAATAGAATATAAAGCAAAAAAAGAAATAGAACCCTAAATAAATGAGTGAATATGGGGGAAAACGAGCCTAAAGAAACAGAAAAACAAAGATAGAGATTGGCTAATCATCTGTTATTGTCCCCTTATGTCTCTCCAGGTATTCATATGGGACATAACAGACACTGAGATACTGACAGTCACCTGTGTGTGTGTGTGTGTGTGTGTGTGTGTCCTTGTCCTTTTATGCTTTTTCCCTATAATCCAGGATGTAAATGGAGTCTTTGAGAGCAGTGAATGAGGCCATTACCAAGTATCAGTTTAATAAAGAGCAAATAGCTGTCTCGCTCTCCATCTCTTTATCTCCCGCTCCTTCTCTCTTTTTCCTCTATCTAAGTGTGAAAAAAATGATATGTCATTATCAGTCCACTCCAAGCTTCGCAGCTCGAATTGTGGTTTTTACATCAGCCGTGCCAAGGTTTGGTGGCTGGTCCCTGGGACATTTTAAACTTCCCTGGACAAGTTGATCTGTAATGAAGGCTTTTATTTTCATTATTATCTTTTTTAGTTTGAACCCCGAACAGGTTGATGACACGAGCCACGGACAGCATGACATGTTTGCTGATTTAAATACAATAATAATTCGCAGTGATGTGTATTTGAAAGGGGGCAGTCTGGGCACCTTTTATAGAAGAGTTACATTTGAAACCCTCTCTCCATTTACATTCTCATTGTTGGAACTACAAATTTTAAGAAGCAGACATCCAACATTTGTGTGTAGTGATTGCACAGCTCTGCTGAGTTAAGAGTAAGCAGGGTTTGTCCGTCCCCTTAAGCTTTCTTTTTCATTCTTTAGTAATTCTGGCGTTTTTTCTGAACAAATGAGCTCAACGCTGTGAATACATTCAGTCTGAAAATAACCCCCCCCATAATTAAAAGATTATCTCCTCTGTATCATGATCAACTTGGGGTACATCATTCTTCAGAGTCTGTCATCATTCAAACTTAAACTAACCTGTAGTAACAATTGTCGGGAATAAGATTCAACAGTTCTTTAGAGTTTGTGAGGAAGACAGGGTAACAAAGGAAAATGTTTTTTTGTATTGACCTTGTTCCTTATTAAGCAACTCTCCGATTAATGTCTTATCTCTTTTGATTTCTATACCCTCCATATTCCACCTTTTAAATTTTTTTTCAAATGTGAAAATTACATCTGACATATCTTGGACTTTGTAAAAAAAATATTTTAGGTTTCAGAACATCTTGTTGTCCTTACTTTAAAGGAGTTTACCAGACAATTCTGTTAATTATTCAAATTAAAATGTGTTTTACAAAAGTCATGCAACAAGCTTATGCTGCAGAGTAAAATCTTCCTAATCAAAGATATATTTAAAATTTTGATGAAAAATTTGGGATAAGGATACTTTGTTGTTAATCCTTCTTGTGCTGATGGAGGCAATGCTCTGCAGCCTGACCGTGGTGAAGCTGGTGTATTAAACCACTTCACAGCATCTTTTTTACTTTCCCAAAGGTTTTGGGAACTAATCTTGTGAGAATTTGCCGAATGTCAAACATTATTTTTTTACCTAGCTGTAAATAAAATATTTTATCCTTTTTTGTTGATGTTGTTGTCTTTTTCTTTTGATTTTTTGGTCCTGCCAGGTCTATGTCACAACCAATGAGCTTTTTTTTTTTAGAATAGAAAATCCAAAACAGGCAAACAGCTACTAAGGAAAGAGAAGTAGCCAGATAATGTTGGAGGGGAAGGAGTAGGCATAACTTTGGTTAATGATTCCTAACCCGTGAATGTATCTGTGTCTTGCAGGAGTAACTTTCATTTGTTGAGGAAGAATGAGAAGTTACTGAGAGAACTGAAGAACCTGGATTCTCGGCAATGGTAAGAGAAACTAGAACGTCAAGCACTTTTTGTCTGTTACTGCAGTCCTCCCTCTGTCTCCACTTTTAGATATTTTCATTTATTGTTTGACAGTTTTTTTCATTTATTCTCCCTCTTTCTGCTCTAAGTGGGACCCACAGAATGCCCTCCCTCTTTACCTGTGCCTAATCCCAGTCTGATTTGTGGAAATTAAATATATTGTCCTAATAATATACATGGATCATCAAATATAAATTAATTTCCAAAGTTATAGGGACATTTACGTCATGATTTCTAATCCAGTCTGATTGTGTTAACGTGCACAAGACTTAACTGGCATCCCATTCTACTGGGGTTAAAGGGGGAGTACTTGGGTAAAACTTTGGTTCAAACAAATAGAACTTAGTGAAATATCTGTTTCAATCTTAACAATTTCTTTTCTGGCGATGGTTAATATCATTTTTCCTTTTCCTTCCTTCTCATTCAGCCGTGAGACCCATAAAATCGCAGTATTTTACGTGGCTGAAGGCCAAGAGGACAAACACTCCATCCTCACCAACACAACAGGCAGCCAGGACTATGAAGACTTTGTCTCTGGACTGGGCTGGGAGGTATGAATCTATTTATTCAAATAATCGTAATAATATCTATAATAATAATCGTCTATATTGAACGTATTACTGCATCCAATTATTTGCTCTGCAAATAATATTTTTATCATCGTGTCAAAGGTGGTTTAAAGATTGTTGCGCTTAAAAGAAAAATTGTTGGTCAAGTGGTTAAAATAGTCTTCTCCTGTGTGTCAGAATTTTCAGCAAATCTCCACAACCATTTGAAAATGCTTTGTGTGTTTTGACGTGAAGTGTTTTGTGCGAAGCAGCACTGCTGACACAAGAAGCAGGCAAAAAAATCTAAGAACTGAGAAAAGAAATGCAAAATATCCCTTTTAAGAAGTTTAAAGTGACTGGAGAAACTTTTTTAATATGTCAACGTTTTATCTTGATTTGCTGATTAAAGAGTCCAGAGGAAGCTAATCTGTTTTTTTTATTCTAGGCTTCAAGGCAGTAAATGTGTGTGTGTGTGTGTGTTTTACACTTAGGTGGACCTCACCACTCATTGTGGATTCATGGGAGGTCTCCAAAGGAATCGCAGTACAGGCCAGACCACTCCTTATTATGCCACTTCTACCACAGAGGTTATCTTCCATGTCTCCACCCGCATGCCCCATGACCAAGACCACAACCTCACCAAGAAGGTAGCACACACACACACACACACACACACACACACACACACACACACACACACACACACACACACACACACACACACACACACACACACACACACACATCTAACTAGTGCTTTGACATTCAGGGGTGTTAATGGAAGTATATGGCTTCCCAGTGTTCACTTTCGCTTGTCCCGTTATTGAAGGGCCACTGATCAGCTGTGTGTTGCAGGGTGATTTATTTCTAGAGCACACAAACACTGTGACCTTTTAGAATTTTCAAATGGTAATGTGTGTGTGTCTGTGTGATGTGACTACTAATAATGAATAGGCCCTTTTCTTGCTCACATATCCAAATATCCAAATAAATATGTGAAATGAAACGAGTTGAAAAAAGCATCTCTACTCCTCTTCTCTCTGTCCCAGTCTTTTTTCTGCTTCCCACTGATATTGTAAATGAGCATTGGGTGGTATATGCAAACCAAAACACACACAGACACACACACACACACACACACACACACACACACACACACACACACACAAGTCTGTTGATGTCAATGTTTCTGCAGCACACCAATGTTTTCAATAATTCTTAGTAGCAATCACATCTGTGTTTGTGCATGGTGCGGGCTTGTATCAGTGTCTAGGCAGGCAGGTTTATTGTGTGTGTGTGTGTGTCTGTGTCCGTGTCTGCGTCTATGTGTGTGTATACGCGCACCTGTCAACCCCCAGGCACTGGGCACTCTGCACATGGCCATAATGTCCCTTTAATCAGATCATACTTCCTGCTTCTCGGCCTATCACGTTGCTGCAGGCTCATGATTGGATTATCAGCGCCTGGTCTGACACCATCCGTCTCCGTGATCAGCTGATGGCCCCATCAAACACGCATACTCACATACACACAAACACACACACTTTAAACCTGTTTAACTTTACACAAACACACATCCACTATGGGCATTATTCACATCAGTCTGCACAAACAACCACACAACTGGAAATTTGTGCTGTTGTTGGACACAGAAACGCACACAGGCTTCCAAACACACACACTCACAGTTTGACAAATGTGTCCCCAAAGAGGTTAAACTGACAAATGTACACATGTTCATACTGGCAGGCGTTTATCATCCATTGTCCTGCCACACACACCTGCACATACACACTGCAGTGTGAATTTAGTCCATTGCAGGGCATTTGTCCAGTTCTCACTCGTTGCAGTGTGTTCTGGTTCTTCTCTTATCACATCTGCAGGAAACATGATTAACAGCATTAAAGCTACATTAAAAAAGGGAATTTCACAGAGAAGCACATCAGACATTAAGACTCCACTTCGTCTCATCAGACTGTGTCATGTAGTTGCTGTGACGCCCAAAATTACTGCTTGAAAACCCATAATTCTCATATAGTAAATGCAACAGTGGCAGAGCCCCTCACTTCTCAGTATCGCTGTGGGTTGGGCATCTTGCTGACACTTTGAGTTGCAAGCACCGTCAGGGGAAAGTGCTTCTAAAAGATTTATTTTAAGTAGAACTTGATAATTACACATCCATTCCTCACACATTTTCCAAATTCTGCTCAATATATCAAGATTAATTTGGCCTATAACTCAGTGCAGTCAAGTAAATTCATGTCGTCAGTGGGTGAGCGACTTTCCAAATATGATGAATAAGGTAACAAGTTCTCCAGACATCCATAATTCTCCCTTTATTCAACCTCAGGTTTATATAGCTGCTTTCAGACACGCACTTAACTCCAGATATTCTCCTGAAATTCTCTGGAGGAGATGTTTTGTGCAAATGAGAGGCTCCGGACTTTCTTCAGAGTTTCTCCGGCCAGACCCCTAGTATTAACTCTGGATAATATCCGAATGAGTCCATGGTAGAAAACAGCAGGAGATTCTCCGTAGGATTCATCACGTGCAAGTGGGCATGTTGATGACATTTCTAACACGCGACAGACGCAAAAATAAAAAGAAGAAGAATAGAAAAATATATCAGGAAATGGAAATGAGGTGCCACACATGTAGAAGACACAGATGAAGATGTCACGAGAGGTTTTGGTGATAAGGGCTGATACCAGTGTTGATGTGCTGTAAACAAAAGCACAGCGGAATGTAGCGGAATTAATATGTTGCATCCTGTCTCTGCCTGCTGCACCACCCCTCACCTGAACGCTCCTGACATTGATGTGTTGTTTTCAACGCGTCTGAGTGAAGAATCTCCTGCTGCATTGTTCATTTGTGAAAGGCAACCTTCGGAGAATGTCCAGACCCAATTGTGCGAACATTCCCTGGACGGTAAACAGCTAATGAAAGTCGATTGAGACAAGTGTGTACAAACTAAATAACATTTTATGAATTGGTGTCCTGATGTACAATGTGGTTCAGTTTTTTGGGTTAATGGAGTCGTTCATATTATGCAGATAAATGTTACATCTTTAAAAACCTTGACAGAGGACAAGTGATTCCAGTTAAAGACACATTTAAAAGGAAATCTCTTGTGTTTGTCTCAGGACCAAGGGCGACAGCCATCTGACCGTGTGACACACCAGACAAGCGTGTTTGTGTGTGTGTGTTTTTCACCAGACATCAAGGTTAATGACAGAGCTGTCACCAGCCTTGACTGTCATCCACTGAGTGAATGTGAATCCCACACACACACACGCACCCATTACACAGCGTCAGAGTTGATCCCATCTGTCTTTCAGCCCGCACTCCATCTTTCCTGAGCTTCACTCTGTCTTCGTGTCCACTCTCCATCTTCACACACTCACTCAATCACCCTCGGGGCCACCTACATCATGTTCCTGCACAAAATCAAAAGCCTTAAGTTTATGATAGATACAGCCTATTTTTGGTATTGACTTAGTTTGCGTTGTTTATGCTGTGCAAAGAAAAATGTGAGGTGTTTATCCGTTTTTGATTTAAGTTTTAACATTTCTTTTCTGCTCTTTCCACTTGCCTCTCAACTCCAGCTGAGACACCTGGGTAATGACGAGGTCCACATCGTCTGGTCAGAACATTCCAGAGACTACCGGCGAGGAATCATCCCCACTGAGTTTGGAGATGTACTAATCATCATCTACCCCATGAAGAACCACATGTACTCCATCCATATTCTCAAAAAACCTGAGGTAAGAAGAATGTGCAACATTTTGATACTGGACTCAAATTGCCAGTTGTCCATATTTTGTGCAATTACTCAGCAGCTATGAACACATTTCAGTGTTTCCTCAGAATCCTTATTATTGAGCGAAAAGGCCTCTGAAACAGCAGGACACTCATTAAATCCCAGGATGATAATTCAGACCCCCTCTGGTCTAATCGCTCATATCTATACATGTAACACATTGTGGAAGAGTAATTGTAGTATGAATCGTTGGCCAATCAGTGTATTTTTAGCCACGCTAGTGACTCGGCTCTATGGATGTTGGTTGGTTGGTTGCTTGGCCGGTCCTCTCATGTCAACCAGACTTGTATGGTAAACATTCAATAGGTTTTGTTTGGTTTAATGATACTTAGTTTGATGGTCCCTTGGTGTTTCCTCTAGCAAGTGCTTGTACTGGCCGGAGCTGGTTCACCTTGCAAACCTTTTCAGAACCAGTTTGCTTTTCCATTTGCTAGAGCCCCCTTAGAGCCACGTCATTACGTCACCATATGCGTCGCTGTCTCTGATTTCCCGGCAACACTTGTACAAGCTAGGGTTGGACAATTGGACAAATATATCATTAATCATTGATTGGCTGAGTCCATCAACAGTTGTTTTTTCTGGGCAGTTGTTTGGGTGATTTGACATTTTATTTGGCTAAAATATGATCTGCCTCCTCAATATTTCATTAAACTGTATAAATGTTTAACCTGAAAACACTGACACTTATTATATATTATATTATGTTAAATTAATATTCCTTCATTCAGTCCATCCTGACTCGTTCCCTTCTCTCTCTTGCTCTCTCTCTCTTGCGCTGATATGCTGACAGACACCGACTCAGCTGACATTTCTGACCTGCTACAGTTTAAACGTCAATTTGTTTGTAACAACCACCACAATATCAACACATAATGATTGATACTTTTCTTAAATGTTTAAAATTCCATTCATATTCCTGTTTACATGTTACAGAACATAGTATGTGTATAACTCATGTCAGCATTATCTCCTCCTACTTGTTTTCACTCAAACACAGGGCATTCATCATCGTTGGTAACTATTATATGTCAATGTTGCAAAATGCTTTGAAAACTCAAATACGACATTATAGTTAAGAGATCAGAATACTCCACCTGTTTTAATTTGTTAATTGCTTCAGCCTTTCCCAGAGAATGAATTCAATCTATGGTGGTAACAGTGGTATACGTGCACTTGCACGAAGGTCACTGTCACGAAAACGATTTGAAAAAAGAAGTTCTTGTGTGAAAGAAAGAACTGTATTACATGACACAACTGCAGCTAAAACTATGAGGTCTGACTGTCTGTGTGGATGCAGGTGCAGTAGCTCTGCACACACACCAAGTTGGATATTATGCTAATTATTATGAAAAGGGTAAAAAAGTTTGTTTCATTATGAAACTGTGGCGAGACAAATTAGAGTATGGTGCGCCGCTAGATAATTAATGTTAAACTTTATGCTTATTCTGAGCGTGACTGTATTTAGGTTAAGGTAATCAGAAACAAATTTCGTTTACATGGCAGTATTTAACTCTATACTCTACTATTTTATCAATCTGTAGTATCAGAATATTTGTGTCCAACTAAATGTCTAAACTTACTGTGAATCTGGGAAAAAATCTGTTACAACGTGTGATGTGCAGAGGCACAAATGCACAGAGACCGTTCAGTTGTCCAAATGAAAAGGTTTACAATCCCACAGGAGATGGTATCATGTCACACTTTCATACTTGATGAGTTACAGTGATTTTAGTTTTAGGACATGATTATTTAACTTTAATTAATTCTACAAATCATGGAAATTTCTTTTAATCAATGAATTGTGTAGTTTATAAAATATCAGAAAACGGTAAAAAGAAAATCCTTTCCTCAAGTTGGGGAGACTATATCATGTGATTGAAAGATCCAGTTACAGCTTTCAAAAAAAAAGAGGCTGAACAGTCTTAAACCCAAAGATTTATCAAGGTTAATTAATTAATTTATGGAAATCCTCACTCTGGAAATGTGGAATCACAGAAAATGCTTTTTAAAATTTTTTTAATATAAATGACTCAATCAATTCTTCTCACTAAATTGGTTGATTCAACTCTAGATAATATGTCTGTGTTATTTATACATGTATTTGGAGAGTTGAATAGCAATTTAACTTGCAACATGCAGACAGTGTTTTGGTTCATAATTTTATGTTTCCTACCAGACTACCCAGATGCACACAGATATGCATCCAGATTGACTAACAATCCTAGAGAGAGTCTTGCCCAGAGTCTTGATGCTCTGTTTAATGTATCAGTCTAAAACACACAGACATTAATACTACAGCACTGATATCATAACTCTATTTCAAACAAGAGCTAATACAATAAAATGCTACTTTTTTCTCTATGACATAGATACCACAGCACTAATAACATAACCTTATTCAGTTTCATTCATTCTACAAGCAAAAATATTGAATTATCATGAATCCAAAAACAAGTTAGATAAGATATTCTCTGTGTTGTCGTCCTGAAAGCGCTGTATTCAGTCACAGAGTGCATGGCTCGGAGACCTGGTCTGCAAATAAATTCAATAAAAAGTCTGACCTTATTCTCTTTGGTGGATTCCAAAAGCGAAGCGGTGAATTAAAGAAAACCATTGCCTCAAACAGTATGTCATTAACAGAAAACTGCCATGTCAGTCATTACTTGTCAGGCCAGAGATTGTTTTAATTCATATAAATATCTTGAATTTTGTGTCTTTGAAAGGTTTTATGTTTGCAGGAGGTTCATTATTTACTATAACTCAAACACTGACTGAATTGTTTGACTCTTTATTTTTGTCTGTAGGTGCCGTTCTTTGGTCCACTGTTTGACGGGGCCATTGTGGACATGAAGATTTTGCCCACCATGGTCAGAGCCACGGCAATCAATGCCAGTCGAGCTCTCAAGTCCCTCATTCCTCTCTACCAGAACTTGTATCCTTTGAAAATCCTAAACTCAGAATATACTAAATCAGGATCAGAAGCTAAAGGTATGTAAATATGAGCCTTTATTCACCATTTTTTGTGTTATTGTCTTCGTTTCTGTCTCCATGTTAACATCAAAAAGTAAACTCAT
Source organism: Hippoglossus stenolepis (assembly GCF_022539355.2). Classification (NCBI taxonomy): domain Eukaryota; kingdom Metazoa; phylum Chordata; class Actinopteri; order Pleuronectiformes; family Pleuronectidae; genus Hippoglossus; species Hippoglossus stenolepis. The sequence continues at coordinate 20,774,574 of NC_061492.1, read as the reverse complement.
TTATTTGTCCATTCAATGATGTTAAAACAATACATAATAAGAAAGTAGCGTTTCCTACATTTGAACAATCCAAGAACACATCACACCTCCAGTTCATCCCATACCCATTCAATAAATTGTTTTTAGAGTCTTTTAAATTTAATTTGTGAGTCAAATATTTACATCTCTTCACTGCAGCTGTTCCACATTTTACCTCCTTTGATTTTTAAGGAAAGATATTTTTTTGCATTAGTCCTTGCTTATTGTTTTTTTTACATACATACAAGTTTTTTCTTTTTTCTTATTTGCCTGCCAACTTTATGTTGTTGGAATATATCTGTGCTGCTGTGGAAGCTAATGTATGTGTGAGCGAGAATGTTGGTTATCATTGAGCTCAAGTGTGAAGAATAGCAAATCAATGTCCAGCGTCTTTTTCCGGCTTTCATAATATAAGTGCTAGTGTGATAGTGTGACTCTGTTTAGTTGGCTTTGGAGTGCTATATATCAAGGATGTGTGTGTTTGTGGTGCGCTGCTACACATCTAAAGTTGTGTGCGTGTGTGTGTGTGCGCTGAAGAGAAACAGACAGACAGGTGTGTATACAGTCTTTCTGCTTGATCCCATGCAATCGTAGTTTGGTTGGAACAAGCCCAGCAGTCAATATTTATCGATGACTACTTTCTATCGCTGTTTCTAAATGAGGGGTTTTGCTCTCTGCTCTTACACACAGTTACTCATGCACACACAAATACACACTGTCTTTATCCACTGTCTTTATGTTTACACCCAAATGGACACCGCTGAAGTATAATAACACGTGTACATTCACGTTATTTCTTTATCATTAAGCATGTGAACAGGGTGAACAGGCCTGGTTCAGTCTGTCCAGTCAAGGATCAGACGGCAGCAACAAGTGGTCAAACACTGACAACTAAAATATCGTATACTAGCTCTAGAAAGCTCACGGTGGTCACTTGCTATTCTGCAATAATAATTAAGTCACACTGTCCTAATCTCCCTAAATTTGCAGTCACTCTATTCAGAGAGTGGCTGCTGACTCAAAGATGTAAATGTCTAATCCACTTGTTTATTACGAACCACACTTTTTAAAGGTTATCTCTCAAATAAAACACAACTAGAATAAAAAATGTTACATTTTTGTTTTTCTTACCTAAGATCCTCTCTTCTTGACTCCATTCTTTTTCTGTCAATACGTCTCCTATATCTCATTTTAATTCTCCTCTAGGTGTCCTCCCTTCTTCCTCTGTTCTCTTTGACCTCCTTTACCACATCCCTCATCTCTCCTTCACCACCGTTTGTCTCGTCACCTTCATGTTGCCTCTTGGCCCTCATCTCTTATTTCTCTGTCTGCCCTCGTGCCCAACTTTTGTCTTGCTCTCTTCTCTTTCTCCTCCCTCTCCTCCTTCTATTTTCTTCTCCTCCCCTACCTTCCCTCTGTTCAGAAAGACAATATGAGTGTTGGAGGTGATGCTCACCAAGAAGGTGGATAAAGTGGGGGGAAGGGGGAGGTTGAAGAAGCCATTTTGCTCTGCCTCGTCCACCCAGCGAGACGGAGACATTGTTAGAGCTATTGCTCAGTGTGGGGCTCGAGCTCGTATCTAATACCTCCCCGACCCCATTGTGTTAGAGTGTGCGTGTGCGTGTGCACTTTCTTGCACATATACATGTTTCACCTTGTGTGTGCCTGCGTGCGTGCGTGTGTGCATTTTCTGATTCCAGCCATCATGAGTGAGTGTGCAGACATGTAGACAGCTCTACAGTTGTGTTTGTGCGTCTTGCTACATCTTTTGTGCACATCTGTGTGTGTCTGTGTGGCCGTGTACGTGAGCCTGATGACACACAAGCACCACGCATCCTCGTTCGGAGGTGTTTGAGTGTGTCTGCGAGTGTCCTGGTGTGTATTGATTGGTGGTAGCAGCAATTCGATGTCTCTGACAGGCTGAATTACAGTAATCAGTCATTATTGACTCCCCATCTCTCTGCTACACACACCTCTCTCCTCCCATTCTCTGCCTCCCCTCCTCTCCTTTCCTACTCTGCCCTCTACTTCTGTGACACCTTTTTTCTTTCCCTTTCTCTCTCCATCTCTCTGCCTCTGAATCTCCACCATAGTGTCCCTCTGTGTCTTGTTGTGCACTAATTTTTTCTTCTCCCGTCTTGTGTCACTCTCTGCTGCTCATCATCATTTATCTGTCTCTCTAATTCTGTCCCTGTATTTGCTCTTCTGTCTCTCTAACTCCTTTATCTCAGACCATCTCTGTTTCTCCTTCTGTCTCTGTCTTATTGTCTGTTTTTCTTCTTTCTCAGATTTCTTTACTTTTCTTTTCATTTAGTTGTCCAGACTTTTTCTTTACTCATCCTCTTCATCCTGAACTCGGATATCATGATGTAATAAAAACTGCATCCGTATCTGGTGAACTTTAAGTTTGTAAATGTTTAAGACAACTAAACATTAGATGATACAATAGAATGCAACACACGTTGTTACCCAGTAAAAACCCATACATTTTATGTCAAGAACAGGGAAGCTAAACAATGGTAGTGCATTGTTCTCCTTTTTTAAACTGTTGCACCTGAGACTGACTTTGTCACAGTCATGAGCTGATGCCCAAACTAGAGTGTGGATTCCCAGCCTGACCAGGACCTGACAAGTCGGACCAGGTTCGGACAAAACTTTTTAAACGATATACAGGTTTGTGTCAACTTCAGTCATTTTGATTGGGTTATCTACTTTTTTTTATACCACACGTACCTGTAATCAGGGAAAACAACAGTTCAAACATAAAAAACAGAATAATTGTCAGGTTCAGGTAGTGCTCTGCTAATTTACTCTTGGGCCTGATCAGGTTCAGGTAGAAAGCCCAAACTACTGGGTTTAAATGACTGTAAAATAATCCAGATGTGAAGGACAGGAGCAGCAGCAGAGGTGGAGCCAAAACAGGATGACCACTCACAGATTAAGTAAATAATTATCTCATAGCAATTGCACATGTCAAGGTCTTGGATGTATCAGATGGTCAGTTCTCATGGTTAACATGTTGGATTTGTGAGAAATGGGCAGATGTGAAGACCTGAGCGACTGGAACAAGTCTGATCCGCAGTGACTCCACCTTACAACAGGATTTGCTGCTACTGTCTTAGTGCCAGAGACCACAGGGAACCTTCAGGGGTCTTTCAGGGGTCTTTCAGAGGTTTTTTGAGTCTGACAGGCCAGAGCTGTTTTGGTGGTATGCAAGGCACCAACATCATCAGGAGTGGTCGCAGTGTTTTGGTTCATAATATGCAAAGCTTTTTATCTTGTTCTGAATTAAGACCAGACATTCCTAGAGATCAGGGCCCAAACAGCTCATGAGCATTAGATGTCCTTGTGAGTGAGGCCCCTCAAGAGCAGCATCGGGTTGTGTCACTGGTTGTCTGTGTTTCTGAGTGCTGCATTGTGACATCAAGTGTCCTCACAGAAAGCCGGACACACACACATACAAGGAAAAAGAAGGATGGAAGATGGTTGGCAGGACTATGTGTGTCAGTGTCTCTCTCGCTCTCCCACTCTATCTCTCTCTCTCTCTCTCTCTCTCTGTCTCCTGGCCCTCAGGGCGGTCCATCTGCCTTCTCTCTTTCTCTGATCTTTCATTCACCATGACTAGAGCCATCCAAAAGTGTGCACGTGCACGCACACACAGACACACACACACACAGTGCCAGGCTGCTGGGGCAGCTGTGTGTAAGCACAGCTCTATCTCACATATCAGCTCATTGCAGGAAGAAAAGCAATCCAAGACTCTCCAGCAAACATACACACACACACACACACACACACACACACACACACACACACACACACACACACACACCAACACAGCCCCCTGCATAAAGTTCTATAGCTGCGTAATATGAATGAACAGTTTGTGGATTCTACTTGATGCAGTCTGTCCCTGCTGGGGAGCTGACGTTAGCTTGCTGGCAGCTTTCCAGAGGTTTAAGGCAGATGTGTCATCAACACAAACGGTGCAGATGAATTAATGAACAGACTTTAGGTCACTGCACTGTCTGTGCTCACAGTGATCATGAAATTGAATGTCTTTTATGAATCTGCTACTAATAGTCCATGTGTAGCTCTATGGGACTTTACTTTTTAAAGTATGATGAAGCACTTGAAACATATGCAGTTATTTTTTATCATTCTTGCTTCACTGATTTACACATGTAGACCTAAAGCATACAGATCTTTTGCTGTTTTTCATTTGCCAAGAAAATAAATCCTTAGGGAGCAGTGTTTAAAACTGATCATATAATGTGCACAATTTTATATTCAAGGAAACAAGAAATGTAAATTCTAAGGATTCATTTTGAGAAAAGCTTTATCCAATAACAAGTCATCAAGATTGAAGATTGGATTATTTCAGGACTTTGTGAATCAAATGGGGAGATCAGTACCAATATCCTGTCCTGTTTGTATATGATAGGTGTGTGTGTGTGTGTCTGTGTTCGTGTGTGTCTGTGTTTGAGTTTGTGTACATTACTTGGGGTGTTGTGTATGAGTGTGTGTTGCTGTCCTCCATCTGCTCCTGGGTGATTGTGGTTCTGGGGAACAATGTTGGAGAGTTACTAAGCTGCTACACACACACATACTGCCAGCAAGTGTTTGTGTGTGGATGAATTTTCGAATGTATATCATCTATCCATTTACACGTACACACATTTCATGGTGTTTATGTTTCATGTGTACGTTTGTATGCATTTCACTTTAAGGATTAGAGGTGTGTGTGTGGGGGGGGGGACATCCCCTCTAGTAGTTGATTGGCAGAGATAGCTGCACTGAGGCTGGGGTCAGCATATGGCTCAGTGTGATAGCGATGCTGTGTTTGTGTGTGTATTTTTTGTGATTGTGTGTGTGTGTGTGTCACTGCCTTTCCCTCTCTTTCAGACTGTTCCCAGTAAAATGATGGCAGCTCTGGGCATGTAGCGCTATTATCCACCATACACACACACTCACACACAAACACACACACTGAGAACAGCCAAACGCCAGCGGCCTGCCTGGCTTCTTTTTGCCAGCTCCCACAATAGAGTCTATTGTCCCAGTAAGGCTACAGTGTGCGTGGGTGCGTGGGTGCATGTGTGCGTGCGCGTGCGTGTGTTCTTTCCCGTGATATAAAGGTGAGGGCAAAACCTTACAAATTGAAGACATTTTGTAATTGCTGATGCTGAAATAGGGTCATGTTATCCTTCACCTCCCCAGAGCGCCATCACTTCCGTCAGACATGGAAGGAGACCTTCCTCTAAGACTAGAGCTGCAGTGAGAAATACTGCTTCTGCATATTATCAGATGTGGATGAATATAAATATGTCTCAACCATTTGTTCCTCAATGAAAATGCAGCATGCTGTGAGAAGCTATTCTGGAAAATCAGCACCACACATTGGGCGGCATTTGACGCTTAAAGATACAATTAGGATTAGGGTTAAAGGTCTGTGTATTAGAGAGAGTTAAGGGTAAAGAGTGTGTGTGTGTGTGTGTGTGTGTGTGTGTGTGTGTGTGTGTGTTTGAACACATGCAGGGGGAGGTGATTGTGGTTAATTGTTTCCCGTCGGGTAGATGGAGGAAATGAAAAGAAAAGGGGTGAGGAGGAGGGGTCATGGCTAATCTCTTCCAATTTTCCTTGGGGAAAAGTGTGTGGGTGTGTGTGTGTGTATCTTTGTGAGAACTGTGTGTGTGTGTGTGTGTGTGAGAGATGCTCTCAGGATGTCCCTCTGTTTGACCAGCACACACATTATTAGCACTTTGAACATTGACACTTTGGTGTATAATGATATTACACAGTTAGCCTACTTTTTCATGTGTGAATTATAGATCACTCATCATTACTTTTTTAAGTAAATAAGCATGGCTGTTAACAAAAATATTTTTTTTTATTTTCCTGCATAAATTGTGCTCAGCATCTTCATCTTACCTCATGAAACAGAATTTAAGCCCCTGCCGGTTACAGTAAAACAGTTTCGAACGGCTTCTTTTATCTATATGTTCTGCAGCCCGTTAATTGCATTAACTAAAGAGTAAAACTACCAAAACACTTCCCTGCTTTGTTTACAGATGTATTGTGTATTATGTCAAATATACATTTTCTTTTTACAGCAAATCTTTAGACAAAGACGTTGACTCAAAAACAGTCACAGGCAGAAGGGGGGGTACAGAATGCTTCAAATGCATCCTTTCAGTGTTGCAGTAGGGGCGGCTGTGGCTGAGGGGTAGAGTGGTCGTACTCCAACCAGAGGGTCGGCGGTTCGATCTTCAGTCTTCCCCATCTGCATGCCGAAATGTGTCCTTGGGCGAGATACTGAACCCCTAAATGGCCCCTCATAGATGTTGAATGAACTAAGTCGCTTTAGATAAAAGCGTCCGCCAAATGACCAGTAATGCAGTAAACTCCTGATACATGTCTATTTAAGGTTAACACTAGCACCCACCGATGCACATGTCACATGGACACATGTCTGAGACCTGAATTATCTAAAAGAACCGGGCAAATTACTGATTCAGTACTTTAGATATTACTCATGTTCTATCATGGGTATTTACTCTTATTTTTAAAATACATGATTCATGTAATGACCAAGTCGGTGTGTGTCTAAAAAGTCTGAAAGTGTGATTTTTTTTTTTTGTGTGCACACTTACACACCTTTTCACAGAGAGCTGTGCAGGCACATGAGTTGTAGCCATCAGCGGCTTGATCACACCATGTTGGAGCAGACCCCCCTCCGACTGGTAAACAAGATAATCTGCAGTGTGTGAGTGAGTGTGTGAATGCACTTTGTGCCAGGGCGTGCAAATGTAAGTATTTTTTTATGTGACAAGGTGTTTAAGATTCAGACTGGGATGTCACAGATGAACAAGAAGACGGTTTAAGTTCAGCACAGAGTAAACGTTGGATCATGAGCTCTGAGAGCTGCCTTCAACAGAGAGAACCAAGGCAGAGAGTGGGGGTATAAGGGAATAATTAATTTATGATTAATCACTGTTGGAAAAAAAGCATTTAAACAATACATGCCATGAAAATTTTTCATATTGCCAAGTGCCAAGTAAGACAGTAATTAATCTGCTGGCCAATCAATTGGCCAATATCTGGCAATTTGAGGTAATCGGCACAAAAAAAAAAAAAATGGCCATGATCAATCATGGATATATTTTCATATCTTAAATACAGTAAGAAGTACAGGTCTACCAGGCTGTGATAAATTTCTTATTTAGTTTATTTACGTTTTTTTGTCACATTTTTATTATAATTTAATTGTTGTTTTTAACAGATACATCAAATAAAAACAAAGATCTCTGCTCATTGGTTGTAAAAAACAAATATATCAGTGAACCACAACTCATAGACAATAGTTTGATCCCAGCGTCCCAAATGTTTTCAGTGTGACCAAAAAAGTCTTCAAACATTTTATTCACATTATTACTTTGACGTACAGTATATTAGGGCTGCAACTGATAATTGTTTTCAATTAATCTGCTGATGATTTAACAAAATGTTCTTCATAGTGCTAGTTTTGTCTAACTAATAATGTAAACCCTGAAAATATTCAGTCTACAAAAACACGAGATATGAAAACATGAAATACTTGATTGGTCATTTTATCTTTATATTTCCTAACTTGTGCTGTGAAACTGTCTAACTGCGGCTTATTGTGAACAGTGTCCATATCTTTGAATTTAACATATGGATACATGTGTGCATGTGGTGAATATTGTGTAACTGTTGTTAGAGCCTGAAGACGAGCAGGATCCATCTTCCTAATCAGAGAATTATTATTATGGCTTCAGTGATAATCACCAACACCCATGCTGTGTGTGTGTGTGTATGTGTCCGCTGAATAACGCTTGTAATTGCGCTGGCAGCTTTAGGGCTCCCCAGTGGTGACAGGGAGGAGGGTGTGAGTGGGTTTGTGTATACACTCACACACACACATACATGTGTCAAAGGGTGAAGTAGTTGGGTGACAAGGGGCCAATTAATGTATCACATCTGTTTTTCTCCTCCGTCTTTGTATTTGAATTGGGTTAAAGAGCAGATGAATAGGGGCAAATACGATTTTGCAAGAGTGTGTGTACGTGTGCGTTTGTGATGTCCATGCACGTCGAGCCCCCACAATAAGTAGTGCATTAGACCAACCTATCTCTGCCCTCATCTTTGGCCTACGTGGACACACACACACTCATAATGAAATCACAAAGCCTCCATATCATTGCTATCACAGAAAGATATAAACCCATTAGCGTGTTCCTTTGGGCATGGACACACACGCATACATGCTCAGGTTTATCATTACACGCTGCAAAGCTTTTCCAATTGTATTATCCCTCTGATGTCCTTCTCTCTGTTGTCTGTTCCAATGCCTAGGGTGGAGAGGACAGATAGGTTTGGAGTGTTAGTGCGTGCGTTTGCGTGTGTGTGTGTCTGTGCACTTGTGTTTCTGAGACAAGCCCTAGGAAATGGGCAGAAGTGTTGTTGGCGTTTTAATGTAATTGTTCACCTTTTAAAAGTAGGCGTTTGCCGTAAAACATGTATATATAAAACATCTTTGCTTTGTTCACGTTGGAAAGACGGTTAGACTATGCTGCCCCACAGTCACAGAGATGTTGAATGATGCTGTGGTTCGTTCACTTTTCTATTGAAGGGCAGCGACTCGTAAAAACTTGAAGAAAAAATCTGAATTGCTGTGAGTGAACACTGTCCAGAGAAAGCTGGACCCATCAGTGGTGGCTCCTCTAACCCACTTATCATTTTAGCTTTTTGTCAATATAAAAGCAGCACAGACCGGTCAGGCTTGTAAAAATGACGTTACTGATTTTTACTGCATTTATATATTTAAGTGGACAATTCAGACAAGCCGTCAGAGTTGCATTGAAAATATCTGTGCGCATAGTGATGGGCTTTAAAAAATCTTGAGATATAGTTTTAAATATTGATGTCTACATATAGAATATCATGATGTTAGCATAGGGTATATCAGAATTGATTTGATTAATCACTTTGATTTTTTAGTTCTCTCTCTTTCCCATAGTTGCTAATGTTCCTCATTCTTAACTCAAGTTAACATGGTTCTACTTTTCTTTCAGTTTCTCCTAAAAGGTTAAAGACATCACATCCTTCCCACTAAAACCTTTGTAAAATTACTCAACAGTCAAATTGATGTTACCTGCGCTACACGTTAGTAGTAGTTATTCCAAGCTTCACGTATGTTATTTTAATGATTGTTGACTGCAGGGCTGATGATACTGAGACTAATGTTAGACATTATCTGCTCTGCTGCTTCACCAGCGGCTCCACTTGAACAGTAGAGAGGACTCTCACTCAAAGGCTATTGATCTGCGCTCTCACCACCACCACTGTAGCTGCCGATGAAGCTCTTTCTTCACTGTCTGTACAATGTCCATATACAGTATGTCACTGACAATGACATATAGGTGACTGTATGCTCCGTATGTTGTTCGGCAATTATGAGATACTTAGTGCAGTTCTGGATCTAAACCTGCCTGTGTGAAATAAGCTGTTTGCTTGGCCTGTGGGGATGCTGGTTGGAGCTTTTCTTTCTGAAACTGTAAAAGTGACCTTCAGTAATTGAACCGCAGCAAGTAAAGACCAGCTGCAGGACTCAGGCCACAGAACCCTGAAGCTGCACCACCACTGCTGGTCGCCTGTTTATTCAAAGTTGATCAATATTGAACTTATCTTATGTCCAAAACACTGCTCTTCCTTGAGCTAATAACGTTACACGTGAAGTGTGAGACTGATGCGATAAACTGTACTCGAGATATGTGTTCCACTTACACACAGAGATTTCTGGAATTATTAGATAGATATATTCCAGGCATAGAGAATATGGATCTTGAATATAAAAACCAGGCCTTAAGGAATCATCTGCGTCTTTCCAAATAGCTCCATCATTAATTGCATTAACTTGTGGTTTTCCTTACTTATTATCTTCACAGGATGTTTGACCTATCATAATAATTATATTTTCAGGTTGTACGTCCCTCTGTCTGATTCATTCTTTCTGTAAATCAGTATTGGATGATCTTCCCAAAACATAATATCACTATCTTTTTCTCATAAAGAATCACAATCCACGATCCGTCCTGAGTGTAACGCTCTCGGAACGTCTCCTTTTAGCTTGAATAGATTTGCTGTATACTTAACTTTTCTTTGAGACTGTTCAGAGCCACACTACTTACGTAACCTTGTTTTTTAATCTCAATTTTGATGGTTAAATTAATTTAAATTCCTCAGTTAATTGTTAAACCGTAAATCTAAACCATACATATTTATCTCTTAGATCATTATGTAAGTGAGAATTCAATTAACCCAGTTGGCAAAGTACTTTCACACGTACATATACACTGTATATTCAGACCAAAATCTATGAATAGACTCACACACTGTTACTTACAAACATTTTCTCACACACACACACACACACACAGTCACACACACATCCCAGCAGTGGGTCTGGCTCCTAATGCGCTAACAAGCTCCCTTTCCCCCCTTTCGCCTCCTCTCCTCTGGCCTCCCTCAGTCACAAGTGATCGCTGTAGTCGAACCCCACCACAATGAACTGCACTGCGGGAGAGAGAGGGAGAGAAAAGGTCTGAAATGGAGAGAGGGAGAGAAAGAGATGGAGAGAGCTGGAGAAAGTACTCTTTTCAGCCACGCACAAGAAAATGAGTTTCTGACTCAACACAAAGGAGCCTTTTTTATCCTCCCCCTCTGTCTTCTATCTCTCTCCCGTATGCCTTTCTCCCTATTCTCCCTCACCAGGCCTCTCCCCTCTTTCTCTCCTCATAATTTTCACTCTCTCTTTGCCTTTCTCTCCAAAAGAGAGATGTTTTGCTGCTAATGACTTAATAAGAGGAGCCATCTGAAATTCAATTACAGTAGATTTCATAGTGACATTTGGATGAAGGCAAAGATGTGTGAGCACGGCGCAGGTCTATTTTCTTTGACCTCACACTAGTTTCTGCTTTTTTAATACCAATAATACGAGCTTAATTTGTTTAGCTTGATTCATGGAGACATGCCAGACACAAGCAGACCCTAACCTTAACACAGGTAAATAATAACAATTGAAAAAATGCAAAAATGCAACTTGTTTGAAAGCTCTAGATCTAATGAGTTTTCACAGCATTTTGCGACAGCAACATATGGATGTTATACTAACTGCTGGATGACACATGCACTGGGTGTAAAGAAGATGGAAAAATAAAGGAGTTGTAGCATTTGCAAAATTAGAAAGAAAACACCCAAAATGGTATATATGGTAGCATCGTACATTAAATATTTCAGGATTGGGTTTATAACAAGCTGAATAAAATCTGTCATAATGCTGTAGTGGTCATAATCAGGCTATGTTCATGGAACATGATTGGAATATAATATCAACATCTCATATAACCACGGTTATTGAAATAAAGTCTTATTCTGAACAAGGTCAATAGTCAGAATATCCCTGTCCATGTAAATGTAGGCAGTGATATCTACTGGCACCGGCACACTCCCTCTATCACAGATTAAATTAACAGAACGTCCAAATAGGAAATAGTGAAGGCCACATATCATATGTACTGTTTGGTGGAATGCAAAAAAAGCAACAGCAATGACTGGTATAGTATGAAGTCAGATGATCTCTTAAGTTGGATGTATAAAACATCTTTGGATAGTAATTTAAACATGCACCATGTTTACATGAGTCAGTATTCTGAGGAATAATAAGAACTATATCAGCTCATAATGTTGCTGTTAAAGCCTCAACACACATTCTAGTGTTTTTACTGATGTCGCCTCTTCTCAAGACTGTGGCTGTGTCCAAAGTCACAACCTGACTGCAGCAATGTGCACTACATCCACAATGCATTCACCTCCACCATTTTACCTCACTTATGTGTGTGAAATTAATGCTCTATATAATACACTATAAATAAACACTATGATTCATAGACACAATACGTCTACTTTCCACAAAAAATCCCACAATTCCACACAATGCTTCACATTTTTATCGCTGTATCAGTGATGATACAAAATGATGATGATTCATAAGTGTTGAAAATCTCACTTTGCTATAGAGTAAAGTACAGAGCATTTATCGATAACAAGTTATTTCTGTGTATCTAGACTGTGCTTGATTGACAGCTACCTCTATCTCCTTTACACCCTAGTTTTTTTTGCATCTGTTGGGGTGGAGCAGTTTACACTGTTATCTAAAACCCATTTCAGACATTACCGTCAGGAGAACGTCCGCACATTTAGGTCCAGACTTTCTTCAGACTTTGCTGGGGGGGTGCAGAGGTAGGATGTAACTTATAAATTCTGCTGCTGAGATCATTTGTTTATTTTGTTGTTGTTGTTTTTTCACAGAACATCAACACTGGCATCTGCTCTTATCACAATTTCTCAAATCTCATTGTCTTTCAAATTTGACATCCTCGTCTGCGTCTTGTTTGTGTGCTGCACTTCTTTTCCTCCTGAAATATGTGTGTTTTTGTTTTATTTATTTTTTTCAGATTTCTATGCATCATAAAAATCGCTTGTGATCAATCCTCGGGATGAACACATTTGTGTTCTCACCTACACAAATGGATCTTTCAGGAGATTATCTGGAGTTCAGTCCATGTCTAAGTAGCATACGGAGCAGCTAAAGTAATTCCATTGATTGTTTGAGCATGTTTTGCTTTTTGCACAAAAACACCTGATAAGTTATACTGGAAATCAAAAAAAAAATGTATTATGCAAAAAGGTTTTAATGCTTGGCCAGGATGGAAAAATGTGTATCAATTAAAAAAACACAATGGAAACAGACCTACACCTGTAAAAGCTTTACATTATAGTCCCTCTGTCTCTGTGCTGATGTTGCCGCTAGTCAGTGGGGAGCTGGTGTTTGTGACACAGTGACATAAGCCCACAGGCAGAAACCCTTGCTGAGAGGAAGAAAGAAGGGTACAGACAGATAACGGTGGCAGATAGAAAGAGTGGAGAACAGTCAAGTGATGCTCCTGTCATTTATCTCAGCAGAGGTACCATGTCTCTGTATTTATTTCTCCTCATTCTCTCTCTCTCTCTGTGTCCCTGTCTCTATAGATGTCTTTCTTTCCTGCGGGTGTCCTTTAAACCCTTTCACCTCCTTGAAATGACAAATCAGTGGTCTCTTATATGTCTGCCGACACTCAGATTCTTTTCACATTGTTTTTCTTGCTGCAGCTTCACCCGGGAAACATTATTAAAACACAATATAAAGAAAAGTATCTGTTGTTTGGAGGAGAATCATACTTTTTGTTTCCAATCGCGTCACCTCCACACATCTGCCCCTCTCACACGCGCTCATTCACCAAAGGGGGAAGTGCGACGCAGGGGAGCGGGAAGCAGGAAAAGGCAAACGGCGAGAATCACATCGAGACTCGGTGTGAGAGACACTGACTCTGACGCGCTGGGTGTGTGCTACTGCTGCTCAGCTCTCACCAAGAGAAAGCTGCACACACACACACACCGTTACTTAAATATCCTCCTCCCTGTCTCACCCGCTGTCCTCCCCTCTCACCTCCTTCGTGACTCTCTGCGGTATACTCACCCCTTCTTCCTCTTCACCCTCACATTCTCCACACAATTTTTTTTACAAGTTCTCTTGCTCCCTCAGCATCTCGCTTTCTTTGCACCTCCAGCCTCCATCCCTGCCTCTTTCCCACCTTCGTCCCCCCTCCTTTCCTCACCTTCGTCAGTACGAGAGGTTCCATGAGGGTTTTCAAAACAATAGCTGTTTTGTTTTTTTTTTGTTTTTTTTTTTTTAGATGTGAAATCAAGTTTTGTTAATTTCGCTTTAACTACATCATCTGTCCCAAGTTTATTGAAGTTTCCTCCTCTCTGCTTTGCCAGCTCTTTCCACTCATCCCCCACCTCCTCCTCCTCTCTCTCTCTTTTCTGCCAGCGCAGTCTGTCCCTCCACTTTAAAGGAGCCATATTGTTGTTATTATCATTGTCTCTAACTGGATCAGTTACCATTAGACCTGAATCTTTCTCCTTCTGAGGCCCATAGACCAGCTCTCTAACCCAATAGAAATCCCATGGGCACTCTTACAGATGGCTCGCCCATTCTCAACATGTACATACACACACATACACACACACAGGAGTACAGAAACACAGATTTCATTCTGAAGATTCATCGACCTAATCCCATCACACTCAAACAGGGACACATGCACTTATATACACACGTGCCTGTTCATAACCAACCTTATCAAATATAGACACACACACATAAACACTCATTGAAAATCCCCTATTATTGGAGCTAACTGAGCAAATGTTAGTGCTATTGGGAGCTTGTGTGTGTGTGTGTGTGTGTGTGTGTGTGTGTGTGTGTGTGTGTGTGTGTGTGTGCTGTGTGACTGTGTGTGTGTGTGTGTGACTGTGTGTGTGACTGAAACAGCTACATATGTCATTACGGTTGGATGTATGAGTGGGGGGCTCAGGACGAGAGGGTAAATGTCATTTCATCAATGAGGTTATCTCTAATAGATGGACAGTTGAAGTCCTGGTTTCCATTTACTCTGCTCTCTGCTGAATCCCTGTACCTCTCTTCAAATCCATCGCTAAAGGCCATAATGGCAAGTGATAAAAGGCCTTTGCTTTACATTTCAGTTTTCCTGTCTCCAGCATTCTCAGTAGATTCGAGTGGAAATGAGGCCATGAAGAGTTCACTGGCCTCTGTTGCCAACAGTGTTTTTATCTGAAAAATCGTGTGTTTTACGATTCATTCTTTTATAGTTTTTTCTTTTCCTCTTGTAGCTTTACTTTACTTTGTCGAATTCAGTTTTGACATAGTTTTGTTTTCTTTATTTTTGGTTCTGTTCAATGTTACTGTGTTATTTATGTGATATTCTAGTCTAAGGGCCAGACCAGCAGCACCCAAACCAATGCTTTAGTGGCGAACCTTCACCTCCCATTCACTCCCAACCTGTGCGAGTGAGAAGGTGAATGAAACATTCGCTTCCTGTGGCATATTGCAGCGTGGTGAACTTTGACCCACATTATTTGCTTCTCCTTTACGTATGTGTAACCGTGCCCGAACACTTTAAAAAGGTACTCCAGTAATTTATTTAGTGCAACATTTGATTCAAAATATTCTGGATTGTTTCCCTACAGCCCTGTTATTGCAGATCAGCTATGTCACTGCTTGACGTTAAACTCTTAATTAATAAGTCCTGCTTTAAGTACCAATTATAATGATAATGTATATAGCACTTTTCATCGCATAAAATGCAGCTTTTAAGACAGGAAAAGATATTGAAACAGTAAAATATATGAAAAAAGCATTAAGTTTCAATTAAAGAAAAGTCATGCATGGATTAATTAACAGCAAGATCATGAATAGAAACATTGAAACCTGCTAATTCTAACCAATATTTAATGAAAAATGTGGTTCCTTTGTAATATTTAAACAGTGCAAAAGATAAGATGTTAGAGGACCTTCTTAAACCTTAAAAAAGTCATTGTTCACTTCAGTGATTTAGTCTCCATTAAGCCGGAGAACTCAACATACACATTTTTATAACGGTACAAATCTGTGCAGCTGATGTCAATAAGTCCTGATTTTCAGTCACGACTACAGATCAAGTTTCAAAAACACTTGATCCTACATTAACCATGATGCAGCTGATGGTGTTTCATCAGAACAAACTCCACACTATAATTTAAACACTGAAATTAAACACATGGCTTTCAAGTGTGTAGCACTAAATATGACAATAACAATGTTTGCAAATTTGCATTATTTTGTTGTTTGAGGTTGGTTTATTATCAAGATTTTCTTGGGCAGCCACAGTGGACATTTATAGGAGAGAACATGGCTATAATTTCAAACTCATTTCTTTATTGACGGATTATAACACTGCATATTGGCAGGATTTTCATCACCGTCTTGAACCCAATTCTATCATACTCTTCGCTTCTTGTGTCTTTATCACTGTTTGACCTTGACCTTTGACCCCAGCTATGAGGAGCGAGCTCGGTACCTAGAAACCATCGTGCAGCACCACCAGGAGCCGACCACGTTTGAGGATTATGCAGCTCGAGTGTACAGTCCTGCTCCCTGCAATCACCTACCATCTGACACAGGTAACACCTGATCCTTCACAACCAGACACATTTACAACAACACCACCAATGCATACACTTGTCAGTCAAAGCCTCTGTGGCAGGCGTTCAGAGAGTGGGTGGATTAAGCAACTCTGAAGCTGCTTACGACAGGGGGGTGGTCTGTTTACTTGCATGCGTTATAACTTAAAAAAAAGCACAAAAGTAAGTTAAGTGACACTTAACTATGCTGACTTTCTTTCGCTTTAACGTGTATTGTGAGCAATCTGCCTTCTCGATATTGAACTGCCCTCTAGCATATTTTAACTACAGAGAGACCCCACACACAGACACACACTCCCCCATGGACACACACTGGCCACTCACAGTCTGATGCGGAGCTCTGTCTCCAGAGCGTCTCTGAGGAATTGTCTGACATCTGATCAGCTGTAGAGATGCAGGCAGACACAGTTAAATTCGGACGAATGACTCTCTCATGTAACCTGTCAAGTTTCATGGATGCATACTGATCGTTTTTGTTTCTGGTTAGGTGTGATTTACGATGGTTTAATGGACTCACTTCTAATCCAGTTAATTAATATGGCAGTAATTTACAGTAATTACATTTCCACATACAAGCCACACATTTCCTTCGTAGGTCATACTCATACAGCACCAAGGAATAAAACATGGAGCCTGTGTTCAGCAGGGTTTCTCCTATAGGTTGAAGGTTTAGGTGCTGTCTGGATTCCAGCGTTTGGTCATTTGAAATTGCTAAATTAACTTGGAATAAAATTGAAGTTATTTAAAGTTTAGTTTTTTCCACATTGATTTCAATCATTAACTTTACCACTGAACTGTGCATGTGTGAACGCAAATGTCTGAGTTAGACGCTCTGCACTTTCTGCGGACTTTCTCTGCCGGCCTCAGAGTATAATGTCCGTAGAAATCCAGGCGAAGTCAATGTGTGAGCACAGCAGGGGATCCCCCGCTCGATTCACCGCTAGCAGGTGGAGGGGCGATGGCGCTTCGAACACGCGACAGACACAAAAATGTGAACTTGTCTGTGCAGAGAATCTCACCCCGTGTTGTGCATGTGTGAAAGTCAAACTGCGGGTAAAC
Source organism: Hippoglossus stenolepis (assembly GCF_022539355.2). Classification (NCBI taxonomy): domain Eukaryota; kingdom Metazoa; phylum Chordata; class Actinopteri; order Pleuronectiformes; family Pleuronectidae; genus Hippoglossus; species Hippoglossus stenolepis. The sequence goes on along the minus strand of NC_061492.1, from coordinate 20,757,333 downwards.
TCTGTGGCCAATTCTCGGCTTTATTTTGCTTACAGTAGGGCTGGGCAATTAACCAAAAATGTATCGAAACCAACATTTATAACCTCTCACCGACTTAATCTTGCTCATGTTGGTTAATTCGGTTAATACTTTCCCGCCGTCCGCACTCGCTTGCTGACCTTTGCTCACTTTACACGTTAACAATAAACACCAACACTAATCAGAAGTTACTAGGAAACTTGAACTTTACTTTGTGTTTGTTTTTTTCGCTCTAGAGTGAACTCAACATGTATTTAAACACATTGAAAAAAAGTCCTACATTTTGCGCGCACACAGTTCACCTGCAACACACAATATGAGACTTAACGTGACGCACACAGCCAGGACATCAGGGTTAAAGTGACCAGAGCGTTAAATAATATCCCAGCTTTCATATTTCAGTATATTTCCAATACAGATCTTGTCAGAGAACTATGGGGCAATGTTTAAAACCTAAAATAATCATTAATAAATCAAAATCAAGGTGAAGTTGGAAATAATCATGATATTGATTTTAAAGTCATATCACCCGACCCTAACTTATAGTCAACATTCTTTACATTTAATGAAAATATATGTTGATTAACTGAAATTGTCCACATAAGATTTAACATTGACATAAGTGTGATATTATTTTTGATCTTGAACTTTTCAAGCATATTACACAGTTGACTATAATTTAAGATTTATAATGTTTGAATGTAGCTACCCATATGACAAAGTGGACAAGGCCAACAAGTCTCTGGTTAACTTCAGTCAGTTAACTCTAAGTTAGTTAAGTTATGGTAACAAAGGAAGCTCTCTACTACATTTTGGAACAGTGTTTTTTTTATATAAAAAAATGCTTTGGCCACCAGTTTTCATCAGAAACAGACGTTATGTGTGAAAATAGCCCCTTTTTGTTCAGCTCTGAGCCATGTTAAAAACTACTATTAGTTCAGTAGTTGGTTGTAGAATAGGCAACATTAGTCATATATTCTTACATGAATTACTCCCTGGTAGAAATATACTGTATGTGTGTATTATTTCTACATGTATTAAGCTCAGCTGGCACATGGTGCAGTGAAGTATCCAATCAGCTGCTTCAGCTGTGTGATAAGCTCGGCCATGACAAATGTTGATCCAAACTCTGACTGTTGATTGCCAAGTCCTGCCTGTTGTCAGCCCACCTCGCTGTATTTTACTATGTTTCTACATTCGTTCTGACATGTCAGCTAAATGCCTTGAATTGCTCATTCAGCTCAAAACGCTGAGACACAGCACCTCAGTCTTTCTGTGGTAGAGAAGAGCCTGGGTGTAAACCTAGCTAATGTTCAGAGACTGTGTGTGTTTGTCTATATCTATTATTGATCACTGTTGTTTTTCTTTGCCAACTCATACTTGCTCATACACCAACTGTTGTGTTACAAAATAATATTAATAATTTTGCGGGAATAATCATCCTTCTTTGAGGCTGAATGACATCCAACACAACCTGATACAGTTTTTGAATTCCCTAAATGTTAATGTAGAAGCTCGTGTCAGATCTGTGTGGTGGTGGTGATGTGTTGTTCAGCCCCAAACACCTTTTCAGAACACAGGACCAACCAGTTATTTTCTTAGTCGTATGATATTTCGATATATTTCTATTTGTCCTAATGTGCAAATCATGTTCAGAATTCAGATGTTTTTTAATAATACAGTAATAATTAAAATGATAATAATCCTGTGCTCTGAAATGAAGCCCGCTCAAATTACTGCAACCCCCTCTTCCTCTCTCTCTCTCTCTCTCTCTCTCTCTCTCTCTCTCTCTCTCCCTCTATATTAACTGACAGGTTCCCCTCCCTTAACAGCACAATGATCAACCATTCTTCTCTCTTTCTGTTTTTATTTTTATTTTTTTCATTTATTTATTTTTTTCATTTGTTTCCTTTTTTGTGTTTTTCATTTTACTTTTTTTTTGGTTGTTTCTTTTTTTTTCTTTTTTTTCCTTTTGTTCCCCCCCTCCTTTAGATCGTATTGTCTCACTTGCCAATAGTTAAAAGGTAAGCCTTGTCATATGATTGACGTGCCCTGTTTTGATTGGCTCTGCCTACTGACATTTCAGCCTAACCTACGCTGTCCTCTGATTCTTCCACCACGTTGTGTTTATCTCTCTACGTTTCTTCCTCTGTGTCCTCCACACTTTAAGCTGGTCTGCATGTTTATAGCAGTCTTCGCTTACTATTTAAAAGGACTTGTCATTTCCAGCTCCTCTGTGAGTGTAGTTTGGTAGGATGAAATTGTAGCTTAAACTTTAGCTCTATCTCTTGATGGAACTTCAAAAAGAAAATATAATCTTTTTCCTGTGCTCCTCCTGCTTAGTTAATTAAGGTAATGTTGTGGCTGTTGTTTTCAATTGTCGTTTCAATTGATGTAACTGCATGGGCCCACAAGGGATGTTAAAGAGCTGGCAGTGAACGCAGCCAATCACAGCCCACTGAGAACAAAGCATATTGACAAAAAGTCTATTGAACAGATCTTCTTTTATTTGGACTCTTGTTTGTGTTCACCTGAGTAATCCAACTCTTCCTTTAGCTCTGTTTTGGACTCTTATTAACTCCCAAGTGTCTGACGCTTTAGCTTCTTAGTGCTCCAGTATATTCACCTGGTCGTCTCTGACTTTATATGTCTGCTGTTTGACGACAGGTTGGTCATATACAGTGTGTCGTTAGAGCTTTTACTCTGAAAACAGCTGCCTGCTTAGGGTTGGGTATCGTCTGGATTTTTTCCAATACCGTGGCTCAATCAATACTTTCGAAATGGTGCCGGTGCCTAAACGGTGCCAGAGCTGATGTTTTTTCTTTCAAGAAAAAAAGCACTAAACGAGTTTCGACAATAAGAATGCAGTTTTTATTGCTGAGGTAAATTGGAAGTTGAGTTTAAATTATACTTAAGAAACCTATACAAATATTAAGTAGTAATATGTGCTAAACTCTAAATAACTTACCTTAAAAAATCATATAATAAATAAGACCTAATTCAATCATTTAACACAAAATAACAGTTTCAGTGATTAATACAGCAAAATACTCCCATGCGTCACCAGGTGACACCCTCACTCTGTTTATTGGCGGCAGATTGCAAACAACAAGGTGCATTTTTCCACTAACTCCATTTCTACCAGAATGATTCCAGCACGCAACCAACTGCAGAGTTTCTGGCTATAAAACCAACACAATTAGCTAAAAGACAGTAAAACGCTTTACAGAGCTGAGGGGAACTGCAGAATTGGGTGATAATTCTTTGTGGGTTAATCACAATGAGGTACTCTGTTCACATTAAGCTCAGTGGCCACAAACAGCTACATGATGCACACAGCTGAAGAGTATATACAGGGGCCAAAAACATTGAGGCTCAAAGAAACGTATTTAGGCATCAACAAACAGGCCCATGGACACAGTCTTACTATAAATTATTAAAAAAGACTGAAATACATTACAGCTTAAAAAGCTTCATGAGTCAGACATTCGAAATGTTTAAATTCTTCTTCAAGCTTCTGTATTTCTTGGTTTTGAAACCATTTTTCCAAGCTTCAGTTTTAGAAAGAAATAGACAAATTGTGACAAAAGCAGATACCAAACTACGCTCAGAGGCCTGGTGAGAGTGAGAAATCCTTTTTTATAACAACATGACTCGCACAATAATTCTTCTGTTTGTTCTGTTTACCTGCAACGTCACATTGACCTCTAACCTTCTGTGTGCTCCTCTCTTCCTGGTTTTGGTGATCTAGCATTGTAACACTTGCTCTCTCACGCACGCACGCACGCACGCACCCACACACACACACACACACACACACACACACACACACACACACACACACACACACACACTAAAAGATGGGTAAGCAATGTAAATCCTCAGATACACACAAGCAGACACAGAATTGTCTTGTTTTGTTTTGTATCATTGCTCTTGAAATCAGTCATGTAATGGTGAGAATAAACTAAATGAAAGATAGAAATAATGTATTTAAAATGTTCTCTGTGTCATCATATGTTTGTGCTGTGAAGCATGCTGTGTCTTTGTCGGTCAGTGTGTCTTTTCTGTATTTCCACTCTGTCAATTGTTTTCGTTTGTTTGTGGCAACTTATAATTTTTTCTGATTAATTTTTTTCCATTTTCTTTTTTGTCTCTGACCGGTCCCTCCTTCGCTCTCCTGAACTGCTCCTTCTTCCTGTCGCTCTTTTACACCCTCTGTTTTCTCCATTATCTCTCTCCTTCCTGTTTATTTCCTGCTCTTTTTCTCCCTTTCCCTGTTTTTATATATCTCCTCCTTTCTGGCATTTCATTCTTTTCTGTACCTCCCTTGCTTTCTTCTCATCTCTTTTTGTTCCTGTCCGTCCTCTCCTTTCTTTTCCTATTATTTCATCTTCTCTTCTTTTGCCTTGCTTTCCTTTCCTCTATATTTCCCTCCCTTTCCTCCTCTCTCCAGAGGAACATAGTGTAATGTGTCTAATGGTCCCTAAACCACTAGACAGCTTTAACCTGCTCAAGGTGAAGGGGAAAGGGCTCACACAGAAGGTCCTTCATGCTAGCTGTGAATGGTATGATTCATAGATAGAAAACTACTTGGCCCTAGTCTAGTTTTCTGGTCTAGTTTCCCGACAGTTCATCTTTAAAGTACTACATAATTTCCATATAAAACATGCTTACTAGCTGAATTTCTATTAGTTAAAAAGACCTGACTAACATCTGGTTAATAGGAGCTGTAAGGTCATGTAGGTGCTGCCTTTAAAATTTAATGGGATGTAGGATAAGTATGTGACTATAAACCATTTAACCTGATGGTGTAACTGCAATGGAGTATTAGGGCCATACTGAAGACAAATAAATAATAAGATTGTTAGAATAATGAAGTAAGATTACAAGAATAAAGTCATAAATGAGAAGAAAGGCATAATATTATGAGACTTAAGTCTTAATATTACTAGAACAAAGTCATAAAAGAAAATAAAGTCAGAATAGTGTGAGGGAAAAAAAGGAAATGCGTAGCAAGGAGAACCCTTCCACTCCGTCTGCCTTCTGGTCTCAAAATCTTGATTGAGAATCTCATTGTTTCTTGAGAAACTAAAGACCCCTTTGAATATCACGCAAATCGCATTTGACCACTACCAAAAATGTCCTCCGTATAAGAGGCAACGTCTTCCGAGTCTGTGTGGTTCTTTCTTCAGAATAGACTCTTACACAATCTGTTCTGAGTCCTGATACTTAAGGGCTGAAGTTCCAAAAGATGAAGTATTTCTTTATTTATGAAAGCTGTACTAAAGTAAAACTCATTAGCAATTCCAACACATAGGCTTAAATTATTTACTATATTCTCATACATTTAATATTATTTTTAGTTTCTATGACTCTATTCTCAAGATCTGTCATTATGTCATCGGTAACACTGTTGTATCAACAGTGAGTTTATTTGAATCGTTTAAGCTTTCATTAAGTCCTAATAATTTTCAAACATGTGTTGCCTCCACTGCAGATATATTTAGCAAAAGTAGGGTGTTCAAATATAATAATATAATATAATAATTGATGGCAGGTTTATTCATGTAGTTCTTAATTTTACATTCAGTCTCAGGGGTCTTGCAATGAAAAGAAAAATTCTGCATCATTATCATTTTAACTTCATAGTGTTGTATTTATACAGTAGATGATCTTTAGGTGTCAAATAAACAAATCTTTCTTCTCATAGTATTTTTAATATTTCAAAACATGTCGTAGTAGAAAAAAACCAATATAGAATTTAGAGAAAACTTAGTGTCTGTCTGTCTGTCTGTCTGTCTGTCTGTCTGTCTGTTTTCACTGTGTTTGTCACTGTAGGTGTCTTTGAGTCTTTGCTGCCTGGCACAGTAGAACATCATGGGGCATAATGTGATTTTCAGTTTGTCCCATTATCCTTTTCTCCTGTTATTTACCTCCTCCCTCCTCTCCTTTCTCCCTCCATTCCCCCGTCAATCCATCCTCTTCACCTCTCATCACCCTTTTTCCTCCTCCTCCTCACCAGGCTCCTGCCTCGAGATTCTTCGGGGAGAAAGTCCGGCTCTTGGGGAGGCCGGGAGCGACTCAGCGTCCCCCATGTCTCCTCGGACTAGCAAGAGCCGCATGTCCATGAAGCTGCGACGCTCCTCTGGATCGGCCAATAAGACTTGATGTATCCAGGTTACTTTGTATAATGCTGGACAACAAATACTGGGTTTTTTCCACCTCCTACCCTTACAAGGTTTATTCAAGAGGAATATTTGGCCAATCATTGCACTTAAAGTAGTTAAGACTGTCACAAATGTAAAATGTTCTTCTCTTGGCTAAATACACATACATATTATTTTCAACAGGAAAAATGTTGGGCAGTGTTGAGGCAGAAAACAACAGAAACACCATGCGTGTCAAAAGATTTGGACTCATCCTCTCACCTCCAGTATGACGCTGTTCTGATCAGCCACTGACCCTGAATGAACAAAACGCTCTGTCGCACAGTTGTACTCTGAAAAAAACACAATGTAGATTTTGATATTTCATGGACTTCACTATACTGTAACCTTATTTTGAAATTGCTCACAGCTGCTGTATTTATTCTCAGCTTCGCTCGCGCAAAAACCGCCAACAGTTGAACGAGGGCTGCAGCAAGCTGCCTGTACACTGCAGTATTACTTCATAATCTGTGCCATGTTAAAGATTGCAAAAGTCTAATTTGTGCCACATTATACACGGTCTTTGGAGAGCACATGTACTGACCCCTGAACAAAGAGCAGAGTCTCCTCAGTCTCTGTGTTTTGTAGTTGCTGCGGGGAACTTGTATATTTGTACTATACCGACAGAACTATGAGTTTTGATATATGAAAACAGAAACGAGTGATGACAGTGAAGAGTTGCATGGAGAAAGCCAGATAAAAGTCTATTTTTGTTCTCGGTGCATCATCAGGCCTTTAAAGATAAAAAGGCAGCGGTAGCTTTCTATTCAGTCCTCGCAAAATGTAAATAGAACCTTGTTCATTTGTTAACACAAAAAAAAATACATCTTTTGGACGTAGCGCTCTCTGGCCAAAACTGTTTTCTGTTTGCATTCAGCAACAGAGCTCCTCTGAACTTAGAGACTGAAAGTGGCACAAACCTTTCTCTGACTGGAGTGACGTAAAGAACAGAGTTACTGTGTGAAGAGTAGTCGTGATGGAGTGATGATTTGTTCTTCGTAAAGGAGACAAAAGCATTTTCTGGGGAAAGCTCATCAAACAACAAACACCTGCTACTTATTTCTGTCTCATGCTGTAAAATGTGGACAAGCACTGACGTTTCATTACATTTATTTAATTTTAATTTTTTTTAATTGACTGTAAACTGTGTTTTGCTCCAAACCAGAATTTTGCTGTATTTTTAGTCACTCTGTTGTCTGATGCAATGGAATCACAGCTTCTCTTTCCTTGTTCGAGTACATATATATATTTGTGTGCCTGTGTGAGTGTGTTTGTATAATATGTGTGTGTGTGTATATACATATATATATATATATACATAGTAGATATATGATTATCTATATGTACAGAGTGAGGAGGCTTTTTGTGTATACTCTATACTGTTCTGGGAGAATAGCTGTCGAAACCTGGTTTAACCTCAGACCACATATCTGCTAAAAATGAGTTGACACTACACTAGATTATATGCGTCAGTAGTTAAAAGCCAGTTTGCACTCCTTTTGGAAACTAAAAGTTAATCTCGTTGTCGCTCAAATACTTCACAGTTGATATGTCTGACCTCGACACCACAGCCAGACTGAGGAACAATTCAATTAATTTGAATGAATGGATGAATTTTTTTCTCCAAAATGAGTTACTTTAACATCGCTTTATCTAACATGTACTTATTATGATAAACTGGGGCATTTAAGGCCACGTCTCACCTGATAAATACCAGTGAGAGAAGATTTCATTAGTATTTATGCTTCTTTCACACTTGAGTTACTGCGGCCCAGTGTTTTTCTGTTTGAGGCATTTTAAGGACGGAAAAGGAGGAAAATCGAAATCTGCAAAAAAGCGATACTGTAGATAGACAGCCAAAGAGGGGAAGCAGAGAGAGAGAGAGCCTGTCGACGTGTCCTCACGGAGAATCTTTCTGTCGTCTCTTATATTTAGACTCGTCCCCAGGTCCAGTTCGGGGATCAGCGTGTTATCGCAATCCAGAAATTTAAACTAACACTACATATATATTTTCATGTATTTAACTTTCTTGTTTAAGCACTCCCTCAATTTAGCTCAACTTTAAAAAACTGACAAGTTATATTAGCAGAATTGGGTGAAGTGTTGAAGTGTTCCCTGTATAAATGAGGTTTTACTGGGTTTATCAGGACTGAATGTTCCTCCATTCATTTAACATGAGGGCTTGTTTTCTTTTTCCATATCCTGATCCCTGACAAAAGGAACCATGTACATGAAGTTCTGTATATGGAAATATAGATGTAAGCTTTTGCATTTTATTTCACTGCTTGAAGAAAGTGTATCCACAGCTGTATTTTCTGTTACTGTTTTCGTTTTTATTATTATTATTATTATTATTATTTCAGCCATAGTGTCTCTGTAGAGAAGAAAGGGATTGTAAAAAGTTGTTGTGACCCCTCTATGGGGTTGAAACTGTTAACTTTAAAAGAAAAAAAATTTGAGGTCAAATTTATGTTGTGTTACTTTGTGTGTGGATATTGAAAGTCAGCTGAGATAGAATAGTTTAAAAGTCGTCCCTTTTAAATTATTGTATGTTACAGTTAATATTGCTGAGGTTGAAGCCCCGTTGTGTTGGTCTGTTGAGGGATCGAACAGTGGCACGCTGGGACTGATCTGTACATGTCGTATAACGTACATGTCGTGTACGTGTCCCAGTTAGGTCACATCCTGTAAACAACCTGAACCTGTTCACGTGATCATATCCCAGGTTCTGCCCCCTCCACCTAAACCACATAGCAGCACAACGCCCTGGTTACTTACACTCCTTTATTGTAAAATACAGAGAGTCCTGATGCTGCTTAAACGTCCTCTGAGAACGACGGGGAAATATCAGACTTCAAATCGGCTTTTCACATTGTAAATACTCCTGAGGATCTCATGTTTGGCATGAATCTGAAAATATCTGCAACTGTACTAAACTCAGATGTGCATGTTTTTTTTTTTTGTTTAAAAAATAAACCTGATTAGCTGCAACCAAACAAAAAAGAAAACGTAAGTTAGCCAAAGCCTGGCAGCATAATCAAAAAGCTCATATCAGCTCTCCTGAGACCCTGTGACTCAAGTTGTTACGGTAGAAATATTCTCTCTGGCCCAAATCTGATGTCTTCATTGAAGAGGATCAAAATGTCTTCTCCCTGTTTGTTTTGCCATAACATTTCTGTCCATTAATAACAGTTTGGAACGCGTGTGCCTGATGTAGATAAAAAGGTGAAGGCTGTGATTGATACGGGTTCAGGTGTTGTCCGCACGTCAGTTTGGGGACGAGGCTGTTGTATGTGACTACTGACTTATACATACTGCATGACACCAGTTCAGTACTAACTGCCTGTGTTGACCATGTTACAGCTGTACCACAGCACACATGCACGCTTGCACATACATACTCCTCCATGTGTTACTGTCAAACCTGTAGTATGTAAACAGGTGATGTCTGTGTCCAGACGCACGGAGAGCGTGGATGTGCAGTGATGGAATTTAACAATAAAAGATTTGCACCACCCAACTGCTGCACAGTCATATTTATTTATATATTGTGTGTGTGTGTGTATTCAACTTCAAAACAGTCGGACATTGATCTTGTGTTACCATTTATTGACAATAGCTAAGAATAGATTTCACATTCAACTTCCCACATATCAAAATAGTCCTGTATAGGCTCTTCAGCATTACAATAACATTTTTAGCATCATGAAGGCATTTAGCAGATATCTGAACAGTAACTTATCATCATTAAACACAGAGGACATTTTAACGAGCAGTACTAACATTACATGTTCCATTTCTGTATGAAAATATTTTATAGCTGAGAAGTAAACTGACACATTTACTATAAAAGGCATATTATGGTCGGATGATCGACTATTTTCTCTTTTTATGTTACTGTTCTTTTACTGTACATGAAATTGTCCTCAAACTAGAGTCAGGACATTGATTGCAGGTGAAGGAAGGTCACTTTTTAAATGTGATTACAGGTATTATGGTCTGGCTCTGTGAGACACACAATACCGGTCAGTAACGTAACCCACTGCGCTGCTGCAGAACATCAGTGTAATCTGATTACTTTGCCACAGAAATATGCTGAACGTGAGTTTAAACATCTCATAAGTAGATGCAAGAGATGCTGAAAAGAGAGCTCATACTCTTTGTGAGTACAGATCAGAGATACGCTGAACATGAGCTTAAACATGTGGAGAGTGGAGAGAACCGTATATACGTATAACATTCTTCATAGAGTGCAGGTCTAATAAGAAGCTGAAAAGAGTCCATCATCTAGTGTACAGATTAGAAATAAAAACAATGTCTGTCATGATTGTGTGATTGATTTTAACCCCTATAACAACAAATTAAATCCTGAATTCTTTCCTAAAAGATTTAATGATAAAGGATACTTTCTTGAAATGCCATTATAATAACCCTGCTTTTATTTTATTTCATTGATTAAGGATTATGCTCAGATGTCTAATCAATGAAATTAAAAACAAGATCCTTTCATATATGATAATAGTAATACAATCCTGCTTGTTGACGTGTGTTTGCGGACGTGGTTTCAGCACCACGGACAGAGGTTTTGGGTCAGTTTCAGCACCGTGGACAGTTACATTTAATTATGTGGCGTCACCACCGTGGACAATGTGTGACATCATCACAGACCGTAGTTAAACAGCTTACACGTCATGTTGCTCAATAATCGGCGATCGCGGTCCTCATCCTGTTACACACCTGATACACTTGTTGTCTTACAAACACAACTGAAGCAAACAGGCCTCTACAGAACCAGAGTTAAATATATCACTACTAACCGCGGCTATTCGTCATTTTCCCGAACAGTCTTGTTGACTTCGGTGTGAGTCCCTACGGTCTCACGGTCATCTGCAGCAGCATCACCTGCCGGTTCTCGGTGGGGTGGGACTTGTTGATGTGTCTCGTGAGCCCCGGTGAGCTGAAGAACGTGGACGGACAGTGTTTGCACGTGAAGATCTGCTGCTGCTGCTGATCACACTCCCCGGTGCCGCTCTCCTCCCGGTGCGCGTGGAACACCCCTCCTCCTCCTCCCGCCAGTAACTCGTCCCTCATCGCGTGCCACAGATGATGCTTGTCCCGGATTTCTACCGACGGGAAGCGCGCGCCGCACAGGTGACACAGGAACACCTGGCTGCTGTCGCGCGCCTGACCGTACGCGGACGGGGGCGGGGACGCTCGCGCTGTCGCCTCGTGCGCGGCCAGGTGTTTCTTGAGGTAAGCCTGCCGCCGGAACTTCTTCCCGCAGTACCGGCACTCGTACACCTCCTCCTCCGGTAACGACTGGACGAACGGTAAGTGCGGATGTGAGAGAGACGGCGGCTGCTGCTGCTGCTGCTGCTCCTCCGGGTTTCCGTTCAGCAGCAGCAGGCTGGGCGGTGGACTGTCCGCCGCTCTCACCTGCTGCTGCAGCTCCAGGCGGCTCTCCCCCGGGAGCCGGTACCGGGGCGGGGAGGAGTCGTAGTGTGGAGGCGGCGGGAGGCTGTCGGTGTCGGGGCTGTCCCGGGAGCGAGCGCGCAGCAGGAGCAGGGACTGTTCTCGCCTGATTCGGGAGCTGTCCGGTGCCCGGTGGTGCTGATTGGCGTGGACGCGCAGCAGCTCGTTCTCTTTGCCCTCCATCTCTACCGGCGGCCGCTCGTGCTGGAGGAGCCCGCGCGCCTCCTTCAACGGCTGGCTCTTGTTGTTGGTGGGGGTCTCTGCTCCCTGGTTGTTCACCGGACGCGGTTTGTGCCACCGGCGGTGAGAGGCCAGGTTGGCGGGACAGCTGAAGACCTTGTCGCACTCGGGACACCGGTACTCCACGCGCACGATGCGGGAGCACTTGTGCTGCGCGAGGGAGAACGGGTCCGAGTACTCCTCCTTACACAGCTGGCAGATGAACTCCCGGAGCGGCTGGTTCCCGGTGGACACGCACTTCTCCCGCTGCCTCCTCATCTCCGGACTCTCCTTCTTGATCCGCAGACCCAGCACCGGAGAGGTCGTGACCTCATCCTCGAAGTTCAGCTTCCGGTTCACTTTGGGTTTCTTTGATTGGTTACCGGCGGACTGTTTGCTGTGTCTCACGCGCTGATCCGGTTCGAGGAACGAGCGTTTCCTCTCCGCGTGCTGCTGCTCCGGGCTCATCAACGTCATCGGCGGGAACAGGTGCACGTGGGTCATGCTCGGGTCAGAGTTACCGTAGGAAGGCGCGTGGTGGCGGCTGCTGCCTCCCGCGAGGAGCCGCTCTATAGAAGCCGGTGTGGAGCTCACCAGGAACGGCAGCTCCGGTAACTCCGGGCAGGAGGATGACGACGTCAGGCACCTGCCCGGGAGCACCGGCAGCTTCTCGGGGTCCTCGTGCCGCTCCAGCATCCTCGTGCCGACCGGTTTCACGGGGCTGCAGGACACCGGTAACGACAGGTCGCGTGGAGGCGGAGGAGGCGGGAAGAAGCAGGAGAAGTCGGGACCGTCCGGAGTTAAAACGTCCACCTCGCTCACCTGCTCCTCGGTCTCCGGTAACTGCGCGCGCCGGTCCGCCTCAGCCTCCAGCGCGGACTCCACGTGCGGGCTCCACGCCTCTCTGACACCGGCGGGGGCCTCGCGGAACACCGGGAGCAGTCCATCTGTCCGGTCAAACGGGGAGACACTCAACACGTAGTTCTCCTTCACCGGAACTCTGGTCGCTTCTGTGTTGTTGCTGTTGCTGCTGCTCCCGTCGCCGTCGTACGGTACAGATGTGTTGTTGTTTCGGGGCCGGTAGGAGGCTGAGCACCGCCGGGTCCTCTTCACCAGAAATCCTCGAGGCATGATGATGGGCACAGAGGAGCTCAGCGCGTGGCACCAAGGACAACAACTGTTGTCTCAGCTCACTGTCAAGTGTCTGAAGCTTTGAAGTGGAGAGAGGGAGGGAGGGAGGGAGGGAGAGGGAGAGGGAAAGAGAGAGAGAGAGAGAGATGGAGAGGAGGAGAGTGACGGAGAGAGAGAGAGAGAAATTGGGGGGTAGAGGGCGAGATAGAGGGAGAGTAGAAAAATAGGGGGAGAGTAGAGGCAGGGAGAGAGATAGTAGATGGAGTGTGTTTGTAGAGAGAGAGAGAGAGAGAGAGAGAGAGAGACTAGATGGTTTGTGCCGTTATCTTCGCATTGACTTCCATTTATTGTAGAACATAACCGCAAAAAACTCATGTGTAACCCTTTTTATATAGGGTCCGTGGTACACACACACACACACACACACACACACACACACACACACACACACACACACACACACAGAGTAACAAACACATACACAGTAACACACACCAGCGCATCCACAAAGTAACACCCAGAAAGGTCTACTCACTTCTTGAATGAAATATCAGACCAAAGATCATTCCACACAACCACCAATGACTAAAACAACTAATTTAATCACGGTGATTAAATTCTGTATTTTGTCCAGTTCAACTCCAAAAAAAATGTCATCTCCGTATTTCCCGAGGCACTGAAATACTAAAGTGACACTCGTGTTAAATAATAAGTCTGGAATTATGAGGTCTCCTGAGTCTCAGCCACTCACACATGCATGAGAACAAATATTAACATATGGTTGTATTAGTTCAAGTGTAATAATATAGCAATCTAATTGAGAATAGGGTGAGGCGCAAGGAATCTTTGAAGTTTATATCTTGCATTCGTCCTGATTTCCTTTATGAACGACTTAATTTGTGCTTCAGGAAGTTTGCTCAAGACAGGAGACAGAATTTTTTGTTCAAGACCAAGCTGTGAATGAATTGATGCGATGGCTGCCACTTTACATTTGGTGTCCTACAAACTCACGAGGGAGGCACGTCTCTGTGTGTGTGTGGCAGGGAAACTAAGAAAACAACCAATCAATGAATCATTATCATTTTATGCAAAATAATGATAATCACTTATTGTTCTGACACCTGAGCATCATTCACGCAAACGTCTCTAACACCTGAATGTGAACAGTGGCTTTAATTTCCTAAAGGGATCAATGCATTGTGGCATTTTTTTATTACTGTATATGATTTAAAATGTAATATATCCACTGAATTTCATCCCAGTGGGTAGATCAAAGTTGAAAGTTTGACCCCTGTATTTTAAGGTGCCCTCTACCACTGCAGATTTACTATTCAATGAATAGTTGGTACATCACTTGTGCAATGCAGTTTATGACAGTTTGAGACGATAGTCAGACTTTATGCACCAAGCAGCAACAGTTGCCCTTTATTAACAAAGGGAGTTTTTTTAAATGTACAGTTGTGTTGACATGAATATTACATTAATATTCAGAGATAGTGATTCATAAATTACAAAATCATGGTGGTGCAGTCATGTAATTTCATCAGTTATTTTGCAAAGTAACCTGCTGCCGTATGAGCCTCTGTCCCTGTCGCACATAGAGGAACATGCACATGTCTCTGACACCTGATCAGATCGGTGTGTTGCCTCAGATACAGATCATTTCGAAACACTAATGATCGTCCTGCTCAACATCTGATTATCAGTCTTTTCTTGCTGTTGGTGGGAAGACCAGGGGCACTGCTTGTGTTTGTGTGCGCGTGTGTGTGTGGGTGTGTGTGTGTGTGTGTGTGTGTGTGTGTGTGTGTGTGTGTGTGTGTGTGTGTGTGTGTGTGTGTTTATGCGTGTAGGGCCTATTCACACCCGTCCTCCCCCACCAGAAGCTGCTCTGGCTGATAAGAGATCGGAGAGAGATTCATCTATCCCTCCATCCCTACATCCATCCATCCACCCTCTCCCCCCGGGGGCTCGGCCGGCCCCTCTGCGGGCCAGGCGCTCTATAGCTCGGCCAGTCGGCTCAGGCCAGGCGGCGTCGCTCCCTGGAAATCAATCAAGGCGTGTGAGCGTGAGAACGAGCTTGAGGGTCGGGCTGCTGGCTGGACGAGGGCCGCCTGGGGAATAGAGAGCGGAACGGGATGAGTGGTGGAGGGTCACAGGATAAAAACTAATTAGGCTCCTGAATCTTTAGTTTGCTTGTTTCTCTCCGTACTGGTCCTGGTTCAGCTTTTATTGAGCCCAGTGACTGGAACAGTAAACAAGTGAGTGACTGAAGCTTCTGCTCACTTTCATCAGATCAGAGTCATGAAATCTCATGAACATATATAAAATAAAAAACTAAATAAATCTAAAACTACTTATATGAGCGAAAAATAATGATTTTTTTTATCATTTGACAAAAAGACCGAATGTAGACTATTATATTATATTATATTATATTATTAGGATTTAAATTCTCACATTTTTGACCTACATGAGTAGTCTTTCTTTTTTTTTCTATATTGTTATTAACCTTTCAGCAAGTTTACATTTCACCCCCTCGCTGTGTATCTAGATTCAAGATTCAAGATTTTCTACTTGATCAGTCCAGACATCATTGCTAGTACTGAAATTCTTAGTCTTGGTGTCAACTCAAATTTACAAAGTAGCAAAATAGTTAGAATCACATGTCACAATAAATCACAGTTAAGTCACATGTTACAAAACCATGAATATTGGCTATGGGCAAAAGACATATACATATACATTTAGACAGTTAATAATTACTGTAATGATTTAAAACGTAAACTATCCACTGAATTTCAACCCAGTGGGTGGTAAACAAGCTGTATCAAATTAAAAAGTGATATTACAATATTTTGAGATACCCTTCTTTTATTTTACCACTACACAGCAGATTTACACTTCAATAAATAGTTGATACATCCCTTGTGCTGTCCGAAATTACAGTTTGAGTCCATAGTAAAACTAGCCTTAGTTCAACTAGCAGCCACAGTTTAAGATGTTTATTTTGTTATTTACAAAATGATATTTTTCATAAATTTCTGTGTTAAATATTACAGAAATATTCAGAGAAAGCGATTCATAAATTGCAAATTCATAATAACAACAGAGCAGGGCTGTGGCAGTGTTCTACCCTGAGGTTAAAATAATGAAACTTCGTCTTCTCAAAAAGCTCAGGAGGCTGATGTGGGGGTGTACTGGGCAGAGCAGCTTTGAGTAAAAACAGGGAAAATGTTCTCAGTCTCCCGGAAGAAATATGGATCCACAGACAGTCTGGAGAGGCTTCCAGCGAGATGTGTGTGTGTGTGTGTGTGTGTGTGTGTGTGTGTGTGTGTGTGTGTGTGTGTGTGTGTGTGTGTGTGTGTGTGTGTGTGTGTGTGTCTTTTGCATCACATCAGTGGGCAGTGAGGTGGATAATCCTGCAGACTGCTGAAAATGACTCTATTGATCTGTGCTCCTCTGTCACAAGCCTTTAAGTACTGCAGCATTATACAGCTGAGCTGTCTGTCTGTTTACATAGAGTTTACATCTTTACTGATGGGAATCCTCTTTGTACGTGTGTCAGTGTGTGTGTGTGTCTGTGTGTGTGTGAAATGTCTGATAATAAAACTCTCAGACTTATCACACTTCACTTGTTAATTAAGAGCCTATTTTTAAGGCTACAGTGAGAATATAGGTTTAATATAGGATTAATGATTCTGGGTGTGAACGTAGCAAATGGAGGCATAACGTAGTCCTATTTGATTTGGTGTGTTCACCCTGAGATGGCTTTAGTTGTTGGCCTCATGAGTCCTTTAACTTTAACAAGTTCTGTGGGTTGGTGCTGTTTCTGTTAGAAGAACAGAACCCAGACAAGGTACTGCTTTACTGCTTTACTGCTTTACTGCTGATGACATTACTGATGCTGGCATGTTGAGTTGAGACAAATAAATCATGATCTTATCCAACCAGAGGAGACAGCCTCACAAACATGAAGCGCTACAAGAAATCATTCTTTCAAACATGTGATTTCTGTGTGTTGAGCACCGTTGAAAAATAATTTTCGGTCACTGATGGGATAGACACTAAAGATCATCTATCCATCTAAACGTTTTGACAGAGAAATAGGCTGATTTTCTGCAGGACAAAACGGTTTGTCTGTGATACTTCACATAGTTTCATGAGAAAACTTTACAAAGTAAATGTTATAATGAACTCAGCAGGTGAGTGAACCCGGAGTTTTCATTTGCTTGATGCTGTTGTCATACAGAAGATTTCATGAATCCCTGTCAGTTTACTGCTGCTTTGCTCCATCCTCATACTTCAGTTTATTTGGTTACAGTCACCATCACGTTTCACTAAAGTAATCACGTGTCGCCCTCTAGTGGTGAAAATACCCCAGAGCCAAACAGCTGGGGCTGCTTTGTTGGCGTCTCAACCCAAACTGTGAATCAGAGGAACAACATCTTCACTGGATGATTCAGTTAAAGTTTTAGCTTCAGAAGTTAGAGGCTGTTGTCTGACACCATCTAGTCTACAAAAAGAAATCCACCTCAAGGTCTACTTTATACTTAATATTGGACTGAACTAAGACAAATAATAACGATGATGATAATAATAATAATGATAATAATAATAATGATGACGATTACGTTATTCATTTAGCACCTTTCAAAACAAAGTTCAAAATTGCCTTACAATAACACAGATGATGCCAGTAATGAAATCCAAAACATAAACTCTAACCAGATTAAATATTATTGTTTTAACCAAACCAACAGTTGAGACGAGATGCAGCAGATATAAATGATACTTAACATGTTTTTTTTCTGATCACTTTGAGAACTTCTTGTCTACGTGTGTATAAAGCTTCACATCTAAAGTTCATTCTTGACCATTGAATGATTTAGGTTTCAATTTCAATGTGAGCCAACCACTACAATACAGAAGTGACGATCAAAAGAAATGAATGAAAAACATCCCCTCAGATCTTACCATCTCGCAGGCTGCTGCCCTGTGACTGACCTCTGACCTCCCTGCGCAGGAGAGACTAAAGACCATTGTTATTATCATGACACTCAAATGCACCCTGCTCCTTTCGCTATCTGAACTATCACACTGGTGATCTGTATTAAAACAGGCCTGTATTTTGAACAGAAAGAGCTTTGTAAACCGACCGTGGTCCTCTTACTCCCCCTGCTGACACAGATCTGCTCTCTGTATGTTCAGCCCTGTCGAAGAAGAATGGGACGGACAGTAAGACTATACAACCGGCTCTGCTCCTAGTAAAAACTACATTCACCACAAGTATTATGGACTGCACTTAACACCTTAAGTCTATACTGTGCAATATTCCCTGTGCTATATTCATCTGTCTGTGCAATATCAGCGGTTCATGTGCAATCCATTCACTGTAAATATCCTCACACTGCATATATTTCTTCCTGTCTTTACACTGTATATACTAGTTTAATTACATTCATATGTTTCTATATTTCTATATATTTTATATATTCCTTACACTTAAGTATTGCATGTTACTTATTACTTGCTGATGTCTTTTTGACTCTTGCTGCTGTAATGCTGCAAATTTCCCCATTGTGGGACTAATAAAGGATCATCTTATCTTATCTTATCTTATCTTATCTTATCTTATCTGTTGCCTCCTTGGATTGATTCCTCTCAGTGACCCACAATGCACTGGTCCCCGGTGTTGAGTCATTCTCCCAGACAGTGTGACCCAGAGAGTGGGTGGCCTCATTAGATGTCTGTGCATCCAGGGACCAGCTCAGATGAGGTCAACCTTCTCTGAGTTCCAAGGAAAGAAAAACTTGACTCAGGTTTTCTGTTGCCCACTTGTGCTAAACGACAGGAAACTAGAGCGCTGGATCTCTGCGGGGTCATCACTGTTTTCTCAGTCTGTTTCGTAAATCCAGTAAAATTCAGGTTCTATGAAATAAAAACGACAATCAGCAAAGGGAAGTCCACACTGCTGACTGCATAAAGCCCCACAGCTCACGACAGCAGACTCAGCAAAATTCAGGAACATCAACACATTAGCTAACAACACTCCTGCAAACTAATCAGATCTGAGCCCAGCTATAGTCCCTATGAAAAGCTGACACAAATGTTAACTGTGCTGTTTGTGAATTAGAAGCTACAACTGTTTGAGTTAGCCTCTGATATTTCTTCACAGGGTGGAAAACATGAGTTTTTTTTATATTCAATAACATATTAGGAGTTAACTGAATGAATGACACATTATGTTTTAAATCTATTTCTTCTTTCTCTTAAGAGCACGTGCATACTGTATTTGCCCACAATGTTTCAAAAATGTTAAATTCAACCTGTTCAGTCTCAAACTACCACAACCTTTATTCTGGTAAATCTGTTGTAAATGTGAAATAAAATAATAAAATCTTACTTGTGTGTCTTTATGATATGTTATAAGCAGTTGAGGGAGTATTAAGATATTTAACATAAGTATGACTTAAGTAGGCTACTCAAGAATATTAAGATACTCTTTTGAAAATGTTGGGAAGTTTGATCTGTAACATCTATCCATTCATTATCTATATCACGTATCCTTTGATGGTCATGGGGGAGCTGGAGCCAAGCCCAGCGGACACTGCATGAGAGGTGGGGTATGTCCACTCATCACAGAGTTAAACAACCATTCATGCTCACATTCACACCTACAGTCAAGTCTTATATAGACTGCACATCTTTGGACTGTGGGAGGAAGCCGGAGTACCCAGAGAAAATCCACACAGACATAAGGAGAACATGTAAACTCCAGCGAGAAAGACATAACTCTCTCAATACTTTCTCTACCCACTGTACCACCGCGCCTTAATATGTGAAAATACATCATATTTTACAAATTGATCATTTGCTTTTTTTACATAAAAGTAACTTGAAATTGGAACTTTCCAATAAATGTGATAATATAACAGTAAAAGCTCACTCTTTTTTCATCTGTAACCTTTTTTATTTCTGTATTTGCATTCTAATACTATGTTGTCATCAAATAGCTTTTAATTGTTTCTTACACTGTTTGCTTTCTATGTTCAACCTGTAAAGTACCTTGTTACTGTGTTTTGAAAGGGGCCATAAAAATAAAGTTTATTATTATATTTATTTATTTGATTGTTTTTTCATTTAGTTGTGGCTGCAATAGATTTGAATCCCTCCTGGAAAAGCAATGTACCAGACAGATGACTAATTCAAATACAACCCAACAGAAGGTGTCTCAGTGACATGTTGAGCCCCCTTGTGTCACCAGAACAGCGTCAGTGCTCCTTTTTATAGATTCAACAAGTCTCTGGAGGGCAGCAATCAAAGCAGCCATCTCATAATTGAAGTGAAACAACAACAGACATAACACCACTTGACTGTGAACGTCTCCAGTAAATACAACGGGAAGTTTGCCAGACGAGAAGTCAGGCGGCAGCTCAAAGCAGGAAGCAGGAAGTGCAGAAAAGGGGAAGCAGGTGAAAACGCAGGTGAACATGGTGAAACTCCACATCATCTTGAGGTTTCATGTCCCACATGTGATTTAATGAGTCATCCTTCATTTTGACCCTTTACCCCAATATGTTACTGTGTGTGTGTGTGTTGCAGGTGATTGTAAGTGATTCATCATGAGTCATTCATAGTTACATGACTGCTCATGTCCAGAATGCCCAGGGATTCCCACCGACAGACATGCACAGACATTGTACGTGCAGGTGTAAATACAGTCACACATTACTGTAACAATGACTATTCTTCTAGTGAGCATTTTCAAGAGAAATCATTGTCACATGCTCTAGATTACATCTTTTGAGTTAAAAAGCAAATACCTTCATCTTATAATGCGGTTTATCCATTATATCCTAAATACATCAAACTGTTTCATTAAACCCACTATTATTTATGTGGTTAATAATTAAATTAACTGGTAAATTTGATATATAATCTCTCCATTGTGTTTGTTGTGGTTTGTTGAAACAACTGCTGCAACCAGGCAAACCTGGATAACAGAGTTTACACTCACCTTTCATGTTTTTCTCTGGTGTAATCTGACTTTACATTATTTTTATTGTCATCAGGAGAAAGAGGCATGAAGCTGCCAAGGAAATTATCTGGCATTCATTTATCTGAGTTACTTAGGTCTATATTTATTCAAGTAAAAGCTGATATAAACACATTTGAAATGTCAAATCCCACTGTTAGGCATTAAGAAATAAAGCCTTAAGAAATGGCCATCATATAGCAGATCACTACACATCTTACACAATACACAGTTCATAAATGCATGCCTACACACACTGTACATATGATCCAAATCTAAATAAGCTTTTTTCACATGCACAACTAGACTTTTACACAGCTCTGTAGGTTGCTGAAATACTGAGATGAACTATATTATAGCTAATGAATCTGCATAGAGGTAAATCCTTCTTGTGCAAAACCCCAATGACAGAACTTTCATGAACACAACTCATCAGACTTAATACTGGTACCTCTCCCCTCGTTTTTCAGTTGAAGCAGTACCTGTCCCCTGGTTTTCCAGTTGAAGCACATTCCAATGTAATAGGTAATGTGGGGAAATGTTAATGACTCACCCTTACATTTAGAGAAGCCTGTAAAAGTCTCTAAAAGTACTGATTGCATAAGAACATTTATTCGCTTTTGCAACTATATTTACTTCTTTCCTCGTCTTAGGCTGCTGCTAAAACGTTTAGAGGATTTTCAGCATTTTAGTAATAGTTTTTCTGTAACCTACTGTTTTAAGCATTGGTTGTTTCAGAATGCATAATGGACAAATGTCCCTGTTAGTTAAGCTGCACATGCTTCCAGTCAGAATTATTTAGTCTGACTGCTTCCAATCGTATTTGCCTCATTTAAACATATCTGTATATGCAGCCTAGTGCTTTATGTCAGTGTCTATCACCGTCAATGCACACAGATGTTACAGATGTTATGGTGGTTTGATCCCTCTTTGGGATATTTATCAAAGGCTGTTTGTTGCAGTAATAAAGGTAAATGGTGTTCGCTGGCTGTAGAGATTTGCTACATACTCCTAATATACTTGAAATATTGAATTTCCACTGTACAATCACATACAACCAGGGGCGGGACTACAGATGGCACTGGTCCCAGCTGAAATCTGATTGGCCCCTGAGGATACAAAATGTTCTGCACCGAAACTTTAATAGTTGAAACACAATGTATTTGCATATGTGTGTTTGTGTGTGAATATGCATTTTCCTGAGAGGAATCCTGATATGCTGCTCAACAGTTGCTATCGTGACAGTAAAAATGTGCTGAGAGCGAAGCCTGAGCTTCCCAGTTGAACTGGTCACACGGACTGAACAATAGGATGTAAAACAAGCCTGGAGTTTCCCCCAGGCCTCCAGAACATCACGTTCAACCCGCTGTTTGTTTTTAAAGGGAAAGAGCACAGCCTTGTTGAGAACTTGGACTTCTTCCATTTTATCTGCAAAGGACATGAATGAGTGATTTGATACTGGGTTATTAAAGGCACCATGAAAGAACCAGTGGGCGTTTAAGCCACTTGTCAGTACAAACATCTGCAGGAGT
This sequence comes from Hippoglossus stenolepis, assembly GCF_022539355.2. NCBI lineage: Eukaryota > Metazoa > Chordata > Actinopteri > Pleuronectiformes > Pleuronectidae > Hippoglossus > Hippoglossus stenolepis. The sequence continues at coordinate 20,734,717 of NC_061492.1, read as the reverse complement.
GTTTTTCACTCTGTGTAGAAATAACTGCATGGCAGGATGTTCAGCACAAGTAGTGAATGTACCCATAGACAACAGGCAGTGATATAATCTGTGTGTGCATGAGAATCATGATTTCTCAGAACAGACATAAGATCAGATATGAACAAGAACTGTGTGTCCCTGTGTTCCTCATATTATTGACTGAAATCACTCTTCAGGTTTTGGAGGAAACTCCTGTGCAGACAGGAGTTCTGCACAACCCCCACACCCACCCTGCAGGTCGACGCACCCCCTCTGACACTGAGGGGCTGCAGAACAGAACAACTTCTACTTTCTTGTTTTTACTTCAGAAAGACTGAGGTGAGTCACGAGTCTGCCAAGGGACATATCAGTCAACCGTTGACTAAATAAGATCCTTCTGTGTATTTTAATTAAGTTAGAGCTAAAATAAAATGTAAAAAATTCAGCCTTAAAGCATTTTAAAATGCCTTCATATCTTGTAGTAATATAACAATATTATATCTTTAGTTTCTAAACATAGTAGCTGAGCTTCACAAATAAAAACAACATAAAAACCACTAAATATATAAAACCAAATGAAAAGTAAGTTACGAAAGAATGAATAAAAGAATAAAAACCCTAAGCATGTGACAGAAATGTAAGCATGTCATCCTAATAAAATAATAAAAGCTTGTTAGAGTGATCAGCAGGGAGATGCTGGCAAAGGTAGAGACTTTAAGGACTTTCCAGGCGTCCATATCTCGCTCATATCAAAACAAAAAGTCATCAATGAGTGATGAGTCATTAACCGACACACAGGGCTGTTATATAAAACATATAAGCTTCAAGATATTCCGACTTTTTGACTTGTAAACTGCAAATCCAGATAGAATACTGAATATTAATTCTAACATAATTGGGATGTTTTAGGGTTGTTGAAGATTTAGAACTTTTTCTTTCCATCAATCTGTGGTTTGTTTTTAAAGGCTACTGGCTAGTTGTTGTCTGGTTTGGTTGCATGGCCAATTACCTCCAACAAGGAAATTGTAGATCCAAATCAGGGGGTGGATCCAGGAGGCTTATTTAACTTATTAACGTTTTGCAACCTCTCCATGGATTTCACGGAGAAAGATTCATGGTTCTTGATGGAAAAGTCAGTCATGTTTAAGGGACAGATATCTGAGTGTGTGCAACCTGGACAACACAAACAATTTCCATGAAACTTGGTGGAAGGATGCAGTTTGGGTTAGGAGAGATCAGAGAAAATGGATCCCCCGCCCTGTGTGTGCTCGATTGCACGTAGTTATGCAGGTTTCTATGCGTGCCTTGTGTGTATGCAGAAATGTGTTAAACTGTGTAACCATGCATTTACAAATGTACTTTGCCAAAAAAAATACCATTATTACTATCATTAGTATTGTTATTGTTGTTATTATATACAATTGTATTGGATTATTACTTCTATAAATAACTTCTGGTTGTGAATGGAGCTTATACAAAGACAGTGCACGTTTGTTTTGAGTCGCAGAGTCTGCACTGCGAATGTAAATGTGTATATTTGAGGTGCAGCAGATGCAGCCTGCAGAGTGACTGTGCTCTGTAGCTTCCAGACTGAGTCGTGTGTTTATATGTGTCTGTATAGAAACCCCCTGTTGGAGCCAGAGATCTGCGCGCTGTGTTATTCTAAGTGACAGTTTTCTGGAAATCCCCCACCTAGCTGTTAGCTCCGCCCCCCGCCGCCGCAGCCCCACACACACACACACACACACAGACAGGGAATTTACAGACTGCTGCACAACTCCGCCAGGGTACACAACCAAGCGCACGTCGTTTCCGCGATCAACAGACGCAGCAGCAGCAGCCATGGACCTGCACCGGACCAGTATATTGAACCAGATGGATTACAGCCGGGAGTCTAAAGAGGGGAAGCCGCCGGTTCAGGCGACGGAGGAGCGGCTCGACAGCGGCCTGGACTCCCTGAAGGAGGAGGAGTACCAGGCGGTGGCGGCCGAGATCCGGGGGCTCCAGGTGAGCTGTGATCCGCCGCAGCACCGACAGAGTCCCGCTGCAGGAGAAGAGCAGCCGGAGTGGAGGACACAGGTCACGGAGGACGGAGACACGTAAGTTTGAACAGGGATATGGCTGTGGAGTGTAACATGGCGGTGTGTGTGTGTGTGAGAGAGAGAGAGAGCTGCCGGAGGTGTAGCTGCAGCAGCGGAGCAGGCCCTAGCTCGGCTCTCGGAGGAAATAGGATCCTTCCCTGTGGGAGTGAGTCGCTCCGGCCTGTCATTACAACACACAGGCCTCACACACACACCACTGTATTGGTGCTTATGGTGCTAACAACACACAGAGGTGCTGTCCGCTCGGTTCATGGCTGGAGCTGCGGTCAGCGCCGCTGGAAGGGGCCGTAAACAAAGGGCCATTATCAGGGGGGAATCTACTATGGCCGCGGGTCAGGCTGGGAAAGTCCCAGGCGCGCCGCCAAGGAATCCGACGGACGCGCGCATGTGAAGCGAAGAAGACGGAGGAGAAAAAAAAAAAAAAAAAACAGTAAAAAGTCTGAGGCCGAAACACGACCCTGGAAGAGACGGCTGCGGATTACTGCTGCAATAAGAACCAAAGAGAATCACGATAAAAAATAGTCCCCGAATATTTTACAACATTCTGATTCCTCCGCGGGGAAAACTTCGCGCTGTCTTTAAACAGCTGACAAAGCTCGTGCGTGATTTGTGATCTGACATCAGGTCAAAGTTGAACTTGTGTAATCAACTAAAGAGCAGTTTAATTAACGGTAAACAAACATGGAGTAACGTTGCGCCGATCTGACCAAAGCACGTGTTTCCATGTCTAAAGGCACAGCAGGGGGGGGTCTCAGTGCGGGGGTCAAAGTTCAACATCTACTGGCGCTTTTAGTTATTTATTTATTTATTTACTGAAACTACTGTCTTAGGGAGTAATGCAGGAAACGAACTGCTCACAAAACCACCAGACTGAATGGAGTGTATTCTGTTTAATATTATACAATGCAATACAAAATTTAAAAAAAATGAAATACTGTGACAGAAACTGCTGTATTATAAAATCCACTGATGTACTTTAACTCTGATTTATGTCAGAACAAGTTTCCTTAAAGTTTCCTCCAGAGGACATTAGTATACGTCAGTATTTTGAGGATTAATTTCTTCATTATTAATTCGTCTTATATAAAATAATTTGTTTGCATCCATCGGACATTGAAGTTTAAGTATTAAAGCAGCTCGTCATTGTTCAAAAGCAACAGTGATATATAGATTTAAAAAAGGCAATCATATATATATATAAATTGCATGGTAAATGATTATATGATTACATTTACACTATATGTATAATTGGCAGTGTTTCCTAAGATGTCGCGAAAATAAACACTGGTATCGATATGATTTGTCTTTTACATTAGTTTTTGTTGTGTACGTGTATTTTAACTGGCCTTCTACCCTCCTCCTCTGTCTCTATAGGCTACTTCACCTGGCCATCATCCACGAGGCCAAGGACTACATCAAAACCATGATTGATGTGTCCAAGAACACAGACTTCCTGAACACACAGAACGACCTGAGACAGGTACGTGGTGGACATCACTAAAGAGAACCTGCTTCTGTTTACTTACTCATAAAGACTATCTGTTCCACCAGACTGTACTGTAGCAACAAAACAAGTTCATGCTTTATATCTGCCGGCTCAGAAACTCACTTCATAATCTTCCTCCTCCAGACTCCTCTCCACTTAGCGGTCATAACAAACCAGGCCGACGTGTGTCAGCAGCTCGTGGCGTCTGGCTGTGACCCCACGCTGGTGGACAACAGAGGGGACACTGCCCTTCACATTGCCTGTCGCCATGGCAACCTGCTGTGCTTCAGTGTCCTCACCCAGTACAGTCAGAAAGACCACCTACACACAGTGATGGCTGCCTGCAACTATAATGGTAAGATTTTCTTGTAGGAACAAGTGTTTTGTCTGGTTAAGTGATGGGATATTGGACTATGTTTCTGTTATTTTCCCACTTTGGACACAGGGGTCTAAATAACACTTAATTGTCAACATTAAAACTAAATTAGTTTGCACATTGGGTAACAAAAATGTTTGAATTTGAGAAGGCTCAATTACAATGTTTGATCAAAATAAAAAACTTTGCGGTGATGGCTATTTCAACTCTGTGGTGTGGCCCACCCACACTGCATAGAAACAGATGTGACACTGAATAGTCTGCAGCTTGTCTTGGCTGCTAGTTATAAGGAGGAATGGAGGGCAAAAGCAATTATTTCTGCTTCTGTCCAATATCCCTGAACACTGTGGTTCGGAGGAAGGAAACCCGTAGGCGAGTAAGGGGAAACCGGTAGCTTTTCATAGCACTACATCCTGACCCTCCTATTCCATGGAATATAATGTTAGATCGTAAGGCTCCAGTTGGATCTGTGGAAGGGTCTACTTTTTGAATCATACACAGACATTCTTAAGTTGTTGGTGGGTTATTTACAGTTTATTTTGGGAACCAAACTTTCAGGATATTACATTTTTTTTAATTAGTTTTCATATTTGTTGCCATAGTTTTTCATATTTGCATTTAGTGCATATCTAAGCTAATAATTTGTCCAGTTGATATCCATTTGAAATATCTTGTGACCCATCTTTGGAAGCTGGACTCTCCTGCAGAGCTGCTGTGATAAAACGACATGTACTGGTCCGTAGTCAGCTGTTTAACTGTTGCCCTGATCTATTGTGCAGGTCAGAACTGCCTCCACCTTGCTTCAGTCCATGGTTTCCTCTCACTGGTGGAGAACATGGTGGAACTAGGAGCTGATATTAATGCAAAGGTAAACAACACCATATGGAATTACTGACATTTTGAGGACCCACACTCGGCCCTCTTGTTGTATTTTTGCTTTGCCTCTGTCCCTGTGCTAATACCGTCTCTCCCTGTCCTGTAGGAGCAGCATAACGGTCGTGGTGCACTCCATCTGGCAGTGGATCAGCAGAATCTCTCACTGGTCAAATTGCTGCTGAAAAAAGGAGCAGACCCCAACCTCCTGACCTCTGGAGGCCACACCCCCTACCACCTCACCTACGGTTACGGCAGTTGCGACATCAGGGAAGAGCTGTACTCGCTGACCAATCCAGACCTGAGGGAGCTGCCTGACAGCGAATCGGATGACAGCGAGGAAGAGGAGGACGAGAAGTCTGACGAGGAGGTGCGTGTTGAAACGGCAGAACTTCCACTGTACATTCAGTTTGGTATTATGTAATGACAGAAAATTCCCCGCTTTGTGCTTAATTTTTTGTCTTTGTCTGCAGGTGGGTTATGACGACATTCACTGGAATGGACAGTAGCAGGAAACGGGACAAGAGAGGGGAAATTACAGAGGTGTGTGGCTTTGATGACGACGGTAAAAGACGGGAGAGACGGCTCGTGTGCTGCTTCCTGGAGCGACGTCACAGGAATGTGTGGCTGACACGGTGCAGACGTGACCACTGACAAAACGGATCGGACAGGCGGCTGCGAAGGCAAAGACAACAAGAGACTGGTAGCCAAATGAACCAGCGAGCCTGCTCCGCCGGAGAGCGAACACATGATGTGAACACACAACACATTATGGTGGGATGGCACCGCTGCATTATAAGAGAATCGCTTGCATTCTGTGGACATGATTGTCACAAAAACACATCCACCCACACAGATGTACCTGCAACAGCTCTGTTGTATGATATTGTAAATGCTGTGTATACTAAGATGTATTTTTTATGGAAGCTGTGAATGTGTACAGTTGAGTAGGTTGTATATGTCAGATAGCAAACAGTCCAGCACACTCCAGTTAAATTAAAAGACTCATATTTAACAGTGAAAGTGTGTGTGTATATCTGTGGGTGGGTTGCAGCCGAGATACTTGCATGTATACAATTCAATAGACATTAATTACAATATAAAGATCCTACGAAATCAAGCATATAGTCGATCTAACAATATCACAAGGCTTGAATTATAACGGAATTATTTTAACCACATGCCTCTACTGCCGTCAGAGTGTCTGTTTAAAGTCTTACATAATTTAACATCTAACCCACCGCCCTTTATTTTCAAATAATGGATGTCATGCGGGAAACAGTTGATAACTTGCTTCTGCTGAATGAGGAACTGTTTGCAGATTGTGCCATGCACTCCTTCCTGCTTGGTGAGCACCCAGAGAGAGATAAAAAGGCTTTGGGAAATTTCATGTGCGGGCAATGAGGCTGATAGTTCTGTCATCTAAATCAGGAAGTTGTTTTTTATTTGGGAGGGTGGGGCCAAGGGGAAATGGACAGGAAATTCCCAGGAGCTGAACACTCAGCTGTTGGCGACATTCCTGCTCCACGTCCTCCAAAGAAGGGAGTCCGCGGAGCAACAGGATACTCAGTCGAGCTCGGGGGAGGAAGGGAGTTTAAATCTAATTAAATAAATATCCTTAAAGGGTTTTCACTATTCTATTGTCACATTGTAGATTTGGGCTTAGAATGAATTTGGTCTATCAGCTCAGTGGGTTGCCATTACAAACTAAAAGTTATGTTTATTAGAATTATTATAACAGCAGTTCACCCAGTGTGATGCTTCACCATTTGATTCATACACCAGCAGTGGTATTATGTCAATATAGAGAGCTTTTTAAACCAGCTCATCCTATACACTGCACATGTATGAATAATAAATTCATATTGCCAATATTCCATATAAATCTACTGAACTTTTACAGAGGTCTATTTTACCAGCAACACTGCAAGTGATAAAGTTCAAACCAAACTGCAGGAAATATACTCAGTAGCCACTTTATTAGGAACACATGTACAGTCAAATGTCATCGAATACAAAATGTTCTGGCATTGACTTTGAAGGAGAATATTCAGGTTTTTTGTTGAACACAGGTGTTGGTTAAATTACATGTTTTACCACTGAGGTCAAACTTGAAGAGCGAATTACAGGTTACGTTTTTTTTACAAAATTTGAATATCACCAAATCAGTGATCTTAGCGCTGGATCTGTCATGAAGCACACAGCTGTGTGCAGTGATGCTTTCAGAGGATTATGTTCCTAATGATTTGATGGAGAGTTAATGAGGGTAAAACATTAGAAGTTAAATGCTGTTTAACACCAACAGCCTCAACTGACCTCACAACCACTTAATTCGATTTGCAAATTTCCTATTCACAAAGTAGCCTTAATTCCCAACTTCCGAATGACTTAATAAAGCATGTCAATCTCATGTCTGAGTGAGCGCCATCAGATAAACGTGACGTCTACAACAGCACATGGTGAAATATGCACAGAAAAGAGAACAGGCAAACTTATGTGTTCAATAAAAACACTGTGTTTAATAGAAGGGCAGTGTTGTACAGCAGAGAGGAGGATTGAGAGAAATAACTAATGACTTCCCATTGACATTGACCTGAGTTGACCACGGCTGATCCCTGGATTTTCACAAAGTCTATCAGATAATAAACATCCTCCTGGAGCTAAAGACAGAGAGGACTGACTTTGAAGCAGATGAATAAAACAAGAGTTTCAGAAAGTACGCGTTGTAGCAGCCCTGAGTAAAGATGGTGAGGAAACACTGCTTCAAATGCAGCAGCTCAAGAGGTGTTGTGCCATAGTTGTTGTTACGACACCTTCATCTTCAGATCTGCTCACAGGTATCAACTGCATCCAGAGAGGGCACTGTGGTCAATGTCTGTGTGACACATAGTTAACAGGGAGCATATCAGGCTGGTGTGTCATATCTGGTGGAATAATGTCAATGGTCAGCATCTCTCCAGGCTCTTTGACAGTTGGCAGCCGGCTGCAGTGATGATGTCTCGGTGTGGTTAGAAGGAAAACGGGGAGAGGTCGATGTGTGGATAATATTGTGTCCAATCAGATTCTGACTATGACCAGGGAGGATGGAGGAGTGGACGTGTCATGGCGAAGCCGGGTAACATGTTCTACCCAACTGTTATAAAATGATTGTTGTGTATAGTTTTGTCAATGTCACTGTTGTGCAGCTCCTCTGAACAAGATGATACCTGCTGGTCCTTCATCTTCTTTATAGACGAGACCTTTGAATGAGTTTTTCTGGTTTTACCATCCATCGTCCTTTTCAGAGGAGGATGATGATGACGGCTGCAAAATGGCTGCTGACTTTCCTCACTCTCTCTCAGACAAAGCCACCAGGTGAACATCAATCTCAGACTCTGACAGAATCCTGGAATGCAAACACACACGTTAACGGTCAAATCTTCTTGTTCTGCCAGTTTTGTGGGATGTACACGCGCACGCACACACCGACAATGTAAAGGCTTAATTTGATCTTATCCCTGTCTATGTCTATTTTTCTCCTTTTTTAAACATAACTCTGATGCGTTCTGAACAGAGCAGACAAATTAGCATGTTTAAGTTTCAGTGCAATAATACAAAACTTAAAAAGGCAGAAGGCTGGGTTTAAATTTTCTGTTGAGCAACAAAGATTAATTTCCTTTTCATTTACTCTTAAATTCATCCAGGATGTTTGGCTCAAACCAGGCACCTTTTTTCCAGCAATAACCCACTTTACTTTTTCTCTGTAATACCCATAAAGGGGCCTCTGGCCAGTGGAACCTCATTCCTATCTGTGGCAAATATCATATTTCTCATTAATGGCCTCTGGGACAGTGTTTATCCCCCTGTCTCATAAACATACTCACTTGAATTTCTGTTCCTTTGTAGTGACAACTCCCACCTCCAGCTCTGAGGGCTTGAAGTCGATGGCGAGGACGGTCGCCATACATGAGATGGCCGTCTGTTTGGAGAAGGCGAGAAGTGAGAGAAGAAATAAACAGAGATGGATGCATTAAGAAACAGTATGGGGCTCATTGTGTCAAATCCTCTAGATGTATTAAACATTATGTATAAATACACGAGGGACACTTGCAATTATTGATAAAAATGAGATAATGCAACTCTATATACTCAATGTTCATCGTTTCCAAGGCAACTTAAGAATTCACCATCTGTTGACTTTTTAACAGAAGAATTGGGAAAAATAAATATCACTAAAACCTATTAACATTAAATTGTGGAGGGAAGGGACATTGAAAAGGGTAAATGTATGCAACATCAAATTTAAATACATTTAGATATATCTCACTTCTTTGCTTTGACAATACAACAAAATTAATGGTTTTATTGTATCAATATTAATATTCTCCCTTTGTGTAACTCAAGTATTACGATATATTTTAACAGTTTAGTTTCCACTCCAGTTGGCCAGATAACCACCAAGTAATTTGGTGATAATCCAGTAGAATGATGCAGTTGTAAAATTTCCAGAAGTTTCATGATCTGAAAAAAATAATTTAATAACCCGTCTAGAAAATGTCAGGCATAATTCAATCAGATTCAAGAAATTCCATAGTGTGAAAACTGTGAAATGTAACTTCCTCATCAGTGGGGTTGTTTTAGGACAAAGTTCTGACGTGGCATTATAAATGACTATACTTGACCTCTATGATAAACAGTACAGTCTTTTTGTATACACAGTGTATATAGTGTGTCTCAAACCTCTATAGTTTGCTCATAGGTCCAATCCAGCTTCTTCTTGACCTTCTTCTCCAGGAAGCTGGTGGCTTCTGTCTGCTTGACTCCAGTTGCTGTGGCCTTAAAGCCACAGTAGTAACCAGCAGGATCACATTTATACAGCTGTGGACCCAACTCATCATCCAGTCCAACTACTATCATACCTGAGGGAAGGATGAAAACCAGAGGGAAATTTAAAAAATAGGAGAGTAGGAACAAGGTTAATGCTCTGACCAGCACATCGAAATCGTTCTACTTTTAGCAAAAGACAAATACATTTTATTTATAAAATAATGCAGGGGTTCCACATCTTTTCAGCCTCTGACCTCAGACAACTGATGCTATTGAAAATCTGTCATAATCACTTTGCAAAACAGAAGGATGACATCCTTTATTCTTTATTTTAAATTTAACTACTAGTTCTTATCTAAAAAATATTTCTAATTGCTTTAAACTTTTAATTTATTTATTGAAATTATCTCGCTTCTCCTCTCTCAATATGTTGCGACCCCCCACCCCCCGGGACATCTCAAACCCTAGTTTGAAAACTACTTCAACTTCTTATGGTTAAAACACAATTAAATCCTATACATTCATTTAAGACATGTTTCAGGAATAGACAAACACAAGGACGTTACTAACAGCATCCTAGCGGTCTCATCTCAGCATTCTGTGTGTAGACTTGGGAGATGTCAGCCATGCGTTTACACAGCATGTCCACAGGGATCTCGTAGCCGTACTTATACATCCAGTTAGCTGCTTCATACCGGGCCCTCTGTACCTGAGACCTGCTGTCAGCTGTGGGGAAAAGGAGACAGATAAATGGATATAAGAATCAAATACATAGATTAACACTTTCAAGTTCCTTCAATTTATCATTTATTTTTATTTCATGGAGAAAGAACATGATAAACTTCTATGTGCAAATGACTCTTTTCGATGACAGAAGTACTAGAAATTGGACCAACCAACATGGTTGTAGAGATAGACGCTCAATGACCCAATAACATGACTGTAATTTACAGATAAAATATGTAGACTCTGGGTTCGTCTGGAGATACGAGCTACAAGTTTTGCTAGTTTTTCTACTTTGCGAGCTCTACAATGCAGTGCAATTAGTAAATTCTATTGATCAAGTGAACGCATTTTCACCTCCAAATAAGAACATGATTACATTGGGAATAAGGCGACACATGGCATGGAGGATCTTTACTTATCTAAATTCCCATTCAGAGAAGATTTTAATACTTGTACATTTCTGGGCAGCAAGATGAAGTATAGCTTACCAGTCATGCCGGTCATCACACAGCCAATGTTGTCTGTGATTTTGTACAGGTGTGTGACTGTTAAGGCATCCAACAGCTTGTCCTGAGAGAGACACAAGATATAGACATTCGTAACAGATCGATAACTACCAGTGATACGTGGTTTATCTGATCACATGTTATTCTGAAGACATAGAAACACAAACTTAAGTGTGTATTTGTCGTGCGCCTGTGGATACTGACCGGGACTTTCTTCTGTGTGACGATCACAACACAGTCCTTCCCTCTGACCGCTACAGATGTCAGTCCTCCCTGGTTGATGGCTTTGAAGGCATACTCTGAAGACAGATAGAAGCGTAAACAAAACAACTTCAGTAACAGACTGCTGATGATATGCAACTTTACAATATTATTATTTAATTTGGAACAAAGTCAGCTAGCGGTGGGCTGTTATGGATGTGGGTAAGCATTTACATAACATTATACAAGTATATTTGCAGCATAGTGGTATTACACTCTCACAGGTTTTGCTTTGACTAGATTTGTCCAAGGTCTTCAGCTAACATGTACCTCAGCTCAGTTAAAATGACTCGTTCAAAAGAATGACCACTGAAAACAACTGTGACAATATGTCTTAAATAATGTGCTACTTAACTGGAAGCTATAGGAGTCAACAAAATAATGAATTAAACCAATTATTAGCAAAAACACACACAAGCTAACTTGTGATAGCTAAAATTAGCTAAATCTAGCTGACAATAGCATGTTTGATATCAAACTGCAAATAAGTAAAAACTGGCGGGTTAGCAAATTAGATTTGACACTACTGAATACTTAGATACTAACTAATTAATGTGCTACATAACCGGTAGCTATATAAGTTAGCAAAAGTAATTTCAACTAATTATCATCAAGTACACATTTGTGAACTGTATACAAGTTCTGCTAGCTAAAGTTAGCTAACGTTAGCCATGTGTATATCTGCATAGCTGTGGTATCTGTTAACTATCAAACTGCAATTAAACGAACCCAGTTGGTGAGTATTATTATTAAAATGCTACTATATTTAATTAATGTTAAAATAAAACATCTGCAGTTATTAAAATGACCCCACAATGTCAATGTTGTCTGTCTATGACACTGACTAAGAATGAGTAAGCTAGACGCTGCTAGCTAGTGTTAGCCTGTTAGCTAGCAGTGATGACAGAGCAGCTTGAGTCTGGTTCTTTTCCTCCGCCACTGACCGACTTGGTAGAGTCTTCCCTCCGGGGAGAAGATGGTGATGTGGCGGTCAAAGCCTGCACTCGACCCCCGAGACATGACGGCGAGAATAAACACAAGCAAACAGCAATAGACTGAGACTGAATCTACGATGAGAGGCAGCAACGGAAGGCAAACGTCTGCTCCGGATATAAACCTCGGTCACGTGGTCCGTCGTTTGTGTACGTCCGGTCCCGTCAGCGTGAAAGTTGATGCGAGTCTATTCTATGTGTTACGGTAAAAGTGCTTGTCACAGAAATAAGGGACGAAAACAAACGTTGAAACTTTAATGTCACTTATTATGGACGTTTGATAAAATCAGTTAAAACGATTTTTTTTAATAATGAAATGGAATGACATATATTGTGTATGTTTTTTAAAGAAAATTTAAGGTAAAATCGGCTCCACTTTCATTATGGCACTCATAACTCCTATTAAATATTATCAAATCAAATCCGAAGGATTCTTTTGAAATTATTATTTAATATGAGCAATTTAGAAAAACTTGACATGCAGACAGTGGGGTCATCCTGAACAAGTGTGAGGTGAAAAGTCTTTGTCACCTCTTACGAATGTTTAAAAAATATATGTTTTTATTACACAAGGTTATGAGTGAAATATTGAAAAGGTAGCAGACTTTCCCTCTGATTTTCTCAAACATTCAGCAGTAACATTTTCTGAACCTTGTCATGCAGACAGTGGGAGTCACCCTGAACAAGAGTGAGGTGACAATTATTTGTCATTTCTTAATAACAAATTTAATTACACAAAGTTATGAGTGAAATATTGAAAAAATAGCAGACTTTCCCTTTTATTTTCTGAAAAACTGCAGTAAAATCTTCTCACACTTGATATGTATATAGTCAGGATGTCAATGAACAAGAGTGAGGTGAAAATTCTTTGTCACCTCGAAAGGATTTAAAAAAAAAAAGATAGCTATTCAATAACAGCAAGTTATCAGTGGCATTAATTATATATTATAAGTTGCAGACCTTCCCTTTAATATTTAAAAACTTTCTGCAGTTTTATGGCAAAGAAGGTCAAACAGATCTTACAGCATGCAAACATTCGCAGGCGTGCTCTTTTATGCAGATTTGGTGAAGAGGTGACGTGTGTGTGTGTGTGTGTGTGAGAATAGCGTGAGAGGTAAAATCCGAGGAGATAAGACACAGGACAAGGGCCTATTCGAGGTCCTTGTGGTTGAGGCGAGCACAGTGAGTTCAGATTTGTGGCTCTGACTTCCCGGATGCATCTGCTGTGAGGCAGGTCATCAAAGGTCATCCTGGCTGTTACACAAGCAGAAATGGTATACATGAACAGAGATAATATATAGTATAATAAATGTAAAGATGTTGTTTTTACTCATCTTATCCAACGTCCACAATAAGTGACATTAACCTTTCAAAGTTTTTATTCGGCCTGTTTTCCGATCCAAGCACCTGTACCGTGACACTTTGAATATCATACATTTTCTAGCTGCAGCTGGATACAATCCGTACGACTGGTGGCTTCTATGTCCGGGTCAAGCTCTTTTAAGTCTCCCCTGACAGTGACATGCTGCTTCACTGCTTGGGTGTAATGTGATGCCACTACAACATTTATTAGTAAAAAATAAGCAAGAATATATATTCTGTCTGATGAAAGTTAAACAAAAATGCACATACACTTTATTTGTGGTAAATGTTTTATTGAAAGGTCCACTGTCATATTCAGAGCATTTACCACCACGATGTTGTGCTGCGAAATCAATGTAAGTTATCAGTGTTTTTGTGTGAGGCAAAGCCATCGTTGTGGTACTTCATAGGTGGTCCTGTCCTCTGTGTTGTCATAGGGAATGTGCCACGAGTCTCCTAGAGTCTGCACGATGGTGTCATAGCTGGGAATACTCTAAACACACACACACACACACACACACACACACACACACACACACACACACACACACACACACACACACACACACACACACACACACACACACACACACACACACACACACACACACACACAGAGAGAGTTAATTGGCATTCTTTTTGTGCTTAACTATCCACCCTCTCCTCTCACAACCTTCTCCTCCTCTTCCTCTTCACCTGAAATCGGACCCTCTTGCCTTCTGGAACGTATCCATCCACCACCATCTGGTGACCTCTCTGCCACTTGAAGAAGATCCGTCTGGTGGCTCCGTCGGGCAGGCAGGCCTTGTGGTCCCTCATCAGGTCCCTGCTCACAAACCGACAGTGATTCCCAGAATGCAAGGCAGCGTACAGCAAGAAGGGGTCGTCCTCCGAACTGATAGACACAGACAAGCAGGAGTTGGGTAAAACAATCCCAAATCAAGCCTCTTGAAAACAAACCACAACAGTGCGCTGAAAGCTAAATGTTTTAGAGCAGCTTTCAATTTATGCACAATTAATTATTTTTGTTGCTGCTCCTAAAACTCCATACACATTCTCAGTAAATAGCCAGCTGTGTAAATGTGTTTAGTGTGTTCCATACTATTCTACTTCATTATCAGGTGCTCACATGTTGTCAGTGAAAAAGCAATGTGCTTTTTGCTGGATGAGACTCATGTTGTGTTTATCCCAGGATCTGGAGGGCTGCAGCATGTGTTTCCTCCCCAGTACGAGGATGCTCAGGCCCTGGCGCTCCAGCTCTGAGACCACCGCCAACAACTGAAACACACACACCTCAACACTTTATACTTATAATACAAAGAACATGAGTATTTAATGGCACAAATGTCTGTGTGGATGCCGACATACAACCACGCCTTAGGGTTAGGGCCTTATGACAGATAGAGGTTTTAAGACCGGTTTTATCGTAGTTTGCCTCTGCTACTATAATAGTAGCCGTTAGAATGATGCATGTATATGTGTGAGTGACGTAAAAGAAACACTCTTGCATGTGAAAAAGACAAGTGAATAAGAATTATCTTTGTGACTAACAAAAACATTTCAATTCTACAGACATACAATATGTAAATTGCATTGATCCAGGATTTTTGTCACCTTCTTTAACATTGAGAGATATGAACATAAAAGCGCTTGTCAGTGGCTCTGATGTAGATTTTGATGACCTTTGCATTAATTTAAAGAACCTTATTACGCTTTTGAACAAACTAGATGAGTAGACAAGGTAATCAGTTTGGACTTTCCTCTGTCTTGCAGCTGCATTACATTAGAGAAAGATGTGACATATTTTGGACACACAGACAAGACAGATGTGGGCAGCCAGACAAGTGGGCTAAATGTCGTTAAAATCAAGTATTTAGCCATTTATGAAAGCACCTCCTACATACAACCATCATTCATACACAGACATAACACTGCAGGGTTAGTCATTGTGCAAATGACACAAAAGCCCCAAGGTTGGACAGACATATAGAAACCACTAAAATCTAGACTGTTAAACTGTTTGCGCGCGTGTGTGCACGTGTGTGTGTGTGTGTGTGTGTGCTTTTACCCACCGTCGCTGACTGCTTGCTTTTGTCCTTGTTGACATTTGCTATGTTCAGCCCATCCACGACCACATCAAAAGCTGGCTTCCTCTTCACAAACGCTTTGAAACTCTCCAGCTCCTGCAACAGACCCGTGAATAGACAGAGTTTGATAGACAGGAGTTAACTGACAGATATAGATGGAAACCTGGATGTTGAGCCTTACTCAACACACTCAAATTTATAAACCATGACATTATCTACTGCTTTTTGCTATTTAACCATAGAGTCTCATATTGTTTTATAATAGTGTGTAAGTGTTAACATAAGTTTCTTTGAGAGGGATGAAAATGCAACAAGGCAGTAATGAATAATATATGATTTTTATTCTTTTAAAAATTCTATTTAGCACCAATATACAGTTGAGGCTGACCTTTGCAGGTATTTGGCTCAAATAAACGTACTGGGCAAATTAAGATTTTGATTTCATGTTGGCGCGATAGAGAAAGTCAGGGGATTCTATAAAAATAATCTTCTGTGGACCACAAATATCTGCAACTAATTTAATTTCATATTCAATCCATCCAAAAGTGATTGAGATATTTCAGTCTGAGCCAAAAGTCCCATCCCACCAACCAACAGACAGACTGATGTTACCATATTGAGAAACATGTAAATAGTAGATGGTTAAAAATCTAAATATGAAATGCAGAACATGGACACGATTTAATGCATCTTATTATTTAAGCAAAACAAAAAAACTCTTCCAAGTCATTTCTAGTCAGGAGCAAAAGTCTGTTATTCAACAAGTAAGTGAGGTAACCACTCAAATGAAAATGAACAGTTTCGTGCACTTACACACACAGAACACAGTTTGTGTTTTTTCTTTCTCAGCATGGGTGTTTTTTAACTGTCTCTGTGCTCTGACAGTGTATTATCTCAAAGTAACTTAAATGTATTTCTCATTCATGACTATAGTGCACAAAATCATAAATGTTTTGTGCACTACACTGAGGTTTAATACTACAGGTCAGCCCTGCTCATTTTCAGTAAAGGTAATTAAGCTGACAATGTCACAGGCTGATTACTTGGCCTGACTTCATGTATGATACTGGAAATGTACAGAAAACGCTCCTTCTGTGAGCTCACTGAGGTAATGGTGTGGCGGAGTTTTCTCAGACTGATCACAGGCCTGCCAGTAAAAAATCTACCTGGCCTTTCCTACTCAGCACTCAGGTGGCAGAGTGCCATGTGGCAGCGTAAACGGCAATAGAGTTCTGGATTTCCTGGATTATAAAGTTCTCACACTGTGGACCTGGGTAAAAACACCCTTTACCTCTGTCAAGGAGGTTATGTTTCCTTCCCTGTCGGTTTGTTTGTATGTTTGTTTGTAACCACAATTACACAAAAACTACTGGACGGATTTCCACAATACCTGGTGGCAGGACGTGATATTGGTCAGGGAATAACTCATTCAATTTGGGCGTGGATCCGGTCAATGGGCAGATGCAGAAATCTTTTTTTAACATCACGAAAAGGGTGTTTTTTGTTACAGGACGTGTATGAAAATTCGGGACCAAAATAGCAAAACATTCAGTCAGTGTGTTACATATGGATGAAAATATTGTAAAAATAAATGATTCCCCATTTTGCCAGGGACCTCCTGCAACCCCTCAGGGACCCTTGGGGGTCCCCAGACCCCGCTTTGAGGACCCCTGTTGGACTGAGTGCCATTTTAGTTTGTTTCTGGGACTACACTTATTTAAGATTAGAACAACATGACATAATAACAGAAAGCTCCTGAAGACTTTTTATGACTCTGTTGGCATCTGCCATCTTCTTTGGAATAGTTTGCTGGGGCAGCATCATTTCAACTGCTGACAGGAAGAGACTGGACCGACTGATTAGGAGGGCCAGCTCGGTCCTGGGATACCTGCTTGACCCAGTGGAGGTGGTGGGACAGAGGAGGATGATGGCGAAGCTGTCTTCTCTCATGGACAACCAGTCCCACCCCCTGCACGACACCATCACAGCACTGGGCAGCTCCTTCAGCAACAGACTGATCCACCCTAAGTGTCTGAAGGAGAGGTATCGCAGGTCGTTCCTTCCTGCAGCAGTAAGACTTTACAACCAGCTCTGCTCCAAGTAAAACTACATGCACCACCACTATGGACTGTCACTTTAATATTCTCAACTGTGCAATATTCCCTATACTATACTCATTTGTAAAAAATTATCTGCAATATAAACCGTTATGTGCAATCCATTTACTGTACATATTCTGAAACATAATATATTTCTGTACACTGCATATACCGTTTAATCACATTTATATATTTTTTCTATATATTGTTGTATATTTCTATTTCTTTATACTCCTTCACCCAAGTACTGCATGCTACTTATGTGTTGTCTTCTGCTGCTGTAACATTGCAAATTTCTCCATTAGGGGACTAATAAAAGGACTTCTTATCTTATCTTAAGTGGGCTACTGTCAGCTGGCTCTCAGAATTATGCATGTATCCTAAATGTATATATTGAAACATTTGATCATGCTTTATTTGGATGTCAAATACTCAGAGTATCCTCCTCAGCGTGTGTTGTATTGTACAGTATATGTATGGAAAGGCATCTGCAGATATTTAATTTTGACACTGACCTTAAAATGTAGCACACAGTCCCGGACCCTGTTCTATCATTCTAACCCACCTGTGAGTCCCATTCTACTCAATGTGTAACATAATGTGTTACAGCTTTGTGTTGGTATTAGAGTAGGGCCAGCATGAGAACAGCAATTTCACTTTTAGATAGCAGCGGTATGGAAATAGGCCACTGTGAATTCCCCTGGACTTGAAACTTGACTGCGTGCACACTATCACGCACCATGTGTTTAAATGGTGTAACAAAAGGACAGTAACATTCCTCCTCTGATCTGATCTAAATACACACACACACGTACAGTACGTTTCAATATTTATTCTGCAACAACAACGTGCAGCTGGAGCAGGTTTAGGTTGAAATGGGGGAGATGTGTGGTTTAGGTGGGAGGCAAAAGAATCCTTAGAATAACAGTGATGATAGACGACAGACTGGAGAAGATACAGGTAATTGGTTTTGATGGAGAAAATGTGCAAAAATGTAAAAGAAAGATAAATATTAATTTGGAAAAGAAAATTAAAGAGTGATTGAGAGAGGGAGAAGGAGGAAGAGAAAGACGGACTGAAAGTATAATTATCCTGGGACTTTCCAGAGCTGATATGTGAAACCAGCTCATTGTGCTGCTGTGAATACACACACACGTACACACACGCACACACACAGACCCACAAAGTTTCACTTGCATACATACGCTTACAGTACGCATTATCACTATCACACAAAGATGACACTACGCTAATAGCATTCCCATTATCGCTGACCTATATAATGTACAAAATCACAACACTCATCCATCAGTTTAACACTTCCTAACTTCCTGTTGAGTTTAATTCAGTTATAATACTTACTGTAATAACTGAGTTTAAAGTGCTGCACTTAGGGAAGAAATCCACCCTGCACATGCATGTAGAGCCAATGAACTACTTATACTTATATTAGAGATTATTAGTCTGTCATTTTCTGAATTTATGTCATTCAAATAATTGGCTCCAGATTTTTGAGCCAATATTTGATGCAAACTGCAATAACGGAAAGAGAGAAAGTGAGACGGTATATAATATGTAAATACACTATCTCTATATTTCTTCAACATTGCGAGAAAAGGTATTTTTTTATAACTTTTTCACAATTTCCTGGAAAATAATTCATGGATCTTGATCAAAAAATGAAGGCGTGTGAAATTTGGTGCAGCTCTGGCCTTGGCGGATGTATGCGCTCTACTGAGTGACATTCTAGTTTTTATCTTTTATTTTTATTCTATTTTGTACTTTCCCTTTCACTGACTATCTGCTGCTGTAACAAGTGAATTTCTCTGTTGTGGGATCAACAAAGTTGATCTTATATTATCTTAACCCCACAGTTATTGAGACAAATGACTGGTAAGAGCAGCAGCAGAAATAACATACAACTATGTAGAAGCTGACCTTATTAGTAAGCATTTTATTATTTTTGATTTCCTCTGATTGTGATTTTTGCTATTGAAGTGCAACTTTTCTCTATCTTCTGTGTTATTCAACTGAAAATCTATCCATACATTTATATAGCTTTAAAGAAAGACAGAAAGACACTTTGAATCGATGACCTGTCTCTGCCCCCCCTCAATTCATCTGTTGCTTCATTGTTGTCCGTAGCCCTCTGTTAGCCCTTAAAATGAATTGCCCTTAATTGAGAATGAATAAAGTCGAGTTAAACCTCACGTCTGTCTGCACTTCCTCTGTCTGTCTGCTCCCACGGGAGGGAGCTGGGATCCAGATTCACATGGTGCTGCTCATGTTGGAAATCCCCTCCATTTAACTAAATATTCCACCAACAAACTCCCCCTCTTCACTGAAGAACTCAAAGGAACACATGCAAACTTCTTGTGTACATATGACATATTATTACCTACCTATCACTGACGTTACAAAGTATATTGTCACTGGTATTAAAAAAAACAGCCAGTACATTCAAATCCAGTAAAGAGGTTGACAATGACAAAGATATAAAGTGATGACTGTCTTCTTTTAACTACAAGAGAGTCACACAGATTGAAACTACAGCCCTGGTTTTGTGTTTAAGTTTGTGTGCATGTGGGTTCTACCATGCTCAGGCTGTCTATTAAACACGTGCCTTGACTCTAATGACTTTGAAAGCACTTTAAATGAGTGGATGAGTGACATTAGTATTCTGCTTCCTGTACCTGGAAGAGCGAATGGTCCTACCCTCCTTCAAACATGCAAATTATGCCATTTCCATTTAAGAATGTTTAACTTCAAGGAAGAGTCTGCCATTTTGGGAAATCCCCTGATTCGCCCCCCCCTTGCAGAGCATTAGATAAAAAGATCGATACCGCTCTTCCTCCATAGACATATTTAAGGTTAAACTGAAGAACCACATGTTTTTTAAGCCTTTTATTTTATATTATTGTATTTTATTGTTTTACCATTGTATGTTTGTATTCATTGTACAGCACTATGGTAAACTCTGGGCGTTCCAAAGCATGCAGTCTGAAACAGAGGAAACTGAGGCCTGAGTCTGTTTTAATGTAACAAAATCCACCAAACAGCTCCTCTAATATTTTATATCTGTTGTCCATACCAACACTAATGTGTAAAATATGTTAATATGCCTAAAGGGCAGCATGGTGGAAATGGATGGGGCATATCCTCGTCTATGTCTTGGATTCTTTACTGAATATCAAAGTCCACAGACATTAACAAAGATCTGTGATCTTAGAAACATGAGGACGGACAGTACAGTGCTGGAAGCTGGACAGTGTCTCCTTACAGTGCGTCAGAGGAGATCTGTTTCCAGCTCAGTCATGTAGATACTGAAAAAGCTTTAAGAACAAGTCAGAGTCTGATAAGTTGCTTCAGCTAACCTGGTGCTGCGTGTGATCCGATGGCGCCACCTAGTACGAATTACAGAAAAGGCACTAGAAAGCTACTGTACCACCCATATACAGTCTATGGTACCACCTAGCTTTAGAACAAGTAGTTTAGAACAACATAGAACTATTAATTAGTATCAATTATTTCCTATCTTTAAAGCTGGAAAAATTTTACTTTAAACACTTACTTAAAACATTACTTAAAAGTTCTGAAACTGATGAACCACAAATTGCTATTATTGATCATGTTCCGTATTACTTTATATGAATATAGATTATATTTAATGGCCAGATTACTAGCACAAATTAATGAATAGAAGTTAATATCATCAAATATATAGAAAATAATCTGCTAATACCCATTTGTACTTTCAAACTGCATCCAATGAAACTACATTTAATACATTTGATACTAAATATTCTAGAAACTATGCCTATAACCCTAGTTTATTATTCAGATGTTGGAATCTTTATGACCTCAGATTTGTATCATTGGAGATTTATTCACAATTAAGGCTAGAAAAACTGCTTAGTAGGCATATATAGTTTTGTGTGTGTGTGTGTGTGTGTGTGTGTGTGTGTGCGCACGTGTGTTTGTGTTCATGTGTACCTCTGGTGTAGTCTTGTTAAAAACATCTCGTCCCTGAATGATGTCAGTCATCACTCTGTCTTTCAGCTGATGGTACTCCTCAGTGGTCAGCTGGATGGACTCCAACTCTGACCCACAGCACCTACACAGACCCCTAAACACACATACACACACATACACAGTACATATACACAGTGCATATGCATATACATGAAATAAGGTGCTATGAAGATTTTTTACTTTGAAATAGGAAATAGTGTAATTACTTTGGGTTGGCGCTGGTCCAACTTCCTGTCCATTTCTGTCCTGTGAGACTGAGGCCAGGGCGGACAAGAGATAGAGAATAGAGTAACAAGAGCAAAAAGAAAATTAGACGAGTTGAATAAAAGTGTCAAGGAAGTAGATTGTGTCCATACAGATAGCAGGGATTTACTTAGTGTATGAATATCAATTTACAAATTTATCTTCTTTTATAAATCAGTATAAAATAGAGAAAACAGAAAAAAGTTCGGAACAATATCGCTATAAAAAGCTCCAAGCTCCTACTTCTTTGAAATTATGAGGAAATCTTGTGCAGTTGAGCCCATAATAGATTGTATCAACTACATTCAGAAATATTTGAATACAACTTTCAATGCTCAGTCAGATTTTCTTGGACAAAACTGTGCTTTTAAAAGCAGAATGTTTTAATCCATCAACGATTAGAAAGATCACATCTTGTCATCATCCAATCTGTTGTATTTATAAAGGTTTTTAAGGTGAATTATTCTACATTCAAAAAACTGATATAGTTTTATGCATCCAGCCTCAGGTTCCAACCTTCCTAGCACCCACTGTGTCGTACCTCTGAAACCAGGTCTTGATGCTGCTGGCGAGGCTGCTCTGGGGGTAGATCTGGTCGTTCCTCATGCACAGAAGAACTCCCAGCAGCCTCTCCTGGTGTTCAGACTGAGGCATCACTTCTGCTTCCACCTCCTTATTGTTCCCCACCCCCTTAAACAGAGCCTCCCAGGTCTCCTGGTGTGGGCTCAGTCCCTTTTCAATCAACTCGTCATACAGAGCCCAGGCAGTGGTCATGTCACCGTGCAACATTGCTGCTGCGATGACATCACCATAATTGCGTGGTGATGGAGTAAACACCTGTTGGGATGACAGTAAAATAGGGTGATGACATACAGTGCACAGTATGGCAGGTCCTCCAGCTCCACTATGACTTCATAACAATCTCTTAACCTTCTTAACATCATGCAGGATGCTGAGAGCCTCCCTCCACCTCGCTGTGCGGCTGAAAGACTTGATAAAGAGGCTGGTGGCTCCTGTTTCCAGAGAAGGGAAACTTCCCCGCATGATGTCATAGACATCAAACACCTCGTCGTCATGGCCACCTTTCACACACAGTGAGAGGTACTGTAGTAGCAGCTCATAGGACAGCGTCCCTGTTTCCATGGCTTCAAAAGTTAGCAGCGACCTGTGGCAGAAGATTTCACATCACACTTCAGTTGCACCACACAAAACTTGAATGCACTTATTGCAAGTCGCTTTGGATAAAAGCGTCAGCTAAATGAAATGTAATGTAAAAAACTGTAGGCTGCTGACTACATGCCAAATGCTAACTCATCAGCTAAGGGTAAAGCAAGGACATTGGAAAAATCACAGGCACACAAACACAGTGTCCCCCCTCCTCACTTGGCGATACCCAGCTCTGCCCCGGAGTTGAACAGCACACGAATCATCTTAATGTCAAAGCGTGGCCAATTTCCCAGAGACTCCTTGAGCTTCTTCCACTCGGCAGTAGAGAGTGGGCGGTCAGGAGGTTGCACCTTTCCTGTGAAACATTCAGGATTTAATGCAAAAAACTGAAACAATTATTCCCATACACATTTAAGGATTGGGTCAGATGTCATAACGCTGGAAAAGAGCTTTAAACTGACATAAGAACAATTTCTCTGTGACCTTTATAAAAGAAGACATGACAAGTCCCCACGAAAAGTTTAAGCTTGACTTGTCATATTCCGATTTGTGTGAAACAGAGTGAATATTCACTCTTACTTTTCGAATTCCTGATAATCATTTAAAATAGTGCACTACATGTTTACAATCATGTAGAAAAACATTAACATACGGAAAAATTAAGATCACACCAGAGGCACTTTGGGCTCTTATGGCAAAATTCTTACTAGCCCCCTGGCTGGCTACTGTTCCCCAATTGCTGGCTACTCCATACGATTGTGGAAAGCCATGGGATAGTGTAGTAATGCTACATGTCTGGAATCATAATCTTATTGTATGAAATCATTAGCAGCTAGTGGCAAAGTTATGGTATGAAGTCATACCGAGGAAAAGTAACACCCTTTATTCTGTGTAGAATCTGGACAACTACATCCTGGAACTCATCCCCATTCGGCCTCAGCTGGAAGGAAGAAAATCCTAATTTCATGAATCCACACATGTAGAATCATACAGCTCCAGTTCGTCCTACCTGCTCCTCGAGGTGCCCTCCCTTCAGGCTCCTCCTCAGGCTCCTCCGAGGCCAGCGGTGCCCTTCTCTTCAGCATCTCTGTCGTCCTCTTCGACGTCCCAGCAGAAAATACAGATTTGGGGAAGAACGGCTTCTGCCTCACAGTGGAGCTGTTACCTCCTCCATCCACGGAGTCTTCCCACAATTCCCTTTGTCTGTGTCTGACAGTCCTGTTCTTTACTCCACCATGTCCATCAGTCTGTCTGCTGTTCCCTCTGCCACCTGAGTTGGAGCCAGTGTTTCTGGTGCACAGGACGCGTGCAGAGGGAGACAGCTGTGGTGGCTTTATTGTGAGGAAAGGCTTCAGGGGTTTCAAGCATATTCTGGCTTTAGATATAAAGTTAGAGCCCATATTGTGAATTTCAACCTCTGGACTTATTCAAACTTTAATGATTCATATTATCCTGCATCTGTCCTACTAACTGTAGAGGCAAAGATTTCCCAAACTAACTCAGCACTAAGCTGACATGAGCTGGAAGTATGACACAAATCTTTAACCTGGAAATGAGACTGATCAGCTGACCTTGCTGCTTCCAAACACCACAGGTCACACAAAACTATAGAGTTAGAATCATTTAAAACTGACTCACACTTCCGGGACATGGACGAAGTGAACATGAGCTCAGCCTCGTTCTTTCTATAATCGCTTCATGGGTAAATACAACCTGAAGACAACTGTAGGCATGACTGCAGTCGCACACCTTGACGTCATCAACGCTCGACAGCTCCGTTTGTGAGCTGCATCAAGTTTTTATTATAACTAAAGATAGAGACCGGAAAAGGTGTTTACAAAGTAATGGAGGAAAGTGTATTTCCTGGAAAATACTGAGGAAGATGAAAAAGATTTGTTGTTGTTTTCTTGTTTAATGTCTAATTTGATCAGAATTTGCACATCTATGGACATGTTGTGCTTTACATATGCTATGTTACTTTTAACTGTCTCTTGAGCGCCTGCTTCACTCCCCTAAGTTAATTATTACTCTGATGTGTTTATCATTGTATATTTTTGAATTCATAGTAAATGTCATTACCTTCAGTATGATTATGATATTTACTTTGCCACCTACTGTTTCTTATTGGGTAAGGCTTTTGTTTTTAATTTTCACCGGAAGCTTTAGTCGTGTTCTGTCGTCAACTTGACGTTGTTGTGGGTTAGCTACATTTGTACACAAGTGAATTTCACACTGTTCTCAACTTGTAGCTTAGAAAGTGTTTACTTATAAAGTATAAGCTTATTGCCGGGGTAGACATGGCTGAAGAACAAGAGCCTCACTGGTCTGGTATCTTGAAAAGGAGGATAGTAAACTCCAAAACAGGCAAGAGAGACTTTGGACTTCCGCTAACGTTAGCTAGCCAACTTATCTACATGTATCGAGTTTAAGTCACTCAGCTGAATCTATGTTGACATTTGCGTTTCATGTAACTGGATCTGATCGTGATTTTATTGTTCATGTTTCTGATTGTGTACAGATGAGAGAAGTGAAGAGGAGAAGAAAGCAGAAGAAACTGAGCTGTTCACTAAATATTACACAGAGTGGAGGGGAGGAAAAGAGCAAGACAAGTCCTATAGGAACATCCCACGCTTCTACTACAGGGTATCTTTCACATACACGTGTCAACCCGCTGGGGCATAGTTTGGATTGTGTTATGCTTTGAAACAAGACTAACTCCCCTAACTGTATGTATAATAGTAAATACACTATATTTCTTTTTAAAGAAGAAACAATGAGGGTATCAGGATCCCAGCATTTTATTAATATGACACCAGATTATAGCAAGTAACTGATAATTAAACCAGTCCACTTTTATTCAGCAAAGGTGACTAATGACACTTTGACGTGTCGTGTTAAATGATGATGTGTAGAAATGAAAACAGATGATGATGATGATGATGATGATGATGATGATGATGTTGTTGTTGTGCAGCTCCCAGGAGAGGATGAAGTATTACTTCAGAAGCTAAGAGAAGAATCCAGAGCTGTCTTCCTCCAGAGGAAGAGCAGAGAACTGCTGGATAATGAGGAACTACAGGTAGAACACACACACACACACACACACACATACACAGTCGTGTCTCCATGACTTTAGAGGACATTACATTAACTTTCAGGGATTTCCTGGAGACTCAATCTAACCTTAACCATAGTGACTACTTGCCTTACCCTAATCTTAAAATAACTTTAACCATAACCTAAATCTAACCTAAAACCCAAATCTTATAATATTTCTTCACCTTAAAATGTAATGATTTACATTATGGGGCCTTGCTTTTTGTCCCCATGAGGAAGCCGTGTCCCCATAATGTGACTGTAAACAGATTTAGGTCCCCACAACATGAGTAATGCCTGGACCATACACACACACACACACACACACACACACACACACACACACACACACACACACACACACACACACACACACACACACACACACACACTACAATACAATACTTCTGCATAAATGACAACACTGTATGTTTGTTATTTTACATCTACTAAACTTTCATTTTCTAGAACCTGTGGTTCTTGCTTGATAAGCACCAGGTTCCTCCAGTGAGTGGAGACGAGGCCATGATCAGCTATGAAGCCTACCTGCAGGTGGGGGAGAGGGCTGGGCCCAAGTGCAAGTAAGTACCAGGAAGTAGATGTTTACTGGCAACAGCAATGTTCTGTTTTTGTTCTACACCATGAATTTCCAGTCACAAGTTTGTGACTGGAAATTCCCCCCCAGTCATGTTGACTTTATATCCACCTGGAATGAATGTGCCAGGTCACAAACCTCTGGTGGCGCCACATTCAACAACGTGCAGCTCCATATGCACTCTGTGGCAATAAATATTAATGTTTGAAACAGGAAGTAGACAGATTTTTAAGAAGATCGTTAATGTGTCAATATGTTTCCACTGTTAATTTTTAAAGGAAGTGGTGTTTTCATTGTAGCAAAGAAAAAAGAAATCTGACTTAAATGAGTTTAGCAGAGACAAATTTCTAATCTTGAAAAAGACCAGCTACGATAACTCTGTACGCGGAGGTAGAACATTTTATTATCTCTGCTATAAAGACTATGTGTTCATCTGCATTTCTTTTATAATTTAAAAGGATTATGCAAAAACTACTCAACCAACGTCCATGAATTTTTGTGGAAGGGTGGGACATAAACCCATTCAATTTTGGTGCTGCTCTATGAATTTATTTTCCACTTTCTTTACCTCTGTGACATTTTAGATTTAATTTTCATTTTCATTGATTTCTCAGAGAATAATTAATGGATCTAAATAAAAGAAAACTGACATGTTCAGAGGACTGATATTTCTGAGTGTTTGCAATTTGGTGCAGATAATAATGAATATCTAGAGAACAGATCTAGAGAATTAAAATGTGGTTTTATAAGGGGACTGTTGGGCCTTGGCTGAGGTTTGTGTTCTACTGAGTCTAGTCAGTAGATTCAAAGAGGGGGGAAATCTGTCTCTCAGATCGAGGGAAGAAACCTCATGATAAGTTACAGCTTTTCTACTCTTATCTTCTTTCCTTCAGAAAATTCTTCACAGCCAGAGTGTACGCCAAGCTGCTCCACAACGACCCTTACGGCCGAATCTCCATCATGCAGTTCTTTAACTATGTCATGAGGAAAGGTCTGGACCTTCATTTTTTCTTTCTCGTTTTATGTATGCTGAGTGGGTGGAACGAACTTCATCTCCTAGCCCCATTTACTTGACTCCTGTCTGTTCTCTCTGTTCATCTAGTGTGGCTGCACCAGACACGGATAGGTCTGAGTCTGTACGATGTGGCAGGGCAGGGCTACCTCAGAGAGTCGGTAAGCATTTCCATCAGGAAACACAAATTACAGTTAGTAGTATATATACATACTACATATAGTTTTTACTGGATGAAGTCATTAGTAGCTAGAGGCAGAATTATGGTATGTAGTCATACTCAGGAAAAGTGACTCTTCATTCTATGTAGGATCTGGAGAACTACATCCTGGAGCTCATCCCCACTCTGCCTCAGCTGGACGGACTGGAGAAGTCCTTCTACTCTTTCTACGTCTGCACTGCTGTTCGCAAGTTCTTTTTCTTCCTCGACCCACTCCGAACAGGTCAGCCTGAACCCCCCTGCGAGCCTCAACAGTAAAAAGTGCAGGAACACATACTGGAGCATAGTGTTTGTCTTTGACACATCATGTATGAACCAGGACAAATGATGTGCTGCAAAATCTGCTGACTTGTATCATTAGATCAGAAGCTTTAAGAACTACCCACAACAACCACCAATATTTTAAAAATTATTTAGCAAATAAAAAAAGGTAATGAACACCTTAACATGTATTCAAACGGAATGTTACCCTGCGACATGTAACAGGAACAGGATGTTGACTTTATCGTCAACATCAAAATTTATGTTGGATCTGTCTGGGTTTTTTGTTTTTACAGGAAAGATTAAAATCCAGGATATATTGGCTTGCAGTTTCCTGGACGACTTATTGGAGGTAGGATACATTTTTTGTAATATATCCACTCGTCCTTATCTTTTTAAATCCACATTCATCCTTTTTTCCACAAGCTCTTCTGTCTTCAATTACACTCAATTACCTCCGCCCAAAGATGTCTAACAAGATCAGCACTTGTTAGATAGTTAGCAGGATTACAGGAAAACTCCACAACCGATTTCCATGATATTTTGTAGAGGGGTGGAACATAACCCAAGGAAGAACCCATGAAATTTTGAATGAATCCAGATGAAAAAAATCAGGCATTCAGGGGACTGATTCTATGGGTGTGTACAATTTGGTGCAGCTTGATTGAATTTGAGAGACTGTTGGGCCTTTGGTGGAGGTAGTTCTCTACTAAGTATCATTCTAGGTCAGTCAGTAGGTTTACACTTACAGGACTACAGGAAAATGTGGGTATATTCTTAACCTGTAATAGTCCACCTGAATTATCTTTTATTGTGTTATTATAAGGAGTTTTGCAGTTTTTCTTCCATGGCTTCCATTGTGAAGCAATAGTCCCAAAAATTCACCTCTCTTACTCTTTCCCACTCTCCCACCCCCACCCCTGACCTCTCCCACTGTGCTCCCAGTTGAGAGATGAGGAGTTATCGAAGGAGAGTCAGGAATCCAACTGGTTCTCTGCCCCATCGGCTCTGCGGGTCTATGGTGAGGTTTCCATTCTCAAATCAAACGGTTGTGGTATTAAATAACCCTCAGGTGCATAAGGATAGTTTGGGGGGGCCTCAGATTGCAACTCATGTTCAGCAATGTGGACATGATAAAATGTAACACAAGACTTCAGATTCTGTATCGTTTATCACAAAACACACAATCTTCTGTATTTTAAAAATATAAATAATATTTGTTTGCACTTGGCCAAAGCGTCAATAGTGTAAAAGTCCAACATGTAGGATTTAGGAGGATCTCTTAATAGAAATTAAATGTAATATTTACAATGATGTTTGTGTGAGTAGCTCAGAGACTACAGCCGGTCTGTCTTGTTCATTCCTGAATTTGTATGTGTGTCTCTGTCCATAAAGGCCAGTACCTCAACCTGGATAAAGACCACAACGGCATGTTGAGCAAAGAGGAACTATCGCGCTACGGCACAGCGACCCTCACCCCGGTCTTCCTGGATAGAGTGTTTCAGGAGTATCTCACCTATGATGGAGAAATGGTACAATCAGTGACTGCACTTACAGCTGTAGTAACATACAGATAGTGAAAAACAAAAAGAATCTTACATGACAGCCAGGAATATCTATGGTGCTCTTTGGTATAGATTCTCAAACTCATCACTCCAAAATCTCCCGTGGTTCAACTGGGTTCAGCTCTTGTGACTGAAACGTTTAATTTGTTTTTTTTCTTTAATTAATCATCAGATCTATACAGGAAGCCTTTTAATCAGTGCCTGCATTTGTTGTTTATCCTAGTTTGTTCTGGGTTTTCTCCCGTGTCTGTATGTTAATGTTCAACTCAAAGAAACTCATAAAGTTAAACTTGAGCTGCTCAAGTTAATCATGAAGCTCATGAAAACAAGTTTGTCCTCTGGGCAGCTGACACATATATTAAATTACTCTTTATTGTTGTATAGGGCATTGGCCTAAATTGGCCTTAATCTCTTTTCAATGCATATTTTAAGTATTAGTTTTGCAGATAACTCTGTGATGGGTCTAACTTGGATATATAATGTACATGATGTGTTTTTGTCTTTAATCTCAGGACTATAAGACGTATCTGGACTTTGTATTGGCCTTGGAAAACAGGAAGGAGCCAGCAGCGCTGCAGTACATCTTTAAACTTCTGGATATGGAGAATCGTGGATATCTCAATGTTTTCTCCCTCAACTTCTTCTTCAGGGTATCAGCTGCACACAGCCCGTATAGAAACACATTCATTCAGCACGTTTGCATCCTTGTTACAAGAAATGCAAGAAACGTGTGTCTTTTCACACAAACACACATTCACACAAAGCGTGATGTGTCATTGTTCCATGACACTTGTGTGTTGTGTTCTTCAGGCCATTCAGGAGCAGATGAAGGTGCATAGTCAAGAGCCGGTCTCCTTCCAGGATGTCAAGGTATATTGTACACAGACACATGCAGACACTTGGTGAGGACACTCATTGGAAAAATGCATGGGCTAGCCCCTTACCCTTAATCCTCACCGCTAAATGCCTGATCCTAATTCAAACCCTAGAAGGAAGTCTTAACCCTCAAACAGCCCATTGTAGGTGGGTCAGAAAGTGGGGACCTGTCAGTGTGTTCTCACTCTGTAAGGTCTTGACTCAAAATGATCCTCACAAAGATATCTGTACAAGCACACACACACACAAACAAACAAAAAAACAAACACACACATGTTCCTAGCTGCACTGTGGATTTGAAGATTATTGACATGATCTGTTGAGACATGTTTTTGGTGTAAGAAAAAAAGGTGACATGTGATCTCTGTTTCTCCTCAGGATGAGATATTTGACATGGTGAAGCCCAAAGACCCCTACAAAATCACTCTCCAGGATTTAGTAAACAGTTGCCAGGGTGACACAGTCACCAGCATCCTGATCGACCTCAACGGCTTCTGGACCTATGAGAACAGAGAAGTGTTGGTTGCTAATGACAATGACAGCAGTAACACGGCTGACCTCGATGACTCCTGAGGATGATTATGATCTTCACAGTTTTCACTCCCATCAATAATAAAAACCTACAGTCCATTGAACCAAGTGTCCTGGTGACAGGTCAGCAGGACATAGAACCTTTACCTTCTGACTCAGGTCCCTCTGGTGAAGTTGAACCAAAAGAACTAAACTGTAAAACCCTTGAAATGAATGGTAGGAGGAAGAGAAGAGAAATGAATGAGATGTTTTTGAGATGTGCTTTTTTTTGTTCCATTTCCCTCTATGTTGTTTTCCTGTAAAAACAAATATACATGTATTTAAAATAAATGTTTCCCTTTTGTTCTCTTACTGACATCTTATATCTTTGTATCATGAAAGTGCCCTATCTTTAACACTCAAATTTAAATTTAACTTAAGCTGCTGTAGTCACTTCTACATTATCAGTGGCTCCAATGATAATGAAAGAACGACACTCACCGATGAACCAATAGAGAACTAGCATCTGACTTTGCATTTCTCTTCAGCCCAATGAGGTTTTTAAACATCTTTTAGCTGTTTTTAAAACCAGAGAAACCCAGTTTACAGAACCTTCTCTGCACCAACGAGCAGAGACAAAGGGAAGCTAGAAAACAGGAAGACTAAAAAAAGAACTTTCACAGGTTCACTAACAGGTTAGTTAGGATTATTTAAAGTGAAGTTCTATGAGGTACTTATCTACTGCAGGTAATAAACTGAAAATGAAAGTTCCTCAAACAATCCTTATTACTTTTTTATTTATATTTCTGGTGTTAAATGTGACTTAAAGAAAAACTATTTTCATTCTCCATGCTGAAACTAGATTCACAGCTGGGCAGCTCAAAGGGATCAAAACTGTAAACAAACAGAAGTCAAGAGAAGGATTGTATTATTGAATTAGACAAGAGGGATACAAGTTTATAACAGTGGAATAACTGTGGGGGAAAGTATTTTGGATTGTTTAAAGGTTTTATTAACACAGAAAATATAAATATGTATATACAGATTCATTGAGTTTGTTAAAAATAACTTTTGCATGTTTCTAAATACATAAAAAAGCATAAATAAAGTCCCGTGTTAAGTAATGTAAGAAATTTACCCAAACTGAATTAAATAGGTTGGTATTCCAGTTACAGATTCCATTAACAGAATTTCTCCTAGAAATGGATCCGTTTGAAAAGAGCAGAGTAACATGTGTTCTGCGTTGTAATGAGAAAACATAAAGGCCCCAGTGTGTGGGCCTCTGGTTTCCTCCTGAATAAACACTGCTCTGCTCTGAGCCTCCACACCACAACGTCCCTTCAGTGGATAATAATAATTAATAAGCTTCTGGCAGCTCAGGCAAGGACACTTAAAGAATGAACTCTGAGCAGACATGAAGGTACCGTCAGTGTTTGTGAGCAACTCAACTTCCCCATGTATTTCAACAATCACCAGTAAATTGGAATTCTATTTGATTATCAAAGATTTAAACTAAAGTAATATTAAAAGTGAATTGATATTAGCTGCACTGCCTGTTTTTTTTTTGAAAAAAACATTTTGTATTTTATAGGAGTTGTTGCTGTAAATAAACTGTTTCAAGTATCATCACAGAGGCAGGTTTACACTGAAACAAATAAAAAAGAAACATGAAGCCAATTCTTTAAGGTTAGTACTCTAGTCAAATTTGGACCACAGACTGCAGCTTCATGGTAACTTCACATTGAGCTCTTATGTTAACCAGAGTATGTTTGGCCGCGACAAAGTGAATTATGGAAAATGTTTCTGTGTGTATTGGACAATTCCTTCAAAGTAAAGAAATCCCGATATAACATGTGTCTGGTTTAAGCAGCAGGAAGTTACAGTAGTTTTCATTGACTCGTTAACAGAGGGCAGAGGTGGAAGGGTTGTCTTGTGTATCTGAACATCACGTTAGAACTCAACTACTGGTTTGTTTGATGCCACTTCTATATAACCTTCCTCTTTATAACTTCTAGTATAATAGTTTGTATTTCTTCATTCCAGACAACAATATAGCAATAACATGTTATGAGGAGGACAATATATTCCCTGTGTGTATAAATGATTTAATCTCTACCTGTTCTCACTCACGGTTTAGCTTGGAAAGCAAAAGCTATCCAGCTCTATAAACTCTAGAGAAAGAACTACATTTAATGTAAATTCTTCAATAAGATTATAATCCAGCATGTATTTCACTGTCTCTATGTTTTTAAAGTGAGTTGGGTACAGTCCCAATCTGCTCTAGAAATGGTTCAATTGCATGTCAGGCTGTACAGAAAAGTTACATTCACAGATAAGGCTATTGCCGCCACTTCCACAGCCCTTTTAATGTTTCCCTGCACTATGTATTAATATCTCTTCTTATAAAAAAGCATAGAAAAGTAACAACATTATTAAATTATACAGCTAGGTTAAATAAGATTTAGCCTGACGAAATGTGTGAATGTGAGAGGATTGTGAGTGACAGTTTTCAGGAGGGGAGAGGGGAAGGGACTCTGTTGGTGTCTGGAGAACTGAGAGGAGGCTCAGGTTTGAGCTCAAAGCTAATGTTGACAAAGGATGCTCCGGACGCCTCTGGCTGTTCCACAGTAGCAGAGGGAGGAGCATCTAGCTCGCCTCTTTTCTGCGCGACAAAATGACGCTCCGCATCCTCAGCCAGACGGTTCTCCTCCTCTTCTTCTTCCTCCTATAGGAAAACAGTGTGTGTAACATTTAATACTGTTTATCTGAGAGTTAATGTGTGTTCTTTCTTCTTGCTCTGTGTATACAGCTTTTAAAAGGTGTGACTTTTTCTCATATTTACATATGAGACTGACATATGAGCCTCAAGTTTGTGTTTGTGTGTGTATGAGACCACACATGCACAATTATCTTACCTCTTTCTTTATACGGTGGTATTCATCAATTGCATACTGGTACTTCGGACTAGTGATGCCAAAAAGAGAGGCCAGTCTCTCTCCCATGTAGTCACACACTGCGGTAAACATGCACACGCGAGTCAAGACAATAACTTAAGTACCAAAACCAACCAAATACAGAAAAGTGTGAAACAAGCTGTAAGATTCAGTACATTCAAATCTGTAAGATTTTGGAGGGGCATTTACACACTTTCCCTATTACTCAAAAAACACATTTCAAAACACAAGATTTCCATGACTAATGAAAAAGCTATGACGTATGGTCTTGATAGCACAAATTCTCAATCTAACAGTGAACTACTTTACCTGAGATGGTGGAGGTGGCCATTCTCCACGTTTGGAACCAGAAATATGGAACCCAGGTTAATTTAGCCTAAAATAAGACAACACAAAACTTGACAATTAGATCACATATCTGCCGGTCAAACACAAATACACAAGCCCAAAACACTTGATGACGCTAAGGTGCACAACTGTCAAGTTATGTCCCTAACATCCGTTGGTGGCAAGTTGGCCACTAACACCTGCTAACATCTACTGGTAATTGGTAACCTAAATTGTGCAGAAGACCTTCAAACGTACAAGGGATATTCAACATATTGTCCTATATTCTCAATTGACTGAAACAGATTTGGAAGTTATTAGCCATTTATATTTATTCATTATTATTTATTTATAATCATCACAGCAAGAAGGTGCCCAGTTTGAATCCTGGTTAGGCCAAGGGTAAATGGGGAGTTTCCATGGTGTCCCCCCGGTTTTCTCTGGGGTACCATGCAAACACCACCCACAGGATTATCCTGATATGTGAGGCTGTTTCAGAGTCTACAAAATTAAAACAACTGTAAAACTTCTTGATGTCTGCTTACTGGATCTACAGTGATGACATCTTTCTTCACAGGATCCTCCTCCTCTTCATCGGTGCTGTATTCCTCCATGGTCTCTCCACTGGCAAAATAGATGGTCCTTCGGGGAACCTTTACTCTTCCCGGACTCCCCGCAGAGTCTTCCATCTCCACACTCTCAAAGTCTGTCACTCCTCCTAGACTCTGGAAGTAGATCAATAAGAGAGTACAAGAATGTGATCTCATCACCAGTACTCAGTGTAACATTCATCTTAATGGTGAGAACACGATTTCGTACCGTACTGCCGACACTGCACATTCTGCTGTTAAATCCCTTCAACACTTTGATTTACAAGTTGCACTCAATAATCGTAAACTAGTTCTCAACGCAGACAAAACTGAATTTATGTTCTACACAAGAGCTAAAAATGTTGATTATAATAATTGTATTATCTCTACCATGAATAGTAGAAACACTGAAAGAGTCACAGAGTATCTTGGAATCTGGTGTGATGAGATAACTTCTAGATATCACATCTCAAAACTTGTGACCACATTCAAGAAGAAAATCAGCTTCTTCTACAGAAACAAAACATGTTTCCCTCTGCACTGCAGATGAGGCAACTTTAATGTCTGTTTAAGATTATGGTGACATTTTCTACACGCATGCTTCAGCTGCAACACTAAACCGCTGGACACAGTTTATTCACTAAGCTTTAAGATGTGTTGATTAATTTGCTTTAAATTAAGAATCATGCACTGTATTTATTCATATGGTTTTTACTTTTGCTATTTTTCAAAATTTCCCGTTTCTTATTGGAGTTTCCTTGGTGTGTTTATTCTCTGTACTCGGCTTGAGGTTGAATGGATTGTTGCTGAATGTTCGCTGGGTTTTGAATGATTTGCTTTTGTTTGAGTTCCCATATGACAGCACATGCAGAGCAGGTTTGACGTACTCTGCTGACATACTGGGCAGAAAGTCAACAACAAAGAAAACATGACAAACTTTCCTAAAAACATCTTTTTATAGACGTTGTATGTAGTTATATGAATCACCTTCAAATGTAGAGCAGCTACACACAGAGGTAAGACAATTAAATCATCCTAAACTCTTTTACAAACCACTGTTACCACAGCAAAACTAGAGCTGGTTAGTTAGCTTAGTTTAGCTAACGTTACTTTGTGTTAGCTAGCTTATAGGATGAGGAAGTAATTAGCTTTAACTCAAACAAATCTTTGTTTCCTTATTTACAAACATGAAAAGTTGTATCGCACGTACAAACCTTTTCAGTCTCCATAGTTTGGGTCAGGGAAACGTTGACGCTTGTTAAATACAGCGGCAACTCTGCCATCTCTGTCAAGACCTCCACCTCACCACGATCCGGCTGTCTGCTAGCAACACTTCCGGTCTGACCTCTTCACAATAAAAGATTTGACATTCTTGTTCATCTTGTTCTTCTTGTTAGGGCCCGAGCACCTACGGTGGGAGGCCCTATTGTATTTCGAAGGATTTTTATTTCCCTTTGGAGATTTTGCAGGGCCTAGACATGCTCAAATTCTCACCAAAGTTTACAGGAAATTCAAAAGCCTAAAAAGTATTTGAATTCTGGAGTAATTTGAAATGGGCGTGGCAAAATGGCTCAACAGCGCCATCTAAGGAAAAGCCCCTCAGTTAGCTTTCACCGATCTTCACAAAAATCATTTTGGCCATTTTCCACATTTTTACTTTGACGAACTTGTCCCAGGGCTTTCATCAGATCAACTTCATATTGAGATGAATGTCATCTCAACTAGATGGAGATATAAACTACCTCGAATTTCACATTTTCGTCACACGGTGTGACCGTGGCGTGGCGTCAAAGTTTGATTACACGCCATCAAAACACGAGGTTGTGTCACCTACTGATCAGTGTGAAAATTAAGTTGTGGTAACATTGTCCAATTGACACAAAATTGCTAGAGCTACATCAGAGCCCCTACTTGAACAGATCTATAGTCTGTATGTAATAATAGTGATGGCGCCACCTACTGGCAACAGGAAGTAAGCTTTGTTTTACAACTATAATTCGATTTACATATAATTTTCACTGTGTGATCTGCTATTCACTTCAAAGGAGTCATTAATCAAATAATAATTAAAAAAGTCATAGATTCCTTTGATGTCTTAGACTGTTGCAAATGTGAAAGATTTATACGATCTGAAGAGAAACAAGACAGTGTTTTTGACCTGAACAGATCTATCAGTCTGTTTGTCCTGATAGCACCACCTACTGCCAAAAAGAAGTAAGCCTTTTTTACAACTTTAATTCGATTTACATAAAATTTTCACCGCGTGGTCTGCACTTGATGGCGTGGACCGTAATGCGTGATTAATGGGCTATTCAACATTGCGTGAGGGACACAGGAAGTGAAGCACGCAACACAGAGCAGAGTTCGAATGTGCTTGGGCCTGCACAGTGCTGCTTCGCAGCCCTAGTTCTTCTTGTTCTTCTTATTATTATTATTATTATGAAACTGCTCTACACAGTATAAATTCCCCAATGTTGGAGGAAGTAACAATCAATATATAAATATATTTTAATAAACTATATTTATGTTTAGTACTTATATAGCACTAAATACATTTACCAAAAGTTCTCTTTGAAAAAGTGATTAAAGCAGGATAGGCAGACAAAATGAAAATAAAACAAAGGAACATGAGCAGAAAATATAAGAGATATGATCGAATAACTGAGCATAAATAAAATTAAACCAACATGCATGGAAAAATTATGCAGCAAAACGGAATTTTGTTATGATTTTATTATTATTTATATGTTATTTACAAAATTGTTTTCCTACTACAGAATCTTAAATGTGCTGAGTCTGACATTGTGTCTTCTTACACAAATGCTTGTTTATCAGGCTGTGTTTTTGTGATGTTATCGAATCAATACCATAAGTTTTTGGTAGGGAAGATGTGGCATCAGGGGATATCTATGAATTGAGCACTTCAAGCAAAGGACTTCCTACAAACTAATAAATATGATGATTTTGTTTGACATTGTATCTGTCAAGTTAGGTTTGAGCTCCTAAACTTTGGCCGCTGGTCTTTCAGGGGTTCTGGATCCCAGTCTTCCTCATCTGCATGCTGAAGTTTGGGCAAGATACTGAACCCCAAATTGCTCCTCATAGAAAAAGTGCTGCCCATTGATGAATGAGGCAATAGCAGGTAATGTAAGGTGCCATAAAAATCTACATTAAGGGCAGGGCGAGCTGGTGACATCAATTACGGAAATCCTCTGTATCTAATTTCAGTTTCGGCCTTCGCATTCTACGCAGTGTCTACCTGAACATGTCTACCTGAATTGATACACAGCAACAGCCTATAATATAAACCTGCTCTCAATAGAAGCTGAGACTTGGGTCTTTAATTAGAATCAGAATCAGCTTTATGTATGAGTACAAATACTAGGAATTTGACTGCGGTGTAGTTGCGCTCAGTGTCCTTACACAAATAGACATACAGTTAACACCAGCCTACCAGAAACTAGCAAAATAAATGTGACCACTATGTGCAATACAGATAAACTGTACAATACAGTAGTGCAACGGGAAACAAAATGTGCAAGAGTGGATAAGAAACATTTAACTACTAATTATAACCAGAGGACAATAATGCACTGGTGCAGAGTGCAAAGATGCTCAAACCAAAATGGATCATGTGGTGTCCATTATTTTAAATGTGTCCATTATTTTAAATCAAATTGTAAGTAATGAAGCTTAGAGTCTGATGGACGAAAACGTGCAACTGTCCAAATAGTCTGGACTCTACGTGGATTATCTGTTTAACCACTAGATGTCACTGCTTTGCTTTAGAATCATTGTCCAGAATGTTTTTGCTTGTTTTCTGTCTCTCTCTCTGTCTCACTGGGATAAAACAGTTAAATCAGCCATTGTATGACAACAGCTGCTTCTGTCATTGTGTTTTTAGCCACTGGTAACCTCGGCTTTATTTCGAAAGTACTAACCGGAAGATAAAGGTTAGCTTTACAGCAGTGGGGCAGGATCCTCTCCGGTGTTTTGGTCCAGTCCACCGAGCTCACGACAATGACAGCGAGGAAGTCTGGCTCCCGCCTGGAGACGGAGATCGAGCGGTGCCGCTCAGAGGGACAATGGGACAAGATACCGGAGCTAGTGCGGCAGCTCTCGGCCAAGCTCATATCAAACGGTGAGTTACTGCTGGTTCGTGGACTGGGCCTTGTCCCTGCGCTCATGTCCTCTACTTCCGGACAGGTGATGGGAGTTTCTCCAGCACTGCTCACAGCCAGTTAGCTAGCAAAGGTCACTATTGGTTTATTTACACTGGAGGTTTTAGCTCTGTACACACTGACATAATGCTAGTTTGATTTTTAAAAAGGACTGGAT
This sequence comes from Hippoglossus stenolepis, assembly GCF_022539355.2. Classification (NCBI taxonomy): domain Eukaryota; kingdom Metazoa; phylum Chordata; class Actinopteri; order Pleuronectiformes; family Pleuronectidae; genus Hippoglossus; species Hippoglossus stenolepis. Next base: position 20,695,255 of record NC_061492.1, on the reverse strand, counting down.
TCAGCTGTCTGAGCTCCAGTGGTCTGACAGACAGCTCAGGTCAGTGGTCCAGCTCTCCCACCAGGAGGAGGTCCACTGGCACTAGCTGAGTGTACAAGCTAATAGATGTTGAATGCACACATTGGCAGTCGCTTTGGAATAAAAGCGTCAGCTAAATGACATGTGATGTAATGTAATGGATCACAGCTAGCCTTGCTATGTGGCTAAGCTTCGTGATGGCTACATGCTAGCTGTCAAACTGCAGGCTAATGATGCTAAACTGTACCACTGACAGTACAGTAAACTATTATTAATACTCCACACTGTGCTTTGGTCACATTTATATTTTCCATATAGCATCCTACTTGGACTGATCTGGCGTTTGTACTTCTAATATATTCTCATCACTTTTATATTTAAATATACTTCTTGATCAATAGACTTTCAAATATCACGAACCTGCCACACAGGAGATACTTTACTCCTCTTATATACTGTAAACTGTCTTATATACAGCCTGCTCTTGGTAGTTAATGAATTTCACTAACATAAACACTTTAAGTGTGATTCATATTTCCTATTAGGTCCCTGGCAAGGTCCATGTATATCAGTGTAATATAGTTATTACTAATCAGCATCAAGAGCGAAACGCCAATTGCTGTAAAAGTCTAATATTGACACCTCAAAGCTCTTTACAGTAGAGTTTTGCCATCCACCCATTCACACACACACACACACACACACACACACACACACACACACACACACACACACAGTGCAATCAATCATACACAGCCGTCAGAGGCACATTGGGCTCCACAGTATCTGGCCCAAGGCACACAGCCCCTGTTTAGAGGATGAAGAAAACTTGTGACATTATAGTCAATATAAATGGTGAGATTAATGTAGTTTTAAACTGAAAAATATTCCAAAAGCTTTTGTATGTGAAAGTTTTAAGTCTCCTGATTTAAGAAACAAGATTGTTGCGCTGAATAAATGTGATTTATAACATACACTAAAACTGATTCATTTAATGTTTAGTAATAGCAAACACAACCACCTGCTACTTTTCCATTTTAGTAGATGTGAAAATCACAGTAGATTCCTGACTGTTGTGGAAAATACTGCCATTGTGGAATGTCAGCATGACTGTACTTTGGCATATGAGAGCTATTAGCTCTGCTCACTGACTGGGATCAGTTTTAAGTGTTGAATAAGACGATTAGTCAGTTCACCATTTGATCTGCTAAACACACACTCACACACGATTTCGGAGCTTGTGACTATTCATAATTCTGGCCTGTGTGTGTGCCAGTAAAGCAGTGTTTGTTGATGTGTTTCCTACAGTCTCAATCAAGCATATCAATTCATTTTAGATTGATCCTAGTTTGGCAGTAGACTGACCTTAAAACCTTATACAGTAATCCTTGATTAGCCATATATTGTCCATAGATGACTGACTGTATATTTTCTCCAGACTGAACCCTACTTTATTTATGTCAAGTCTGTAACAATGGTGGAGCATTAATGGTCTTTACACTTGTGGGGTATTTCTTGATGTTTATTCGTAGATGACCTTGGGGAGCTGTTGCTGGGAGAATGCAAGCTTCAGACGTACTTGAAGGAGAATCCCATCAAACAGGGATCCAGTCCCCGGGGCCCACGACCAAAACTGGTGGAGGTCAGGAAACACCTCACTGCTGCTCTGGACAGAGGGAACCTCAAGGTAACGAATGATCGACCGATTGATGGCTGACAGCTGAATGAATAAGTTTGGTTTGTGTAGTCACATAGCAAATTCGTTTTCTAAGTTCTTGTTTCCTCATTTATTTATTTTCTGATTTTGTATGGTATCTCCAATTCTATGTTTGAAATATTGTGCAGTTAAATCGAATGTTTTTGGTGGGATTCATGCTAAGATGACATTATATATTCCTGTCTCTAAGTTAAAGATGGAAACCCAGTTCATTATGTTTTCTCTGGAAAATCCTTAGCATTGAGTGGAACATTAACCTAGTTCAGACCTGGTATTCACATCCATCCTGAGTGATCCAATCACAAGTGGTCAGCGCAAGTGCATGTGTGAACACACCCAAATGTGTCCTTAGATCTGGTCACTCAGAGCACATTCAAAAGTGTTCTGGGATGCATGTGGCCAAATTCTTTTCGCTGTGTGATCACAAATGTGTCCTGGGCCTCATATTAAGGACTGTCTGCTCAGAAGATGAACAAAACTTATTTTTACTCTTCTCAGTGTCCATACATTGATTTGTTTGAGGTTACTGCCACAATATCAACACTGACCACCACATAATAATTTTCTTTTCAAATGGGTAAAATGTAATTCCATGAGAAGCTGCATAACCATTTCCACATGGATGTATGGAGCATGCTCTTGAGTGACTGTGTGGGCTTTCCTCTAATTTGATTAAAAACACTTTCTTTGTTCTACAGGCCGACTACCTCCAGGAGGCTAGCCTGCTGATGGCTAAACTCTGCTATGTTGAGGGAGAATACAGAGACGCTTTAGGTAATACACACTATTACAATCAATCAATTGATCTATTTTATTTGTATAACCCATATTCACAAATCACAGTTTGTCTCACAGAGCTTAACAAGGTGTGACAGCCTCTGCCCTTAACTCTCAGCAAGAGTGAGGAAAAACTACCAAAAAAACCTATTAACATGGGGGAAGAAACACAGAAGCCTCAGCGAGAGCCACATGTATCAATGTGTAATATTCATACATACAAAAATGACCACTAACCATTAAAACATATATATATAAGATAAGATAAAACTTTATTGATCCACACACCGGGGAAATTCAGTAGTTACAGCAGCAGGCAAGTCAGAATGAGGTAGACAAGAGAATCCAAATATATATAAGGCAATAGAATAAAGATAAACAAATTAAGACATGCAGACATGTACATAACAAAATGCAGACATGTACATAACATACACCTTTCACTGTAGAAGTGGTTTGAATAGAAATGTTATAAAGTGAAGTGCAATCGCACAGGAGGATTGCACGAGCAAGTAGAAAAAACGTTTGTACATTAGTATAAGGACATATTGTGATGTGCAGATAACACAAATGTGCAAAAGACTATTACACACTATTTCTTTATGTTTTGATTCCTTTTATTTTATTCATTGAAAAACTGTAATTAATTGTATATATGAAATATCGCCATATCGAATCAATAAATTCATTTTGTAATACAATACATTTGTTTTGACAGGTCACTACAGCAGAGTATATATGGACGACATGCAGCTGCCGGGAGCTCCTGTGTATAGACTTTCCATGATAGCAGAGGCTTATGCTACTAAAGGTCTGTACACACTCGCACGTGCACACACACACACACACACACACACACACACACACACACACACACACACACACACACACACACACACACACACACACACACACACACACAGAGCTACAGCCAGTTATCTGTTTCTCATGTCCTTAACGTCACCCCAGTCTAATCTGCCTTAATCTCTGCAGTACCACTTCTGTCCACATGATGTCATAGTCTCACTGCTGATCAACAGCTGGAGTTTAACATAAGGAGTAATTATATAAGTAAATGCACACAAACACGCAACCAGCATCGCTTAATAATGTTTATTCTGTTAATATACCTGTATTTACCTGTTTTATTGTCATTCTTTAATTTGCCTGTGAAACAGAACACAATATATATTTACATTCATGATTGGTATATCAATGTTCTGACTATAAACGTATATTATGTTTTGAGGTTTAAGGCAGACTGTTTTGAAAACATCAGTAAGGCAAGATGATCGTCCCAGTGTCAAAAACTACACCAAACCAGTCCATTAAAAATCACTTTGACAGGCTAAAGATTTATACCACACACTGATAATTGACTCATAGCCTTTGTCACAGTTTGTGTCTTTCCCTGTCACCTTGATCACTCACTCATCTTCTCCCCTTAGGACTGTGTCTAGAGAAGGTCCCAGCTGCTTCTCCGTCTCTGTCCAACAAGAACACTGGCTCTCCATCTTCTAACAGGAGCACAACAGACAGAGACCAAGAAATCATCACATGCTATGAAAAGTCTGGAGACATCGCTCTTCTGTACCTGCAGGAGGCTGAAAAGGTGTGTGTGTGTGTGTGTGTGTGTGTGTGTGTGTGTGTGTGTGTGTGTGTGTGTGTGTGTGTGTGTGTGTGTGTGTGTGTGTGTGTGTGTGTGTGTGTGTGTGTGTGTGTGTTTTTCCCCTGTGGGTGTGTGATGAATACTGCACCACCAACAGCGTGCAAGTTTGACTAATGCATTACCACCCATGACAACCAACTGGCAAACAAATCTCTTTGTCTTTATTTGGAGACCGTCTCTTGGGACACAGACTAAGCTGGCAAGCAAGAGTACAATATAATAAAAGATGGGAGGATACAAATCAAAGACTCCCAACATCAACATTATACTAAAAGTCATGTGAGATATATCCCATAAACTCATCTAGCAGAAGGTGTAATAGTAGGGATGTGATATAAGGTATAATTAGAAAAATGCAATGCATATCTGGTCATATTCAAAAACTACAGAGAAACATTGTGAACTGGAGGAATATTTAAACATAAACTAAAATTATAAGTCATGTCAGTAAAGGGATAGTTAAAAGAATCTTAAATATGGTAAAACCAGGGTTTTTAAAGTTGTTTAATTAGTCAATGAAATGAAATGAAATATGACAAATTATTATTTGTCATATATTAAATTATTCTGTTTTGTCTGACAACCTTTCCAAGCCAATGACGCACAGTTAACTATCATAGAAAACAAATAAATGCTAGCAATTCAGAGGCTGTGACCAGATAATTTGGGGCATTTTTGCCTAAAAATGACTTAAGTGATGAATCTAATGTCAAATAATTGCCAAATAAGTTTCTATCATTTCACAAATTTTTGAGTTGATACTTTAAGCTCAGCCTCCTGTATAATTGCCCCTATACTGAAACAAAACTAGCAATTTTATTCATCAACTACAGCCTAATTACTATGTTCCTATTATAAGGTCATTATTATAAAAAGATAGAAATGTGATCGTTTGAATTCAATTTGTGAATGAATAAATGAAATGTGTAAATGAAATCATAGAAGTGAGTAATTTGAAAATGTAAACATCTATCGGTAAAGAACATCAAAACCAGTGTTTCCCCTGAGAGAGGATTGCTAACTAGACAGAGGTTTATCCAAACGCTGACAGTTTGTAATGCATCTGTGTCAAGTTGTGAAATTCAGCACAGCTCATTATTTTAACTTAACCCTTTTTTTCATCCTGTCACTGGCAGCTGTGAATCAAATATTAGATAACCACCTTTAGCGCTGCTTCCACATTGACATAGATGTTTGACTCCTCTACACAATATTAAAATCTAAAAATAATCTAAAAACTTAGACATAGATTAGTGGGATTCAGGCAGAACTTTCTCTATATTTTGTTTTAACTTTTTCAAATTTCTGTCCTTACCCCTGTGTGTGTTTTTCTGCAGGCCTTGTCAGCAGGGATTCAGAATCGCAGCCCAAAACCCGGGCCGACGGCCCAGGACCAGGAGCTGGGCTACTTCCTGGAGACGGGCCTGCAGAGGGCCCACGTCATCCACTTCAAGAATGGGTGAGCAAGGGAAACAGATGGTGGTAGATAAATATAAGAGGCAGATAAATGAGAGAAAGCATAACAAAGATTTTTTACCTTTATTTACTCTGCTCTTAAATGTTGACCTGTTTTCTTATTTAGAAAGGACGTCAGTTGCCCAAACAGACACTAAGAAAAACCCTTGTGGGCACTTTCCACCCACTTTGCAAAGATGGGTGTTACAAAGCTGCTGGCAGGTGGTTAAAAGCATAAAAGCGTGAAGACAGTTAAATAACATTCTCAGTGCAGCTGAAAGTAGTTCCCACGCTTTTGTTGTTTTAAGTACAGCATGACTGTTGCAACTGCTAATGTCTTTACTAGAAAAAAGATTGGGCTGGGGGAAATCTGCATATGTCTTGTATATTTTGTGCAATGGATTCACTCCCATCTCCGAGGAAAAAAGAAGGAACCAAAAAGAAAGACACTGATCATCCAAATTAAATTCTGGGATAAGATATAGAATCTTCCTTATTGAAGCCTCAAGTTATGGCTTCAAATTTAGAAAAAGTAGATGATTTTCTTTACTGACATCGTCTTACTCCATTTCTGAGTTTTATCGTTAAAATGTGTTCTTGTTTGAAGCCACCAGCATGACATTTTTACAATATATGAACAAACTTCAAGAATCCAAGTCCTGAGACGTGGAAGGCAATATTCAGGATGTACTTTGTTTAGCTTTACAACATCAACTTTAGACATCATAGTGAAAACTAGTAACTAGAAACATCTGCTATTGATGCTACTAAATATTCCCAGTCAGTGACTCACACAAAAACTTGAAAATGTTTTGGACATAGTGTGTTGTACAACTTGAAATATCTTGAAATAAGTGTTTTTTTCCCTGTTTCCTGTCTATATTACCATAGTAACCTCACAAAAGGTGTTGGCCGGTTTCGAGAGATTCTTCGGGCTGTTGAGACCAGAACCACACAGAACCTGCGCATGGTGAGTGATGTGTGGGGAGGTTATCTATTTATTTCACTTAGAATCTATTTGATTTTTGTATCACATGATAACAGAAGACTGCAGATCACAGTGGTAAAACGAAGTAAAGTTAGCGCCAAGTTAACAGATTGCTGCTGTGTAGGTGCCAAAGTATCTTTTTACTAATGTGTATGAATATGTGTGCATGCAGACCATAGCCAGACAGCTTGCAGAGATCTTGCTCAGAGGAATGTGTGAACAGAGTTACTGGTCCCCTCTGGAAGACCCGCCCACGGTGTCACCATTGGACGATCCAACGCGGCAAGGACACACTCACAGCAAGAACTACAACCTAAGCCGACGCCCACGAGTGTACTCAGGAGAGAAGTAAGTGATAATGTTTTTCTTGATGCTAAACTTGGAGAATGGAGAAGAATCGCCAACATGGTTCTAAAATTAAATCTGTTGCCAGTGTAATTTTTCACCGGTAACTCTCTGCATCTTCTCCATCACTTTTCACTTCATTCTCCCACTTTCTCTTAATGTCTGTAGTGGCCGTTTTACCTTGTTCCACGTTCCAATAGGCCACTTAATGTTAGCCTGCAGAGTGATTACTAGTTACTAAGACTCGTGTCCAACTGAAATACTTCTGGCCTTGTTGACCGTTTTGCTTGAACGGTTCCAGCAAAACGGTTATCCACACACCTTAGCTCGGTCCATCACCGGCTTGTTGATACATATAGCCCAAATATCCGTTACATGTCCATTGTTCGATTCACACTGCCAGTTGCAGGTCGCACGTTTTATGGGTGTCACGGTCAAAGACTCTGCTCCACAGACTTCACACAAAAAATATCTAGCTACGCATGTGCACTAACACTACGGCATCTTTCATAAGCAATAAGCTGTAAATTAGCACCTAAAGCAGAATATAACTAAATATTAGCAAATACACTACAAAATATACTTTAACTGTTGTATAAACTTGAATAACTTTAGAACCTTTTCAAACCAACTAATACTTAGGAAAATAAAAATGCAGGTTGCTTAGTGGCTCTTACCATGTATAACTCCATCTTTCTCTCTCTCAGTTTGTTTTGCCCTCAGGAGAATACAGAAGAAGCATTGCTGCTGCTGCTCATCAGTGAGTCCATGGTGAGACACAAATACCCAGTGGAAAATCACACTAGTCTTAAAACATTGGATCCTCTACTGGGTTAGGGAACATTCACACAGTGCTGTTTTAACAACTATAAACTAATATCTATCCTTGTGTGTGTTTGTGTTTAAGGCTAACCGTGATGCCGTCTTGAGCAGAATTCCTGAACACAACAATGATCGTATCATCAGCCTACAGTCTGCGTCTGTGGTGTACGACCTGCTGACTATAGCTCTGGGGAGGAGGGGGCAGTACGAGATGCTGTCAGAGGTGAGTAATATTACCATCACAGTGATAATTAAAAGTGTTGAAGGCCCAAACACCCATTATACACCTATATTGATTTTCACATCAATGTCTTACTAAAATCGAATAGGCTTTAAAGTGCTGGTGATGGTTGAATTTAGCATGACTAGGTCAGTGCCCGTTCTAAACCTGTCTGTTCTCTTGGCTTGTGTTAATGTTCCAGAGCTGCTTCAGAATGATTCCTTGTCATTAGTGAGTCCTCCTCAAACAGTTTTACAATATACTGTCACTTTTTATTGTTTGTGTGCTGGATGTTGTGTGCAGAGCTTTTTATCAACAGTCTGTGGTGTAGAGTGAAGTTGGATTTTTTTTTGTTCATCCTACCCAGTTTATATGCAGTGAAGATTTTATCGACAATGTTTGTTTTTTTTACATTGCATGTTAGCTATTTCAGATGTCTGTAAAGCAATCAACATAATCTTCAGACCCGAGTTCACAACCTTTCAAAATAAAAGCTCTGTAACTCAGCTCAACATAATGCTTTGCAGCAACAAAATGTTGTGGTTTTACTTTGAAGACAAATTGCCAAACCGGAAGTGATCCTATGAAGTGTCCAATATGTTAAAATTAAAATAAAAAAACTCAGAAGAAGATTGTAGAATTAGTAGGTAACTAAAATTGATGTACCCTAATGATTCTAATGAAATGTGTCCTCTGTCCAATCTGTCCAGTGTTTGGAGAGGGCCATGAAGTTTGCCTTTGAAGAGTTCCATTTGTGGTACCAGCTCGCCTTGTCACTAATGGCAGCTGGCAAATCTGCTCGTGCTGTTAAGGTCCTAAAGGAGTGTATTCGTCTAAAGCCTGACGACCCCACCATCCCTCTGCTGGCTGTCAAACTGTGTATCGGAGCCCTGCACTGGGTAATGGCCATTCTAAAGACATGAACTCAAACAGGGCTCATTTATAAAGCATCTCAGTTATTTTAGAGACTTGTGGTAAAGTTTTCTTATGCTATATTTCTGTGTATGTCACTTTTCTTTGTTCAACCCTCTATGTTGTTGTTCTAAAATCATTTAATTTTTATCGCCAACCCCCCTTCCTTTTTTCTCTGTTTATTATATTTCTACTCAAACAATTCAGCTGGATGACGGTGAGTGCTTTGCTAAGATGGTGATTGACATGGGGGAGAAAGCGGCTGAGTTCAGAGCCAAAGGCTTCTTGGCCATTGGGCTGGTTTACAGCCTTAAAGCCACTGATGGTAAGTCTGAATTTTATTTGGGTTTACGTGTTATTGTACATTGATTAGAATCTTACTTAAATTAAGCAACTTGTTGTTTATTTTTTCAAAAGAGTTACGGCAGAAATGTGTTTCCTGTTTTGTGGATTGTGGATGTTTTGATTGCTTGTCTGTCTCTGTGTCTGCGTCTCTTTAGCCTCCTTACGAAGCATGCAGGAGGACTACCAGAGGAAAGCTTTGGGTGCCTTCCAGAGGTTGGGACTGAGCCATGTTGCTCTCCTTTCTGTTTTCTGTTTTACTCCCACATTTTCCACACAATTATTTTTGACTGGAGCTTTTGCTTTTTTCCAATGGAACAAAATTAGGACTGGTATAAAGACACAACCCTATCAGAACTGCCCTGTATCTTTTGACACTAAATATGCTTGTATCCGTGCAATCTGCGCATATAGAACATTGCTTGGCACTCACTTCTGTCCTTAGACTACGTCCTTCCATAAAAATGTTCTGATAGTGTTGTTAATTGTGTCTAAATGTTTAAATGTCAGTGTTGTAGTTGTTAACTGTGTCTAAATATTTCAATGTGCTCTGGTTTGATTTCTTCCATATTATATTACTTTGCAGTCTTTGCTAGCCTTTTACCATTTTGCTGCTGCAACGACCCAATTTCCCCCAGGGATCTTTAAAGTTTCATATAATCGTATTTAATTTCTTATTCAGCATGTCTGAACACTCTCTCTCTCTCTCTCTGTGTAGAGCTCAGAGTCTGTCTCCAACTGACCACCTCGCAGCCTTCTACTTGGCACTGCAGCTTGCTGTGTCCAGACAGGTAAGACACTGTGTCGTGGTAAAAACTGGATAAATTTGTTATGAATGTGGACATTTTAGAGGGGAATAAGCAAAAGGTTGAGAGCATCAGGGAATTTAAGATCGGTCACTTTACATGATGCTTTTTATCTCAACTGTAGTAAAAACCTGTGGTCTGTATGTGTGTGTGTGTAGATCCCTGAGGCACTGGGGTATGTTCGCCAGGCGTTGCAGCTTCAAGGGGATGATGTCCACTCCCTTCATCTGCTGGCCCTGCTGCTCTCTGCTCAGAAACACTACCACGACGGTCTCAATATTATAGAGATGGCCCTGTCCGAGTATCCGGAGAACTTCAAGTAAGATCCACACACAAGTGCTGCGCTTCATTGACAGCACACACACACGTGTATTTACTTCCGTTTCATTAGACCTAGCTTCAGATTACTGTGTATTTAAGTGTGTGCTTTATCCTTCAGTCTACTGTATACCAAGGTGAAACTTGAGTCGATGTGCAGAGGACCAGAGGAAGCTCTGCTCACCTGTAAACACATGCTGCAAATCTGGAAGAGCTTTTACAACCTTACCAACCCCAGGTACACACACACTCTCAAAATGCAGAAATGTGTTTTGATGTCATTCCTCATTAAGATTTTTTTTTTAATTTTATTTTTTTAAAGTTCTTAGTTAGTTGTTCTTAGATCCTAGTTTCATACTAAGCCATTTTCACACATGAACAACGTAGCAGGAAATCCTCCGGTCAGACGCATTCACAACAACACCGACATCTCCCGAGCATTTAGGTGAGGGGTGGTGCAGAAAGAAGAGGCAGGTGTTTTTGTTTACTGCACATCGACACCGGCATCCGACCTTAGAACCAAAAGCTGTCTTGACATCAGCGTCTTATATGTGTTCTACACAGCCTTTCCATCCTGAGATATTTTTGATCATTTTTGTTTAGTTTTTTAATTTTTGCGTCTGTAGTGCATTAGAAAGGTCATCAACACTTGCTCCTACATAATAGTTTGCTAGAGTCAAATGATAAATTATAAACTTTATAAGTATAAGTAACTAAGAGGACAAGAAGAGGCTAATAAACCAAAGTATTTATTGGTACTGGAGACCATGTTTGCTTAGCAACTCTAATTAGCAAAATAAAAAATGAGCAAAGGCTCATTTGTCACATTTGTCTGTCTCTGTGTGTATTTGTGCCCCTGTTGACATAAATGCATGTTTTATGGCAGTGATTCAGGGCGTGGCAGCAGTTTGCTGGATAGAGCCATGGCAGACAGACGACAGCTCAACGCCATGACTCTTCCTGACTTCAGTGACCCTGAGACTGGTAGGCCGCGCACACACACACACACACACACACACACACACACACACACACACACACACACACACACACACACACACACACACACACACACACACACACACACACACACACACACACACACACACACACACACCTCAACATCTCCCCAGTGAAATACATCCAGTTGTGCAACGTTTCTCAGTAAACAAAGATTCAAACACAGACATAACTTTGTATCTATAATAGTGACCCTGACTTATTTTTGTATTTGGAATATCAGCTAATTTCAATGTAATTGTGCAAAGGAAATCAAGATTGAGACATGGCCTCTTCTTTCTTTTTTAATTTAATAAATTCCAATGCATAGCTACACATGGCATACTATGTCTGTGCCCACTCTTCTTTACCGTGCCTTTTGTTTTCTTCCTATTTCTTTTTATTCCTCATCATTCTTATTATTTAACTTAATTATACTATTTGTCAAAAAAGTTTTAGATAATTTTAGAATACAATCTGTTTGTATGTTGTTGTTTTTTTCTCTGTCCCTTGTTTGATTTCAATCATTGCGGTTTTATTTCCTTTGTTTTACTCTCAGCTTCTTCCTCTTCTCACTCTGGTTCTGAAGCAGTATCCCCCACTTCCCCATCCACCATTTCCACCTTCTCATCTCCGCTACCCTCCCCTTTCTTTCCTTCCTCCCCTTCCTCCCCTTCCTCCCCTTCCTCCCCTGTGTTCATCCTCCAGCCTCCTCCACCACCCAAAAACCCACGCTTCCTCCCGCCTCTTCCACCTCATCCCCCCCCTCCTCCACCTCTTCCCACATCCACCAAGACCAGGACTCACTCGTTTTGCAACCACGCGACACTTCGCCATCTTTCCTCCAACTGTAATCTGCCCTTGTGTCCACTTGCCCTGTAGCATGGTGTGGAGAGTGACCTAAAAAATATGCAGCTTTTGGGAAATTGGCTCGTTGGTCAATTTTCACATTTAGTAATGAGTGCATTCCCAGTAATATGTATTGATGATACATTAATGTGATGAAGAGGGAGAGGAGGAAAGAGAGGTTTCTTGTGTCATGTGTCCCCGGACAATCTAGACCTATAGATAGCATAACTAAGAGCTGGTACAAGACAGACCTGATCCAGCTCTAACAGTAGCTTTATCGAAAAAGGAGGTCTTAAGTCACCTCTTAAACATAGAGAGATGATTTCACAGGAGAGGAGCTTAATAGCTCAAGGCGCTGGCTCCTTTTCTACTATTGGAGACTTTAAAAGTGCAATAGATGTCGTGTGTAGCAAAGCAATAATAATAAGATTTAAAACAATACAACAATATTTAAATAAACTAGTGGATGATGGACGTGTGGCCCCGGACATCCTTGAGGTTGTGGTGTGACAGATGATTGATTGGCTCGAGGAACGTGGGCAGAAAGAGTTTTGGTCAGATATGGTGATGTGATGTCGGAATTGTCATAGAGAGACCTGACAGTGTGGGTAAGTGGAAGTGAAAACTTGTTTGTGGTCTTTTATTCACCTTGGTTGACATCAAGACAAATATAGAAGTATAGAGCATCAAACCTGTTGTTGTAAAAAGAAACTTGAGTCACAATTTCCATTTCTTATTTTCTAACTCAAAGACAACATTCGTGGTGTTGCCACAGTATTATCATAGAGCTCTAACATGACCAATCTGCTGGGATATGTTGATCATTTTGAGATCACTCATCACTAAACTCTAGAGATGACCAACAAGCTGATGACCCAAAAGCTCAACACATTCTTAAAAGGATCACTGTAGAGCTCTCTGAGATCTTAGACGAGGTGAATCTTGAAGTTGTGGTCTTGTAAACCTCACAAGAATGAAACAGCCTAACCCAAAGTATTGGATGTGCTTTATAGTCGCACATACTGTAGTTGTCTCACCTGCTGTGAACCTGTGCATGTTGCTTTGGGTGTGGATCTGAGTGCAGCTGAAGGTTGATGGAGCTGATGTTTTTGTGACTTAACTCAGGTGAACTCTGTCACTTGACACACACAGCTTCAAACATAACACGGCCATGGTTGATTCATACAGGATTTATACATCAGTTATGTTGTTTTTTGACAGTACGGAAAATATTTGTTCACAGATCACACCCTTACGAACTCTTCACATCTATCTGCTCTTCCCAGCTGTTTGTCTTTTTGTTAAAATTGTTCATCCTCCTTATCTTTCTTTTTTCTTCTGTGAGGATTTTTCAGTTAACATTCATTTGTCTCGTTTCCCACTTCATTTTCCACTTTGTTTCATTCCTGTTTTATGTTGTCTCTCCTTGATACCATCTCTTCTAGTGATGTTTATACCGGAAAACAATAATGGTTATATATAGATAAATCTATAAAATCAAATCAAGATTTTCCTCCAGAACAGATTTTCATCACTGAGCCTGAGAAAAAGCTGGATGGATAGATTGATAGATTGATAGATAGGTATATAGATAGCTAAATGGATGGACATATAGCTGGATAGGTTGTTAGTTAGTTAGGTCGATAAATAACTAAATGGATGCACAGGAAGCTGGATAAATCGTTAGATGGGATCATTTATTGATCCCATTGCAAAATAAGGAAAAAGGTGCATTATTTAAAATGATCAATATAAATCTATTAATTAATAGATTACATGACTGAAATCCACACAGTGTTCTGTAAAACAGTAACTTGTTAAATGTCAGTGTCCCTCTGGAGAGCATGTGCTTTAACACATTTATTTAAAATAAACAAAAAAAAAGAAGTAGAAAGAGCCTGTGTCTTCTGATGTGGTTTCAAAGGCGACTCTGAAGAACAAAAATCTCCTCTCTCTTCTGCACAATCATCCTCTGTGGACTGAGCATCTTCTTTCCTCTCATAATGATATTTCATCTCTGACTCTTCCTCTCATTCAATCATTAACAGTCATCTTTCTGTTTTTTTCCCCCAATCCCTCCTTCTTTTCAAGACGGCCTTCACGACGCTAACATTCTTGGTTTTTCCTCCATGTTTTCTGTTTGTAAGTAGCCATCAAACGTCCATCCGGCCTCCCCTTTCCCATCCGTTTCCCATCTGTCCATCCGCCCTGTTGACTTTCCATTTTCCCGATGGGGTTCAGATGTATGTACGATATGTGTTCAAAGACAATGTGTACATATATCCTCTGCTTTAACTTGATGTCTGCGAGCACATTACAGGAGATGTGATGAGCTTTTAGTCATGTTGATGGTACAGTATGTCAGCTGTATTTTGTTATTTTCACCTTTTTTTTTTTGGTTTGAATATGCAGCTGATGAATAAACCTAAACGTTAGGGTCACAGAAATGGCATCAGTGAAAGCAATCCATAACAATTCCTATTGTACCACATCTACCACTTTCTCCAGCTGTTCAGGAGACTAATCACTGACTGAACAACGCTTCATGCTTTCACTGTCAGGTTTGCATCTTACTGTCTGTATGAGATACAGGTATCACTAAGCACGACAAGAACAGTGTATCCATTGAAAACCCTCGTATTATTAGATTAGAGTTTTTATTAGCCTTTGGGTAAACTGGCTGAAAATTTCCCTTTGCAAAAAATATTTTGATATCTATCAATATGATGTTAATTTAGGGAACAATTAATGTCTTATGTCAATGTTTGTCTGCAAGTCTTTAAATGGGATGTATTAAGTTGGCTGCTGCCATCTTATACGTTGTTTCTTGTAGTCTATCCTTCAAACTCAGGATACTCAGCTGCAAATGTGTTTGTGTTGTGTGTGAGAGAGAGAGATTGTATTGTCGTTTTCCTAAATCTTCTTATCAGCAAGACACTTTTGAGACACACACACACTCACACGCACAGAGCTTAAATGTTCAAATCTCCTTGATTTTTTACACGTTGGTAGTTTGTCTCCCTGAACACACGGACGCTCCGTCCATATTGATGCAGTGAATGGAGAAACAGGACAGACAATGTGAAACCAGAATAAGAGAAGGGGACAGGAAATCTTTCCTTAATCAGATTTAAAGCTTTTATTCCAGCCCTCTGTGACCACCAGTCACCTTTCATTTAGTCCATGTTTCAGGCTAGAAAGGCATATCTTTATATTATCTATTCCCTCTAGGCTGGAAATGACAAAACAGTTCAATTCAGAATTCGGCCTTGATATCTGAAATCTGCAAACTAAAGTAAAAAAAAATCTAGCTCATAAATCAGTGTTTTAGTTCCATGAAAACATGGAAAGCTAACTAACGACTTTAAAGAGATAATCCACTGCTAATCTATCTTTTAAGTGTCCAGCAATTTCAAGTGGTCTCACATCTGGTTTCAAAATGCACCCTGAATGTGTCTCCTGTGACCACTTGGGATCAGATCTCACTTTCCCGCTCTGCAAATAATCACGTACGTCATTTGTGTCCGAGACGACCAAATGATGTTGTTTTTAGCCAGTCTGACTTTACAGATGTGTCCGATGTCAGTGTTTGTGTGTGCGCGTCCGTGTGTTGGCTCGAATGAATGCAATCATTATGTGGTGATCAGTGTTTATATCGTGGGCACTGAGGAGATTAACAATACATTTTATTCATAATGAAACTAGCAGGTCAGAGGACGAAAACAATGTAGCCACCTTTGACTCTGATCTGAGTGAGTGAAACTCGGGACATATTTAGGACGCATTTGGGTGCGTTCAGACCTGAAGTTAGCGCTGACCATTTGTGATCAGATCACTCGGGATGGATGTTCAAAACACTGACAATAACTACACTGACACTAAAGTCTCATGGAAGCACCATATGTAGCTATACATTGTTTAGGTGAAATAATGATCTGTGCTGTTGATGCACCAAAGTGAACTGTGCTGCAGGGATGGTTCCTATGAATACAATGATATTCAGGTATATGCAATATGTAACTTTTGACAATATATGAATATGTGGGACACATTATAGGAGTTTACAACCCATAAATCCTGTTTTGCTTTCACAGATCTGCAGTGTACATCTGCAGTCCAATGCGGGGGCCATTTTGCATCCCTGTAACAATCTGATGCAACTTGAACGTAGAAGCAAAAATATCACAGTCTCTTCCTTCGACTACTAATCAGCAGAGTGATGCAGTGTTTATGCATGGTGGTGCGGATATTAATTCACTCTAACCTGGTTGATCCAGGGCCATAACACTGTGTGTTGTAACGTGTGGAATGGTGTGGACTGAAGTGACTGAAGAAGACTGTAGTGCAGGCACAGGAAACTGTGTGCCAGTGTGGAGTCTTGAGCTTTTGGCTGCAAACAAACCCTCCAGATTTCACCTATAAAACCATTTTTTTCCCTGAAATTGTGGAAATCATTGAAATCTGCTGTTTGGATTAGTTGATTTTAAACCCTGCATAGTGGCACATGGCTATCCTAACACTGCCGTAGCAGTGAGTCTGTACTTGAAGGAGATGGCGTGTATGTTGGTTGGTAATGGATTCTTTCCCTCCAGGTTCGGTGCACGCTACTTCCATAGCAGCCAGTCGTGTAGAGCAGGCTCTGTCTGAGGTGGCCTCCTCCCTGCAGAGCAGCGCCCCCAAACATGGGCCGCTCCACCCCTGGATGACCCTGGCTCAGATCTGGCTGCATGCAGGTATGCACATAAACATTTGAAAGAAATTATATTAGCACTTTTTTAAACAGGATTTACAGAGAGAGTGAAACTAAGTGAAGGTTGAAGGTCGACTAGAACCTACAGTCCCCTCATGAAACCACATTTAAACATTTAAACTAGCTATAGTGAAAAGTTAATGTTAGAAAACTACAATGGCACCCAAAGAGTGCACACCTCCACCAAGGCTCAACAGTCCCCTAATGAAAATTTGTATTCATTAGGCCCTGAACTTTATTTGGCTCTGCATCAAATTACACGCACTCAAAAATATCAGTCGTCTAAATGTCCCTTTTTCATCAAGATCATTTAATCCTTCTCTGGGAAATCTGTGAAAATGTATTTTCCCATTCCCATTTCCCATAACCTAAAAATATGTGTTACCTTAATATTCAGTAGGTGACTTGGTTAATGTCCCCTAATAGTTTCTGTGAGTTTTAACGATCCACTGTCTCTAATCCGTTGACCTATACCTGTCTGAGGTGTGTTAGGTTACAAAGTCAAACCCATAGAAACTCACCTGTGAAGGCTCATGTAGCATTTGTCTGCTGTGAACCTAAAAATGTCCTAAAGCCCGTCTCTGTGTGGACAAGTCAGTCAACAGACAAAGTTTGTTAAAATATTTCACTCCATTTAAGCAGAAGAAAGTATATAAATATCTTTTCATTACACATTGACAAAGAGCACTTAGCTGGGCTTGCTGTAAACCGGTAAACTTGAAGTTGTAGTGAGTATTCTGGCATCAGCCTGAAGGATTGTATCTAACAGTATTTCGATGGACTATCTGCAATCACAACAAATAATGTTTTCAGCAGCAGCAGCAGATGCTTACAGACACACAGAGTGCACGTAAACAGATGCAGGAAACGTGCACACACATGTAGACAGAGGTTGTTTTGTTGCTCCTGGTTATCTCTCTAGCTGCTTCCTGGCAGAGGTGGTCATTTCCAGCCTGGCGACACAGCTAATGTAATCTTCCAATCGCAGCACGGAACAGGCACAGATCAAACTCATTTCCTCTGTCTCTCTCACTCACTGCTTGTATCGTTGTGTGTTCGCCACAGCAATACAAGGCTCATGCATTGAATTACCTTGATACTGAAAATGTTAATCAGTTTCCTGCAGCTCAGTTTGACAGGTTTAGAAATGTTACTTGTTTTGTGGCAGCGTCCTCTTTGTACTGTGTCACACCAGTATAAAGGAATTGCAGTCTAAATTTTATAAAATGGACACCTCCAGTTATATTTCAAATTTTTGTTTTATATTCTTAATGACAGTTATATCAAACTTTTAGCTAAACAGAAACGTTTGAAACACATTTAAAAACACTAAATGAGACTTGCTGCATTGCTTTAGTTTGTTTATCTAAAGAGTTAAACACTCGAATGTCTCCCTCACTGTCTTTGTTTCTATCTGATAGCCGAGGTGTACATCAGCATGTCGAAGCCTGCCGAGGCATCAGCGTGCACCCAGGAAGCCTCCAACCTCTTCCCCACATCCCATAATGTGCTGTACACGAGGGGGCAGATAGCCGAGCTGAGGGGCAACATAGACGAGGCAAAACGCTGGTATGAGGAGGCCCTGTCCATCAACCCGACACATGTCAAGACCATGCAGAGACTGGTAATACACAACACGCACACACACACACGCACACACTCAGACTCTGATGTTCTCCCTTCGGCTCTGTCCTGTGTTTGGTCTCTTGGGAACATAACAAATTCTGTCGTGTCTGTCTGCTGTGTCGGGCAGCCCGAGGGTTTGTGTGTTTTATGTAATTAGCCACAGTCTCGTGGGAGAGTCCTGCCGACCTTCTGTGAAGAGAGAAAACACTGCCTCCTTCTTTTGACCTCTCTCTGGCCACATCCATACCACCAGGTTTTATTTGGAAAACCGCGTCTAAAATGTCCATACAAGGGTTTTGGCTCTTTATCAGTTTTAATCCCTGTCCATACTAACGCTGAAAATGCTTATCACGTGACCGCTGGGAATGTGCGTGCCGATGTAAACAGGAAGCATTTGGGGCGTTAGTTGCTGAATGCCGCAGAATGCTCGAATAATAGCTCGGCTTGTACCCATGTAAACAGTTGTATCAATGTCAAATGCAGAACTTAAAGGGATAGTTCACCGAAAAATGAAAATTCACTCATTATCCACTCACCCCTATGCCGATGGAGGGGTGGGTGAAGTGTTTGAGTCCACAAAACACTTCTGGAGTCTCAGAGGTAAACAGTGTTTCAGCCAAGGTGACCTCTTCTTCAGGCGTAAGAAAACAACAGAAAAACCCCACAAAGTGTAGTTGTTCTACTGCTCCTGTGGTGTCATCCAAGTGTCTGGAAGCCCCGACATTCATTTACACTGTGTTTTAAGCCTAAAAGTCAGCAACCGGATGGAGCCATGCGTGTGCCCTTGGGCGAGAGCTTGTGAGCAGAGTGTGAGTGCGAACGTGAACGCGGCTCCAGAGGAGGAGA
Organism: Hippoglossus stenolepis; assembly: GCF_022539355.2. Taxonomy (NCBI): domain Eukaryota; kingdom Metazoa; phylum Chordata; class Actinopteri; order Pleuronectiformes; family Pleuronectidae; genus Hippoglossus; species Hippoglossus stenolepis. Next base: position 20,675,796 of record NC_061492.1, on the reverse strand, counting down.
ATTGTATTGGATTTGGCTGCAACACTGTTTACCCCTGAGACTCAAACACTTCACCCACCCCTCCATCGGCATAGTGGTGAGTAGTTAGAGGGAATTTTCATTTTTCTGTGAACTATCCCTTTAACACATTCACTTGCACCACATCATAGGCCATCCAGTAGGTTATAAGAAAGCCAGTCTGCATCAGTACTGAGCTCCACTGACCCTAAATGAAGTGATTGAATAATAATATTTTCGTGCACACAACTAATGTCCAGTCTTCATGGTGCAAACAGCCACCACGTAGCATTTAGAATGAACCGCAACAGCCTATTTTCCTTTAAATTTTCTCTCTCCCTCTCTTTATTTTCCTCTCCCTCTCTTTTGTTATTCACTGTCTTTGTGTCTCTACCTCTCCACAGGGTCTGATTCTCCAACAGCTGCAGCGCTACAGTCTGTCTGAGAAAGTCCTGAGGGACGCTGTGCAGGTCAACAGGTATGTGTGTTTGTTGTGTGTGCATGCATGCGTGTGTGTGTGCACGCCAGTATAATGTACTGTACTTCATTGTAATATTTGGTGGCAATAACATTATTTCATTTGCTCTTTTCTTCTCTTCGCCTTTCCTCTACTTTCATCCCTTCTTCCTACTTCCATTTTCTCATTTCCACTCTCTCCTTGATCCTCCTCTCCTCTCCTCTCCCCTCCCCTCCTCAGTACGGCTCATGATGTGTGGAACAGTCTGGGTGAGGTGTTGCAGGCTCAGGGAAACGCTGCTGCTGCCACTGAGTGTTTCCTCACCGCCTTGGAGCTGGAGGCCAGCAGCCCCATTCTGCCCTTCACCATCATACCCAGAGCTCTATGAGACACACACACACACACAGCATGCCTGGATGCAACTTACACACAATTGCATAAGGTGTTACTGCCATACCCTCAGAGATACACACACTGACACACACCATAGAAATGCAAATAATACATATGAACATTCATACACGCTTCTCCCTACCCACCCTTCCCATAATGCCTTGCTGTGGCTGTGACTCTTGTGTGTGGGAGTAAGTCTGTGCCGATACATTGCTCGTTTATGTCAGTCTGCACTTTTGGTGTGCCTGTTTGTGTCTGTGCACGTACACCCATGTTTGTGTATGTGCGGCAACATGACGTCTGTGCATATTCTGTGTGTGTGTTTGTTTTTTGTCCTGTTCACAGATGTAAATATGTTTCAATTCAATTCATTACTGTGACATTGTTAGCATTCGCAAACCTTAAAGTTTACATTTTGTTTACATGTTATTAAGTACCAAAACAAACACACACACACACAATTTCATGGTCCTTTCACACACTGAGGGAAGATCTAGAAAATTTTACAAAAATTGCTTATGGGCAGTTAAATAGTTCTATTAATGTTTCCTTTATAGGCCAAATGTAACTGGTAATCTCGTTGACTCTGAAAACACACACACACACACACACACACACACACACAACACACACACACACACACACACACATTCACCTCTTGCTGCAGAGAATTGTTACTGTGGGGAATCACTGACATTGAAGGAGGAGACGTGCGCGTAAAGTTTTCACTTTCTGACTGAGTGTAAGATGATAACACAAAAATATGTGACTGCAGTAAATAGAAAGCCAGCTGCCATTAGCCTATGTTAGCATAAAGGCTTTCTCCACTTTCTGTAATAAAATGCACTCACCAGTATCTCTACAGCTCACTAATTAACATGTTCTGTGTTGTGTAATCTGAACAGAATCATGTTTAAACAACAACATACAGATTGTGCGACCTCTCCTACATTTGTCTTTCGCTGCATTTTCTCTGTCTGCCTCTTCACTGAGTAACAGTGGAAAACATGCTCATTAATGAACTGTAAAGATGATGGTAGGTGGATGTTGCTCATCTAGGGTAATCAAAGCTAAACCAATAAGCTCCTAGCGTTATATTTAGTCAACAGACATGCGAGTGTTCGTCTCATCAAGAGCAACGAGATCGATTTCTCAAAAATGTCTATTGTTTTAAAAATCATCTATTGCTGTAGAGTGATTCCATTTCCACATTAATAAGGATTTTTAATGATTGCAATCTGTTTGGAAAAGCTGAGTGTCACACACATAAGAGCAGACACCAGTCAGTTTCATATAAACTGCAGCTCCTGTCAAACATTTCTATTTTTACTCGAGGAAATCTACTCCACTCACAGCACAAAATCATGAGTCTGATTTTGTGTTGTGCGTAAACGCAGCCCCAGTGACTGTGTTGTGTCTTTGCCCTGTCGCACAATCACGCTAAATACAACCAGAGGAATATAGCTTTTTTAATTTTTAATTGTTTGAAGATAAATACACAGAGTTATCATTGTACATTTGATTGTTCCAAGTGTAATATTACTGTTATTATTTCAGAGAGTAAATTATAATTCTATTTTCTGGAGAGCGATGTTGCTGAGGTGCTGTGGGAGGAGAGGAAGGATGAGCTGATTCAGTTTGTTCATATGAGCCCTGTCAGTGAGTCCTTAGTGCTGTAAATGAATGACTGATATAAGAATGATATCAATGAATCAGAGAATAAAATTGGTTAAAAACAACCGTGGATTATTTGTCTTTTTTCTGTTATTCGATATCGTGAATATTGACGACCTCTGTGCTCTCTCCCTTTCATCAACTCAATTTAAACTGGTTAAAAAAATATTTACTGTCAGGCTTAAAATTATTTGTTGTATCTATATCTATATGTGTGTGTGTGTGTGTGTGGTATTCCCTCTGGCTGTGACCTGAGGGGTCAACAGTGTGTGTTACTATCTCAGGTGTGTGTCTGTCAGTGGCCAGGTGTGTCCTCCTTTGTGTGTCTTTAATCAGAGGATTACAACACTGACAGGCTTTGTTCTCGAGTGTCAGGAAGCTAAAGCTGTGTCCGACTGCCCCTCCTCCTCTGCACTCTCACCCTTTTCCACCGCTGCCACCTGAGGTCCCTGCCGCAGGTATCTCAGGTATCACTTAACAGTTCGTCCAGCAGCGGTGGCTCTGTTGCTTTTCAGCCTTTTTGAATTTCACTTGGTGGTAAGGACATTTTAATGTGGTGTTGAAAAGCAACTTTACATTTGGAACAATCTCTCTGAGGAGATCCGCCTGACAAACTCCTCTTTTAAAGGGGACATAGCATGCAAATTCCACTTTGTTAGTGCTTCACAGGTTAATGTGGGTATCTGCATGTCTACCAACCCAAAACCTGGGAACACTGCGTTTGTTATAGTTCCTCTAAGTCAAACGTCATGTGAGCGACTGATTCGCTTCCTGGGTATTGTGCGACAAGGAACTGGAAGTCTCCTACATGGTCTTGGCCCACCCCCGTCCCCACACCGTCCCCCACACTCGTTACTTCCGTGTTTACACGGAGGCAGCGGCGTTCCCAACACGCAGCGGGCTGTTCACGGACCAGCATTTCTCCTGGTCAGCCGCGATTCACTCACATGTGGCATTTGTCTGATCGTTGGGACTGGGAGGCTGCAGCAGCTGCTCGGCGACCGCCGCCTCCGTCGTGAGCTGAATTTGTGTCAGCGCCACACGCCAGCAGTGGGAGGACTTCGCAGTGTTCAGCGCTACTGTAACCCCGAACCCGACATTCAACGCAACAACAAGCGGAGAAAGCAGAACGCGGGCTGACCTTATATGTAGTCTATGGGGCTGACCAGGGAAATGCACATCCGGTGAACAGCCAGGCGCTGCGCTGGAGAAGCGCTGCGCTGCCCAGTCTTCCACACTGCCAGCTGTGTGAAGACTTCGCAGTGTTCAGCTCTACTGCCGGGACAGTAGTTCCGCGGGTTACAGTAGTTCCGCGGGTTACAGTAGTCGGCGGAAGTGCCGCTGCGAGGCAGCGCAGCGCCGTTCTCCAGCACGCAGCCGCCTGGCTGTTCACAGGACGAGCATTTCTCCGTGGTCAGCCCCATAGACTGTATTATAGTCAGCCGCGATTCTGCTTTCTCCGCTTGTTGTTGTACCGTGAATGTCGTTGGGGTAAATGATGGTCTTCATAGCCCCCCTCTCTTTCTCTCTCTGTCTGTCTGCTTGTGTGCTTGTAGTGGATGGGCAGGGGGACATTTAATTATGTGATTGGGAATTAAACCCAGGACAACAAGGGAATACAAAGTATGGGATGCATATTTGATAATTTATATCATATAAAATATGTAATTTATATCGTTTAAAATCATGGGGGAGGAGGGGAGCTGGCTCATTAGCATTTAAAGGAACAGGCACTCAAACAGGTCACTCGGTGGAGGCTGTTTATACAGGTAAAAAGGGTGCTGTTTATATGATCCTTGTTATTTTGACCAGTATGTTACAGACATTTCATTAAGACCCCAAGGAACCATATCAACTTGTGTAAATGGGCATGCTATGTCCCCTTTAAAACTCTCATTAAAACCACCTTTTTATAGGTGTGCTTCCTAGGTTCCCACGTCTGTGCTCTGTGATTTTCAAATTGCTTTAAAATAGTTTCTTATTGTTTGTTTTCACTGTTTTCTGTTGTTTCCTTTCAATTTTTGGTTCTTAACTTGTGAAGCACCTTCTAACTGTTTTGAAAGGTGATATATAAATAACTTTTACTGTTAATTTTATTTAAAAATGTGTTCTCAACAAAAAATCGTACACCTATGCACGTACATGTATACAAATATGTGCATACATGTAAAAGAAATGTCAGTAAGACATCACTTGGGGATTGTGTAGTGAAAGTACATTAGACGTCTAGATTTTACATTAGAATTTGTCTTTACAGCATTTACATTTTTTTAAATGAATTCTTGAGATTCTCCGCCAATGTGTTTTAACCCCAATGCCCGATTGTTTGTTGTTTTTATAACGTTGAATGTAAGCAAGATTACACAAAAACTATAGATGAATAATCATGAAGGATATGGTATGAGTCAGGGGAAAAGATTTTACATTTCTGTACGGGTCTGGATCAGGCGAGACAGTTTAATTTATAAAGCACAATTTATAAACAGAGGTAGAGTCATGCAGACAAAATGAAAAGAGGTGAGCACAGTGAGGACGGCAAGAAGGAGCAGCGAAGAGGAAAACATCTTGTCGAGGCTGAGGATAGGACATACTAGACTCAGTAATACACTGCACTTAATAACCAGACATCTAACAGGATTATGTGATTACTGCCAAATAGAGTGAGTGGAGCATGTAATGCTTCACTGCAATAAGTATGTTGGAGAACGAGAAAAGCTAAAGAAGGAAATTGCAAAGCATGGAGTGGAAGAACTGAGCTTGGAAGTAGTATTTACCATTGGAATAGGGAGTATGCTCCATTATCTGAGGGAGACAGGAATGGACAAAAGAATATGGCCTAGATAACGCAGTAGGTTGCCATCCGCCACTAGAACGAACGAAGAAGAAGGAGAAGCTATCAAATATCAAGGGAAATAAGAGATATACTGATCGAATGGGGAAGAAGAAGAGGAAGTAGGATATTGAAAAAAACTCACAGTGGTGGTAATGCACCTTGACGCTGGTTGGCACTCGCCAATAAACGAGAAAAATAAAACAAATTAAGAAGATACAACAGTCTAAAATAATACAATTAAAATAAAGTAAAATACAATGATGGTATGAGCTTGTGAAATAGTTTATTTAAAGGCATTTGTGAAGTTTTCAATCTGGTTTTAAAAACTGCAGTGGTTGGAGCATTCCCAACACCAGCAGGCAGTGTGTTGCAGCACTGTGCTGCTTAGTGACTAAAAGCTGCTTCTCCATGATACAACATTTCCGTTGATTTCTCAGAGAATAATTCATGGAACTTAATGAAAGAATCAGGAATGTTCAGGGGACTGATAATTGTGTGTGCACTTTAGTACAGATCCAAATCAGAATCTGGATCTAATGAATTTGAATGTGGTTGTCGAGAAATCAGACATTTAACTAGTTTTTTTTATAGCATATTGATTGGATAACTGATCAGTATAATGCAGAACATAATTGTCCTCTATTCCATATATCATTATAAATATCAGAGGTACGTATTTGACATTTTACTCTATTATATTTCCTGCTTGTGAATTTACCCTGTTTTTAAAGGAAAAGTTAATTTTCCCGAATTATTAAATATCACCAAATTTGGAGGTGCATTTTCTTACCTCCTCGGGAGTAAAGCAGTGGCCAGACTCCAAAGTTTTTCTTTTTCTTTTAGTACATTTATTGCCGATACTTTTCTGTCTTACTTTGAGGAATTTTACTTTTACTCAATTCTGATATTTTAACAATGATGCAATGAATATTCTTCAATTGTGACATTAATTGTTTTTAGATTCCAGTACTTTTCCACATATCTTTACCCTCTAACATCACAGACAGTTGAAGCTTTTTATAGGTGTGCAAACAGAACAATATTCTTAGAGCTTGTTGAACTCACCTCACATCATATCAAAGAAGAATGGCACTAAGGAGAGCTCATAAACCTCAGGGCCCAACAGTCTTCTTGAATTCAATCCAGCTGCACCAAATTACACACCATCATGAATGTCAATCCCCTCAAATGTGGCAGATTTTTCGTCAGCAAGATCCATGAATTATTCCCAGGGAAATTGGTGAAAATGTCCAAAAAACTCAAGCTCAATGTTAAAGAAAGTCAAATTGTAAAGGGCTCTTCCCTGACCCACACCACATTGCTCCAACAAGTATCATAGTAATCTGTCCAGTAGGTTTTGCATAATGCTGCTAAATAACAGACTAACAAACAAATGCACATGAAAACAACAACCTTGGCTGTAAGGTACAAATAGACACATGCTGAGGTCTCATTGGTTGATTTCTCCTGAGGCCAAACACCCCATTAGACGCCACTTATAACATTGTGTGTCCAGTGATCAAAACGTGAAGAGGGAATCGCCTCTGTCTTTTCCCTTTGAACAGCCCCACAGACACACACCATGTTTACAACACTGATGCTGAAGTGATGCTGTGTTTCAGCAGCTTTTATTTTATACCAGTGGTTTCCTACATCATAGTGTTTCCCCCAGAAAACAGCCTCTGTGCTACATCTCGACCAGAACAGTAGGATTTTCTGATGTTTATATTGGTTATCACTAATTACTCACATGAGCACATTCTCATAAATATAAATTATGATCATAATTTAAGCTTGTTGGATGAATGGATGAAGTTACATACTGAAAATCGGTTCTGTCCGGCCCCCTCTCTCTCCCCACATCATTCTTCTGGATGAAAAACTGAAATATTTATGTGCGTGAACGCCGGCGCCAGGAGAAGGGATTTGTGAGTCTGTTTGTGTAAGAGTGTGTGCGTGTGTGCCAATATACATATTTTGCACATTTGTGGCCATCATAGGAGACACAGAGAGAACCTTCTCAACTGGAAGCCCTGTTAATGTTAATAATGCTGGAGAGGCAGCTCACTATTAACAGAGCAGCAAGATATTAATACACTTCAGACGGTTACATAACTCCAGCTGCTCTGTGTGTTACATGGATTACTAACACCTCCCACACTTCTCCATCCCTGTGTCTTTCCTCTCTCCCCCATCTCTGCCTGACTGCTTCTCATCACGAGCAGATCCTGCCTTTTCTAGGTTCTATCAATAGTACAGATATAAAGTGGTACTGCTCTCCAATACACACCAAGTATGGTGTTTGCGTGAAAACTGGTTGTTAAAGCCAGTATACCAGCTTTTCACTCAGAAGACAGAGGGAGGTGTTTCATCAGGATGTCAATCTGTTCTTTCTCTTTTTATCCCTCGCTCTCTTCCTCAAGTCCTTGGATTCAATTATTGTCTTTCAACCTCTCCATCTCTTCCCCTGATTGTCTCCTTCTCTTGCTCTGTCCACAAACTCCCACGGTTTTCTCCCTCTCTTTTCACTTCCACCCATCCCATGCCTGGCTCTGTTGCCAAGCAACACCTCATCTGCACAGACGATCTTGGCAATCTGGGGTAGTCTCTCTGACTACCCCCAACACAAACACACACTCACTTTTTGTATCATTACACTAGTAAAAAAACTTCAGTCAAATTAAAATCAACTTGTGAACATGTGCCTTTTAAACTAACAACTTTACACGATAATCTGTTGTTCTGCCGGACATGTTCTTTATTAAAATCTGTATCAAGGAAATAAAATTAAGGTAACCATGGTGACATGTTTAAACAGGTGGAGATTCCCCCAAAGAATCCTCCTTCACTTGGAGAGGACACAAGTCGACTCACAACATTCACACAGGAAACAGACTTGAAGACTCAACGAGATCTTAGTTCATGGTTTTTTATTGGAAAAACAAAATGTAAAGACTAGCATGTACAACTTGGAATGCAGATCAACTGAACTGAACAGAACAGTCGGACTGGGCCGGGCCTCGCCGCACCCACTCTCTCTCTCACACACACAGACACTCACGCACGCCAACTCATACACAAACACGAGATAGAAATGCTGCTAAGCACCGACCCTGCCCCCACTAAACTGAAATTAACCCCCCCGTTGAATGACATGCACGCAATGTTGGAGGCAATATACTCTACCTGAGCACGCTTCAGGAAGGAATAACCTGATTTTAGTTCACTACTGACTTCAAACTTCTTAATCGTTTTTTTTAAATCTCCACCTTTGAAAAAAAGTACACTCATGGGAATGTAATTGCCCCAAACATTGCTATTGTGCATCACTTTTAAAGCCCACCCAACCCCTCCAAAAGTCTAGGACACACCCACCACCCGAGGAGTTAAAATCTATGCCCCACCAAGGCCTCACCCTCAAAAAAGGTAAACACACAAAGGATAAAGCGAGTATCCTGACATGCCAGAAACACAGAATCTAAAATTAGTTCTTATTTATTCCATTTTAATATTTTTCTTAAAAATATCTCTGTCGTCACGGACTTCATTTAGGTAAGCAAACTGCAGGTTCCGCTGGTTCACTCACTCCCATCCATCTGTTACCTGACCCCTCCCCTTCCTCCTCTCAGTGGGTCCCAGGTCGACCTGAGGCCCGACAACAGCCCTCTGCGTTTGGGCTCTTGACAGTAAACCCATCTAAAGCTGCATGCATGAAGAACAGAAAGAAAGAAAACAGAAAGTCGTAGAAGAAAGGCGATTGGCCAGCCCAAATAATTATCATGACGTCAGGCAGATGGAACCAGGAAGCAGGAGAGCGGAGGCCAAACCAGCCGGCTGTGGAGGGGCTGCTTGGTTGAGATCTGATTGGGCAGCTCAGTGCTGGGGGAGGGGGGAGGGGGAATACAAGCCAGTACATGCAGATTCATTTAGGGTTTTTTCTTTTCGTCTTTTAACTTATTTGAGCTTGTTTATATGGACAAATTTTCAGTTTTCCAACATCCAGTTTAAGTTGTCTATACAGAACAGTATGAATAAATGTAGATTTTTGCAGTAAGAGGTAAGTGAAACATTTGACTGATTCTGAATCTTTGATGTGAGAGCCCAGTTCATTTGGCGGTCATCATCTGAACAAATTCTGTAGAGGGAAAAAAAACAATACAAATTCATCAGAAACAGTGTTTAACCTGTGGGCTGTAAAACAATGAAAGAACATGATTGATGAGATTACAACAAACATCCAGGAATAAATCATGACACTATGGTGGTAGAAAGCATGTGTGTCCATATAGCTGCTGTTTTGCACGTAAACTGCACTTATGTGTTTAACGTCTTTTTGAAGTGTTTAATCTCATGTACCTTCATAGTTGACCTGTCCGTCTCCATCAATGTCGGCTTCTCTGATCATCTCGTCTACTTCCTCGTCTGTCAGCTTCTCTCCCAGGTTGGTCATTACGTGACGCAGCTCTGCCGCACTAATGTAACCATTGCCATCCTGAAACACACAAACATTACAGTTAGTCACACAAGTTCTACAAATTGTAGAACACTAACAAATCAGTCATGCCAAACAGTCCTCTAAAGAAGTGTCAGCTACAGATTTAGGAATGTTCTTAAATTCAGATTAGTTTTGTGCAGTTGACAGCTAATGAGCAAAACACTTAATTTACTCAATTATTTGTATTGCCTTGCCTTCAAATAATAAAACACACACCTTATCGAAGACCCTGAATGCCTCCCTGATCTCCTCCTCACTGTCAGTGTCCTTCATCTTCCTCGCCATCATCGTCAGGAACTCAGGGAAATCAATGGTCCCGTTACCTATAGAAGAGAGGTCAGATTTAAGTTATACATAACATTTTTATATACTGAGGCAAGTTTAAAATATAAATCCTTCCCCGTGTTGAGGGGGAACTAGCGTACCATCTGCGTCCACCTCATTGATCATGTCCTGGAGTTCAGCCTCAGTTGGGTTTTGACCCAGTGACCTCATGACTGTGCCTAGCTCCTTAGTGGTGATGGTACCATCTCCGTCCTTGTCAAACAGGGAGAAGGCCTCCTTGAACTCTGGACAGCCACGAGGAGAGGACAAGAAAAACAACAGAGGGCAGAGAAAAGGATGACAGAGGAAAACATTAGCAACAGCACATGTGAGCAGATGTAAGAAAAGGTGTCTTTTATGCCTAAAATGGTAAAAATGTGTTTTTATATTGTCACCTTACCTGCAATCTGCTCCTCTGTTAGTTGGTCAGCCTAAAAAAAAATATATAAAAAAAAAAGAACAGAAGGAAGAGGGGGTAATGTTTGGTTAGAACAGCATCATATTAGAGCAACAATTACAAGTCAGATGGAAGCATAGAATAGTACAATACAAAGGAGGCAGGCTGCAGCAAGACTCCATTAAAACAAGCTGTTGTTAGGTGTACTAAGTATCCAGCAAGAGGCATATGATGTGAGATCCTGGTATCAAATAAATTTAGGGCGACATAACAGTCAGACATGCTTATTTTTAAACTTTGAGACTCCCCGAGCACATCATCATCATCATTTCTACTGTGAACCACAACCAAATACAATTAAAAAAAACACGGATTCTAGAAGTTTGTTTTTGCTCAGGCCATAAAACAAACACCACTAAACTATCAAGTTATTTCAAAAGGTCTGGTGAGGCCATTCATTCTCTGTGTACAACCTTTATATCTTCAAAGTGGATATCTGTGAGGTCTGCCACTAGCTTCATTGCCTTCGGTTGTGCTTTTTTCACATCTCCACCTCTGCCTCCACCTCCTCTTCCTCCTCCATCCAGCCTCAACACACCACCTCCCCTGCGCTGTTTCAGATCTAAACTTCTTCCACCGGCACCTCCTCCAGGTACTCCTGTTTTCATGTCGAGGCCGTCCAGTGCCCCTCGCACCATCACCAAGCCTTCAGCTAGACACTCTGCCCTCTTGCTGATCTGGTTGCCCTGTTTTTTGACCTCGGCCAGCTCTGTCTTGGTTCTCTGCAGGGAGTTCCTCAGGTCCTGCATCTCTCTGACCACGGTGTCCATGCGGCTGGATGACGTGTCCATTAGCAACTGCAGGAAGGCTCTGTAGTTCCTCTCCTGCTGCTGGATGAGCTCCTTGTAGTAGTGCTGTTGTTCATCCAAGAGGTCATAGACGGTAGACAGGCTCACCAGCTCATCCTCTGCGGGGTACAGAGCAACTTTCTTCGGCAGCATGACGAGGGAAGGATGGCAAGAGGGTTGATGCCTCAGCAGGGAGGGAATAGCTGGATGAAAAAAATGTTGGCCATACATCTAGAAGTCGTTCCTGATCGGTACAAGTGATTGAAGAAGGTAAAGATGAACGGTAGACTTTGCCATTTATCTGAGTAGTTGCATAATTTAGGGATGAAGGGAAAAAATCCAAGTCTTGATTTGAGTAAAAAAAAATTGATGTATTTTTTTTTAGTCCTGGAAGGGTAGTTTGTTAGAGGAACACATGATGATCAGATGACTTGATAACTGCAGGACGTGTCTTTCAGTCCTTCATTGATGGTGGACTTTTTACACGATTCTTCTGTAGTGGAAGAGATCAACAGATTGGCACTGACTTGGCGATGCGTCCCTCCTCGGTGTAGCTGGATGAGGAACTGATGTAAGTTGGTCCTTCTGTTGATGTTTGCCTAGTTATGTGTCTGTTCGTCTGTCTCTGTCTCAATAAATCTGTCTGCCTACCTGTCCATCTTTCTTTCTGTCCTCGTGTCTTCCAGCAATGTGAATGTACGTGGCCAGACGCTGTCCCTCCCTGGCTCCATCTGACACCAATTGGGTGAGACTCTGCTGAACCCAACTCCCTGTGCCTCCATTTCAAACTGTGTGTGTGCGTGTATGTGTGCATGTGAGCCAAAGCATGACAGTCAAAGACTAAGCCATCTGTCCATCGCTCCAGCAGATGTACAGAAAGCTGAAGAGTCCCCCTCCTGCAGTAGTTCAACACTTGAAGAGCCTTCAACAGATTGACAGAGAAGGGGAACGCGTGTGTGTGTCTAGTTGCCAGGAGGCCGAGTCAGAGGAGGTCATTCAAGTGTGTCAGGAAAATTGGTTTAAGGTTTGAGAGTAACTGTGTCCAGACTGGGGGAGGTCACAGGGGTTGTGTGTATGTTTAGATGCATGTGTCAATCTGTGGCCTGTCACCTCACTGCTACTGTTGCAGCTCCTAGGGAGGATCAGTTGGCTGGATATATGACTCTTAGACAGACAGTCACTGGTCACACCAAATGCCCCCCCACCTTGGGCAGCCCCCCTCTCAACAGAGGTTCACTCTGAGTCACGGTTAGTTTGACCGTAATGTCCCAAAATAGAAAATTACATTTCTTACAAAACTCAATCCATACAATCACTGACAATATTGCATATAAAATGACATACATATAACAAGCAAGAATCATGTTTATAGAGGCGTGTCTTCTACAAGTTATTGCAAATATTATTATTATAATAATGTCAGTAAGACCTGATTGGACAACATAAAACACATGGATTTGAATGTAATGGGTTGTGATATTTCAGTTTTTGAGAAATATAGCATGATATATAGAAAATGTCTTGGGTGTATTTGTCACCTTAAGGACAGAGAGAAAGAGAATACAGGTATGCGTTATGGATAAAGGTGAAATGTTTGAACTACATGGTTTAAGTATATTAGAATAATAAGGTTTTCAGAATATGCCTGATGATACTGACAGTACGGATTTATGTGTCTGTGTCCATGCACGTGCCTGTGGGCTTTAGCTATGGTTAACAAGCTGCTAACCCCTCGAATATCCAGGCCAAATTCATCCCAAGGCGCTACAGTGCCTAGAAATACAGAGCACATTACTATTAGATAGTTACAGTGTAGCATGACTGCCCCATGATGTACTTAAAAAGCATCCATGACAGTATTAAGGAATTTAAGGTGAAAATGACAATGTTTTATTAACAAGACCAAGTAAAAGACTATAGAAACCAAGCATATAGCTGTATTAGAGAGCATAATTGAAGATTTGCCTTTCATTCTAGACATAAAGACGTTGTCTTGGTCATAGCTATGCATTGAAATCTTACTGCACTGTGTGGTGACTCATGTCGGGCCGTTGACGGCATCGTTCAACAGTGTTAAATCATTAGAGTATCGGGTGGCAAATAGAATAAAAAGAGTTGCACTTCCTTTTGACATTTCAGTAGCGGTGTCATTTGTTACCTATACATTCTCACTTCAAGTAGGTTGATGATAAACCTATTTGATTCATGTGTCAATAGCCATAAACTGAGTCACAAGACAAGTTGTTAAACAAATCAGACAAATATAAAAGAACCGACAACTACAACAGTGAAGTCTCAAACCTACATACTACTTACTTTACCAACCCTGTAGCTAAAGCAAGCAAACACAAATTGACACTACAGAAGCCTGTGAGCATCCAGAATATACATTTTGAAATAATTTCATGATCAACAAACATTCAAATATGCAAGCCATTGTTTGCAAAGAGAAAGTACTGAGGCATATTTTTCTGGAGTCAGATGAGGCCATCGTATCAGAATATGTTTATCAGGATTAAGCATCTAACCCCGCAGACAGGGTTTCAGCCTTCTCAGGGCCAGGGACAAGCGTAATGGAAAACACTGTATTTTTCATTGCAAAATCAGTTTTCATGCTATTGCTAGCGGTGTGCCCATGTGCCATTTACCGTCCTACTTTATTTGGAATGGTGAAGTCAAAAGGATGAAGCCACACTGCTATTGGAGGGTAGGGAATTACAAACAACGCAATGTGAACCACTGTCTGCAATGATTCTTTGCATGTAAACAATCACTTCAACTCAATAGGGTTTTTGAAAATGGATACAGAAGTGCAACACATACTATTGCAATACTGAAGTATGTAATACATGCACACCTTTCTTTAATATCAGGGTCAGAGCTAATCAGGGGTATGGTCTTTGAAGGATGTAGGTGGGGGAAAAAATTATCCTACAGAGAGACCTGCTAAATGTCAGAAAAAGACGGTGCCACTAATGAAAATGTTTATATTTGGACGTATGTGCAACCAAATTGCTCAAACTCTGGAGCCCTGTGACTTAAGATTCAGATGTGATTTAATACAAATATCAGCTGCCATGGTGAAAATCCCTGTGTTTACAGGGAATGTTCAATACATGTGATGTGTAACTAAAATTGGATTTTCAAGCTGCTGAGCAAAACTACCATAAAACTCAAACAAGCCTCTACTCAAGCCTCTCTGCAACAGTACAAAAAAAGAAGAAAGAGACTTGGTCAAATCAGTCCACTGGTTATAGACCCAAGACTTATAAAAACAAGAGCCTGCTGTTTTTCATTATAATAATACAATTTTATAGCAATACAAATATTTATGTGGGATACAGATTATAATGAGCTGCTGGGGCAGATAACCAGGAGGCACACTAAGACAAACTGTGATAGTCAAAGCATGCGTGCAAGAAGGACGTGTCAACCAATACAAATACTGACGGTTTCCTATTTTGCTTAACAATCCTAGGGTTGTGATCAAAAAGAAAAAAGGAAAGACATAAACTTAGGTGACTTGTTGCTGTTAAAGAGGTGTTTACATAGCTGATGAGGTTTACTCAAGTAGAGGGCTTTGCCTGCATGATAGCTGAGCCAGGGCCCGGTGATATGCTCCTTTTGCATCTGTCAAACATGGTTTGTGTCGACTAGCCTAAAGAAAAGGTCCACTATAGGACCAGTATTCTCCACACGACAGATGTAAACAGATCCCTCCACAAGCTAGACACTATGAAGCGTAGCGGATGAGTGATGATACCATATCTATTCCATAAATAATAAGATAAGACGACATTGCATGAACGGACAAAAAAACTAATTTCGTTTCAGTGCAGACAAAAAGCTACTTTCTTCTTGTTTGTTCAGATGATAGGACATAGCAGACATCAAGACATCTCTTTCCACAGCAACAATAAATGTGAGCAGAAACAAGTCAATTACCCTAAGCATGTTCGCAAACATCTCGTGTATTGTGTAGTTAGGTGGCCTTACACCATAATGTATGACATCATGAACTGTCAGTTGTTTGGACGTGTCTTTTACAGTGTTTTCCTATTGTACTTTGATGAGTAGTATACAGATTGTTAAAATAACATCTTAGTACATGTGAGCCTGTCTAGATACTAGGCGGGTGTTAGATTAGATGGCTGTAGAAGCAGATAGTGGAGAGCAGTGCAGTAGCTCTGACTGTGCCCCACCACCACCTCACCCATCAGTCTCATACGCCGCTGAATGTCTAACATGAATCTCACTGGTTACAAATGTCGCTGCAACACCGGCATCAACGAATCTGCGTCCAGACTACAGCTGCCTTTCCAGCATCGCTCCAGCCGCACGTATCTATACTAAAATGCACAGATGACTGATGTTATCGATGTGGGAAGCCGGGGGGGACGGGGGACGGACGGACGGACATATTTGAGGATATCACGTTAGCTGTAATGCTAACACCGGCAACCAGCCGAGCTGCTGCAGCTCCTGCCAACACATGACCACCCGTGATAAGTAGCACACGTCTGCTAACACCAGCTACTGTTATAATTTCAGTGATAAGCTCCTCGCTCGCAGCCACGAGCCGCTGTGTGTGGCCGCCAGTGTTAGCAGCTAGTTAGCTAGCTAGCTAACTCTGAGGTGTCAGTTCAGCTCGCGCGCTCTGCAGTGGCGGTTTATTAATTCCCACACAACAACTGGGAGAGACTTAGCGGAAACACACGCCGACTGACACTCACACAACCCCGCACTGTTTCACATGACACACACACCCCAACCGCAGTGGATACTCACCATGTCTGTGAGAGCTGGAGACGTCGGTGCGCTAATGCTACAGGAGGAAATGGACGGCTGCCTCTGAATGAGCCTGGCTGGAGGAGGGCAGGCGAGACGAAGCACCGCTGCGAGGCTCACGGTATTCCTCCGCACCGCGGAGAGGCGCTCGGGCAGGGAGGCGTGCGCGCGCTTTGTCCGTCTCTTCCACTCACGCGCGCCCACGAGCCTAGGAACCTTGCTCCTGCGCGCGTACCTGTGCCTGGACGTGTCACTCAGTGAAGTTACTCTGATCTTATTCTGTTCTGTAAAATTAAAAAGTAGTTACTGTTGAGTTAAGTTCCTCAACATCAGACCCACAAGTTTTAATGGAAGACAACGACAACAACAAATTATTATTATTATTGTTATTATTATTCCTTACTGGTGCTGCCGTCATTAATAACATCATTACATTAAAAAAATATCACTCTTATTATGTTCATTGTATCAACAAGTCTGACACAGCTTAAATATGATGGTTACATAACTGTCCCTGGTCCCTGTCTCCTCTTTCTCTTTCTCTCTATGTCTTTCTTTCTATCTCTCTCTCTATCGCTCTCTCTCTTTCTTTCTTTCTTTCTCTCTCTCTCTCATTCTGCCAGTATCTCTTACTCCAGAGCTGCAGGATCTGACACAACTCAATAACATGAACAACAATTATTATTATTATCATTATTAACTGGTGCTGCTTTTAATAATAATATCATTACATCTATAAATATCACTCTTACTGTTTTCATTATGACAACCAGTCTTACAGAGCTTGGTTGACAGTTACACTGTTCCTGGTCTCTGTCTTCTCTCCCCTCTGTTCCACCTGCCTCTCCTCTCATCCCAACCAGTCCAGGCAGATGTCCGCCCACATACACTCTGATTCCAGAGCTTTCCACCAGTTAATCAGGGACTTTTTTTCTCTCCACTGTCACCAGTGTTTGCTTGTTGTGGGAGCTGTTGGTTTGAGGTCCTGACCTTACTATGTCAAGTGCCTTGAGATAATGTATGTTGTGATTTGGCAGACTACAAATACAATTTAGCTACCACACTGATTACTGTTGCCTAAGATTTTAAGGTAGAAGTGCATATAAAGCCATAAATGAGATACAGAAAGTGATGTCAAGGTTATGTCTTGAGGTCAATTAAAAAACAAATAGACAAGCACCTCTCATCAGTCACACACATGTTTCACCTGATAGCAATAGGATGTTAATGCATTGAAACTTACAGCATCAGTCAGGCAACTGGTCCATTGGGCTGAAAGCCTACATGGCCTATCCAGGAACTATGGCTGGAAACGTTCACATGGCAGTACCACTATCAATAAATGTCTACAAGTATTAAGGATAACTAAGACAAGTCCTATTTCTGGTCAATTATCGGAACATTATTTTGAAACCAGACACATTTTAATTGAGTTAATTGTATGACTTTGTCTTCGGGAGAGACTTTCTCTGGGAAGTATCTTGAATAGAATTTAGTGTATGATTCCGTGCTGTTCCTTGTCAAACAGACTTAAGTATACCCTCCAGTGTCTTTCTACTCTGAGACTCTTATTGCATTATCTTCTGTGTGGCCACATGTCCCGGCCTCACAGCACAGATCATAGAGTCTGCTGATGTCTCTTGGCCAATTGCCTGCAATAACATGTGGTATTAAAGTCATTTATTTCCCTTCGGGGGTCAATAAAGTTATCTATCTATCTAGCTAAATATAGCCCAGTGAGATGCAGTATTAGCTTATGAATCCTTTATCAATGGAAAAACATATTCACAAGTTTTACTCAGATAATTAGGTTGTAAAGTAGAGTGAAAGTTCACCTCTAAAGAAAAAGTGGTATGATCGTGAGACCAATCGCATGTATCAGCGCGCACAGCAACACGGACACTGGCGGACTATTTTGCCTTACGCTAAGTTTTATCCAAGCGGAAGGATACGTTCTACACGTCTCGTCAGGCGGCAACGGGGAGGTTGCGGTGGAGTTTTTGAGAGGCGGACTCTGATTGGACAGAGCGAACCCGCAATATTCTATACGCTGTACAGACGCCGCTGATTGGCCAGGTCGGATCTGCAATGCGTCAAACCACGGCGCGGCAGCGGAGGTAGGAGGGAGAGTCTCCGCGCTGAGTGGAGAGGAAGAGGACACATGATGGAGGAGGAGGAGGACACATGATGGAGGAAGAGGAGACAGGATTGAGGAAGAGGAGACAGGATGGAGGAGGAGGAGGCATGATGGAGGCAGGGGGAAACGTCCTGGTTATTCTCAGCTGTTTGCAAATACAGAGGGAGTGTTTCTGTGTAAACATCAAGACACTGCGGGTACACATGCCAAATAAAGTTTAAAAAGTACTTATTCTAAAGAACTTAAGTTGAACATACTCAAATGTTCAAGCATGTCGATATGCTTTACAAAGGCACTTTAACATTATGAAATTAAAATTTAAATGTTATAAAGCTATAACTGACATAAAGTAGCACCCTAACTTTAAACAACTGCACGTTGTAAACCTGCCTGTTTGTAATGTTCTCTTCTTCTTTTTCCTTTGTTGCTCTGGAGCTACTTCAGAATTATTCCTTGTCATTAGTGAGTCCTCCTCAAACAGTTGTACAATATACTGTCACTTTTTATTGTTTGTGTGCTGAACGTTGTGTGCAGAGCTTTTTTATAAACAGTCTGTGGTGCAGAGTGAAGAAAACTTTGTGCTCATCCTACCTGGTTCATATGCAGTGAAGATTTGAAAGTAAATGTTTTTCATTTATGATTTACTGAACTGCTGTTATTGTTTCATAAATTACATGTTGTCTTTTAAACAACCAACAATTTTCAGACCCAAGTTCACAACTTTTCAAAATAAAAGATCTGTAATTCAGCATTGCAGCAAAAAAAAAACCAACCTTTTTCTTTTACTTTCAATACAAATTGCCAGACAGGAGGTGATTCTATGAATGTTGCTGCCATCATGGAGATCAGCGCAGCAAGACCTGTGAATGTCTGTGTCAGTCTGATATGGTGAAATAAAAAATTATTAAATTATCAAATTTTGATCAGCTATTTGACCCAGTGACCGACCACTGCTGTAGTTTATCCGGGGACGTAGAGGAAGACACGTTCAACTCTGTCAGCAAACCCAACCCCCCCACTGACAGCTACAGAGCGCTGGTCGCCTGTTTGCTCAACATCCAAATGGCACGAAATTGGACACTGCACTTCCCCAGGCCATCAAATACACACAGGGCAAGTGTGAAGCCGATAAGATGAATGGTTTGCAAGATATGCGTTCCACATACAGGCAGGCAGGCAGGCAGACGTTTGTGTGTGTATTCTGCACTTAAACATTAACAGATGTACATCATACCCAGCATGGATGAGAATCATATTTATTGACATTGTTTTATTTGCTGTGAAAATAAAGCATCTTCAGATATTATGTACACAGGATGGCTCTTTGTCCATCTTTGGATAAAATTGTTGAAACTTCACTGCTCAATACAGGAACCGTGTGTGTGTGTGTGTGTGTGTGTGTGTGTGTGTGTGTGTGTGTGTGTGTGTGTGTGTGTGTGTGTGTGTGTGTGTGTGAGAGAGCATCTGACTTTGCGTATGTCTGCTATTCTTAACAAGTGTGCCAGTATGTGGGTTGGCATGTTACCAGAAAAGCAAACTCAAAGTGAGTACTTGACCAGTGTGTGTGTGTGTGTGTGTGTGTGTGTGTGTGTGTGTGTGTGTGTGTGTGTGTGTGTGTGTGTGTGTGTGTGTGTGTGTGTGTGTGTGTGTGTGTGTGTGTGTGTGTGTGTTTAGTCTTCCAGTAGTATATCCAGTTCTTCCAAAGGCAGTCTGAGTCGAAGCTCTTTCTCTGTCATCAGATCTACAAACTCCTGCAGTTGCTTGGGGAACAGCTGTACCGCATCCATGTACAAACCCTGATATCACACACACAAACACAGACATTTGCATAAATCCAAATTTACATTCATACACACCCACACAAACAAAGAGGAAGACAATTATTTTTTGAATGTACAATTTGTGGACAGGGATCAGCTGCTGTTAGAAAATACCACTCTAATGTCTGTGTCTCACCTTGGCCCAGGGAATATTCTGTAAGGCTTTATAGAAGATCCCAGTGGCTTTATCCACCTTCCCTTCTGACACCTATAAATACACACACACACACACATACAAACACATTACATACACACAACAAAGACAGGACTTTACTGACGTTCAATATTTGTGCAACGAAACGTTCACACTAAACAAAGTAAGTCTGTGTAGGCTGGTCTGTGTATGTTAGTTCTTATAGTTATGAGATACAAATAGTTCCCTAAGGTCAGAGATCAAAAAGTTGAATGACATGGGATCCTTTGGGATCGTAAACAAACAGCAGGTGTTTGAAAGAGCACACATTTTTTCTTGTTATGATATATATATATATATACATGATATAAAATATATATTTGAGATAATTGACAGAGATGATCAGGCCTGTGGAAATGCTCGTATACATAGTGTAGAATAGGAAATGAGTTCAAGTCAGTGGAGCATCCCCGCAAGAGCAGTAAACATGTGTGTGTGTGTGTGTGTGTGTGTGTGTGTGTGTGTGTGTGTGTGTGTGTGTGTGTGTGTGTGTGTGTGTGTGTGTGTTGTTTGCCCTCTCACCAGGAAGTACATATACATCCTCCAAAGTAAAGGACAGCGAGCACCCATTTCTGTTGCTATGGCGCTTTCAAACAGTCCACGGATACGGTTGCTGAGGCCATTCTCTGGCAGGAAGGCAGGTAAGGTAGCGTCACTGCAACAGGACCTATAGAGACAATATTATTGTTTTTCTCTAATTAATAATAGGTTGTGTGAATTCTGAAAGAATATTTGAGAAAACCCTCTTGGCTTATCACACGAGAAAGAAAGATCAAACCATGACCATAAGAACTTGACAGCATTTTTTTAGTTAATTCCAATATAACATGAGTCCAGACAAAACCCCACAACTACCCATCATGCATTCTGTTACCTCTGAGCAGCATCCACCAGCTGCTTCCTTTGTTGTTCAGTAACAATGGCAAAGAGGCGTGGAACCACACTGCTGCTTTCCCTGGTTACAGATTGGAAAAAGCGGCGTGCCCTGCCAGCGCTATGGTAACGGTTCTCCACCTGAAAACAGATCGCCTGAGGGTCATTATGCTGCGATACACATTTAAAGATTCTGTGCAGAATAGGTGGAAAGAGCCAGAGGAGAAACAAGTAGCTCATGCCAAACACCCGCATGGTTGGATGTTTTATGAATTGATTTACTTTGGTATCTTATGAGCAGACCACAACTTACCTGTGCATATATGCACCAGAGAGGGGCGCTGCCAGGCCAGGTTGAGAGGGCAGAGGTCAGCATTTGTCTCAGTGTTGCCAGTGGAAACACACTGGTGCTGTTGTGGTATCTGAGCAAGGCTGCCTGCTGTACTGCCAATACCTGACACTCAGAAGCTAGCTTGTGAACATGGCTGGAATCAGCTGCAGGGGTGGTTTCATCATCACTCTTTAATTGCTCGTCGAGTGTGCGATGCAGTGCCTCCATCTTTTCTCGGGCCTGGCTGTAGACAGTGTTAGCAGCTTGGATGCCCACGGTGAGGTACTGGAACAGAGCGTAGCAGCCTACCAGACCACTCAGCCTCAGCTTCTCTCCAAGCAGGTCCTCTTGACCTAGTTGTGGAAATAATGTGATTAGGGAATGAATCAAATTAATAACTGATTCAACTGGGTCCTGTATTTAAATGAATTGGGAGGAGAAATAGCTTTTTTAATTTGTTTTAAATTAATTAAGCATCATAAAAATAAACTAGTTTGAGGTAACTTTTTCCATTTGCTATTAGTCCTCCACCTGTCAACGACCTGCAGCAAACTGAAAGCTTCAGCTCAGTTTAGAAGAACAATTGTTAGCTGTACAGAAATCCATCAAATTTAGTGGTACACGATATGAAATTAAATGCAGAGGTCATTGGCTACCAATCAGTTTAATAATGATTAACTAATCTATAATATGTGTGTAGATCATGTATTGTTGAAGCACAATCCCAGACTTTCTCCATGATTCAGACCACTTACAATGCCACATTACAGCCTACCAGTGTTTTGGGTGATTGACAATAACAGTACTTTATGTTATGGGTTAAATATTAAACATACTTATATTTGAATTAATGTGGTTTTAAATCTCTACAAGTGGGTTTCCATGGCCTGCAAAGTTGATAAAACACTACTTGCATGGGAGAAATTAAATGAATTTATGAATTCAAAACTATGGAATTGTATGTTTGATTGTGGTCAGCGGTATATTGAATACTGAACATACAGGATGTGTTGAACATGGACTAAAAATATGTGAAAACTGTCCTGTGTGGCAAAACACAGACCACCTTCAGACTTGGTGTCAACTTCCATCCTAAGTGAGCATTGGAGATCTGATCATTCAGACCATACTGGGAGTTGGTCTGGGATCCATTTGGTCACATTCTTTTATGTTTTGTTTTTTTATGGCATTTTCAAACTAAAACAATCTCTGTCCAGTCAATTTTAATCCCCATCAGTGCTGACACACCTGAAAATGCATATGTTGTGACTACTCACATACACTGGGCATGTCTGTGCTGGTATAAAAAGGAATTGCTCAGAGAATTGGAAGAATAGCTCATCTCCTACACATGTTAGTAGTTAGTAAAGACAACAGGGTCAGCAATGCATGTAATTAATTATCCATGTTGCGTGCTACACTGGTCGCCAAGGCTAATGCTGGTTGTTTTCTTCCAGAAGGGGTCATGTGATAGAATCCTGACGAATCAGCTAAGGCTACGTTGTGACAGAAAAGACCCAATCAGCAAGTGGTTATGAGTGTTTACGTCATAGTTTCCAAACATATCTGTTTCTCTAAAACTCTAAACAAGCGTGGATGGCAGGCGTATCCGTACCAGAGTTGATGTGTTTTCAAACAAAATAATCTCAGAGCCAGGAGGTAATCTCAGCACCTCCTGGCTCTGCTCACTTTCTATCTCCGACACAGCACGGACACATACATGCTCACATACACACAAAAACAACCTTGTTTGGTCTCAGAGAACAGAGGTGATGTAAATGTATATTTGCATATAGAGTAGGAAAGTGAGATCTGATTACAAGTGGTCACAGGAGACACATTCAGGACACATTGTAATGCCAGGTGACGTCCTGAGAGCTGTCCTCTTGTGACTGGCTCTCTCAAGACAGATGTTAATACCAGGTCTGAGCAGGGCCTCAGATATTAATGTGAATGTACCTTTTGCGTTGGTCTGAGGGTTGTTGTGAACTTGGTCCAGGGCTGACAAGCTGGCCGTCAGAGCCTGCTCGTAAGACCTCCTGGCTTTCAGGACAGCTACTGGGGAGAGGGAGGATGAAGAGAAGGAAGAGGAGGTTCCTTCTGCTAGCCTGGTTAGGACCAGCACAGCTGGGGACATAGTTACATCAGTTTGTCCCCCTCCTTGCCCCCCTGCCTGGTCCTCCACCTCTAGCTGGGACCACAGCAGACACAGCTCACAGAGGGTTGGGCTACTTAACCCTTTGCTTCCCCCAATCTCTGTGGCCGTGGAGAAGACTTTGCGAGCTTCTTCCAGGTTTCCCAGCATCCATTCCAGGTGAGCATACTCCCGCCACAGCACCAACGAGGAGCGGTTGTCGGGTTCTTTAAGCAGTCGCTTGGCAACCCGCTTGCTGCTCTTGCCTTGAGGACGGAGACGTTTTTTGTTGCCACTGCATAAGCAGCGCACAACCTGATGCATGCAAAAATACAAATATGTTAGTGCCGAGGTTCAGCACATTTCGGACCTGAAAATAAGTTGAGCGAAATTCTTTCTTTTTCTTTATAAATAAACCAATTCTTACCTTGAGTTTCTCGTACTGCATCCAACTGAGTGACAGAACAGCTCGGTGATGAAGAGGAAGGACGGGTTGGACCATATTGAACACGTTGGTGACAAACCTCTCGCCCTGCTTTCCAAGCCCCACCCATTTCTTTGTTCCCTGAAGGGTGGTCATGTGACCTACAGAGTTAACCCCGAGTTCAGGTAGGTTGTAGGAGGTCATAGGACGCTGGAGCTCAATACCTAGGATGTAACATGAAGCCAGATTTGTCATTGCCTTCATCTCACTATGATTCACACCGATCGCTATATTAAAAAAAAATTAAGTTGCCATTTTTTTAATGATTGTGGCATTTTTACCCTGAGTGAGCAAAGAGAGGTTCTCCAGCAGCAGGCCAGGCTGACAGGGGGCAGGAGAGAGAACAGAATCTACAGGCAGCCCCAGGAATGACAGGAAATGGAGAAGAAAACGTATCTGCAGCTCTGGTGACGGCAGACAAATTAGGGATGGACCAATGTCATCAAATAAAACCTAGAATTGGAGAGACAGAAAGAGAGATACTTTAGATACACTTAAATTACATATCATGTAAGTGTAACTTAAGAACAGATGGACTTATAAGGATTTACATCTATCTTGCTATGTATGTGTGTCAAGCTGTATGTACCTGTCTGTCAGGGTCCTCACAGTCCTCTTCTGATTGGCCCTTGGCTTTGTCCGGCCGCCAGGGCAACCACTGAGCTGCTTCACGAGAACACTCCACATCGAGCCACACTGTCCCTCTGGGCCGGCTCCGATCCTTCACCTCCTCCTCATCTTCCTCCTCCTCCTCATCCTCATCTGTGAACACACAAACACGATGCTTAGTTTACTGTTGTTTTCATAGTTCTAGCACAAAAATCAATTCCAGGATTCACATCAAGGCTCAGTATAAGTGTGCGTGTGTGTGTGTGTGGTTTACCTGCACTGGGCTGTAGCCATCCCCCACGCTCTTGTTGGAGCATCCAGGCTTTCCAGCCTCTGGCCCCCAATTCCCCAACTCTTGCCTCACCGCTGTCCCAGAACGGCTCGAAGAACTCCACCTACGCATGCAGACACACATAAAGACACATCAAACTACAAGACCCCATTTCCTCCTTATTGGAGCACCGGTATATTACCCTTTGTATGTCTATGAATATAACTCTTATTTGACTGTTTAAACTTTGGTGCAGACAATCAAACAAACCAACCTGCTGTTTGGTGGAGAGTTCTCGTACGCTGTCAGGTTTGTAAAAAGTAAAGTCGATCATGGCCTGAAACAGAGAAATCGCCTTCTCTGAGTGACCAGACTGACGCAGGAAATGACACTGCTGGGTGAAGATATCTGGACAGAAAGATAGAAATAGGCAAAATGAAAAACACATTGTATAAAGCATTGAGCATTCAGACAAATGTTTTATTCTACTAAAACAAATGAGAGTATGATGTAATAAAAGTTCCAATGTCAAGTGTGTACAATTATACATTCATGTCTGAGTGAGCTCATGTGAGAACACAGCAGGAGATCCTCCACAGGATTCACCACGAGCAGGTTCGTGTGTTGATGTCATTTCTAACAAGTGACAGATGCAAAAATTAAAAAAACTAAACAAAGAGAATACAAATATCTCAGGATGAAAAAGTGGTGCCATAGGCGTATAGGATGCCGACAAGGTTTTGGTGACAAGGGTCGACTCCAGTGTCTATGTACTGAGAACACAATCATGTGATCTGGCGGAATAAATACGTTACATTCTGCCTCTGCCTGTTATGCCAACCCTCACCTGAACACATATGTGAAAGATAACCTCCAGGGAAAGTCCGTACCCAGTAGTGCGGACATTCTGCGGAGTTCTTGACTGAAAACTACTCATGTAACTGTTTTGCACTCAGTCTTTCAGAGTGTGAAAACCTAAAAAGAGCAAAACAAATCTCTGTTACCCAACATATCCTCCTCAATCCCTGGCAGGGCTGGGTGAGAGACCATGCTGCCATCCTGCACGGCACTGAGCGTGCTCAGACACTTCCCGTAGGCAGAGTGGACCTTTGGCACAGTGAAGTTGCTAAAGTAGCTCTGGGAGAAGAGCAGATACTCCCTCCACAAGGGGGCACTGTTTGGATGGAGGAACACCTGGTGTGCAACAGATAAAACACAAGTTAACTTCGTTAGAATGACGGAAAGCTTTGGTCACACATTTAGGCATTGGTCAATTCTTTCAGCTCTGGTTTGGACATAGACTGTATATAAAGATGGGCGACATGACAGATTCAAAAGGTGAATCCTAATCCTCTTGATCGCCCCCCTGGTGGCTGCTTGCAGTATAAGTCAAACCCTGCCTCCTCCATGTTAGTTGATACGTAATAAACATTTCTCAAAGATGGTTTCTGTCATTTTAATTAGTTATTTGATGCATTGAAAATGGGTGAAGCATCATGATTGACTGCTGAGACCGACTCCAAATTGATCAAGCGTGTGTATCAGCAGGACCTCGATGGCGCAGCTCCACACCACGATCACTACTGCACACACTCTGGCTCCAAATTACGTTGAAAGAGGAAGATGGCAACACGCATATCCCGGATAGTTTAGCTTCATTTTGGTAGAACAGGAGGAGGTTGAGACGCATCACCTATCTTTATATAAAGTCTATGGTTTGGACCAAGGTAAACAAACCACACCTAGAGTGTGCTGCATTGCATGTAGTTTATATACAACAGCACTGAGCGAGTTTGATGGAAACACATGACTGAAGACTGACCAGTTTCTTCCACTCTTTAGCCAGAACCGAGGGCTCCCAGAGCTCCTGGCAGAGCCGGAGCCTCTCCAGCTGCAGAGCTATGGAGGTGGGGTTGGTTTCCACAGCGCGCTCTGCGATGCACAGCTTTTTGTCCAGGACTGCTCGGTAGGAAGACTTGCGGTGCTCAGTCGAATGGCTGCCCTGCTGTTCCTCCTCGCCTCCAAACTCTGCTGAACTCAGCTCATCCTAGAGAGCCAGACAGGAGATGAGGAAGATCAGAGGCGATGATGCACAGGAATAATCAGACAGATAACTGTGTTGGTTTTTTTCACAGATTTCCCAGGGGATAATTCATGGACCTTGATGCAAAAAATCATATTCAGGGGACTGAAAACTATAAGTGTACACAAGTTGTTACACACATAGTAGATGTCACAGATAGAGACACACTGACTCATTCCTAGTTTTGGTCTTTACCTGGGAGTTTTTGACAATTTGAAAAATATAATATATAATATATAATATAATAAGCCTACTTTTTGTATTATCGTCATGGGCAAATTCTGAAAGTTTGAAAGATTTGTCTGAACACTCTGAACCCTGAGGTAGCTGGCACTACCTCAAACTACACACTGAGGTAAACAGTACTTTTAAGTAAAAAAAAATCTTCATACACACCACTGTTACATCTGGAAAACAAATAACACACATGTTGCAATGGCCAATTGTTGAAACCCCACAAAAGTATTGAAATTATATACATTCGTACAAAAATAAACATACTATATTGTACAATGACAATAAAGTCTTGAATCTTGAATCCTCTCCGTAAATAGCTGATTAAAATACAGGTGAAAAGTAGAGCCATCATACCTGGTAATGTATGAATTTTATCCATAGCTGTGTGTCTGATGGCTGTTCTCTGAGCTTCCGGTTGAACTCCTCAGTCCTCCGGGCCATTAGCACAGAGCTCTCCCCTGTTTGTACGTCCTGTTTCTGCTGCTCTGTCTGCTCCGGCTGTCCCTTCCCCTGCAGCCAGAGGGCCGTGGAGGAGTCGTACACACCGAGAGGATTAACTGATGATGTCTGCACTCTGCCAACTGCATTGAAACATTATGGGGTTGAAGTTAATTGTATGGGTTAAAATGACATGGTCATTGTAAGGTATGTGCAAGGTAGGTCTGACACAGAAAATGTTGTGAGTAAATCTTGTACCCGTCTGTCCTCCATTGTTCTCTCCTTCGTGATCACCCAGAGGGAGGAAAGTGATGGCACTGATGACATCACGACAATCAGGACTCTTTGGTAACGTAGGAAGAGCTAATTGGGACCTCAGCAGCTGGCGACTGACTGCAGAGAAGTATCTGTCTGCTGCTTTCCTCTTGTCCCTGCCTTTCTGTTTCTTATTCGACTCCGACTCCTCCCAGCTGACTCCCTGTCTGCGAAGGTCCAGACCCAATGATGAGATGCCTTTCCTCTTATACCTGGAACACACACAATTTCAAAGCTGCAATTCCAGTTCATGCAAGATTAAATGTTTTCTCTTCTGAAGACCTGAAGATCAAGAGAGCCCTTCCCACTCTGAAGAGTGAGTGGTTTTAAATATACTCTGCATAGGCAAATACTGTAATTGGCATGAGCAGGGATAGTCACTAAGGCTACGTCGACACTTCTATGTTTTCATTTGAAAACGCATCAACGCTGCTTTTAGAGCCGCTAAAAAGGAGAAGTTTAGAAATGCTTCTGGCCTTGTTTTAGTCTGGGTCTTTGCTGTTCCTATAACATGACCCCCTTCCAGAAGAAAATAACCGACATTAGCCTTTGCTACCAGTGTAGAACACAACAAGGATAATCAATTACAAGAGTATGCTGACCCTGTTGTCTTTGCTAACAGCTGTTGTGCAGTTAAATTCATAATTTTACAATGATTCAACTGCTTCCATGTGTAGAAGACCAGCCATTATTTGAGCAATCTTTGTACTACAGCACATGCACCTAACTGTTTACACCAACATGTGAATGCCCAGTGTACGCAAGTGGTCATGTGAGATGCGTTTTTAGGCATGTTTGTAGGGACAGGGACTAAAACTGATACGGAGCCCAAACACTTGGTTGGTCAGAGAATGTTTTAGTTTGAAAAGACCGTTTTAAAATGAAAATGTAGTAGCATGGATGTAGCCTAAGAGAGACAAATGTCACAACACTATGCATTGGGTGCAAAGTGTAAGTTTGTGTGTACATGTTACCTCGCTACATCTCCTCTGTACAGGGACTTATACGTCCAGTTGGCTTGGTCTGGCTTACGGTCCATACAGAACGGCTGCTCTGCGGGCGACTGGAGGTCATCTAACCAGGAGAAAGTATTTGCTAATGCAGCAACCTGTGATCTGTAACAGTGGATACACACACACCATCAAAAAAGGACTAAACAAAAGTCAGCCAGTGTCATTGTGTATAAATGTAAGAGTGTAATGTAAATGTGTGTTGTCTATACCTATCTGCCTCTTGCTCCCTTTTGAGATCACTGGGGTAGGTGGTTTCAGAGTCTGAGCCGCTGCTGTCGGAATACCTCCCACTCTTCTTTTTGTGTTTTTTCTTCTTTTTCTTCTTCTTTTCACTCTTCTTCCTCTTCTTTTTGGATGGCACATTATCCTCTTTTTCTTTCTGCTCCTCAGCAGAACTCACCTCTCTGCTTAGACTGAAAGGTTCATTCACGAGGTTACAACACATTTACACATTTCCAATATAGTATCTTGAATACTCGTAACTAGAAAAATTATAGACTAATTAACTTTATTTAATAAGTTTCTTACGGTACAGAGGTAAAAAAAGAGGAAAAAATAAGAGGAATAAGTTCACAAAATCAAGAAAAGGCAAACAGAAATATGCATGACGATATTGGAAATGGAAAGATGCAACAAACTACAACGTTGTGTATTTGACCACACAAAGTAGAATTTCCAGTGATGTGTCTTTTTTATTATTACCTTGTCTCCTTCTTTAAAAACCGACCGTGAAGAGAGAAGGCATCTCTGGTCTGAAAACTTGTATTGCTCAGCCAGCCTAATTCTAAAGGGAGAGAGTGACCAAGAAGAGAGAGACTCAGGAGGACTGTTGGATCATGATGTTATTATCAACCACTGATTTATGTTGTTATGTGCAGTGTAGTATCATGGTTGTGACAGGCTGTTTAAATTGAGTGGAAACAAGCTGCTCTATGGGATACATTTCTATTCTCTTACAACGTAGTTAAATTGGCCTAAATGGGCCTGAAACCAAACCGGGGTTAATACGCCTTCATGTCTTCTTGGAGCAGACAAGCAAGACTTCACAATGTTGCATGTAAAGGTGCATGACCGAAACATAATTAAACCCAGATTAATGTGGCACTAGCATTTTGTATGTGGTCGATAAATAGTCTTATGGTGTTGGTTTTAAAAGACACAATGTAGCAGGAATGTAAAGTTATTGTTATAGTTATTAACGCCAGTCTTTTTTTTAGTTTTCAAATATGTACCAAAAGAAATACAACTTGAACATAGAACAGTCAAGTTCCTGTCCATCCCCTCAGAATGCCCCCCCTCTCCAAATTACTGGTCGATGATAAAACATTTGTACAGCCAGACATCCATGAAACAAAACTTATATAAATACATTTGTAAATACATTGAAGTGAAAACACAGGTGAAAAAGCAGATATAAATAATAATAATAATAATAATAATAATAATAATAATAAATAGCTGAAGGAAAGAAAAAAGGGGGGGTTATTTTGGTAGCTGCCATGCATTCTCCAAAGAAATAAATGGTTGGCGAGAGACGTACAATTTGCTGGTGGACCCCCCTTATGGTGAATCTAATTCTGTCTAAGTCAGCTCTCTGATCCAGTGACCATCTATTGGAGGGAGAGCATCCTTCCATAAGAACAAAATAAGCTTTCTGGCCAGCAGGGAGCAAAATACCATTATATTCAAATGGTAGCTAGTAAAACAAGCATCCAAACACTGGGATGAATTGAGATGGGTCTACTGTTTCTCCACATATTCTACAGAGTGTCTCACAGATAGATGCAGCTTGGGACATGACCAAAACACACGTAGCAGTGTGCAGGAGCCTGCTGGTGTCGATCTCATGTCGGGTCAAAGTCTGGCTTTATCCTAGATCGTCTTTCTTCCGATGAAGACGGTGCACTACTTCACACTGAACCTGTGTGTCCTATCGAGGATGAGTAAATTCTCTGAGAGTATTTCATCTGGGTCGGTTTCCCATGTTAGTTCATCAGTTGTCGTTCAGCTCCAACCACACGAAGCTAATACAAGCTATCTTGTGGCTAATCTGTTTAATCCACTCTGTATAATGACAACGAGGCATCAATGCGATACACAACTGTCATTAAAACGCGGGCTACACGACGGTGTGTTCACCTTTGGACGAATCTTCAACTTTATCACTCGAAGTTTCTGCAAACGCTGGAAACAGAGCCATGACGGAACGTAAACAGTCGCAGGGATATGACGTCACTCGGCAGCAGCCGGTTCACTGAAGATAAAATGTGTCAAATATTACCATATAAATTCTGTATGAGCAATAAGATTAAGAAATATTCATTACAATTTTACACAATATATATACCCAACAAATCTATACCTTCCCAAATGTTTACATATTGAAAACATTTGTAACTTTTGCAATGATGCTCCAGAATCCTTAACGCATCTATTTCACCATGCTATACATTCAGTTACTTTTTGGACTGGATTGAATTATATATTGCGTAAAAACTCATCATGATATTGAAATTGATTGCAAAAATGTAATTACATATTTTGAACATGATAAACATAACAGTGAATTCAGCGTAAACTTGCTGCTTCTATTTGGTAAATTTGACATAACATAAATGCAGGGTAACCAATCTTAATCAAAACTTCACAGGTTTATGTGAATTCATTTAAAGACTATATTCAACTATCAAACTTATATCACAAAAAATTTACTTTCGAATTTGCTCACCTATGATTTTGTGTTTGTACTTATCTATTTATATTTGGATAGGATTTCCTCAGTCTTATTTTGTTGTTGATGTTGTCAATGGATTTGATGCCTTTTGAATTTGTTTTTTGCAATAAAATGAAAAAGAGCAGTAACTGCAATTTAAACTTATCAGTAACAGATGTCAAGATGCATTTTATATTGTAAATCCCAAAAGTTAATTTATTTTAAATGTTATGAGCTATGATATACATGTTTACTATAATCCTCAAAGATAACATTGTGAAAGATATATTCTTTTATTTTTGTATTTATTTATTGCTCATATCTGGTTGGTAAAGACTCATTTACCAAAAATAGTTATGGGGGCCTGAATGGAATGAATAATTTGATGGGTGGCTTCAAATACTTATTATAATGGCAGAATTTTAAATGTTAAGTACTAAGAAGTTCCCTCATAAATTTATAAAAGTAACATGACTGTTATCTTAATCCACTAATGAGAAAATATGTTTTTACGAGATTATAATAATATTGAGGACAGTAAGAAATTGACAATTGTTTCATCCAACTCCCAGAAGACAAAAAGTTTAAAAATCCTGGATGACATTTGTCCATCTAATGAAACGTTGCATAACAGAGTTCAGTTGTAATTATATGTGTGTGTTGTGTGAAACTTTTCATTGTTGGCATCAATCCAAAGGTTGCACCCAGGGAGTGGCAGGTGAAGCTGGAGAAACAAGCGGAACAAGCTACATAATTTGAATGTATTCGGTAACAGTTTTAGGCGGCAATAAAAGTACACAAAGAATTAAATGAAAACTACTAATAAATCCATTGATGATATGAAGAAACACACATGGGCATCAGGTGAGATAAATATTTTATAACGCTCTCCACTAAACTTTTGTGGCGATGGAAGCTACAACAATTATTTCTTCAACCTTCCAAAATCTGCAGTTTATGATTAGTTGGATAGCCTCCTTATCATTGATTCCAAGTGAACTGCCCTTATAACATATATTAATATATGTTTAATATGAGAAGCATATCTGGCAACATTGCTGTTGCCATGTTTAGGGAGGTTCATATTATTACAGATCGAGGCAAAATAATAATTGTAAGATAAGGAGACAACTGGGCTCGAACCGCTGCTACTCACTATACAGCAATGGCAGGAGGAAATAAAGAATGTGTAGCTGTTTGAAAACCTAATTAAAGGAGATGTATCGTTGGTAAAATGGGCCCCTGTCATTGAAAACTACCCCAGTGATAGAGTTATTCTCATTTTTGTGAAATCTCAGTCTCATCTTTTTCTTTTTCCATGACTTATGTCCTCTAGGATTTATGGAGATAAGTTAGATTTTGAAGTTGCTGGTTTTCAATTGTAACTTAAACTGAGAGAGAGAGAGAGAGAGAGAGAGAGAGAGAGAGAGAGAGAGAGAGAGAGAGGGAGAGAAAGCGGACCGTTTGCAGGGTCTCTGCCGCGAGAGCGTTGTGTTTATAATCCACTTTATGTTACCAGGACAACGGAGCCCCCCCAGCGCGCCATCCAATCAGAACTCCACACTAAGTTCCATTGACCAATCACATTCCCGGTTTGTCTTGTCGCGTTGATCGGCCGCTGTCAGTTGTCAGCGCTCCCGCCTGCCGCGGTCAGTCTGTTGCTGGAGTTGTCACAGCTTTGAACTCTCTGTCCGTCAGTCCGCACGTTTTTCCATCCGACCACAATGAGGGAGATCGTGCACCTGCAGGCCGGCCAGTGCGGCAACCAGATCGGAGCCAAGGTTTGGAAACCCGGGTTAAAAGAAGTGTGAAAGAGCGCGAACGTTAAATTGGGATCGGGCGGGCGGCTCAACGAGTTTACCTGGCGATACAGCTAATGTTAGCCCGGGTTAAGTTTGACTCGCAAGGACAGGTCGTGCTAGTCAGCCGGCTACTTTAACCCCTAACGTTTGTCCTCCTCTAGTTCTGGGAGGTGATCAGCGACGAGCACGGCATCGACCCGTCCGGGACGTACCATGGCGACAGCGACCTGCAGCTGGAGCGGATCAACGTCTACTACAACGAGGCGACAGGTTGGTGCCACTTTGCCCGAAGCTTCTCCAGCCAGAGTCAGATCACCTCCTTTCCACCGGAGCCCATGTAATCCAATACCGCGACCGTCCAGCAGGGGGTCCTAATCCCACGGGCCCGTCCTGACTCGCCCTCCTAGTTACTGTTACTGTTTCTAGGACACAACAAATCAACAACCCCCCCCCCAGCTAACGATGTTAAGTCTAACTTTATATAACATGTATTAGACCGCACGTAAGGGAGTGTTCAAAATCAAGATGTGTCGTGCTATAGAGGCTGCAAAACATGAGGGATTCAAGTTTACTTACAAACCACTGCTGCAAACGTTTTTAGTTTGTCACTCTGTGCTTTGCTGCCAACATTTAAAAACAGGGAATTAAACTTGTAAAACGCCTTAAACCCTAAAAACTTGAAGTTCTCATTTCACTTGGATAGTGGGATGACTTTCAATCACTAGAAATGGACAGTATTGAAAACAAACTATGTATTAAATAGTAGTGATGGACAAAAGGCAGCGATCTTTACTTGTGTATTTTCTTGTACCCGTCATCTCCAGGTGGGAAGTACGTCCCTCGTGCGGTGCTGGTGGACTTGGAGCCAGGAACGATGGACTCTGTGAGGTCGGGTCCTTTTGGCCAGATCTTTAGACCAGACAACTTTGTGTTTGGTGAGGATTTTTATTTATAAATTAATTTGTATTTAAACACGGCCTGACAAAATTGGCTTGATTAGATCTTTAATACTGAAAATGAGTTGCTTTCCACAATTCTGCAAGAGTAAAGAAGCCAATCATATTCCATATATGCAGTGCTCATTGCAAGTAAAAGGTGTTCACAAATACTATGAAGTCATTTTGTAAATAGATGAGGAAGGTTTTGACTACACAGCTGTGAGACAGGCATGTATTTGCATGTACCACAGGCCAGAGCGGAGCAGGTAATAACTGGGCCAAAGGCCACTACACTGAGGGAGCCGAGCTGGTAGACTCTGTCCTGGATGTGGTGAGGAAGGAGGCAGAGGGCTGCGACTGCCTCCAGGGCTTCCAGCTCACACACTCCCTGGGCGGAGGAACCGGTTCTGGCATGGGCACGCTGCTTATCAGCAAAATTCGAGAGGAGTATCCTGATCGCATCATGAACACTTTCAGCGTAGTGCCCTCACCCAAGGTACACTTCACTCATTAAAATTTTGCTCTACCTGTTTCCTCTGTGCGCTAATGGTGTTCGTGCTTCCCCCCTTTGTGTCCTCTTCCCCTTCACCCTCCCTCTCCAGGTGTCAGACACGGTGGTGGAGCCGTACAATGCCACCCTGTCAGTCCACCAGCTGGTGGAGAACACAGATGAGACCTACTGCATTGATAATGAGGCCCTGTATGACATCTGCTTCCGTACACTGAAACTCACTACACCCACCTATGGTGACCTCAACCACCTTGTCTCAGCCACCATGAGCGGGGTGACCACCTGCCTGCGCTTTCCCGGCCAGCTCAATGCTGATCTGAGGAAACTGGCTGTCAACATGGTGCCCTTCCCCAGGCTGCACTTCTTCATGCCAGGCTTTGCCCCCCTGACCAGTCGGGGCAGCCAGCAGTACAGGTAGAGAGGCAGGAGTCCGCATCAGACCAGCAAGTAGTATTTTAATGTATTTTGAATCTTACTTGAATTGTCTGTCTTTTTCTAGGGCACTGACAGTTCCTGAACTCACCCAGCAGATGTTTGATGCCAAAAACATGATGGCGGCTTGTGACCCACGCCACGGGCGCTACCTTACTGTCGCCGCCATCTTCCGGGGCCGCATGTCCATGAAGGAGGTGGACGAGCAGATGTTGAACGTGCAAAACAAGAACAGCAGCTACTTTGTGGAGTGGATCCCCAACAATGTCAAGACGGCCGTCTGCGACATCCCTCCCCGCGGCCTCAAGATGTCCTCCACTTTCATTGGCAACAGCACAGCCATTCAGGAGCTGTTCAAACGCATCTCAGAGCAGTTCACTGCCATGTTCCGCCGCAAGGCCTTCCTCCACTGGTGAGAGAAATAAGACTGACTGAAGTTTATGTTCTTGTGCTCGCCTGTTCTTACCCAGAATTCATACACTGACTTAATGCCCATCAGTAAGTATTTACTTTACGTCCATTGTTTCAGGTACACGGGCGAAGGCATGGACGAGATGGAGTTCACAGAGGCTGAGAGCAATATGAACGACCTGGTGTCCGAGTACCAGCAGTACCAGGACGCCACTGCTGAGGAAGAGGGCGAGTTTGAGGAGGAAGGCGAAGAGGAATTGGCCTAAACAACAGCCATGACCTGTTTCTTACTATGCAAGAGTTAAGTGCTGACAATAATAAAACAATAACCTCAAAATTAAACAACATCTGCATTGAAAGTTGTCAAACGGTAACATTAAAATATTGTTCAGCCTTAATGGGAGTGCAAAGAAATTGGTTTAGAAATATTGTTGGTTTTTAAATTTCCAACTCTTTTGCCGTTTCCTTCATGTCTTGTGTTTCTTCCTTCCTGTTTTGGATGTTTTCAACTTTTGTTTCGTCTAAGTGTGTCACCTAACTGTCACACCCCCGAGTGGCAATGGCAACCATCAAACAGATCTGGCATGTGTGAGCAATCATAAAACTTTGGACATATTGTTGAAATTAAAATGGTTAACGTTACCTCTCTGTTATACACAAGTCTCAGGAAAATCCAGTCCTTGTATAACAGCTCAGTCCATTCATTGCAGACACCTGCTGACTGCTCTGTCCACTCGGTGGTGGTGTTGTGCATTAGTGGGAATGATCACCCTCTGTTTGTTCTTTGGCTTTTTCAACTTCCAGGTTTAAAATATGTTTGATGAAAGAGAATGTAACACTGATCACTTGAAACACTTGAAAGCTGAATTAAATAAATTCTTTTTTTGAAAGAAAAAACTGCTTATGAGTTTGTGACTAACTGCTACTTTTGTCTACTTTTTATCCATTTTGTTAAGACGACTTACTTTAGCTTTCAAATTACAGGCGAGGGAATTATTTGTCTCACAATCATTCAATGTTCACCTTGACTCAAGGATTAACTCATTCGATTTAGGAGGTCAAAGGTCATGGTGACCTCAAATGTTTTGGGCTTCTTGAACACGGTATGTTAAGTCTGCCTCTCAAGAATTTCTTTCAACAGTATTTCAGAAAGTGTTTATGCAATAAACTAAACCTGCTTAGTTGTGTGTCTCTGGGTGTTAATGTGCAGCAGTTTACTGAAGTAAAGAAACCTCTGTGGATGTGCAGGGACTTTAAAAGGCATTTTAATAGAGGAAATCGACAGATGTGTGCCGGCTCACTGTCACACGTTAGTAGTAACACCTGAGATTTTCCTACTATGACAAACCTAAATGTCTGAATCCGGCTGTTTCTATCTGCCCACCAGAGCAATAACATGAGGATCTGATCCCAGACCAGGTGTAATTTTCTTTTTTATTCATTTGAGGTTGATGATTGAATCCTACGCGTCACTTAGTTTACAGGATTTGACTTCCGTTGGCAGAATTACTGCTGTTATTCGACTCACTTAGTCACAGGGTGAACATTGTTGTGACACACACACAGGAAACTGGTCTAAGAGCCCAGATAACCCCAAGGTGTGGTCTCTATTCTTATCAAAAACTGTGTATAGATATGCATATGATGATAATATCCATGTCATATCTTTTTATTCAAATCAGTGATGGAGGCCTGTTATGTGAAGTGGTCATTATCTGACAGGCAGCAAATCTGATAACGTCCAACATCCTGATCCTCGTCCTTTCACTTCATCTATTCAATTTGATTTGTTGTGTCAAAAGATCCAACATGTACTTAGGTGCAAGTCCAGAAAAGGGCCTTAAAAGTCAGCAATGACATCTTAAAAGCAATTCTACACTTTAATGGAAGCCATTAAAGTGTTCCTATTTAGTTCATTTTAGAAAGTTCACTGTTCTAAAAAGTTAAATCAACACTCAATATCACAAAAAAATGTTAATAAAGAACATGACAGTGTTAAAAAAGTGTTGTTCTAGATGTGTTTTAGTTTCACAGTGAATGTTTTTGCAGTTTCTATACTGTCTCGTTTTCTATAGTGGGTAAGAGCTAACACAACCTTGAGCTGAGATGCTTCGATCAGCTGCTGCTTCCAAAGTCAAGAATTAACCGACAAGTTTGAATCCATGGACGATAAGTTGTGAAAGAGCAAGAACAAGTCCACCTGCTGATGATGTGCTCGAAAGATACAGAGCAGGTTAATAAGTGGACCTTTAGCTTAGACGATTTTCTCAACAGTTTCTATACAGTAAATGGAATTATGTACACTACTGCAGTGCCCGTTGTAAACCTGCCTGTTTGTAATGTTCTGTTCTCTTGTCCTGTGTTAATGCTCCGGAGCTACGTCAGAATTATTCCTTTTTTTTATTAGTGAGTCCTCCTCCAACAGTTCTTCAACATACTCTCACTTTTTATTGTTTGTGTGCTGGACGTTGTGTGCAGAGCTTTTTTATAAACAGTCTATGGTGCAGATTGAAGTTAGAGCAATTTGTGTTCATCCTACCTGGTTTATTTACAGTGAAGATTTTATAGTCAATTTTTCCCGAGTGAATGTTGTTGCCATGATGGAGATCTGCAGTATCTTAAAAATAATCAATTGATCAAAATGATCAGGTGGTACAGCTATTATTGCCATTATGGCCAGTTACCGACCATTGCTGTAGTTTATCTGAGGACGTAGAAGACACGTTCAACTTAATCTTTATTAATATTGAACGTTTTGTGTATCCACTTGCAAATTTGACACTGCACTTCCCTGGACCACTAACAATATACATGCCCAGTTTGAAGCTGATAGGTTGAGCGGTTCGCAAGATATACATTCCACATACAGACCAACAGACAGATGTATGTGGAATTAGCAGGTGATAATTTATAATCAGTAGTGTTTAGCTCCTAAATTATCTATTAATAATCTATTTGGACTCTAGCTACAGGTATGATCCTCTGCAACCACTTGAAGCCATTGACTTTATATTAGTTCCACAATCAGTGAGAAAAGACAAGGAGAAGAAGAGAAGTGAAAATGAGCCATGTTCACTTTTTCACACTTAAACTGATCTAAAACAAACGCACACACACAAATTCAAACTTTACACATTTTATAAATCGATGTTTCAAAAATGCACAAAGTTCAATGACACTTTCAACATCACATTTCATTTCCATCGTGCTTTCAATAGTAATCCTCCACCTTGCAACCGAGTTAAAGAAGGAATAAGATGAAATGTAATACTTGATGGAGACTCAGCATTTTGTGCAGGACAATAAAGCATTCCACTGTCTTTGTCTTACTGAACAATCTACTGAGGGCGTTTCAGAGAGCAGCAGCGACAGGGTGGTCCAGTATGTTGTGTCTGAATCCAGCCGATGGCTCACCATCAGTGACAGTGGAGCACTGGAGTGAGGTGTAGTGCTCTTATCTCCTCTAGACTGTAACATGGATTTTATATCAAATGTGAGCATGAGGCAAAAGTAAAGGCACATTGACCTCCATGACAAAACATACAAAAACAACAAAGGAGTATTTCTCATCACAAAAAAAGAACAAATGGTTATTTATTTGGGGAAATCTCAACATAGTAATATATGTTTTAGATCAGGGATGTTCTGGTCAACCGGCAGAATTCTGACGAGACATTTCTTTTGAGATTTTATGATTTTTAATCCAATATACAACAAATCAATAGTCAATGAGAACCATACTACACCATAAATCATATAGACCATGTTATATTATGGGAAACCTCAGGCGTTTGGGTTATTTGAGTTGTGTGCTGTTTTTTTCAAATCTCCGTAACCAATTTCCTCCAATTAAAGAAGAAACACAAATTGGAAAAAAGTAAAACAAAGAGAGGGTATAACGTCCCAGAGGAGAAAACGATGGCACTGTTAGTTAGACAGAGACATAAAGGGAATGAAAGAAGACGTACATACAGCTATACATACACCACTGCTGGAGGGAATAAGAGGATCGGAGGAAACCCTGGAGGCAAAACAGGGGGACAAACTCATGTCAAGATTGAAAGTGAAAGACAGAAGAAGAGAAATAAGGCCACAAAGGATGAAGAATATAAAAGAGGAAGAAAATAATAAGTGATAAATTGTTAAAAATGAAAGAACAAAAAATGAGAGGCACTGTGAGTCTCATTACAAAAAGGGTTACACTGGTATATATATTGATTTACCAACATATTACATATTGGCTTTTATTCAAATGCCAGATATCTTCCACCTCTAATGAGATGAATTTGATGCAGATTTAATTACATATTAAATCTTTAATTTGTCAAATCTCCAATGGATTTCTGTCGGAGGGGCTTCACCTAAACCAGTGACGTGAAGTTTTGTGTAGCTACACACGACCGAAAAATCAAACCTGCTCAAAATGTCTTTCTTTCAGGTTTTGATTCATCTCAAAAAACTAGTAACAGCCTTAAAAGCTCTGGTCAAAACTTGAACAAATACAGAGGGACAATAAAAGAGCCCTCTCATTGTTCACAGCAGCTCTGACTGTTTTCACTGGTCTGATCTTGTGATAAACGGTACATCTGACATGTTCGGCCTTCACCATTACAGGTAGTAGATCAATTCCCACCACATGTGCAATAACAATGCACTCCTAAACTTTCCATTTTCCATGTTCAACAGTATCACTGACGATATCAGTGTGTAAACTCATGTATTTATATGAGGAGGAGGTGGCCACTGAGGTTACTAAATACAATTATCCCAGTTCTTAAAATGTCTCTTTATGAAAGAGTCTTTTTTTTAATCAAAGTTTGTTCGGTCTTTCTAAGCCTGGTGGTGGGGTTCCGTTCATGAACACCACCATTTCACAGTCTGAAGTGACTGATGGGCGTGGGCTCATGTGGACTCAGACAGGTTTAATCTCACTGTAAGCTGCTGTCTTCAGTGGTGGCGGAGGACTGATGCTGGGCTGCTCCCTGCGCCTGGTTCACCTCCCTGACGGCCAAGATGCGTGTGAGCATGCTCTGTAGAGTGGCGCCCTCTAATGGCTGAGTAGTGTACCAGTGTGAACTGTTGAGGGCAGGGGAAAGAGAAAGTCAGACAAAGCTTTATGGTGTCAACATTAAGACATTTTGCATTTGTGCAACCAAAGTTACACAGAACAGTTTAAATTTCCATAGTTTTATTATCAGTATGTCATGTTCATCTTCTGCGAAGGTTTATGTGCTGAGGAGGCACAGTGATTGTTACAAGTAGTAAATCTTTCTTTCTGGCTTGCTGGTGTTTAAATATGCCCAAAAATGTATCATCTTACAATAATTGTATTACTTTGAGGTATCAAGTATTGAATCATCAATCTTCAATAACTGATCATAATCAAAAATAATAAAGTTACTTTAAAAGTGTGTCATTGAACAATAATTGTTACAATAATAATATTACTGTGACGTTTTATCATCTTACAATAATTGTAGTATTTGATGTTGTGTCATATTATAACAATTGTATTACATTGAATTGACAGGTATTTGAAGTGTAGGTTTTGATGGTCAAAACAAATACAATTGTATTGATTAGACAGGGTTTGTAGTAACGTTGGTCAATGCTGACCAGGGGTCTGCTCAGTTTTGTTTTATACCTGTAATAAAAATAACACATTATATCTTGAAGCTTTAATCTGTGCAAAAATGTTTTTTGAGCCATTTCCATATCGAACAATGTTGTCTTTATTTCAGTGACAGTGCGACCCACACGTGTCACAGCATTAACGCTGCTTTAGTCAGTCTCTTGATTCCACTTCTGACACTGCTAAAAAGTCTAGATATATTTTTATGTATATATTTATATATATTTATATATATTTGAAATCAGGACATGTTCGTACAAACTCATCTCACGAACAAATGTAAGAGAAATGCAAACATGTTCTCTCATGAGGCCTCTCACTTGTTCTTGAAAGATTTTTAAATAAAGTCCGGTAAATAAGTGACACACTCTTGAAGGAGAAATCAGACATCACTTGGTTTGTTTGACAGACTCTGACCTGTTTGTGTGGACAATCTGTTCAGGCTGGAGGTAAAACACATCCGATCTCTTCTTCACCGACTCTGGGCTGTTGAAGAGCAAGAGGACAGAGAAGATGTTTGTTCACTTTTCTTAACCGGGGAGTAAACCAGGGAGTGTGAGTTATCAGCAGAAATCTGTGTCTCACCATCTAGAGAGGTAGAACTCGTAGAGTCTGACGGGACAGTGGAGAGGGTTGGTGACATTTTCCAGCATTTCCATGCTTCCATCATTGTCCGTCTGCCTTCTTCTGTGCCGCTCTAGAAACAACAGGACAAACCAAAACTCAGCCTGTCAGTATTTGAAATACTAATGACATGAAATAGGAGTAGTTTCATTGTACACCAGCTACCTGTGTCTTCCTGGCTGGGCGTGGCAGAGCTGCTTCTCTGGTACTGGAGGTAGTGGACCCTTCCGGCTCGGCTGCAGGGTTTGGAGCGTCGAGTGAAGTTGACAAAGGAGAGACTTTGGTGCTGAGCCAGCGTAGTTAAGTGGAAAGTTTTGGTGCAGAAGAAGAGCAGCGTGTTGAGCAGCACTATGGGTGAGTACGCGCCCAGCTGCTTACACTCCCACAGGTAGGACTCTTCAACACGGGAGGAAACGATACCACCTGTAGGAGGAAAGAGGAAGCAGGGGAAACACTGAGGAAATGATCTGGCTCTTCAGCCACTGACTTCCCCCAGCTGAGGGGAGTTCAGTGACAATTCTCTGTGAATTCGTCACTATGACAACACCTATTATATCACATGTATTCAATCAACCCACTGTCAATGATATTGATTGGTGCACCTTTTAAGATGCACATGGTCAGAAACAAGTGCAGGAATTCAGACACTCGACCTCTACTAATTCAAACTTGTATACAGATTGGTATTTGCGAAAGGAAAATATATTGAATTGCTATTTAAGAAAAAAAGCCAACCACAAATAGTATCAATGATAATTGGGTGTGACTTTGTATCAGTGATCATACCACTAGGTAGTAGTTTAGGCTTCCAGAACTGCAGCATCCCAGTGATCTCAGTGGCAAAATGACTGTAGAGCTCGTCAGTGAAGATGTTCTCTATGCGGCCCTTCATGAACAGATACTGTTCAGAGAGGAGGCAAAACATAAAGAGTCAAAAAGTGATGAACACAGTGAAAGAATCTCAATTGAAACCGGTGATACGTTTGTGTGTGTGTGTGTGTGTTGACCTGTTGTATCCCCAAACAGAGGTAGAAGATGCTGTCTGGGCTGTAGGGCTCTCCATTGGGCCGTCTCACTTCTCTGATGAAGCGAGACAGAGCAAAGCTCAGCTCAGCAGAGTCACATTGAAGGATGTCTTCTTTTATATCCACTAGAGTGGCTACAGGTGGAGAGAACATCAAATACAATGATTATAGTTAACATAGAGCCATTAAACACATCTATCCACTAATTCCACAAACCTCTGTCTGTCTGTACGTGGAACGCATATCTCGCGAACCGCTCATTTAAACGACTTCACACTTGGCCTTTGTATTCTCAGTCGTCATAAGAAGTACTGCTTCAAACCGTGGGTCAAATTCGCCCCAGATCATATTGAAAATTAGTTTTTTTTTATCTCACCATATCGGACTGTGGCAGACACAAACAGTCATGAGTGCAGCAGGTGCTGCCCTCTTTTATGGCAGCAACATTCATATAATTACTTCTTGTTTGGCATTTAAGTAAAAGCATTGTTAATTTTGTTGATGCAATGCTTTATATTGAGCTGAATCATAGAACTTCTATTTTTAAAAGTTGTGAACTTAAACTTCTGAAGATTGTTTCAATTGCTTAACAAACCTCTGTAATAGCCAACATGTATGAAAAATAAATAATTCGTACATACATATATATATATATAAGCAACCCATGTGAACAATAATAAAGACAATTCAGTTCATATTAAATATGAAAGTTATAAAATCTTCGTCGAATGAGCACAAGGTTTTTTCTAATTGAACTCTGCACCACAGACTGTTTATAAAAAGCTCTGCACACAACGTTCAGCACACAAACAATAAAAAGTGAGTATATTCTCATAACTGTTTGAGCAGGACTCATTAATGACAAGTAATAATTCTGAAGACGCTCCGGAGCATTAACACAGGACAAGAGAACAGAACTGTACGAGTTAGAGATAAAGAAAACAGAAACTAAAACTAAAACAGTAAAGAGAACTGAGGCTTACACTGTTGTGGCTGTTTGTTGCGCAGTTGGACCCAGCACTTCCAGGCTTTAACCCCATACAGGTGGTTCAGTTTGGAGGCGACGGGCGGTTCCAGTGCACTGCGGTCCAAAACAGTCCGCCTTCGTCCCTACATAAACAAAACTATGCAATGAAAACTGGGTAGAATATTGTTGAGATGACTGAAAGGTTGACTGTGAAAATTTGACTTTTTGGGGGGAAACATTGAACATATTGGTAAAACTTTTTGTCAACTTAATACACACAACATTAAAGACTGTCATAACAGTTGAGGACCAGGTGATACTATTTGTTAAAGCAGTTTCTGCTGGCAGTCTCTAGTTTCTAAAGCACTTGAATGCAGCAGATCACAACAAAAGGTGTCCGCCAGAGAATCACAGAGCAGCCAGCAAGAGAACTTCTGCCTAATAATCAGCGACTATAGGGTCAATATCAAATGCTAATTAAATGAATCCGACATTACCCAAACGCTGTCGACCTATGTGGAGACACATACCCGTTTCCGGCCAGGGAAACCTTCTCTGGGTCTCTTCACTCCTCGCTGTGGAGCAGTCGACTTCTGACCAACTGATACTGCAGAAACACAAACAGATCCCCTCTGAGTGACAGGTGTTGAGGATGTTTCTTCATTTTAAAACTTGAATTATTTCTTGGGCATTTCGAACTACATTTATTGGAGCTTTCAAGTGAGCAACTACATGTCATTCTTTCAACAGATTCGAGGTGGGCAATCACTTAACAGGTCATG
This sequence comes from Hippoglossus stenolepis, assembly GCF_022539355.2. Lineage (NCBI taxonomy): Eukaryota > Metazoa > Chordata > Actinopteri > Pleuronectiformes > Pleuronectidae > Hippoglossus > Hippoglossus stenolepis. The sequence goes on along the minus strand of NC_061492.1, from coordinate 20,630,815 downwards.
GTATCTCACCAGAAGGGAAGTCCGTCTCCAAGTCCATCACTGGAGAGGAGGGAGGTTGATGCTCGCCACTGGTGGTCGGCGGGTCACTTGTGGTCGTGCTCTCTGGCTTGACATCAAGCTGGGGTTCACCAGGCCCTGTGCTCCTTTCTGAACTTACAGTTAGAGGCAGATCGGCTTCAACTGCTTTTAGAGTGTCCTCCTTTTCATGGATTATGGGATCGACCACTTGTGACTCCACGTCTGCGCTGGAACTGCTCTGGTCTGTAGCAGATACACAGAGATAAAACACACACAAAGTCAACCTGAGGGGGTTTCTGACCTTTGCCTCCTTGCTTTGTCAAAAAGATCTAAAACATCATCGAACTCAAATATGTAAAAAAAAAACACACCTGCACTGGAAACTGGCTGATCACTGTGTTTTTCCTTCTTCAAATCCCAAGGCTCTGATTGGACAGCTGCATCTTTCATGTCCTTGTTCTTCTGTGGTACGACGATGGGTACTGGAACCTGGAAGCAATGGGAGACAATATGAGGTCTTTGAATACTTTTAAGTGTTACAGAACGTGAAAGTAAGGTAAAGGGTGAGGGTTACATACAGGCATGGGCATTGCCATCGGTACAGGTGTGTACTGGGAGTACATATTCATAGGCACTGGAATGAAGACCGGAACTGGGACTGGTACCATTATCACCCTCACATTCTCCTCTCTGGCTGATGTGGTCACTGAGGGTGAAGACTGAGCTGGAAGAGGGAGGAAGGTGGGAGGACATGAGAAGATCATCACGAGTTATTCAGGTTTCGATTGAAGCCATAATTTAGAAAAATACCAAAAAGTTTAATTTGACATTAAAACTGATGCTACTCTTAATTCTTATTAAAAAAAACATTCAATTATTTCTAGTTCCTGCGCAACATTTTATTGTATTTTTATGTATTTGATTTAAATATCGGCATTTTATACTTATCACTGAAATTCTGTAAAAGTTATGATACAAATAAAAAAAGACCAGATTGTTTTCAAATAAATGCTACATTACCTCTCCAATGGTGATGTTAATGTGTTTCACAAAATGATAACACTTAATGTTATTTCTACTAACTACTGATGAATGAACCAAGTGTTGATTTATTGAGGTTTTGTTTACACGACACCTTAAGGAAACAAACCTCAACATCATCATCCACTGACACCAGACATCTGACGTTGATTGAGAAGAAACCTTATCAACCAGCTGTAGTTTTCTGTATTTATACACATAACTCATAAAGGAATGCAGCTATGCACCAGTCATCAGTACTCAACTGCATCTTAATGTTTCTTTTACATTACATCTATTTTTTTGTCACCAGTATCCAACAGATGTCATCTGCTGCTGACTTTCTAAATGTCAGACATGGATAGGTCTATTTAAATGTACAGTTTATGAATCACATGCTGTTGTTACCAAGGCTTGGGTATAGACTCACGAGAAAGTAAAGTTTATTACCACCCGGTTTGTGTTTTTACGGCGCAATCAAATGCTTTTAAACAGTGAACAAACCAATTCTTCAATGTATCAGAACGAGTTGCTTCTCCATCACTAGTCTCACCGTTCTGCCTGATCCTGGACAGTTTTGAGAAATGCACCATAATAGACTCATCTGTATGCATGATGTGGGGGTGCATGTTAGTAGTTTTGCATCAGAAATGATCACTCACTTATTCAGTATATCTCATACTCCTTACCATCTACTGAGTCTATTCTCATTTTATAGTAACATTATTGTGCATGTTTATCATCGATATGTGGGAGACCATTTGTAAGTGAAATGTGGTGAATTAAGTCAAACTTGAGAAATTATTTGTCTATATATATTCTTTCTCAAACTTAATTTATTGACATATTTTTTGCATTTAACAAAACAAAAACAGCCTTTTTCAGGTGCAGACAACATATTAACAAACAAACAAAAGCAACAACGGTCTGACCCTTGTCACCTTAACCATATCTGAGAAAAACTGCAAAAAAAGAAACATGCACTTATGGTAAAGAAAAATACGACAGACAGTAGGTTGATAAAAAAGGTTGAATGTAAACATCAAATATGTGATACAGCTCAAGTTCAACTACGACAGCAGATGGATGAACAGAGGTTAGTCTTGGTTTATTGAGGTGCAGCAGGGAATTTAAACTTAAACTTTCATACATCAGATTTACATTAAACTTGAAGTGTAGTGTAACAGGACATATCAGTGAACTAAACATCAAAACGAAAGCTGTTCTATGCGGCCACAAAACACACAAAAAAACATTCAGATTTTAGTGGGACACTAGGCCAAGAATTTTCTTTCTCCTTACTTATTGATTCATTATGGCAGTAATACTGAATCACAACTGGGACTTCCATCATAAAAGAAACAGGACAACTGGACAGATGTTGTTCCTAGAGACATCGCCATTTGTTCCAAATTGCTTTTCTAGATTTTGCCATTTCAGTTCGATATAATCAAATCAAACTGAGTAATGTTAAAATAAACTAACACTGCCACAAACATTCACTTTGTTCTGCTGTTTAGTTTCTTTTGCCATGCAACCTTCACCGACTAACACTGTATTGGCACAACAATATCACCCTAATTTACTTAGCAGTAGTAGTAGTAATAATAATAATTATAATAATAATTATATTGCTTTCCCTCGCCTTGTTAGAGCTGCTATGACTCTGGTCCTTAACTTATTCAGCCACATTTATCTCAGCAGCATAGTTGCTTGGATGCAGCCACATGATCATACACGACTTTGTTGCTCTTTTAATTTCCTAAACATAATCAAATTTGGTTTGTAATATGTGGAACAGTGTTTTAATCTATTCTGGACCTTAATAGCAACGAGGCTAATAAGGACCTTCACAAATATGAAAACCAGATTCCGGAGATGTTATGTAGTGAAACACAGTGGGCAGGAGATATTTCAAAACACACCTTGTTTGCCCCTACAGTTAGTTTCCTGAGGCAATTTACACAACATGAACATATCACTGGGACAACATATTTGTGGATTTTAGGGCACTTGATAAATGCAACATGATTGGAATCAGCTTTAATGACATTTTCATGTTTTTGACATGTAATCAATGAGGTAAAACCTATTTTTCCTTATATATTACAGTATGCTCTGTAGGCCATTGAAACAGTACAGTTTTTCAGTCTACTCAGTGAAACCTCCAGTTTGTCAATCACTTAAACACTACTTGGAATATCCCCGCACAAAATGAATACCCTCAATGAAGGGAGGATTCAGACAGGCAGTCATGAGCATATGGTAAATGGAATCATAAATACTGCTATCTTTTGTTTGTTAAAAAACACAGAAACACTCTTTTTAGTGCTAACTTCCACTGCACTACCAGTTTGCAAAAGCACATTCATGTAACAAATGGGTATTCTGCCTTTGCCGTCAGTAAATTTTGAGTTGAACTTAAAAAAACAATCTTAAAAAAGAAAGTCGAGGTATCAAATGAAATGTAGATCTGAACATAATCAGCTTGTTAGTCTTTGTCCAGGGGGAGGGGAGAAGGTGACCTCTTGTGTCTGCAAATCAGGAGGCTGTGGAGAGAAAAACTCGGGTGACACTCGACCCTCTTCAGAAATCAGTTAAGTTTACTTGAAAAAAGCACAAAGTAGATAACTGTTATTGTAATATAAACATAGTTGTAGTTATCACGATTCAAACAAAAACTGCTTTCAGACATGCACTGAACTCCGGAGGGGCTTTATGTGAGAACACAAATGTCTGTGTGAGAGCACCTGGACATTCTGTGGAGTTCCTCTGGCCAGCTCACTAGTCAAAATAAATGATTCGATGTGAGAACACAGCAGGAGATCCTCCGCGAGCGAGTGGGTGCGCTGATGAGGTTTCTAACGTGACAGATGCAAATATGAACAATTTAATAAAAGGAATACAAATATTTATGGACGAAAAAAACTGAGTCACACACGTAGAAGACAGCAACGAAGATGACAACAGTTGATACGTTTTTGGTGATAAGGGCAGACGCCGGTGTCAAAAACATGTGATGTCCACAGCAACGTTAATATGTAAGGTCCTGCCTCTGCCTGTTGCGCCACCCCTCCCCTGAACACTCGGGAGATTTCTGTGCTGTTGTGAACGGGTCTGAGCGGAGAATCTCCTGCTGTGTTGTTCATGTGTGAAAGGTAAATTCTGGAGAAAGTCCAGACCCAGTTATTCAGACATTCTCTGGAGTTCATGTCTGAAAACAGCTAGTGATTAAATTCAAAAAACAAAAAACAAATATTTAAATCAGAAATTTTAGAGCACAACTGAGGTTTGCGGTTATGCAGGAGGCTCACCTTGTGTTTCCAGTTCAAGGGCTGTTTTGTAGATCAGTCTGGTGTGGTAGAGTTCAAAACAGGGCACAGGGCAGAGGCTGGGCTCTCCTGAACATGTCTTACAGTAATATGATGTTTGCGTTCTCGCTGTCCCACTCTTCTGCTCACACTCCTTCATTTCAGAGTTCTCCTGTTTTCTCTCCCCATCCTTCTCATCGCGTACCTCTTCTTCAGTTCTCTTCTCTGGCCCCTCCACCTTCGGCTTCGGCTTCTTCCTCTGCTCCTCGTCTTCCTCCACCCTCTTCCTCTTGTGTCGTGAGCAGACCTTGCAGTCAGAGACACTCTCTCGCATGCTCAGGAAATGCCGTCCGGTTAGGCGCGCCGGCACGCCATTACATGGTTGACTTTCTCCCTGAGGTTTAGGTGACGGTGCTGGAGATGTGGATGCTTCAGTGGATGGTTGCAAGCAGCTATCTAGCAGAGCTGGTGTAATTATTGAAACAGCTAATTGTGAACAACCAAAAAACTGAACCAAACAAAAAAACATTAATGAATGAAATGGGATTTTTTCTAATCTTAATCCCAGAGTGGTCTTTCAGTTAGAGAGCAGGATTTATTGATTTCACATTCAGATTTTGTAATTCTCTCACTCAAAACTTAAATGTATCCTGCTTGTGCTGAGATTTCCAGCACTTCAGCTACAGCCTTTCTCCTCGTGCTCACACCCACGCTTTTGTGCAGGTGTGATGTTCAACTGAGATCATCACTCCACCTGGCATTCTATTGGTTGGAGAATTTCGACAGACTTGTTTGCACAAAAATCTAAGACTAGAGGAGAGAAGCAGTGTAAGAGGAGCTGAAGCTGGAGAGCAAGAAATCTAAGCAGAAGTAGGGTATATTTGAGTGTGGGCGCAGGGTTTTGAGTGAGATCATCACAAAATCTAAACTTGAAATCAATGTCCTGCTCTAAAGTTGAGAGACAATTCTCCTGAATAAAGATGGGGAAAAAAACCTCCATAAAAATGTTGCTGCATTGGGTTGTCACAAACAACAATCGACACATTAATCCTAAGAATATGTCTTTCATATTGTCGTCCTGCCGTTAACAAGCACTTTGTGTTGTTGTTGAAAGGTACTACACAAAATAAATCAGCCTGGCCTTATAAAAAGGACACACCTTACTCGGCCTGGAGGACCATGGCTACAGTCGTCTATTATTATTGTCAATGCCTAACATTGACTATAACTCCTGCCAATTATTCGGCATTACTTTATGCTAAATAGAAGATTAATATAAGCAAACTCAATATTATATTCCACAATACATTTAGTTAATAGTTGATTTAGTTTTACTGTTAATTCAACTTTTATAATTCAAAGTTGATCATGTGATTTTTATCATTAGACAACATCAAAACATAATAACAGCTTCAAAGTAAAACTAATGAAAGCCATTAATTAATGACCATTAAGAGATCATGAGTGATTTTTCAACACATCATGTGGTGTAAAAAGTAGAACATTTTATAAAAATGTCAACATTTCTCTATGAAGACAGATTTAAATACTTAATATTTCAAATAGGTATCAAATGACTGTGAACTATGTACAGAAAGGTGACCTGGGGTACAGTAGCTTCAAGAATTAGTCAGACTCCATCACCTTTTGCATTCTATAGTTTTGTAGATGTGAGACTAGTCAGAGCTGAGGGACGAATTAATGCAGTCTGACAAAGAGAGACACTGCTCAGGATCTGCCTGGAGGAATGGGATAAACTGCCCAAATCCAGGTGTGCAGTGCTTTTAGAGACTAAGGTCCATGATTAGGTCATTCACGATGCAGTCGGTTGCCTACGCGTACACGTGATTAAACAGCAAGTACATCGTGGACCTTCGTAGAAGAATCTGAGCCGTCATTGCGGCTAAAGGGTCTTTCACAATATACTTAGTTAAGGGTATGAAAACTTGTGTATATGAGAGATGTCAGGGCTTTTTTCCCCCTTTCTAAAACATGTTTTCAAAGAAAATTGGCAATTTCATCTGGTAAACGTGTGCAAAAGGTGAAGGGGTCTAAATACTTTCTGAAGCCACTCAAAATAGGTTCTGTGGCACGTTACTGTCGGGATGCTACTAGACAGTGTGAAACTCAGCACGCACTCCCAAAACTGCTGAGCTGATGTTCTGTGAACTTAACTACCAGAACATGATCACATGCTTTTCTAGTTACCTTCTGATTCAGTGGAAGATGTGGGCAGCTGGCACATAGTCTCTTGGTCCATAGTGAAGGGGCGACACAGAACCGACTTGTTCTTCATTTGACGCCGACGGGACACAGGCACACGCATGGCGTCAGTCTGTGTACTCGCCTGGACACAGACAACACAAAATAAATGACAGTTTATTTTTTAACCAGATCTTAAATCTGAAATTTAGGGATTTAAATAGATTCAATATCTATTCAGTTAAGGATATTTCATTGTACAATACCAATTTTGCTTGGACATGTTTAACTGTGCAAGGAAACCTCTAACTTAAAGTAGGCCTGTCACAATAACAATTTTTGTTGGACGATATATTGTCCCAGAAATGATTGTGATAAATGATATTGTCATTATTTTGAAACCATTTCATACCACTGATATGACAATGTTATAGCATAATCATGCAAGTTCACCCCTTCAAAGAGCAATGAATACAATTCTTAAGAATATTCAGTCTGACATTTCAGTTAAAAATAATAAAATATCCTTGATGAATAAAACTGATAAAATAAACCACACACAACCACAACAATTAATAAAATGGACTCTCTGGCTCTGTTAACAAAAATTGGTCTAGAATAAATATTTAACATCTGGCACAGGATATGTTCCCAGCCCAGTAAACAGGATGGGGTGGTTATGATTGACATGAGCTTTTAGCTTTGTATTGTATTAGGTTAATATTTCAGCGTTTCATCTATTGTGTTTGTGTGTTTGTGAGTGAGTCTCACGAACTCTGGAGCGAATCAACACAAACACAAAGTTAACTTTAGTACAGTTCAGGTGCTAGTAACTTGTTATTAGAGTTGGTGTTCATTGTTTAAGTGTAAAGTAAGTGCAGGTCAGCAGGAGTGTGGAGGGAGGACACTCAGACAGAGACTCAGACACGGTACAAACCAACCACTGCTCTACTTCGGCTCTGATCCTGAAACAGCGGCGATAATAATTTATCATTGGCGGTACGTCGTGTTAACCCTGGATTCACACTTATGGTGCTACCGTTCGCCATTTATCTCTCCTTCACTGTCCATGTGTGAGAGAGCAGGGACGGGGCCCGGGGCCCGTGTGTGCGAGTGTAAACTCTGCCTCGCTCCCAGACTTACAGAGAGGAGACGAGAGACAGAGCAGCTAAATGCAGGCGCACTGGTGCAACAAAGGAATTTTTCGTGGCACTTCACAGATTTAAAGTCGCATGTGCTTTTTATTACATTTTTTGCATTTATGAATTGCCTCGCGGGCCACATACGGCCCGGAGACCGGATGCGCCCCACCCCTGTTCTAACCTGTGACAAAAACACAAGGTACATACATGGTCATGGTTCTTGCCGTCAATGGAGGTTGGAAGTGCTCCTGCAAAAGAGGGAGAAAACTATAAAAGCACTGTAGAAATACATATCATAAATACAAAAAACCATGACGACCATGAGTTACTACCATAACTAAATAATTTTATATTCGTTGATTGAATTCAATATAGAAAATTTTCCCTAGAAACAACATTTGGATGAGTAATTCCTATGTTGGATGGTTGTAAGGAAATTTGTCTCAAACAGAAGAGAATCGGATATGTACTTTGAAAACAGCCGCCCAGAGATATGTGTATAAACTAACCAGTCTGAGCAGTATCTGCTGACACACTAGGCTGAGTGGCAGAGCCACTGGCCAATGACACGACATCAGCTATGACAGGATTCATCTTTGAGGAGTGGTGTGGCTGCGTAGGCGCTAGAAGAAAGAAAGAAGGGACTTTAAAATCCAGGCCCAGATGTTATATTATATTTAAGATTGTTTGAACCTGCCCTTATTTCTCAAGATTTTCAATAAAATAAATATTTGTAGTTAAAGTAAAAAGTTAAGTTTTTACTTAAGTTAAAACTAAAAAGCTACTTAAACATATCTCCCACTGTGCAGTGAGGTGAGGTGAGAACATTGCCACATCACATTCCCACTCATATTTATCTTGGATGAGCTTGCACAAACTCTGCTCAACACCACATCAACACAAATTTGACACAAGTTACCATATGGTGTCTGTGGGGCCGTTCCAGTACCGTTACTGTTGCTGTTTTGGCTCGTCTCAAAATGATGGTGGCAGTAATGTAGAAGGCAGGGCAGGTGACAGAAGTTACGGACTGAACCCAAACACTGCAGCTTTTCCGTCATGTAGCCCTGTTTCCTACAACTGTCACATCTCCCCATCTGGACAGAAGATGACGGAAAGAAACAGGTGGAGAGGATGGACAAAGGAAATATAGATAAGCAAAGAAACACAACCAAAACTGACAAATACTAAGACGCTTCTTTTAGTGTAATACACTGTAGATTGCACTGTGAAATCCAACTCCTTACCCCATAGTAGATCACAGTGTACTGGGACATGCAGTGGGGTTTACAGAACTCCTCAATCTTGCCGCCATAATGACTGTGCAGCATCTTCTGGCTGATGCTAGAGCAGTAGGAGCAGGGACGCCAGGTATGATCCTTGTTACGAGAGGTCAGCTCATGTTTGTAGAGAATCTTACAGTCTGAAACACATGACATATGGGCTATTGTATTTTTTATATTACAGTGCCATAAACATGTATTTCTGCCCCAAAAGTTCAAAGACACTTCAGCTGTGTCTGAAAGCAATCACTAATCCCTATACAGTCCACTATATAGTTACCGGCGCCAATAAGCGCTTTAAAGCATTTTTTTCTTTATGCCAATGAGCTCACTACATTGTCCTCTACACAGGAGTCCCTATATAGTGTCTAGGGGGTGGTGAATGAGTTGGTGATTTCAGACACAGCCCTTAAGTCAGGATTTAGAACTATATTCATTTTTAAATAAAGCTTTATGAAGACTGTGACTGAGGTGACCAAGTCAAGTAGCATTAATTACACTCAAACCAACTTTAGGCTTCAATTATCCACTTAATTAAAAGGAAATAACAGAGGTGAATAAAATGTGAAAAGGCCTTTTCTGCGTGAACTCACTTTCACTGCAGAAGACGAGTTCCTGTTGGTTGTTGCTGATGATTTCAAAGGGGACCTTCTCCCGTTTACAGCACTCGCACACTGCCAGGATATTTTTCTGGGTTTTATATTGTTCACAGCACGTTGTACTGCAAAACATAGAAATGCGACCCTGCAAGAAAAAAAATATCATTAGTGTTATCATGTCTATGGTTAGCGTTACACTAAGGTCAAGCCCTTAACTATAAGTAAGTTAGGGTCAAGCGTGTATTTGTTGAGTGTCTACATATACACATGCTTTTGACCTGTGCTCCTTACTTGGTGACTGAATAGCGTCGGCTTGCTGCTGAAGTGTTTGCTGCACTGATGGCAGGTCAGTCTGGAGGTGTCAATGTGTCCACCTTCTGTTGTTTTGGAGGACTGACCAGGGGGCACTCTGGTCAGTGCTTGCCCTGGGACAGAGGGGGAGGACATGCCCATGTAGGGAGGCACGACTGGGGGCACTGAGGTATGACTGGGATGATGGCCTTGGTAGGGGACTGAAGATGGGTAGTCCTGAGGAATGGGAGGAACTGAGCTGGCACCAGCAGAAGGCCCTGGTTTGATTGCATCTCTGATGTAGGGGTCCCTGAGAGAGAAGGTTCCATTGGTCAGGTCTGGCTGAGAGGGGTGCCCAGTTTTCTAAAGAGACATGGAGGAAAAATAACAACAATGTCAAATTATGATGGAGACAAGGTTTAAATAAGGCTATTGCTACTGGTGCCTTTACCCTGTAAATGGAAACACAGTCATAGGAGCAGAAGTTACGAATGGTGCCGTCCACCATGGCCAGATGATACTGAGGAACAGCTGTCACCTTGCACAGGCTGCATGGGAATGGAGTACCTGCGGTAAAATTTAAAAAAACATTTGATTAGCTGTTAAATGTTGCTAGTATGTGAGCATTTGTTTTGAAAACTATTAAGCATGATTTTCAGGTCTTCTGCGTTGAAAAGGTAGGTTGGTAATTTGTTTCTGAAACACTTTATATCATATTTGTTGAAAATCCTCTTTGTGTCCAAATAGCCAGCAATAAATTTGTTCTTCTGAAAAAAAAAGGAGTAAAAGTTGGATTCAAGCAGCTGTCAGGCCGTAAGTGTTAATATGTGCATAGTTTTAACAAGCTGGGAGGGGGTAAGACGTATATATTGCTTATTTTCAAAGCCGGCTCTTGCTTGCTTTTCCAGGATTACCAACCCTAGCTTTAACGAATGCCTATCCCAGCCAAACTGGCATGTGAGTGTGTGTCCCTGCTTTGTGTGTCCTACCGCTGAGCATATGTCGGGGTGGTCGGCTCTGTTCCACACAAAGAGGTGAACAGTAAAGTTGAACTTTGCCCTTTTGGTCTCGTTCCATGATGGTGGCGGACACTACCGCCATCTTGTGACAGGAGACACAGTCCACTGTCTTTCTGCAGGTCTTCACAAAAACAATTACAGGTTTAGGGGTTTACATTTTGTACATGTGTAACATCAATAGTACATGCTTGATAAAGCGTGCCATTTTATTTATCTACAATATTAGGTGATTTCTGGTTAGCAAAGCAAAAAACGTGTGTTTTTTCTTCATGCTAAATCTACATAATCATGCCATAAATACTGAAACATCCTAATTTCAGAAGAAATAATATGTTTTTACAGACACATACCTGTTTGTAGGTGCCAATGCAAGTAGGACTACAGAAGTTGAGCTGAGATCTTTCAACCGTGAGAGTCTGACAGGAGCCTGAGTTGCTATTACAGTAAAGTCCGCAGCCTTCACAGCAGTTCATGGCTAAGTGACGCATCTTGCGCCATGTTACAAAACAAGCATCACCACAGAGTCTGTGCAGACGACCTTGATGGGTGACCTCATGCTCAATCTGCAGCAGATGACCCCAGGCAAACATAAGGACAAGAGAGAGAAGAAGATGAGGAAGAGAACCTGATTTGGCTCATTAGACACACTGACCAAATCTATTCTTACAGTAAAAGTTACAAGCCTCTCACCTTATTGGTAACTTTGCAGACACTGCAGAAGGGTTTTTCAGGCTGTCGCTCCACTGGTTTCTCAGGCGGCTTCTCTGGCTTCTTCTCCACTCGTTTGTCAAGAGGCTTCTCACTATATTTCTTCTTGTGTCTAAAGACAGACAGACAGAACTGGCCACAGAAGTGCATGTACGTGTTCTCGTCTGCTGGAATCGTGATCATGTCCCTGGGCTGAATGATCTCCCTGCAAAGAGAAAAGCACAGGGAATAAATACAGTGGATGAAAAGATACAGGGTGATGGCAGAATAGAGGGTTGGAGCAAACTGGAAAAGAGGGAAAAAGTTAAATAATATATTTATATGACAGATGTTATTACCTAAGCCAAGGAAGTTATGTTTTTGTTTGTGTTAGTTTGTTTGTCTGTCTGTTAGCAGGATTACATAAACACCACTGGAGAGATTATCATCAAGGTCACCATGGTTGAAGGATGTGGTATCGGTCAGAGAAGAGCGCATGAAATATTGGTGCAGATCCAGATCATGGGGCGGAGTCAGGATTTTTTCCCCACTGTCTTTAACATTGTGAGATGGGACGTTTTTCTGCATTTTTGTTGATATGAGAATAATGGCTCTTGATTTAAAAAAGACTCATGTTTAGCGGACTAATATTTATGAGAGAATACGAGATCATTACTGTGAATTGTATGTTTCACATAAATCAAACAGTACAAGAATTATTGTGTCAATAATGTGTTAATTATTGTGTATTGTGTAATCAATACACAGTGTCAAAGTTGAACATTAAATGAACTCTCACATGACCTATTAAGAGCGTAATTTTATAAAACAAAAACACAACCCATAAACATAGATCTTATTGTTTTGGAGAACAAAAAACCATTAAAAATGGAAACATATGTTCAGATCCTGATATGCAATTCACTGAATATTTATTTTTAATTTGGCTACAATAAAATTAAATAGTCATGGGATTTTATTAAATATATAATCAACAATTAAACAAATCTCCAAAATGTCTTGCTGCCTTGAAACATCCTTCATAATTCCATATTAAGTAGCTATTAAACAAACAGTTGATGTATTTGTCTACCTAACTTTATAGTCTACAACAATAAATCACCCTTTAAACAAACATAGTTTTACTGCAATTGTTATTGTCTGCCAAGAGATAGGCAGCCCTGTGGTGCAAGAGAAAAGGGGCAATATGAATATTTGTAGGTGTTAAATTAACGCACTTTTTATAGTGGTATCTTTATAAAACCCATACCTAAATGAAAACCCGATTTGACGTTCATACTGATGTCAAGTGGAAACAAACTAGGGCTGTCAGTATTTCCAAAAGTCAAGTTTGAACGTATTTGACATGACACAATTCGTTCAAATACATTCAACCCACATGCGCCTGCAATCTAACATGGTTGAACATCGACCTTGCCTGTGGTGCCTCCTCAGCTGCTGCTAACACGTGAGCCTGCAGATTTGTTATAAGGCAGTTGCATGGTGCAAAGATGAGACATCATCACCTTTGATCGTTACTTTGCCGTCTATGGTGTAGAACTCAAAATACTTCCACACGCAGCTTCTATGATGTTCAGGACGGCTTTGCTTGCTAGATTCCTCAATTTTCATTACAACACAACGTAACATTACTGGCTTACTTTACTGACAGGTCAAGAGGGCACCAGACGGTCTGATGCGCTTCCAGAATGTGTATTTTGAATCTGAATGGGTCATTACAGGTCGAATACGAACTTTTCCTACCATGTTTGAATGAATGTTGGAATTTTTAATAAAAAAGTGACAGCCCTAAAACAAACATGTACCTGTTGCACTGGAAACACAATCTGTTCTTGGGGGTTGGAGGCAGATGTCCAGTCAGACATACTGTGGAGCAGAAGAGCTGCGTCGAACCTTTTCTTTGGAATGCTGTTTGGCCTTTTAGAAGAACCTAGAACCATTTGCAGACCCATGAAAAATAAAAATTACAACAAATAAATTACAACAAACAAATTGAACATTCTTGTCATTAATATACTGTAGCTGACCAATATATAGATCAACTGTTGTATTTCCCAGTCAATGGCATGACATTTTTGACATTAATAATGGATTTGTTCAATATTAAAAACATGTATGTGGCACATTCTTACATTTTGCACAAAGCAGCAGAGTTACAAAGGTACCTTAGAGCAGCCACTGCAGCGAACACTACCAGGAACAGGAGGCTGAGGTGGGCGTTGGGGCGCTACTGCCAAAGCTGGTATTGGACCCGGGATTGAAATTGTTGGTCTCACAGGAAGCTGAGTCATAGCTTGTAGGACTGTACCTCTACCTGGGATAAAAATGGCTGCTGGGGGTGGGGCAGGGATTGCCGCTGGCACTTGGGTAAGAGGAGAAAGGTTGGTAAAGAAAAGCTTCATCTTTCATTGCGACTGCTACATTAAGTCATGGACTGGTGAAGTAACATTTGTGATGATATAAAATGAATATCAGTGCTCCCCCTAAAATGAAAAGGGGCGTTTCATCCCAGTGACACAATGGCCTTGTTCAGATCTGGTATTACCATCCATCCTAAGAGCTCTGATCACAAGTGGACAGCTCCATGGTCAGGGCCGATCTGCTCTATATGCAACTAAACATGCATGTCAGTTCAAAGTATAGGCTCTGAGAGGAGGAAAAATATGTTTGATTCATAGTGAAACTGTAGCGGGTCAGAGACATCAGCTGAGTAGTCTGTCCTTCATATGTGGCCCCAGACACATTTACGTTCACATAGTGAAAAGAATGTGGCCTTGTGCGTCCCTCCACCTCTGTGTGGTCTGAGAGATCTCAAGACACATTTGCATAGAGCTGTCCAGTTGTGATCGGATAACTCAGGACGGAACGTTACCAGGTCGGAACATGGTCAATATAACCACTGCAAAACAACAGCTGTAGTTTTAAAAGAGAGCAAAAAAATGTATAGTGAAAAAAGCAAAAGAACTTATCAACTCACCAGTAGGAGACACAAAGGTGTTTGCTCCTCCTACAGAGTAGACAGAACTGATTCTCAGCTCTTCCTGAAATGATTAAACATAAGAAAATAGATTTTCTTTATGTGCTTCATGGTGCCTTCCTCCTCATGTTCAAAAGATAAAAACAACTGATTTAATGTGCCTTATTTTTCATTCACAATCAGCATACAGTGGAAGCTGTTAGCACCTTAAGTACTTTGTTGTTTTAATCCAATATTGAATAATAAGAGAATAGCAAAAAGTAAACAGCAGATGCACACTTTTAACATCCTTTCGTCACACCTACCTCCTGATGCTCCAGCTCCTCTTTGATTTGCCTGATGGAGCTCTGAGGCAGTAAAGCAGCGTCGTAGCCTTCATCAATAGGCTCATCTTTAATATTGATCGTCGGAGACATCGGGGGATTACTGTCCTCCACCGGAGCTGCTTCTGACCTCTGAAATATTAAGAATAGTCATGATGAATGACTTAAGATTTTTAAAAAGCCCTATCTTGATTATCTCGCCGAATCCCCACCTCTCCCTGCTGACTGTCTTCTGTCTCCTCTCCCTCGTTCAGGGCACCACCATCTGACAGGGAGCGAAAAACATGTTTAGATAAAAGAAAACAGTTACACCTACATTTCAACTGCACATTCTTTAACCTACCGTAACTCCCAAGAAATATTGAATGATGAACACTTGTACAATTGCATTGCATACAATTACAGAGAACACCTTTTTCAAAAAATGTATGCTGCTTTTCTTAGGAAAAACAGATGCACCATGTTAAGCTCACACCGTGTTTGAAAGCTATTCGGCTTCCTGGTAGATGTGCCATTCAGCCCATAAAAGGAGCAGCTCACCCTGACCCACTCCGCTGACGTTTGACAGCAACTGTGTTACCTTAAGTCTTCTGTGAAGAGTTGTATTTGAATGAGTCACATAAACACCAGTTACATAAAAGAAAAAAGGGAAAGAGACTAAGTCTACTATTTTCAGATGACACCACTCTTGATCTCAATTCAGAGATCGAAAAACTAATTCAATATGTGTCGTATAAAAAGTTGGTTCTGTAGAGTTTAGTTTTGCCTTGGAGTTGTCCATGGTCATTTCCTTGTGAAAAGGTAAAAAAAACAATGAGGGTAAAAAATGATAAAGATAAATATAATTTTAAGAAAAATAACATTTAATTAAATAAAATCACTGATTCTTTATGTAGAACATTTCTCTCTCTCAATAACCCTCATTGCTGCCGATTTAGCCAACTCTTATCATTTGATTTCATATCAAAATTACAGGCTATACGCAGGTTTTTAAACACGGGTAAACCCACCAAAAAAAGGTGATTGGCTCCTTTCCCCATTGGTAGTAGAGGTGTTTGCCTTTCTGTTTTTCCCCCTGGTGAGTCATGAACGACACCATCAGTGTGTTGGAAACCAAGAAGCTCTCTCACATCTGTCTTTCTAATGTTGCATCTTGCGTGATATGAAGGAAAAATTTGCTCCTCAAGGTGTTGCATCCAATCCCATTGGAGACAAAAGCCAGATGTTAGTGGGTGTTTGAGGGTTTTTTGGCCAGTGGAAAAGGGGCTTCAAGCCCAGCCACAGGAAATGGAGCCACACTGCACAACTACAGATGATGACAGGCCAAAGTTGCTTCCAGTGCCAATCCAGCTATTCAAAATTATATTTCCATACAGCTGATAGACTCACAAGAAACAAATTTAAAAGAATGGTCAAAACAATAGATGACTTTTAGTCTGGGTCGAACTCTCTACTGGATCATCGGCATAATGCAACTCAATTATAGATTTTGGTACAGCCTTTTGTCATTGAAACCTTTACACACCCAGTTTGTCATACAGTCTTTCTGTTAAAAACACACAGTCTCCAAACCTAAATAACCCTTATGACAACATCTACGTTATTTTCTCAAGACTTCCACAATCTCCCCTCACTGCCACAAAAGACATTATGCAACTGTTTTCACAGGCTAAATACAACTATCAGCAATAAATTAATTGAACTTGTACTTTAAACCCGTCTACCTTGTGGGATCTCTTACCTCGGCTGTTGTCAGGTGTGTTGTCCTGGGAGGAGTGGGAAGTGTTGGCAGACTCTGTGCTCTCATCCTTCTCTCTCTCCTGCTCCCCTCCTTTGGGCTCATTAGTAAAGGGATCGCCTCGACTTGAATTGTTCCCCTTGTCCGCTTTGCTTTTTTTTCTGTTTGCCTTATCCACATCAACGTCCTCCAAGGAGCCCATTGGCAGGGCAAAGTGCCAATCTTCATCCTCTTCTTCTGGCCCATACAGAGGAAGGCCATCCAGTGCATCATCAAATGCTGCCCCTCCACTTCCTCCACTTCCTCCTTTCCCTCCTCCTCCTTTCCCTCCTCCTCCTTCATTGGTTCTCAAGGTAAATGAGGAGGGTTGGCCAGAGGGAGGGGAGGAAATGCGAGGAAAGGGGGATTCTACCACCCCCTCATCCATCTTTTCTTCTTGTCTACTGCCATTGCTATCCTCTTCTTCAACCGGTTGCTGTTCCTCTTGTCCTGATGTTTCATCTACTGTGTTCGTTTCCTCCTGACCTCCACTCTTAGAAGAAGTGGCAGAGCCCCTAGAGGATTCAGCGAAGTCTCCCAGCCCCATCACTTCATCAAACACTCTGGACAGCTGCTCCTCGTGCTATAAAGGGATAGAGAGGCTTGTAAAATAAGGTCTTTCAAGAAGCCAACTCATGTCAGCTTTCTTTACTCGTCTACAATTGATTACCGAACTTACCAAACCAGTTTCATTTTCAATAGATCTTTTTCCACAGAATATCTATCAAGAATGACAAAAAAGTTCATAACTGTAAAACTTGTACAAGTTGATATAACCTAAAGTACACTTTTAAAAGAAAACATTTACAAAACTTTAAATTCCAAATTAATTTCTAAATATACAGAGTGAACTACCGTGATTTGCTAACATAAATTATCACAAATGACAAAAGGTCTCTGACTTATGGACTGCACTTGTTCTTGGATGTATGAGGTAATGCCTGATCACTCATGGCTACATACCAAGTCACTCTTCAGTGTTTTGGATTTACATTTATACCAGTTGGAATCCAGTTTGAGTTGTCAGTAAACAGATGAAAACATTTTGATTTTCAATGTTTGCACAGTAAGTACATGAGGCACAAATCCTGAGAGGTTGGTCCCAGATACAAAACTGTAAACTTTATTAATCTTTTTTCCATAAAGATAAACTACATTCAGCCTCACTGGCAGAGATGTTGATGCTGTATGTCACAATTCAACTATGTTTCTTTTGAAAGTTTATAGTGTCATCTAGAAGGGCACTGAGTGTGCATACCTCCATCAATGCCCAACAGTCCCCTTATGAAACCAAACGTATAAATATCAGTCTGCTTTTTTCCCCATCAAGATCCATGAATTATTCCCAGAGAAATTAAAAATGTTGAAACTTTCTCACTAACCTTGCACACAGGGAGGGTCGTTTGTACAAATTGTGTGTTCACATAGGCTCTGACAGTTACATACTAAAGTACGTGTGTTATAGTGTAATGCCAGCAGTTAAATTCATACCTTTATATTAACCCTTTCATAGAGTGGCACTTTATACATCAGTGATGGCTGCATATGTCTTAGGTGTGTCACCCTCATTAATCTTATAACTTTCATTTTTCTTTACTGCTGTAAATGCATCGGACCAGCAGGTGCCCCTGCTGTACAGTCTGCCTGCAGCAACAAACCCATTTCAACACATTGGTCTAAAAGGGCAACGTTCCCCATCACTTTGGCACAATAACATAACAGAATAATTAAACCAAACACAACAATCAGCAAAGTCTCGTGTCTGTATTGACAAGGAAAAACACATGTTTAGCTCTTTAGGTGTTTATAATTTCAAGCTTTTATCTTAATGTTTGGGTTAACGTGAAAAACACAACTCATATCTTCAATGAATACAAAGTTCTTCATGTTTGAGGGAACTAAAACATGAATCCTGGTGTTGTCAATATCTGGCTATTAACGATAATAATGGCTACAGGCCGCATGCAGTCCATCCAGTTGAATGGAGGAGGACTGACACCAACCCATTAACATTTGGGTAATTTCTAGCATTTAGGTAAATTCATAATTTAATGCAAACCAAACAACCAACTCAGATCATGTAATAGTTGCCGGAGACTGCGAATAAACATCACGTTTAAGTGATTCGTGTGACGACATTCAACTTCAATACAATCTCCACTTTGTATTGTTCGCAGCAGCCCTGCGCGATGCATCTGCTGAGGAACCAGCAGTCAGCTGCAGCACAAAGTTGCAGCACCGGTTTCATTCACACTCTTGTGATCCAAATATCCCGAGTCATACTGGGCTGAATATGCTAATTTGCTCACGATCAATTTAACAGGCTCTTAAATGGAGCTCGGCGGTAGCGGCGTGCATCAGAGCGGAACAGCAGCGAGCTACAGGGTTTTAAGCTAGCTGGCTGACGTTAGCATAAATATGCACATCTCGACCGGAAGCCAGCACACAGTCACAGCGAGTCGTGCAGTTGAATCGGCTAAAAGGTCAGCTTGTCGCCCGGGAATCGCTGTGATTATATTCGATGTGTGCATTTCTTACCTTTAACCGTTTAAGTCTAAATTCCTCGGAATCCGCCATGTTTTAATTACGATGCAGACGCCGCGCTTCTCGCGCTCCCACCCACCTCCACGGAGGGTTCTGGGTTTTGTATGCGAGAAGCTAGCATCAACAAGACTGCTGCCCAACGGAGAAACAAGCTAGACGGCCAACCGCGGTAAGTTAACTGTGTAAAGATGTAAGCGGGTGTTTCGGGTGCACTTTCAAGACAATTTCACATGGAAAATACAGAGAGGACGACGAAGAAGTTGAAGCGTTACCGTGTTTCGTGCTGCTCCTGACCGACGGCAGCGCTCACTGACGGCAGCCTGCCCCAGTTAGAGGATGTGTGTGGAACAGGCGCTGTCTGCTGTCGTGATTAAATGCACACTGTGTGCACACTGTGCCCCATGCAGGACCGCGACACGCAGACTTTATTAGAGAAAGCAAACGATTTGGTCATATTATCACATCCTCCGCATTCTTTTACCACAGGTTGCTTAGCTGCTTTCAAAAGATAATGTAATAGCGCACAGAGAAGAAAATAATAGTTTGAAGTCACACAAAAACAAGTGAAGATACAAATAGTATAGAGTTCATTATAAGTGAAAATTAAAATATATAAAGTGAATACGGAGTAAATTCCGAACCAGTTTCTCTTAGAAATAAGAGTAGAAGTAGTGAAAAGAAGTTACTCGACTAACTAATGCTTAGCTGAAGTGGCAGTAGGTAGTAATGATAAAAGGAGTAAAATGGAATATTGCGCATGGTATTAAACATGATTTAAAAAAAACTCAGTGATACTTCTCATGAATAATGGTATTGCACATGAATAGTAGTACTACACATGAAAAAACGAGTAATAGTAGTGTAATTGTGAAATACCAAACACATTTATTTAAAATATAAATTTAAGTGTATAAGAAGCTGTTTTTTTCCTTTATTTAAAGTCTTTGCACAAATTGATTTGTTTCATTTAGTCATGGCAGTCTATTGCTATTCAAGGGAATATTTATACAAAGAACATTGTGTATTGCTGATTGTTAGAGATAGATAGATTGATTGATTGATAGATTGATGATTTATTGATTAGAATTTAATTGTAAACTGAAACAAAAGCAAACATATTGTTCATAAAGGTGTGTTTGCGTGGAATAATTCTGAAGTAGCCCCGGAGCACTAACTCTGACCAAGAGAATAGTCCATTTCAAACATGTAGATTTAGATCGGGCACATTTATGAATGTAACATCGTATGTTTTTTATTAGAAATTAACAGTTAATAGTTTCTCCTCTCTGAGATCTGAGCTCCTGTCCAGTAGATGGCACTGTTACCGAATGTGCGGCTATACCGTAAAACCGAGAGGATCTGCGCACACAACATGTCGAACAGCGGAAACAATGAGTTAAGCAGGAATACAAAACCCAGTAAACAGCAGGTGAACCATCAGACTGAACACACAACATGTCTCATGAGTTCAGTTCACAACTTCAACGACTGGAGGCTGAAAATGACATGTTCCCCCAGAAACGTTGGTCGTATTTATTATGTCACTTTCGGTATCCAGCGTATTTCTTTGCATAGAAATAAACAAAGTAGAACAGACTGCAGCCTGTCTACTAATGACAGACCAATCTATGTGTGTGTACATCTAGGTGGGATAACCCCAACCCTTCCTGGGGTCAAACGAGCACCGGGACGTTTTCAGGAAGCAGCAGGAAGGGGCCGATCGAGCGACATCTGTTGTTGTTGTTATCACCTGCACGCCTGACAGTCAGGTCCGCGGACTACCTCGGTGTTTTCTCGGTGAGGGTTGAGGTCTCTTCGCCGGCGGGTGAATGGCGATGACTGCGGTGAGAGCGGCCGCAGCAGCGGGGGGCCCTGCGTCTTTGTCCCGGTTCAGAGGAGCGCTGGTCGCGGCTGTGCTCGGTGACTGTGTCGGCGGTGAGTTTGAAGGAGCGGAGGAGGTGCCCATGGAGAGCGTGCTGCAGCACCTGAACGGCCTGGACGACGAGACGAAAGGGGAAGGTCAGTGAAAGCATGATGTTTCATATCAGTCTGCAGGAGATAGAGCCCCGGAAGGCAAGGCGGCATCGATAACCGTGCAATAGATGATCGTCCCCTGACTCCAGGCCCACTGCACATGCACCCATGTGAAGAGAATAACTGCGGAATGTATCTACTGTGGCACCTCTCAAATCACAGTTGCAAGCGGCTTTACAAAATAAGAAACAATTAAAAGTAATTTGAAGATCACACAGCAATAGAGCACAGATGGAGAAATACAAAAAATTTTGCAAATAAGAAAACAGTTCAAACATTATGATATGATTAAAATAACTTCAAGATCAGAACTAGGAGAAAGCACAATATGAAATGTAAGAGAGATTTAAGAAGAAGAAGAGGAGTTTGCTGGATGGATCTCCTCAGGGAAGTTGTTCCAATGAGTGGGAACCCTGGCAGAGAAGGCCTGGTTACATCTGGTCCTCAGCCAGGACTGCAGACGAGTTTGACATGTTTAAAACTACAGCACGACTCTGAATACTTCACAAGCCTGCTATTATTCAGATACATGATTTTCACTTGTGGCAACAGTCTGGGTCATCAAATCACTCTTAATTTAAAACATAACATATTATCATTGGGAAATAGACATCAATAATGTTTTTTTATTGGATTTTTTAAGGACAGGTAAACATTAGTATACAATGTAACCTTTAGTATCTGATACCATGAAATTCCCATGTTTCCGGATACCCAATTCAATGCC
The DNA here is from genome assembly GCF_022539355.2 of Hippoglossus stenolepis. NCBI lineage: Eukaryota > Metazoa > Chordata > Actinopteri > Pleuronectiformes > Pleuronectidae > Hippoglossus > Hippoglossus stenolepis. The sequence continues at coordinate 20,608,840 of NC_061492.1, read as the reverse complement.
ACAGAAATTGTTTTTACAATAAATCCCATTTACGTCAACACACGCTCCTTGAACATGCAAAAACAACAATGGCTATGTAGCCGTCAAGTAATACATAAAAAGAAAAGACTATTAACATTATTTAAAAAACAGTTACATGTAGGAAATTAACTTTTTTGTAATTGTTAAATGGGAGAAGAAACAAAACCATGTAAGCAAAACAAAAGTAAAACACACTAAAAACAAACGAGCAGAAAGCGGAATACAGAACAGACATGTGGCAACTGCAGCGATCGTGATCAAGAATATGATTCACCAAGATGGAACCTTATCAACTCCCAACAAGCACCTGAGATATAAGAGTCAGTTCCTACACATTGAGTCATCGACCACTTGTCAAAAAGTGTGTGTTTGTGTGTTTGTGTGTGTTTGTGTTTGTGTGTGTGTGTTAGGTATTCTTGAGTACAGTGATGACACAGCAATGGCACGTTGTGTGGTCCAGTCTCTACTCACCCGTGCAGGCTTCGATGAGCAGGACATGGCTCGCAGGTAAACAAACACACATTGTTATTAGTATCTACTATGTTATTACTTTGAGGAAGGCTCATGAAGTAATATGAAGACTGTGCTCACAAAGAAACCAACTAAACCTCAGGTATCTCCCCCCTCCAGGTTTGCTAAGGAGTACAGTGCATCCCCTGGCCGCGGTTATGGTTCCGGAGTGATCCAGGTGCTGAAGAAGCTGTCCTCTCCACAACTCAGTGACGTGTATCAGCCAGCCAGGGACCAGTTTAATGGTCGGGGCTCCTTTGGGAATGGAGGGGCCATGAGGGCGGCTCCCTTCGCTCTGGCTTTTCCTGACCTGGCTGACGTTAAAAGGGTGAGCAGAGGGTGTCTAGTGGACTTAAAGTTATTTTATGAATGAATTATGAATATTACAGAAAGCCGCTTTTAAACAGGTGCAGGGCTGCACGACATTAGGAAAACATGCGATATTGTAATGGGTGCTTTAATAAATTCCCTTACTTTGCCCCCAGTTTCCATCAGAAATCCTTGTCCTGAGCTTTAGATTGAGAACAACCAGCTCGGTCTAAAATCTTGACTCGCAACACATATATATACCAACACAGAGGTTGTGATATATGGCACGGTTAGTATACCACAGGGTTAAGTGTTATATTGTGATTCTTCTGTGGTCAGAACAACTAAAGCATCTCAAGTTCATAATGTATTTATTACTATTATCAGTCCTGCATAAAACAAAGCATTTAGATATAAACCACATATTTGCTTTCACATATTACTTTAAAATTCCCTCTCAATGGGGGCGACCTGATAGGGGGATGTTTAAGGCACGTCCCACTTGAGCATACATGCCCTCAAACAGCAGGTCTCTGGTTTGACTCCTTGTTGGTGGAAAATCACTGCATGTCAATCCTGTCCTTGTTCCCTTTGTCTCTACCGTCACTATCTGATAAAAGGTTAAAGACCAAAAACTTGTAGGAAAAAATCCTCATTATTTGTCAATGACAGGTTGGTCTGATTTCTCTTTCTTTTTTTTCTTTCCTCTCCAGTTTGCCCGTCTCGGCGCCATGCTGACCCACTCCTGCTCTCTGGGTTACAACGGAGCAGTGCTGCAGGCGTTGGCTGTGCACCTCTCCCTGCAGGGGGCGCTAGACTTACCTCAGCAGTTCATCAGCAGGCTAATCACAGAGATGGAGGAAGTTGAGGAAGATGAGGCAGCACGCAATGATGCCAGAATGTGAGTATCATGTAATTAAAGCCTCTGTGTCTGCTTTAGCACAGATCTGATTCAGTCATGTCTCATGGGTCGAAAATTCAGCATCGATCAGTTCAACGGTTTTCTATGGTGCGTCTGTGCAGCCTAAAGGAAGCAGAGATGCCGTTCAGTGACCGCCTCCACAGAATCCGAGACCTGATGGACAGGAGCAAGGTCAGCATAGAGGAGGTCATCTCTGAACTGGGTCAGTATCTGTTTCAGTATATTTCTTTTCATCTAGCTTTTCACCCATCCCATCTTAATCACGTTTCTCATATTCCTCCATTACCTGTGATTTAGGTTCATAACGGATTAGAGCATTAACAATGTGTATTTCAAGTCTTTCCAATGTATGAATCGTCTTTCCTTCCAGGTAATGGTATTGCGGCGCTCCACTCAGTCCCTACCGCCATCTTCTGTGTCCTCCACTGCCTCCAGCCCCGCAAATGCCTTCCAGAGAACTACAGCGGCCTTGAGAGGACAATAGCATACAGCCTGGCCCTGGGAGGGGACACAGACACCATAGCCTGCATGGCTGGGGCCATCGCCGGGGCCCACTACGGCATTGAGGCCGTTCCACAGTCCTGGATGAGGTGCTGTGAGGGAGCCCAGGATGCAGACATTAACGCAGAGCGGCTTCACATGCTGTACCACCAGTCGTCACAGGGCGGCGGGAGTGGGACAGGGGGCCAGAGCCGTGAATTCAGACGTGAAAACAAGTCAAACACTTCTAACGGTACAGAGAAGAAAAGTGAAGCACAGTAATGCTCCATATTTTTTTTTTTTTTTTAACAAAAGGACTCTCACACACAGACACACATTAAAACATACACAAGAGACACACAAATTGTTCAGTGTTCGACTTTTTTGGTCTGCATATGCATACACAATAAATTATACACAATCGTACCTGCTCCTTCCTGTTTTGTGATGAACAATCTTTTGTTATGTGAAAGTTGCACTATGAATTGGCCATGTCTTGTTTTATCCTTATGGTGGATAATAACTATTTAATAAACTTTTTTTTTTAATTCACACAATCTGTATGGGTGCGTACTTTGAATTTCAGACTCACTTGTTTCAGGAAAGTCTCTTCTAATGAGATCTTATCTTGTACCCCAGTGTCCACTCACAGTGGATGAAGACATTTACAAAAAATCACTGCACATAAACTGAGTCGTGCACAAAACTGAGTACAGCCTGAAATGGGCTGCGAGAAGTAGAATTAAAAAGTACCTGCAGCCATGCTAGCAGCTGTGTGAGGCTCTACTTAACACAGCAGTGATGCAAGCTAAATGCTAATGTTAGTTGTCCTACTCTCCTTTGCAGAAGAATGATTGGTTTTTAAAAAGACAAACCAAATTAAAGCCTACACCCCATGAAACCCCATTTACATCTGCTAGATCCACTTTTTTGGGGGGTTTGCACCAAAGTCCACACACTCAAAGATACAGTATCTGTCCCTTAAATATGCCGGATTTTCTTTTTGATTGGATTCTGTCTTGGCTTATGTCACATTTTAATAGTTTAATAGAAATCTGTTCAGTAGTTATTGCAAAATCCTGCTGTTAAACGTACAAAACAAACGAACCAAGAACCAAATGGACATGAACGACAACATAACCTCATGGTGGAGGTAAAAACTTAAATTATCTTCTGTTTAAGAACACACTCTGCATGCCACTTAGCAGGAAGTGTTGCACAGGTAAACTTTGGTTTACTTTGGTTAAAGTTTTAGAAGTAAATTTGACATCAGATTGCAGTTTCCAGCAGCACGTCTTTTAGATGTTAAAATCTGTGTATGCACAGCTGAGGATAGAATACAACCCACAAGGTCTGAGTGTCAGTAAAAAACAAGTGTGTAGTTAAAAAGAAGTTTAATAACAAGAGGAAATCACAGGTTTTTCTCCACAGGGGCGACCTCTAAAAACAGTTGCAGCAGCACTGTTAACCTTGTTAACAGGCCTGGGCAGAGCTTGTAATGGATGATGGGAATGTAGACTAAGATTCCACTGAAGATAAATAAAGTCACATAGAGGTATTCAATCTGAGGACTGTCTATGATGGGTGCCAGCACAAGGAATACTGCTGCAATGAGGACCAGGATGGGGAGTATAATGGGAACCTGTGGAGAGAGGAAGAAATAAATGTTACAACAAATTACACGAGAACACAACCTTGATCCCTCTCTCTATATCTTATCTTATCTTAACAAGCTGTGATTATCATTGTTGTAAATAAAAGTATGTGTGACACTGACGCTGTACGGCCTGGGGAGTTCTGGCTTCTTGATCTTGAGATAGAGGAGTCCAGACAGGGTGATGGCGTAAAAAAACCAGGCAGTGAAACTGACAACAGTAAAAACAATAAATGTCAGATGAACACAAACAGGTTGTACATTTATTTTCTGAAGAAATGAAGATGAAATGCAGACCCAGCCTTCACCTGAAGAAGTTGACGATGCTCTGGAAGTCTCCTGGGATCAGCACCACCAGAGAGACGATGGTGGTGAAGATCAGAGCCGGGGATGGAGTCAGTCTGTGGACGTGAGCCATGGACAGAATATCTGGCTACAAAACAAACACAACCCTGTGACAACAATCTTACTCCAAACGATTTAACATATCCTCTATTACAAAAAGAAATGATCACCATGTGTCCTTCCCTGGCAGCGACAAAGCACACGCGGCCGCCACTGAAGAAGGTACCATTCAGTGAGCCAAAGGCTGACAACGCAGCAGCCACAGACATGATCCAGCCCCAGCTCCCTAACACCTTATTCCTGTGGAGGAAGGAGGGAGTTCTTTCAAAAGACGCCTGCTACAAGTAGAAAGAATAACAAGAGGTTTGGTGCAACATTCATTTTTTTTTTTTCACAGTTTAAAATGTTAGGAAATGAAATGTTTCATAACATCAAAGCTCCTTTGTTTATCAGTTATTTTAACATGAGAACTAACCCACTCTACCACAATGTGTGATGTGTGATTTGGTGTTGCCTTACCCCCAGGTAACTGCTACTGCGCTGGAGGACATGAGCTCTTTGGGCGTCATCACTGTCAGGTAGCTCACATTCACTAGCAGATACAAGCCAGTCACCAGAGAAATGGCTATCACAACTGCCCGGGGAAGGTTGACCTGAGACAAAAATGTACAGTCACTTTTTATGTAATTTATTTGTTTTATTATTGTTTGTAAAGTGGATGTTGTGGGCAGAGCTTTTTTATAAACAGTCTTTGTTGCATAGTGAAGTTAGAAAACTTAGAAAAAGTTAGAAAAGAATATTTTATAGTAAATCCCGTAAAACCCTAACCCTATCCCCCTAACCCTAACCCCCCTAACCCTAACCCTAACCCTAACCCCTAACCCTAACCCTAACCCTACAACAGTCTTTGCTTTATTACTGTGTACGTCTGTGGTTTACATATAATTTTGAATTATTTACTACGCTGGCGTTATTTTTTACATTTCAATGTCAACACATGACGTTGATTAGGTCAGATTCAGTTTGAAAAGGAGGTGCAGGGGTGGAGGTGGGTTGTGAAGTGGCCTGCAATGGAAAGAGGAAAAGTAAAAGCTGCTTCAATGAGCTTCGCCAATTGAATGCATAGGAGGAGATGAGCACAGAGATCTGCTGCAGTAAGTTTACAGACGTGGCTGAGCTTGACTTTGTGTCCTGCTAACACTATGGTTAATTATAGAATAATGTACAAGAGATTCATTTTTGAAAGTAATAGCCTGCAGGACCACAAATGTTTCTGTCCTTGTTTCCTTATACACTCAGCTCAAGCTGGTGGTTGTGGGTTCTTTTTTAAATGATCTGAAGATTAAGATAAACCATTATCTATAACTTCTTTTATGAAGACCCAGATTCCCAGAACAAGGTTCAAATGACAACAAACTATATCTTATTTATTACTGCAGAAAAATGGTTTGGCCTTGAACCTCTGTCACTGTTATATGTCAGTATAAATATATATATATATCATATTTAAAATGTCAGTCACATAAAGTACAGAGATCTACATAAATACTATTGCTCCAAATCTTCTTCCTTTTCTCACCCATCTTATCAACACTTCCCTGTCGAGAGTTAACCCTCTCCTGAAGAAACCCACCCTCAACCTGTCTGAAGTAAACAACTACAGACCTGTCTCTCTTCTTCCCTTTCTTTCCAAAACTCTCGAGTGAGCTATCTTTAATCAACTCTCCTCCTTTCTCCACCATAACAACCTCCTTGACCCTCACCAGTCTGGTATCAAGGCAGGCCACTCAACTGAAACTGCCCTCCTTGCTGTCTCTGAGCAACTTCACACTGCTAGAGCAGCCTCTCTCTCCTCTGTCCATATCCTTCTAGACCTTTTTGCTGCATTTGACACAGTGAACCACCAGATCCTTATTTCCTCCCTTCAGGATCTCGGGGTCTCAGGCTCTGCTCTCTTCCTGCTCTCATCCTACCTCAACGGCCGCACTTACCGGGTAACTTGGAGAGGATCTGTGTCTGAACCTTGTCCTCTCACTACTGGGTCCCTCAAGGTTCCGTCCTGGGTCCCCATCTCTTCTCTCTGTACACCAACTCTCTCGGCTCTGTCATTCACTCACATGACTTTTCCTACCATAGCTATGCTGATGACACCCAACTAATCCTCTCTTTTCCCCAATCTGAAACACAGGTAGCAGCACGATTCTCTGCCTGTCTGACTGACATCTCTCAGTGGATGTCCGCACACCACCTGAAAATTAACCTTGACAAAACTGAACCTCTTTTCCTTCCAGGGAAAGGCTCTCCCACCCACGACCTGACTATTACCTTTTTTTTTTTTTTTTTTCAGGGAGATTGACAATTTATTAATCTCTCACAGTTTGCATGAGGTTACATCACATCATCTTACATTTACATTCAGTTTCCTCATCTCTGAATCAACCTCTTAGTTTGGTTACAGTCGTTTTTGTGTGCTTGCAAAATAGCAGTTTTGTTGTTTTTATGATAAATGGTTCAGGAAAGAAAGTGCTGATGAGTAAAAGTGGCTCTCCTCTATCAGGCAGTATATTAATCAAATCCTAAATCTATTTCAAATCTATTACCTTTGACAATGCCGTGTTAGCCCCCACCCAGACTGCTAGGAACCTGGTTGTGACACTCGACACTCATCTCTCCCTTACTGCCAACATTACTGCAACAACCCGTTCCTGTAGATTCATGCTGCACAACATCAGGAGAATACGCCCCCTTCTCACTCAGAAGGTGGCGCAGGTTCTGGTCTGGGCCCTCGTCATCTCATGCCTAGACTATTGTAACTCGCTCCTGGCAGGTCTACCTGTTAGCGCCATCTGACCTCTGCAGCTCATCCAGAATGCAGCAGCTCCACTGGTCTTTAACCTAAATTCACTCACACTACACTGCTCCTCCACTCCCTTCACTGGTTACCAGTGGCTGTCCACATCCGTTTCAAAACATTAGTACTTGTGTACCGTGCTGCGAATGGATCGGGTCCAGTCTACATCCAGGACATGGTCAAACGTTACACCCCAGCTCGTCCACTCCGCTCTGCATCTGCCAATCGTCTTGTTGCTCCCTCACTGCGAGCTAAACACTCTGAAATCACAACTGTTTGCTGTCCTGGCTCCTAAATGGTGGAACGAGCTCCCCAATGACATCAGGACAGCAGACAGTCTACATATCTTCCGCCGCAAACTAAAAACACATCTCTTCCGACTATACCTTGGATAAAAAAAAAATATATATATATATATATATAAATAAATAAATAAAAGTAGCGCTGTAGTAGCACTTATATGGCACTTACATATAGCACTTTGTAGTTTGGCTTTCTTGAAGACAATTTTACTTTCTTGATTCTTGTTGTTCTGGGTTTGTACCCTCATGGTTGAATGCACTTATTTTAAGTCGCTTTGGATAAAAGCTTCAGCTAAATGAAATGTAATGTAAAATACCTAACGTCTACCAAGAAACGTCATGTAAGATTTACACACTTCTGTGTGACCGGCTTTTTCTGCCAAAGAATAATATGAAATACTATAAACTGCCACCTGTTGCTGTTTTCTTATATTTTTACGAAATACACACACACATGCACGTAATAATTCAAACTGGTGGATGCACAGTTTGACTTCACAGATAAATATACACCTGCATCATGCGTACAATCACATCGTTGTAATGAAACATTACACCTCTGGCACTTGGTTTATTGGTCTACACAGAAATGTGTTGTTAAATAGTTGTTCATTTATAACCATTATTGGCCATACCTCTATCATTACAATTGTCATTGCTCCTCCCTTCATCTCTTTTGCATAAATACTTTATACATTGATACACCTCTCTATTTATGTTAAGACTGTCTTTTCTCATGGATGTCTTAAAGGGATCCCTCACATGAGACGCTCTGAGGCTATACGTTTTTTTTCCTGCTAAAATGTATTTATGGTAGTCTTTCCTCACTTTGTGAATATAGGCTATTCAAATAAAATTGGTTTGATTGATTGAATTAACAAAAGATTCATTTTAAAATAAGGAATTGATGCATAATAATCGTAATAAAGAAGATATCACATTTCAAGTAACTTGAGGGACTGCTGCAGTTATTTATACAGTTATATACTGTATATGAAGAATTATTTACTCACTTAAGCACAGATGCACATTCCAGCGTGTTAGTCTCACCTCTGGTCTTTTCAGCTCCTCAGTGACATAGTTCAAGTTGTACCAGCCAGCATAAGACCAGAGTCCTTGATAAAAAGCCATTCCTAGAGTGCTCAAAGAATACTGAGTCCCTTTGAATGCATTCTCTACTTTCAGATTTTCTACAATGACAGTGCTGCTCTGTGTGAGCGCCACTATCCCTCCTATTACTATGCATGTCAGTGCCACCAATTTGGCCACCAAGAAGACCACCTGGATTCTTAGAGCAATGCGCACGTTCAGGATATTTACTGTGGCAACAACCAAAATGGCCACAGCAGCAATACACTTCACTACCAGCTGTGGAGGAGGGCAGCCCACGTAGAAAGGTGCTGTGGCATATTCTGCAATGCTAATCGATATGGCCGCGATGCTGAACGGCTTCACGACCAAGAGAAAAGTGACTGCCGCAAAGAAAGCAGGACATGACCCATAGATCCTCAGTATGTAGATGAATTCCCCACCAGATTCAGGGATGATTGTGCCGAGCTCAGTGTAGGAGAGCGCTGCCAACATAGCTACGACTCCTGAAACAGCCCAGATCAACAAACTTGCTCCAGGACTTCCCACGTAGGCCAGGACAAACTGTGGGGACATGAATATACCGGATCCGATCATTGTTCCCGAAATCAGTGCCACGCCTCCAATCAACCCAATTTCCCGTTTCATTTTCACGCTTTCGGGTCCTTTGTCCGCCATGGCTGCGCCGACCGGAGAGCACAAGTTCAAGTTCACTGTAGCTGTTATGCAGCCTTGTGGAGCGAACGCTGAGATAACACACTGATACTGTCACTGGCAAACCAGTAACTTGTTATGGGACTGTAAAAACTGTTTATTGTAGGGTTATTGTAGGTTTATTAACTCCTCTGTGGTTTGTGCAGCTCTTAACCCAGAAAGTTCTCATTTGAGTTCACTATGCAGTCACTGATGTGGATATGAGCATTATATATGTATTATGAAATGTATGTTATAATTTACTGTCGAGCCTTGTTTATTTGTGTGGCTAAATGCATACGAAAAAAGTATGATCTTAAAAAAGTCTTCTTTGTGGGAGGTATCAATGCACTATGAATGATTAATGATTTATAAACTTGATTGTAGATCTAGTATAATCTTAATGTGTTTGACACTTACATAAGTACATAACATCTTCATCATCATAACATCAAATATTTGCCAACAGCACACTTTCAAAAAGTGATCTTACTTCTGAACTAAACTTACTTCTGGATGTTTCAGCTCCTCAGTTAAATAATTCAAAGTGTTCCAGCCATCATAGGACCACAAGCACTGATAGAAAGCAACACCAATGGAGTTGACGCCAACATTTGTTCCCTCAAATGACCCGTCAAAGTTCTGTGTGTTTCCCTGGAAAAGCATCACAACGCCTCCGAGCACGATCACTGCCAGTGCCAGCACTTTCACGACCATGGAACCCACCTGGATGGCGGTGGCCAGGCGCACGCTCAGACAGTTAACAATGGCAAGCACTATGATGGTCACTGCAGCCACGCACTTCACCAGCACCTGTGGAGGGGTGCAGCCATCATAAAACACGGCCACGACATATTCAGCACAACTCAGGGCGATTCCTGTGGCACTGGCGGGCCTCATGACCATGACAAAGCTGAAGACAAACATGAACGCCACCCCTTTCCCCACTGTCCGCAGCATGTAGATGTACTCTCCTCCAGACTCTGATATCACTGTGCCCAGTTCAGCATAGCAGAGGCCCCCCAGCATGGCCAGCAACCCAGAGCAGGCCCATAAAATCATGCTGGCCCCAGGGCTGCCAATAGTAGCCAGCACATACTGGGGAGATATGAAAATCCCAGATCCCATCATGGTTCCAGCGATGAAGGACACTGCTCCTACTATCCCCACTTCCCTCTTCAGGTTGAGCCCCTGTGCTCCTTTCTCCATTGTTTGAGATCTGCTGCTTCCTCACAGTCCTGCACAGATCTAGTTATTGATTATCACTGCTGACGTTGGAGCCGAGTCCAGATTAGGAGGTCAAAACAATGTCCAACAGCCAATCAAACAAGGTGCAGCCAAATCATTTACATATTTCTCATTGCTTTTAACCAGGTGTTTCTTTTATTGCTTTACTGTCTGTTGTCTTTCAAAAAAAAATTGCAATTGCACTGCATGTATTTTCTGTCTATAAAGCACTTTGTAAATGTGTTTCTGAAAACTTCTCTATGAATTATGTTTTTTAATAACAATTATTAACAATATAAATGATATTATAATAACAATAACAATACGAATTCTTATTCTTATTCTTATTCTTATTATTACTGTTGTTATTATTATTGTTATCATTATTATCTATCTTGTCCTATGTTCTAAAATATTACTTCCAGTGGCATTCTCTTATTAGTCAATCACCATTTCCTATCATGCATCTGATATTGATTGATAAGTGGGATGAGTTTTACACTTATTAAAAAAATAAACTAATCAAAGAAACTGTAGATTGTACTTTCTTATTCTAAGGTTATTACTCTGCATTACTTTCACAGGGCAAAGACAAATAGAACATTTACTTGAGTTAATATAACTTCTCAGTCCTACTATTTGGACTAATCTGTCAAAAAGAAGTATGTAAATAAAGTAGTAGTTTTTGCTAAATAATAACTAAAATATATGTTGCATCTCCCTATTTTGATATTCATTCATTTTCTGAATTTCAGCTGGAATAGATACTCCAGATTCAAATGTGCTAGCTGAGAAGAAATGGGCTCTCATCTCGTGTGTGTTATGCATATGACAATGCATTCAGCAATACCTGCTTTCCATGACTAACACATAATTCTATAGTGAAACACCACTAAAGACTCTGACATCATCGTAATTGACGCTGACACACCTGCTGTTTAAATCGAATCGGTAAATTGAGGCTTTCACTTCGTCACAACAACAGTTTGTACATCATCACTTTCATATGCAGGATGCAGGAATGTTTCCACAGCACAAACACACATGGGCAACTTGACATGTTTGTCATGTTACAGTGTGTCATTCATAAGCATTAGTGTGATTATAGCTGCAGTTGATGTGATGACACTTTTGCAGCTATAATTTCCCTACAATGGCTTTTTAGTTTTCAGGTTTTTGTTGTGAAGTCAGGGATGAAGGATGATGACAATGTCTTCTAGATAAAGTAATTTTTTCAGTAAAGTTTGATATTTAAAGCTGAATGTGGAGATACATTTAGTTGAGAAACATAATGAAATATCACTGTATCACAGAAAAAGTAAATTATGGAATAGTTGTACCAAAACTGAAATGAATGTTCAAATAAATGTATTAACATAACATTCTGAATGGATATGTGATGGAACAGGACGTGCAGCTTGTCCTGTTGCTGAAGTGTGTCTCATTCTGATGATCAGGTTTTCTATATTTGTTTTTTATTTTTGCTCTGAATTCTCTATTAGTTTTTCTATTTATTTCAAAACAAGCCAGTCATCAAGCTGAGGACTGCCTTGTTTCGATTGGTATGTGGTACCCGAAGCAGAAAGCTCGAAGGTGTGTGTTTAACATCAAGTTTGAAGACAAAATATAAAGAAGGGAAAGAACTGGACAAGTTCACACTTCACATTCCTACTTCTTTCGGACTGAAAATGTGCACTTTAATCTCTTTGTTTTTTTCTTGTCTAAAATGCTCTTATAAACGTTTCATTCATTCATCTTATCCTGATACTGATAAGCATTTGAATTGTATTTTAAACTGAAAGATTATTTTACAGTACTTGCAAATGACAAAATGTACTGTATCAAGTCCTGTGGGCAGTGGATATACAAGATCAAACATTGACTAAACTGATTTATCCCCAGTATAATCTATTGTATCTTGAGTGATGTTATGGTTTAAACGTCCGCAGCAATACAATTCTACTGCTTTTCTCCACCTTTGTGATCTTTTATGGGGATGATGGGAGGAAAGGGTCACCTCGACATTGACTGTTTGTTGTTCCCACTTAATTTCTTCAGTGAAATAACACATTCCACGCATCTCCTTTCACTTACCTCTGGACGTTTCAACTCCTCCGTCACATAATTGAGATTGTTCCAGCCATCGTAGGACCACAGTCCCTGGTAGAAAGCAATGCCAATTGGGTTGATGCCCACATTTGTGTTCTCAAAAGAATCTTTAAAGCTTTCATTGTTGCCTCTGATAAGCATCACCACTCCTCCTATAATGATGACTGCCAGGGCCAGGACCTTGACCACCATAAAGAACACTTGCAATGACATTGCAAAGCGCACATTGAGGCAGTTCACGGTGGCGAGGGCGACGATCGCCACTGCAGCCATGCACTTCACCAGCAGCGCTGGAGGGGGGCAGTCTGGGTAGAAAGGAGCCACCACATACTGAGCAAAACTCAGAGCGATGCCAGCGACGCCAGCAGGCCTCACAAACAACACAGAGCTGAAGATCAGCATGAAGGCGACCACCGGCCCTACAGTCCGGAGGATGTAGATGTACTCTCCCCCGGACTCCTTGATGACGGTGCCCAGCTCAGCGTAGCAGAAGGAGGCCATAATCACCAGGACACCACAGCACGCCCACACCACCAGGCTGGCTCCGGGGCTGCCGATGGTGGAGAGCACCGTCTGTGGGGACATGAAGATCCCAGATCCAATCATCGTGCCTCCGATGAGGGACACGGCTCCTGCCAGCCCCACTTCTCGCTTCAGGCTAAGCTTCTCTGTCTTCTTGTCCATAATCACACCATCTGTTGTCTGACACCTTGTCCAGTGGAGAAAACTCTCTGGCCAAAGTCACTCTTGCACCAACCCAGAAAGTTAATTATTACGTGGGTGGGTCATACAACTGAGTACTTATTTCCTACTGTGCACCTTTTGTATTTTGAAGAGATCAGTGTGTGCTGTGATGGCCTTGTGTCTTTGTTCGGCTGCGCTCCCTTCATTGGTTTCAGGGTCGAGAGATGAAACCCTATCAAACATGCAGTGACCCTGAGTAAAGTGGGCTCTAGTAAATCTTTAAATCATTTACATACACCGCCCACTTGCTTCACTCCCCGCCCCACAAATTCCACTCAAACATTTCGCATTAAGCTAAAGATTACGTGAAGTTTCATTTCTTTCTCCTCTTCTTTCCACTTTCAGTATTGGCATTTGAATTACTACTTTAAATTCCTCTGGCTTAAAATTCCTGAAATCCTTTTCCAGGCCAGAAAAGCAACACAGTGAGTCATTTCAAGCAGTTTTATATTGGGTTTGCCTTCATAGTAATGACCATGAAAACAGACAGATCATTATTTCAGCAGGGACAGGTATTGTTACAAATACTTATGTAATAAAAGAAATTACATATTTTACATTATATATGAACGTAGTAAAATATTTATTCTATATGTTGAATCTGAAAACACACATCCAACTAGCTAACGGTGTTTATCACAACTTATCACAGCGATCACCTTCAACCTGATTTACAAACCACCGGTGTTTTATGATCTTGTCACTTTGTAACTTAATGACAGATTCCAGCTACAAGGTGTTCAGCGTGTTTTTTTTTCCTTGTGTGTGTTAGAGTTCATGTCACAAGAGGAAATCTTCTCAGGGGCTGATCCAGTTATGCCTCACACAGCAAACCTCTGACACAGACCTGACGTCAACACCTGATCTACGGTCGTCGCAGGCCGTGTTCATACCTGGGACTTTAATAACATGGGGGAGCTCTAATTACAAGTGTGAATCCACCCACGATGCATCGAGGACGTGTTGACATCCAATCACTCGGACCACATTCTGAGGTGGTCTGAGCCACATGTGGTCACAACACAAGTTGCACAAATGGTGCAAACTGGCTTACTCCGTGTCATCTGAAAATTGTGGAAGCCCATAGAGATAAATTACGAGGGCACACACGAACACAAGAATTTGGAGCGATTTGGTTTCACTGGAAAACGCCATGGAAGAGACCCACTGTGTACTGTTTTGATGTCTTCTTCTTCTCTTCCATTCCAGCAGAGTCAGCAGAGGAGGTGCATTGCTGCCTCTGACCAGTTCAAAACAAGAGTTGGTCTTTGTAAACAGAAATTATCTACTTTTTTTTAGGAACAACGGAGAATTGGGTCCGGAAGTTCTCCACAGTTCAGTGCATGTCTGAAAGGAGCTTAGGTGATCACTGGAGATGCATGTGGGGACACATTGTAAAACCAGCTGTGAACTGATGTGTACTTAGAGCTGTCCACTTCAGATCACCCAATCCACATTTTGATACCAGGTATGAACAGAGCCCTGGTGTAATGGTATCGACCTGATAAGATTTAACATGTCCCGTCGATATGTACTATGGTTTTAGCCTGGTGGTCCCTCTTTTATCTGTCCGGCTCCATCAGCAGGCCTTATCTTCACCTCCTGTAACGAAGAGGTGAACAGTCTTGTTGGAGTGCAGCATCTGTCCGGCTCGCTGCGCCCCGCTGATGGCAGCCAGTTTGTGGGCATCGTAACGCGAGTAGAGGGCAGTGCAGGTCCAGCTGCTCGCTTCTCCCTGAACATCCGATGCCAGCATGTTACACACCTCGCTGTAGAAATGGGGGAAGGAGGGCAATCCATAAAATATGAGGTTGCGGATCCCTTTGATAGTGTACCTGAAAAAAAAAAAAGAAGTCAGCGGTCAGGGTTTCTGCAGGATTTATAACAATTAGATTAAGACATTTTAAAGATGTTTTAAGAGGTTATGTTTTCACCACTGTCCATTTGTATGAAAGTTTAAGATTTCTAACATTTTCACCAATTTTCATAAGAATAATAATTCATAAATCTTGGTGAAAAAAATCCTATTTAAGGGACTCTATCTCTGAGGGTGTGCAAGTTGATGTTGCTCTAAACAAAAATCTGCATTGAACAGATCTAAATGTGGTTCCATAGGCTATATCCATACTACAACTTTTTCATTTGAAAACGCATCAACTCTGCTGTGGATATGCCTCTTGTCTAAGTCTGGAAACACTGCTGGCCCCATTTTCGTTCGAAAGCTCCGGTGCTTCATTTTAGTCTGGACGGGCAGAAGCAGAGATGTTTGGAACCACAACGTAGACACTCATCTCACTCTGATTGAGTCTTTTCAGTTACGATGTAGCCTTAGCTGATTCATCAGGCTCCTATCACATAACTTCCAGCTGGAAAAAAACGCCATTAGCGTCGACTACCAGTGTTGAACGCGACATAAATAATTATTTACAATCGTTGCTGACACGGTTGTCTTTGTTAACAGCCGTTGCACAGGTTATCTGCCCTTTTTGAATAAAAAGAAGTATGATGTAACCGCAGTGAGGAAGGCTTTTTTCAGTCAACTACCACAGATGTGTAGCAGTAACTATGTGGATTCAGGAGGGAATCAACCATTTTCATTATCGTCAATAGTTTTAGAAGAATTTCCAAATGATCATGACGATGTAGAACTTTAGGAGACTGTTTGGCCTTGGTGGAGGTCTACGCTGAACCCCTTAGTTCTTCACATATACATAAGTGAAGCACCAGGTCCAACTTTTGAACTCTGTAAAAGAGATGATGTAATCACAGATGGCGATGTCTAGGAAAGGTAATAAACACTGCTACATGATAAGGGGGAGATTTACCAGCAGATTGACCCTCACTGATATCTGATGAAAACACAAATGCCTCCTCAAATCCATCACAGAACCCAACACATGTGAAACTGCCTGATGGAGCATTAAAAACAACTGACCTCTTGTAGAAGTGGAAGCGTTCAGTAAAGAGCACAAACTGTCTCTCCCCGTTCTGGAAGAAGTGCCTGGCTCGGGACATCTCTGATTTGGTGGTGTACTCGCAGATGCTGGCAAAGTTGATCTCCTCTTTCTTCATGTAGTTGCGCAGTCGGACATAGTCGAAGTAAGAGGGGATGTAGATCAGAGTGTGGGACATAACTGAGTCCCTGTACTGAGGCAGCACTTTATCTAAAAAGAACTGAAATCTGTGGGATGGGAAAGAGTGGAAAGAAGACTCATTGAAAATATTGTTGGGAACATACAATCATATGTTAAGACCTCCTGAACTAATTAATTTAAATGATGAATCAGATATAAACAAAGAAATCTCAAATGTCGACAATGTCTATATAATATACAAAAGATTAGCATGACTACTAAAAAGTTATCATAAAAACAAATAAAATAAAGACATTAAATGCCATGAGATACAGTACTCAAGGGATTACTGAGGATATTCTATTTTTTGACTTAAGAAAAAAGGTGACTGCTGCAAGAACACTGCACAGAGCACTTTAACTGAATGTCCGTCTTAGAGACTCCATCTTACAGAGATGACATGGTCAATAGTCAGGCTGTGATGGTTCACCTGTGGGAGGATCTTACCGAGCATCATGGTCCATGAAGCTGTCGGAGGGGAACATTTGAAACACATGTGGCAGCTGAACCATCACCTGACAGATGGAACCTGTTTTGGGCATGTTCTTAGTGACAATCTGAAACAGGAAAAACAAAAGGACTTTCTTAATTACTTACAAGTTCAAATGAAAATGAATAAACTGTCTACTACTGCCAGTGGCTTTGTGTTTTAACTCTCTACCTCAGAAGGTCAGTAAAATAGCTGGACAGGTTTATCTTGGAACATCTTGCAGACTGCAGTCAACAACCTCAGTATCTGTACTGCTGCAACAACTGAGGGTTGCCTAATAATGAGTTGAACTAAAGCGAGTACCTGTCCCCGGTAGTTTGCGCAGTGTTTGGTCAGGATGTTGTTGATCTGCGGCTCGTGGATGGAGCTGAACACCAGCGTCTGCCTGTAGTGTTTGGACCAGTTGTTCAGGCTCCACATTCTCACCCTGGAGAAGTCCACGCCATGGGAGTCCAGCGGCTGCAGGTTCATGTGCTTCATCACATGCTGATGGGAGTGGATAATGTCATGTTTTATAATAAATCAAATGTCACCCTCAATAGTGTTTTTACTGATTTATTACAGTTGTTGGTCACCCGATGGCACTACATTTCCCCGGCAGTGTGGAACTTCAGTAGATGCTCTGATAGAGAGAGGCAACCACGCAGTAATATGCCATTTTCTGCCCTTTCACTTTTTCCAAAAATCAAGGTCCAAGGAATTTGACCAGGCACACAATTTGTCCGAATCTTTTAGTTGAACATGATGTTAAGCCGCTTGTCTGTGGTGCCTCCTCCTCCTCCTCTCTTTGTTACTGGGCCCAAAATACACACACTACTGCTCAGATATTTTGGTGTCGTGATTGTCTGCCCAAGGCCGCTTTGCTTGCAAGTGTCCTCCATTTTCGTAGCAAAACAACGTAAAATTATTGGAATACTTTACTGATACAGTAGATCAAGAGGGTAAGGGCCAAGCTGATACTGAGCACCCTCTGCTGGATCACGAGGCAAACTACTCCAGATGGCCTGATGAGGTTCTAGGGCTGTATATTTTGAATTTGAACAGGCACATTACAGTTTGAATATGAACTCTCCTCCCACATTCGAATGAATGTTTTATTTTCAAATAATAAGTTACGATGTTCATTTTTACTATTATCTGTTTTTCCTACCAATTTAGGCCTAAGTGCACATGAGTCTAAACTGAATGGATGTCAAATCAATGTGGAGAGAATCAAAATAAATAAATGACTATTTCCAAGAGGAAACACTGGTGACAGCACCCTCCTGAATCTGTTTGCAAACTTACCAGGATGTGCTCCCAGTTCTGCATGAGGAAGACATCTGCCTGGTCCATCACAAGCAGCTCAATGGAGGAGAGGAAGTCGAAGTCTCTCTGACTTTCTCCCTCTGCTCCCAAGACTGTTCGCAGGCCCAGGGGTGACGTAATGATGATGTCTGACGAGTAGAAGGGGGCGTATAGTCGCACACTGCTCCTTACAATGGAGACACCTGGTGAAGAGAGAGGACAGCAGCAAGGTCTCAGGCTCAAGAACTCAGGTTTTCTTAACGTGGGTCACATTTTATTTCCAAACTGTACCTATCCTGAAGTGATCGTCAACATTGCCTGAGAAGATGGCGCGGTAGTCATCCGGTCTCTGCATTTTGGGTGGCTCTTCATCCGCATCCTCCCCAAACTCTTCTTTGAACCTCTTCTTATTGCTGACCACGATCTTCTTGCCTTTGGTTTCCAGCAGGCTGATGAACGTCTGAACGACTTGCAGAGCTCCGCTTCGGAACGGCACCAGAATCAGCACCTGACACATTCATAAGAAAGTTAAATATTGCGCTTCATTTTATTTCAAGAAGATGTTTTATTGCCCAGCCATAATCATAAAGCAATTCATTATTTGTGATGTTTAGAAATAACAAATGAAGCTCTGTAAAGACACCAAATTAAATGTACACAATTGTTTACCTTGGGCCGGGTCAGACCTTGGTCTCTGGGTTCGTCCTGTGGCTCAGCTCCGGGTTTAGCCTTAGTTTTTGGCTCTCTTAACTGAGCATTGTTAGCAAGGACCTGGGAGTTGGCCTTCAGTACATGGTTGAGCACATGTAGACAGTATGCACTGCGCACCTGAGGGTGCTTATTCAGATGACAGGTCTCTGGGTAGTATAGATCCTTGTAGGAACCCATGAGGGCCAGCAGTTCTAGCTGGAAAGGGCTGATCTCTTCAGCCACATTCTTAGAATTGGACGTCTGGTTTAGATCTTTCCAGGACAACTCCAAGAGTTTGTGGAAATCTGGGAGGTTTGTGACTTTCTGAGGGCCAGGGGGTCCAAACTTCTCCAGGGGACTGGTACAGAGCAGAGAGCCTAATTTTGGCCACTGAGTAAGAGAAACGCAAAGACAGAATATATAGTTAGGATTTATTTCAATGAAAAAAATGTTCACTGGTAGATTTGAACAAATGATGTTGTTAATACCGTGATCTGAGTCTTTGTTTTACTGCCAGATGTTATCCTCTGCACATCTTCTTCACTGAGCTCTGTGTGTAAATGCTGTAAAAACATGTCTGCACAGAGAAAATAAACAAAGTAAAACAAGTTGTAGTCACATTGTTATAAGTTTTCTAATTCAGTGAAAAGTTGATATTATTGCTTCCAAGCAGAGTCGTTGACGTCCGAATAGCGATACATCGAAAAATTATAAATTTTCCCATCCCTAGTGCTGAGGCATAATAAAACCACTCAAAATGCATCTTTACTTTCTGAGTAATAATTCAATGTATTGTACTTGAAAAACCAACAGATAGCTTTTACTTTGAAGAGAAATTGTTCCCACCTTTCTCATCCTTGCTGTCTTCCTGCTCTGCAGTGTGCTCTTGTCCTCCTTCACCCATGAAGTTGTTCTCCAGACAGAACTGGGACTCATGCTCATTATCTATGAATTCTTTGTCTCCTTGATCCTTCTCCTCCCCGACAACCGCTTCAGTCTGAACTTCTTCTGCATCTGCAACTTCCTCCTCTCCCTCTTCTTCACCACCATCCTCGCTCTCGTCTCCAACTCCATCACTGTCCTCTGTTATGAAAAGCACAATGGTTTTTAGACAAATGCAAATATAGTCACAATAAGACATTCAAGTTTACTGGAAATAAACAACTCACCTTCACCAAGAAGCTCTTCTTCCCCCTCCTCATGATCAGAGCTTTCCTCCTCTTCACTCTGGTCATTATCATCTTGTTGGCTGAGAGTTGACAGAAGTTTCTGGTAGGCTGTTTTATGCTCTGGTTCCTCCTCCTCCTCTTCTAGCTCATCAGGCTCAGCATCAGATCCCAAAGGGCTTGCGGGCTATAACAGTGGTGAGGACACAACACATTATTATTATAATATTGGAAGAGCTTACATATGATATGATCTCTGCAGCAGAATTAAAACATCACAGCAATCATACATTGCATAAAGTGAGATTGATGTGCAGTTCTACTCACCAGTTCCACTATTTCAGTTCGTTCAGGTTTTTCGTTGACGCTTTGAAAAAGACACACAAAAGGAAATGAATCAACTTAGAAAACAAACATATTTGAAGACCACAAATTAATGAGGACATGTTACAAAGCTCTTTGTTTGGGCTGCTTGAGGATCCACCCATTAATTACTTATGATGCAGAGAAGATTACAATGCAAGAGAGGAAAGCTCGTCCTTGAAAGTTTTGACAGAAGCCACATAGAGAACATGAGAGAGAGAGAGAGAGAGAGAGAGAGAGAGAGAGAGATGTTTCTACCATGTGTAATTGAACTTTTTTCTTTGTTGCTAGCCCTTTTGTTAAACAGCCACAGTAAAGAACCACATTAACAACTAATTTATTTTACATAGATCCTGTGTTGTTGGTCTCCTCGTGTGGGGTATTAGGTCACATTATAACCTGCTTTTAATAAGCGGAAGTATCTTCAAACCACAAAATAATGCATTTCAGCGAGAACACGTCGTTGTTAAGGTCGCGGACTTTATTAGCTTTGTTTCTGCTAACTACACACAACTGTAGCTAGCATCATGCGGCTAAACTGTGCCACAGCGGTGTGAGTAATTTAGCAGGTTTGCTAACACCGCAGCTGAATAGCAGCAGTCACACAGGCTGGAGTTTGCTGTGCTACTCACACATCATGGAACGGATGCTCCTCTCCAAACTCCTTCAAGTGTTTCTTCTGTTTCTTGGATAAACTAGTGAAAAGTTGCTTGTTCTGGCTCCTCTTCCCCATGTTGACACTGTGCTACACGTGTGTCTCCTGCTTCGGTGGTGGCTGTTGTGATTCAGTAAAACTGTCTTGGTGCCACCTATGGGAGCGGAGGAGAATTACACTTGCAGGGTTGTTTCTAATTGCGGGTTGGGACATGAGGAGAGGGAAGTGATCCACTTAATTTTGCAGTACATGCAGTCCAGGAGAAAAATATCATTACTGCTCCTCAGATAATATAACTGTCAAGGCCTGAGATACCAATTTATGTAAAAGTGAGTATTGTAAAATACTAGTGAAGTGCCCGTTATAAACCTGCCTGTTTGTAATGTTCTGTTCTCTTGTCCTGTGTTAATGCTCCAGTGCTACTTCAGAATTATTCCTTATCATTAGTGATTCCTCCTCAAACAGTTCTACATTATATTGTCACTCTTTATTGTCTGTGTGCTGGACGTCATGTGCAGATCTTTTTATAAACAGTCTATGGTGCAGAACGAAGTTAGAAAACTTTTTGTTCATCCTACCTGGTTTATCTGCGATGAAGATTTTATATCATGTCATTGTCTATCATAAAATAAACTGGTGTTAAATTTTCATACACTGCATGTCAGCTTTTTTCAGCTCTGTTAAACAACCATCACAATCCTCAGACCCAAGTTCACAACTTTTCTAAATAATAACCTTGTTATTCAGCTGGATATAAAAAATTGCAGCAACAAACAAACATTGTGCTTTTACTTTGAGGACAAATTGCAAGTGATTCTGTGAACATTGTTGCCATGAAGGAGATCAACACCTGTCAATCCGTCTGTGTCAGTCCGATATGGTGAAATCCAAAAATCAAATTTTTGACCCAAGGTTTTACCCAGGTACCGACCACTGCTGCAGTTTATCAGAGGACGTAGAAGATTGCACCAAATTCAACACTGCACTTCCCTGACCAATTAACAATACACGTACCAATTGTGAAGCCAATAGGATGAATGCTTCGCAAGAAATGTGCTCCACATACAGACAGACAAACGTTTATAAAATTATTAGGAAGATTAGTAGGTTACTAGGCATTTAAACAGGTTATTGATGTCTTTTTCTCATTTTGTCTTGTAAAGAAAAGTGCTATCTAATTCAAGTGTATTATTATTATTTTTAAAGTGAAAAGAAATCTGTGGATTTGTACGACAACCACCTTTCTACATACTCTGATACCTGAATCAAGCTGGTAAATATTGGATAAATTGGTGCTCTCAGGATGACTTCAGGGTCAGATGAGGGCAGTGGAAGGTTATCTGTAAATGTTCAGTCGAAACAGCTGAGCAGACAATATCCTGTGGAGCCTGTAGCCTATCTGCTGCTTGAAAACTAACCTTGATTAATTATTGAACATCGTAAGATCAGTTTACTGTTTGCCTGTTTTAGCTGTTACCATGGCAGAAGCTCATCTATTGTTAAACATATGGGTGTCTAGTTATGTACCCGCGGTATTTTCAGCTCCTTCTCACACGTCAATTAGGAGTTTATTGTTCGATAATTGCATCTCACTATGGCTTAGGCTGAAAGAGCTGGTTTTTCTGAATGGGATGTGAACATGTAAGACTATCTTGTATTTTAATGGAGCGGCCAAAGGTGAAACAGGAGAAAGAGAAGGCTGTGAAAACAGTCAGGTTTAGAGTGGCATCGGCCAACAGCGGCCGGGTCCTTACGGAGGTGTTCAAGGATGAAACAGCCTGGTGCGGCTCAGTGTCGGATTCTGTGGACTCGGACTGCACCAGCACCCCGGAGGCAGAACAGGGGAGCTCGCCTCCCGCCAGTGAGGCCAACAGCCACCTGAATGGACTGGTGGTGGAGACCGCTGTGGACGAGAGCGGCTGCGAACCCGATGACCTGCTTTTGTACGCCAGTGCCAAGAGGGAGATGCTCTTCAGCAACAAACGCATCAACATCTGCAGCAAGAATGGGACCATACGGGGAGTGAGGAACAAAGTGAGCGCAGGCCAAGTGCTTTTCAACAACCTCTCCAACATCTACCCTGTAAGTAGCTCTGCCACTGGTGACATAGGTGTTTCAGAATTTCTATTTGAAATTCAATTTATTGCCAATTAATTCTACTATAATCAGACAATGTGCAAAATGTATCTCTCTCAGAGTTGGAGATAATGGTCTAATGGGAAGTATTGATGATTCTATATTCTATATTCTCTTTCCTTTTAAGAGTTCCCTTCGTCATCAGAAAAGGAGACCCTGGGAGAAAGAGTAAAGAGATTGGAACACAATGTGATCAAATGGAAGAAACATCCCTGCATCTGAAATGTTCTTGTTTTAAACAAAGACTCCTCTCTTATACTAACTATACTAATTTACAAAAAGAAATTCCTCATGGTCTAATGTTATGACCCCCATATAACTACAGCTTTTCAGATCAACAATGCTCAAGTCTGCACACGTTATTGATTCAGATTCAAAATGAAGTTATAGATAACCTGCTGTAATGCAGTTGTGAGCACATGGATGCATTTTTTAACTTTGAAACATGTGTAACCTCTTATATGATTTATACAAGTGCAAAACAAATGAAAACTTTGAAATATGTGCAACAGTTTTTTCATGTGCTACTTAACCTTTAACCATGCATAGACCCCCCTTTCACAGACAGAAGGTAAATTGTAACTTAAAGCTTAACAAACTATTTCAATTTCACTCCACCCTCTCAGACTTTTCAAACCTTTCCAAAACGATTTTTGTACTTTTTCAAGACGTTGTAAGTATAATTTTAAACCTGAATTTAAAATGATTTAGTCTCTGTCACGGTGTTTCATTGAATTATGTAAACATATATGTTTTTTGTAAGCATTTTTAAATGATGATCATACTGAATGGGTATGCTTCATATTATATTTAATCCATATTTCCATATATAAATGGTAGCTGCATCAACCTTCCTTTGGTTTAACAGGTAGATTATTTCACATTGCTGTATTACATGTTTGGTGGAATAGTTCCAGGCAACAGTTGCTGCCTGGTTCATTACATTTATGAAGTATATTACACATGAAGTAATCTAACAGTACCTATGTAACTGCTGGTTATAAAACATTATTCCAACAGCTATACATCAGTAATGGAAATTGTTTAGTTTTTACATTTTCTCTTTGATGCCTCCTTAAATATGTGACCCTCCAAGAACTAACAAACTCCTTTATAAGACATTATTTATTGGTCATAAATACACAACCAATAAATATGAGACTAATGAATGCTTTAAAACATAATACTTGAAAATACAATAAAATGTATACATACGTGAGGGATGGGGGATGCACATGTAAGGTCGGAGGTCTGTCCAAGTAAAATGTGCATAACTCAGTGAATTTTCAACTGATTTGCAAACTCTTTGTTTTGTTACAAATGTCTGATGTGTACGTGTGATATAGAATGGAATTGGTTACACTTAAATGAGGGTTTTCATACAAAACTATTTGATCTTTTCTAGATGATAATATAGAACAATTTCAAAAATATTCAAGATTAAGTAAGTAAGTAAGTAAGGTTCTAAGTACAGTCTTTTAATACTACATCTAAATGCCTGCCATGGTGTAATTTCCAGTATTATTATGGAAATAAATAAAAAACTTCAGTGTGTAAGATTTAGGTGAAAGGGATCTATTGGCAGAA
Organism: Hippoglossus stenolepis; assembly: GCF_022539355.2. NCBI lineage: Eukaryota > Metazoa > Chordata > Actinopteri > Pleuronectiformes > Pleuronectidae > Hippoglossus > Hippoglossus stenolepis. The sequence goes on along the minus strand of NC_061492.1, from coordinate 20,584,076 downwards.
ATTGAATAAAAAATAATTCTAGTGATGTTTTTACTAGTGTGTGATCATCTTAATTGTCCAAATTGTTGTTTTCTTTACCCCAGAATGAGCCCTTTATATTGAAAATACTTTAAATACCATGTTTTTTTACAGTAGCCTAAACTGGACAAACTAAACATCTTTAGAGTTTTTATGACAACTGAAGGCTTCCACAGGTTCTCTTTCATATTTGTAAGAGGAGGATGAGGTGAGGGGTAATCAGCTGCAACATGCAACTTCACCACTAGATGTCACTAAATTCTACACACTGAACCTTTAATTCAGAAAATAGAAATAACTACAGCAAAAACTGTGTTTATATATTCAGTGTCTGGTAGGCTTCATAATGTTCTGGACATTTATACATCGACAGCAAAATATCTCCTTCTTCGATAAACTGAATCTAATCAGTAATCTGTAGTTCACTGGTTGGGTGTTGCCTCTCTACTATTGTGTAAGTAATAATAATAATAATAATAATAATAATAATAATAATAATAATAATGATAATAATAATAAGAAGAACAATAACACTACTACTACTACTACTACTACTACTACTACTACTACTGCAACTACTACTACTACTACTACTACTACCACTAATAATAATAATAATAATAACAATAATAATAACAACAACAATAATAATAATAAAATGGTACTGGTGCTTATGGACTGAAATGCCCGCCACTGCTCTGATCTCCAGATTAGTACAAGGTGTTTTTTGCTGGACTTTCCCTTTAAGTGGCAGATTTGTGCAGCAACATCCCACCGTGCACCTGCCTCAGTCAGCAGCAGGGACAGCGACCCTCTGTCCCCCTCCTCACTGTGACGGACAGACAGAGAGTCGGTGGTCTCCGAGGGGCAGGGCACCTTCATTTTGTAAAGACGAGCCGCTCACCCAGCACAACCTGCGATCATGTTACTGCGGCACTGACGGCCAGGATGCGGGCTTTCCTCTAGACACACCCCCGCCTTTTCTTCATCTTCCAGCCGCCGGACAGATCCACTTATTACAGGGCTGTTGTTTATTCCCCCACCGATCATCATGCCCACTGTCCGCCTGCCTCGGGCTTTTCTTCTTCGGGTGCCGAACCTCTGGATGATCGCAGTCTGACGGGTCTCGGCGGAAGGGACGCTGCAGAGCAAGGTGGTGAGGTCTCGTCCTTCTCCACGCCCTGTCATTATCACCATCAACAGCTGCCCAGCACCATGTCCCCTCCAGCATCGGCTGCCACAGCGACTGAAAGCAGCACCACCACCGTTTTCGAGGAGGACACCAGAGAGGAGGTATTTTCTCACATCCACTATATGAGCAATAGATGCCTTTTTGTTTTGAGCTTTAATGGATCCATGCATGATGTGCAGGCTGTAACACACCGCAGGTGCATTGAAAATTCACATTATCTTATAGCCTGCAGTAAGAATTGTACAATATGTTAAAACCAGCATCTCCTGTTTTTCACGTCTCATTTGAGTCTTAGTATTTACTCTTACATTTTTTTTAAACCTGTCAACCTATTCAGAACTGCAATAAAAATTGCATGAAAATATCCTCAGAGTAAAAATAACTTTGGGTGCATGACCCAGTCATTGATTTTAGTAAGTGTGTTAAGAAGCTTGACTGTGCTAACAATGTTGCAGGGTGCAACATTACATTTAAGATTTCATAAATGATCTGAAATCCATCTATATCATGCTCTCTTTTGTTGTTTTGTTTCTTTGTTCAAAAGCAAAGGCCCCTGAAGCAGTCCCTGAGAAAGTCTCTGTGCCGGGAGAGTTTCTGGAAATGCCTGCTTCTCTCTATTCTCATGTACGGCTGCATGGGGGCGATGGTTTGGTGTCATGTCACCAAGGTCACCCGCCTCACCTTTGACAGTGCCTTCAAAGGGAAATCCATGATGTACCATGACACCCCCTGCTCTGATGGCTACATCTACATCCCTCTGGCCCTACTGGGCATGCTCTATTTAGTCTACCTTGTGGAGTGCTGGCACTGTCATGTGAAGAGTGAGCTGCAGCACAAGGTGGACGTGGAAGGCATCTACGAGCGTGTCCAGAGGATGCAACAAGCCAAACCCTGTATCTGGTGGAAGGCCATCAGCTACCACTATGTTCGCCGAACTCGACAAGTCACACGCTACCGAAATGGGGACGCATACACGAGTACCCAGGTTTACCATGAACGAGTCAACACCCATGTGGCTGAAGCGGAATATGACTACAGTCACTGTGGTGTGAAAGATGTTTCAAAACAGCTGCTGGGCTTGGAGAAGTCTGCTCTCACAAAGATGCGGTTCACCAAGTGCTTCAGTTTTGCCAACGTAGAGTCAGAGAATTCCTACCTTACACAACGTGCAAGATTCTTCACCGACAACGAGGGCCTTGATGACTACATGGAAGCCAGGGAGGGCATGCACCTGAAAAACATTGACCTGAAGGAGTACGTCCTGGTGATGTCTGACCCAGAGCACCACCCCTGGTATCTGTCCCACTACGTCTTCTGGTTCGTCTCATTCCTCACTTTCTCCTGGCCTCTCAGAGTCTTCACAGAGTATCGTACCGCATACGTCCACTATCGTGTGGAGAAGCTCTTTGGGCACGATTACCTCCCGGTGACCCCATGTGACGACCGGCCATATTGGCGTCGCATCCCTCGTGTTAACACAATTGACAGTACTGAATTAGAATGGCACATTCGGTCCAACCAGCAACTTGTGCCCAGTTACTCAGAGGCTGGTCTGATGGACCTGGCCCAGGGCCCGTCCAGCTTCAGTGGGATCCGTCAGAATTGCGAGCGCTGCCATCGAACCATGAGCTGCTCCTCTGTGTTCTCCAGGAGCGCCCTCAGCATCTGCACCGGTGCCAGCTCCCGCATCCCCTTCAGCAGCAGCCGATTCTCCCTGGCCCGTCGCTACGGCTCCCAACGCAGCTGCTTCTGGAGGAGCGGCAGCCTGGATGACCAGGAGAGCCCCAGTGAAAATACCCGCTGTCTATCTGAGCGTCTCGCCACAGACGACGAGGAACCCCCAGACTATAACGATGCACTCTGCTACCCAGTGCTCATTGTCCACTGCAGCGAGAACTGCCACCACCACAGGTCGTTTCACAGACATGGCTCCTGTGTGGAGACGTCTTTATAACTATGCAGTCACTAACGGAGCACAGTGGCATTTCTGTAGCATTCAAACACTTTATAAACACTTTTCTTAATGTGAGGGACACCGATTTATGTTATATTGCCATACTATCTGAAACAGATGCCTGAATCCTGAATGTGTAGATCACTAAAGCAATAACAGTGATTAGAGGGTTGAGAACAAAGTGACAATGGATTGTGAACCACATTGTTATAGTGTATTTGCTTGGCTTCCTATGAAACTCAAGAAAAGACTGTTACTTTGTCTATCATTGCCATAGAGTGTAAGATCTCATATGTGCAGTCCATATGAAACTGACACTGACACTGACTCTGCAGTTACCTCATAAGACCTTTTCAGAGGCCACGGAAGAGACGGACAGGTTTAAACAGCTCCTTCATTCAGTGAGATCTCACAAACAGAAACACATCAGAAATGAAAGAGAAGGACACATCAGATAAAGCTGATTTTTATGTTTTCACAAGTACTACTGCTAATTACAGCAATATCTGAGTATCAAGTTAACGGCTGTATGTTGCACTTAGGCACATCACAGACATTCATTGTTGGAAACCTTCGATTGAAGTCCTGGATACGTTCACTCACTGTTATACTGATATGAGATTGAAACAAAACCAAAAAAATATTATTTCACTCTTGTGAAATGAAATTCTATTTCACTTATGTTGTGGCAAAGTGTTGTAAATTACTTTTTGGTGTACCTCCTTAAAAAAACAAAATAAGATCTATTTGCTTAGTCACTTGAGTTAGTGACTTCCTACATTTCCCACAATGCCCTTTGACAACTGCAGACAACAGGTTCAGGTTTAATTTGAACTGTTGGTGGAAAGCAATATAAAGATACAAAAAAGAGCATGTGTTGTATTTAAGAAAAATCTAGGACTTGTGCCCTTTACTCAGCATACACCTGTCGTGTTGCTGCATTGCATTGTGGGTGATGCGCTTCCTCTACAGTGGATTTCTCCCTGTCTGACTGTCGACTGTTGGTGCTTTATGGCAGCTGCAAAAAGAAACATCCCTGACTGTTGGATGTTGATGGACTAACATCTTGAACATGATGTTTACAGTTGATAAACATGTTCAACCACAAATCTCCACTGTGGATGTTAAACTTAATCTGCAAGGAAATATGAAACAGCAAAACTTAATCAGAGAAGCTTTTAATGTTGTGAAGGTGTTTCAGGCAGGATTTCTGCTTTCATATTTGATTCATTTGTCTTGACTGACCCAGAAACTGGAGCACACAACTGGGTCATGAGCCTTTTCCTTGACCAACTAAGACATAGCATAAACGTCCACCATCCATGATAACCTAAACAAGTACTTTAGTGTTTCTTACAGTTTGTCTTAAATTGGACTTTTTTGCTGCCCACTGCCACGATACAACCTTGCCGGCAACTCTGTGACAAGCGCATAAATGTGTCAATATGTCATTTCCTTACAACCAGACAAGATAAGGACAGGTTTACACTGCATCTGCTACACATTTGAATATGAGTCACGACCATTATCATCTGACAAACAACTAAAGATGTTGTGGATTAAGGTGCATAAAGACCAAGAGCTTATTAAAGACATTATCAAAGTTGCATGATTTCCCTCTGCTAAGATAATGTGTTTAAAACTATGAAACATACCTGAATGTAAACCACCAGCATATATGATATACTGTGGTATATGTCCCATATATGTCTAGTAAAGGATAATGCTCCATTTTTAAGATGTAAAATGAGGATTTCACTGTCTGGCGTGTACTGAATGTGCTCAGAGAGGCAAAAACACAGAGCACACCGACATATCACCATGTTTTCTACAGAGACTTTGGATGTTGACATCTAACTTATAAATAGGATCACTGACTCTTTTTGAATCGAGTTTACAGGCTGTATATGCAAGGATGTAAATGCACTTACGTTTACACGTGGACATCTTACGACCTTTGTAATACTGACTTTTTGTACAACACCTCACAGGATCATATTGAATGCATCCTAGCAAATAAGATATTGCTTTGTTACTTTGTTGTTTGCTTTCAATTATGTGGTGACACAAGTATTATGCACTTGAAATGACACTCATGGACATTATGAATTGTAGTGAAGCTGAATGTTGGTGTAAATCCCCTTAAAGTAATAAAGTATTCAATCTGTAACAAGTAAATAACAGCTCAGACATGAAACAATACACAATCACTTAAAGCTTCTTGTAAAATGTTACATTTTTTCTTGTTGTCATTATAATCAAATGGGCTGTATAAATAACTAATCAGTTTTAAAATATGTATTCAAATATATCTTATGCTGGATAAATAAAAGTTGCAATAAAAATGTTAAAATAATAAACCCATGGATATTTAAATAATGTTGCTGGCTTGGATCCTCAAACTGGCTGATATAGTTTGGAATAGCCTCATGGACACCAGCAGGAAGACATTTTAACATTTCATAGCAGAAAAAGAGGAGGTATAAATATAAAAAAAAAAATATATATATATATATATATACATTTTTTTTTGCTGCTTAACTTTCAGGATACTTGTATTATTCATTTCTCTGAGTCAGTTCAGGAAACTATTCTTTGATTTTGCCTTACCGTGTCAGAACCAGATCATAAAGAAAACATGCTAAATTTCTGCTATTGGACTGTAAAAAAACTAAACAATCAAATGCCAGTATGTGTGTGCAGGGGAGTCGCTTGTCTCCAATAGGTTTAAACTATAGAAAAGACGTTTTTGAAGTAGTGCGAGAATGGTTTTTATTTTTCAAATTCGTGTCAGCAAGGGAAATAATCAGTCCACAGCCGAGGTTAAAACTAAACTGTCAACACTTTATTTAAAAATAAAATAAATTAAAATGAGATAAGGCGAAACGGAAGCAGAGCAAAAGTGTTTTAAATTAAATTAAATCAGTCCACCGGTTATAAACAAGGTGCCCGATTCGAAGCAATGTTCTGCTCCAGAATGCCAGCTGGAGTTGTGTCTTTAACTCATGTGTGAGGTGATTGATGGTGAATTGCCAGTTGCTGGGTCATTTGCCCCAGAAAAAAAGTTATGACTGATTAAAGTCAGAGGAGATGAAAAATAAAATAAAATAAATGGAGTAGAATGAAAGTAAAATACTGAAAATGGAAATACTGTAGAGCAACTGTATTCAACTACTTTATCACTCAGATAATTAACAGCAGGGAGAGACAGACAGTCTCTTCAAACTTCTTTGTTTGGTCTTCAAACCAATCCCAAAATTGAATTTGTATGACTCAATCACTTAGGTTATCTACAACTAATCATAAAGTTTGGTTTACACTCATCAATTAAAGTAAAACAATTTATATATAATCCTTTTAAATCTTGTAGTTTCACTGTGCTTTCTACAAAATAGATACTAATTCTAAATTGATCTTACATAACTTTCTTAATTGAGTATCAATATTATTTTAAATTGGAAATTACAAATTTGACCTAATCTTTCTTGACACTCAATTAAAATCATTGTTTTGGCCTTTAAAGTTTTGTTTACTGTTTTATCCATCACCCCAATACAAACATTGCTTGAGTGGCATTGATGTTTGCAATGAGACCTGTCTTACAGTGTTACTGCACAGGAGCATTTATTTCTACAGATAAATACAATCAATGAGCTAATGCGTGTTTGGATACAAAACACTTGATGAAATATGAACATATATTAAATTGTACAGCGTAAGTGACACACATCCACATGTTGCTGTGGTCGTGACATGTGTCAGAACACATTGAAGAGATGATGGCTACGTGCCAGCCAAAGAGAGAAGCTGTTTGCAGCTTCTGCATTCACACCCAACTAATAACAAGTCTTTTAGCCAAGATCTCAACATAGTGCATCTTAATGTTGAAATTTCTCGCCTCACATAGTGAAAGTAAAAGCTAATGCTAAGCTACCTGCAATTAGATAATATCCCTTGCCTCCCAGAGCGATTACAGGCGTTGAAGGCGTGATTCAATCTCTGATGGACTGAGGTGTGTTGGTAGAAACCACCAGTCCTTTCAATACTCCCATCTTGCCGATTGCAAAACCAAACCGAACTGATGAGTGGAGATTTGTTCAGGATTTGTAAGCTATTAATGATATCCATTGTTCAGATACCAATTCGATTATTGCTTCATTGCTGCATGATTCAAGTGTCATACAGTTGTCGATTTGAGCACAGATTTCTCTTAATTCCAACCAGACAGCCCGTACTTGTATTTGTTCAGGGAAAGTCTGGCGGTGTATGCAACAGTGGTAAAGCGTGACCTGATGACCTGCGCCTGCCTGGTGGCAGCACACTCCTGTTGTATATTGATGACCTGTTGAAAGTCTAAGGACACTTGTCGCTCTTACTCTATTTTGCTGCTGCAGAGACTTCCTGAAAGTGGTCACAGAGCATCCCTGGCTAAGCTACAGATGTGCTCGCCAGAGGTTACATGTTTGGTAAACGTGCTGAGAGATGGACAGTGCCTTTTTTTGCCTGAGTGAGTATAAGTCTTGAACAACGTGCGTCCACCTAAGAAAAAAAAGGAAATGCTCTCTTTCGTGGGAATGGCGAACTATTCTAGACACTGGATCTAGGAGTAAGCTGCCATGGACTCCATCGTGTGCACTGCCACGCTGCAGGCTGTGCCGACCACAGCACAACGGACAGAGGAGATGGACAAGGCTTTAAATGACCTCAAAAGTGCTCTCCCCAGCGCCCCCTGCCTTGGATTCCCTGACTAGAGGCAGCCATTTTGACTGTAGGATTGTGACGTGAAAGGTTATGCCACAGAAACATCATGGTGCAGAAACACAAGTCTCATTACCGCCCTGTTGCAAACTACTCATCATGCTTGTATCCTGTTGTTGGCACCATCGTCTGTCTCAGGGCTGTAGCCGCTGTCGCTCTCAAGATTGAAAAAAATGTTTTTGTTTTGGATCATGATTATGTGGTTCATGTTCCCCCAGACGCCCATGAAGAGGTGACGTAGAGGGAAACTGGGGGTGGTTCTTCATCCTCCTCCTAATGAGTAGTCCCAAGAGGAGGAGTTTGTTCCAGTAACTTAAATGTTCCACACACAAGAAACACTATTCGAAGTGCACACAAATATAATACAAAGAGCTAAATGAACTGCTAAGCAGAATAACTGATGACAATCACACTGACTTGGTTCAGAGGGGATGGAACAAAGCAGACTTGACTAAAACCATGAACCTCTGAGTTCCTATGAGCAAAGAGAAACACGCAGATAATGACATTTGACTGGATCTGTTAAAAAATGCTGAGTTTGATGCATTCTCCAATGTTAAATCCCATTCTTTCAATAAGGCTGATTACAGACCTGTGGCTGATGAGATACCCGACCCAAAGCCTGACACTGATTGGACGTTTCATAGTTAAAGGTAAAGGTAAATTAAACGTATCTTTCTGAGAAGACGATGGAGATAGCAGGACTTCACCCCTGTGGGTGGGGCCATCCATGTTTGTTTCTACCTGAGACAAATCCCTAATGCTTTCCATGATTTCTGTTACAAGTCTTACAAGATTTCAAATAATCAGACAGTGAATTCATATAATTCTAATAACTGAGTTTCGGTTGCTTTATTCAATTCAACCCTATTCAATTTTATGCAATTCATAAATAGAAAACACACACAACACACCACACACTCACACACACACACACACACACACACACACACACACACACACACACACACACACACACACACACACACACAAGATCACTTGAAAAGGTGAACTTGTATGATTATGCCATAATATTGTTATTTTATCAGTGGTTTGAAATGGTTTGAGAGTTATGACAATAATATAATATAACGCAATAATTTCTGGAACAATATGTCGTCCAACAAAATTTGCTATCGTGACAGGCCTATACCTTTAATATTATTCCTAATGCACCAATTTAGAGGTTTCCTTGCACAGTTACACATGTCCAAGCAAAATTGGTACTGTACAATGATATATCCTTCACTGAATAGATATTGAATCAAATCAAATCGGGACCTTGTGAATTGGAATTGATTAATAATGGACAAACACTTAAACAAACACTTGAGAAAACCCTGACATTTACTTCAAAAAGCTAGGTTACAATTTACACACTTCTTCGTTCTTTGTAATTTTAAGAGGGAAATCCTCAAGTAAAGTTTACTTACTAGTAAGAATTAGTAGATAAAGACTACCTAAGTAAATTTTACTGGCGATTTTCACCCTTTGATATAAAATACACTCACATTTTGCTAGTAAATTTTACTTTGACTACCTTTGCATCTAATTTGAAAATATTGAAATTAACTACCTTGTATTTACTTAATATGTTTCTCAGTAATATTTACATATTATTTGATGTACTTTACAGCACTATTCTACAATGAATTACACACTTTTTGTTCATCATTTAGTCCTTTTAAATCTGAACATAGCTCTAATGGTCCTCCTGGGGAGCTTGGGGAACCTTTTAAATAGGTACTTCCTCTTTTTGACAGATGCACCTTTATCAGGTGAACCATTGGGGGCCAACGTCTCCTCAGCTGGATCATGCCTGACATCTTGATCAACAGCAGCTTCCTCTTTAGCTGGACCACTTTCTGCTCCAGCAGCTGCTGTTTCTTCAGGCAGGTTTGTGCTGCCTTCAAATAATAGAGGACTGGCTGAGTCTGAAGAGAGGATGCCTTGACAACCCACAGCTTTGGGTTTCCCTTCAGACTTCTTGTCAGATATTTTCCCCCGAGGGTCATCTGTCTTTAAAACCAATATTTTCCCAAATGAGGCAGCCAGGTATGTGATGCCGTCATCGGAGAAACCATCCTTCAAGACCTCCTTCAGGCAGTCCATTTTTTTAATTGAACCCTTCACACTAAAAAAAACCATGACTCAATTAAATAAAACTATCAATTACTATCAATTAATCAAATCATGCATCTATTCAACTCTTTTGATACCAAATCACAGCCACTTACTACAAGCTGGTGTCTTTGTCCCCCATTATGTGTGTCATGGTGATAAATGGGTGCTGAAGAGCTTCAGCAGGAGTGATCCTCTGCTTAGGGTTTGTGTGCAGAAGACATTTCAGGAGGCTCACAAATTCTCTGCGATCCAAAAACTCAATGTAATCCTGAAACTCTAGGTAAATCTAGATTTGAAACAAAGAAGATTGAGTTCAGAGTCTTCAGTTTATCTGCTTCCTATCTCTCAGTGACAGAATAAATTCTTATGAAATATACTACTTACTGTTTCTAGCTGATCCAGGGACTGGACAATAGGCCACTTCTTTTTTGGCACTATTCCAGTTACCTTCTTCAATTCCTTTTTTGGGGTCTACAAGAACAGAACTTATATTATACACTTCTTCCTGAATCTGTTAATCATTATATACTGTTTTCTGATTAGACGATCAAATAACGTTAACAGCTCAGGAAAAGGCAATGCAACATTTACATGTAAGTACCTTCAGTGTCCATGCCTTGTTCCATTTCACCTTGAAGAACCTTTTAGTGAATTTTCCAGCTTTGAGGAGTTTGTCAGCTGGTATGCCCACCACACGAACTATGGACCTCATCTGGGAGGAGAATATAGAATCACATCAGCCAACATACTGATTGGGTTTGGACATTTTTCTGGAGCAGTATGTGAGAAGCTGTGCAGTCAAATCTAGACATATTAGGTTACTTACCATCTGGTACTCGGAGTGTACATCAAACAGGTGTCTACTGAGGTACAGGAATGAAAGAACACACCCAAGACCCCAAATGTCTATTGCCGTGGTGATGGGGAGGCCCAGGGAGACTTCAGGTGCCCTGTTTGTTGAGTACAAGATCCACAAGAGCTATTAAGTACATTATCAATTTCAAAATGTGTACTGAAAACTGACCCGGCCTCTCCAGCATCATTTACAGCTGAACAGCAAACATGTTCAAAGAATAGCTTTGCAAATTGAACCAACCTGTATCCTACGGGCATGATCTTTATCCCACGTTTTACTTGAGAGGTCTTACGTGACATGCCAAAGTCAATAAGTTTGATTTTGTAGGGCTGTTTCCTGTGGTTAACCAGCATGATGTTATCTGGCTTCAGGTCACAATGGATGATTCCAAGTCCCCTCAGGGCATCCAAGGCTGTCAGCAACTGCAGGGACAAAGGACAAAATATAGATCAAACACATGACATCAGAAACATGATTTATGACTCTCTAATATCTATATCCTAAGTATACTGACATTATTTATATATTTCTTGTATATTATACTTGTGCATCACCACACAAGGATTACCTGATGTGCTATTGGGCGTATCTCGCTGACAGACAGTGGCTTATAAAATCTGTTTTTGATAAGCTGCTGGATATTCTGGTCTAGCATTTCAAAAGCTAGACACTCATGTCCTTTGTGCTCAAAATTTTCAAAGAACTCCACCAGGTTCGTCTTCCCCGGGTCGAGAACGCTCAGGGCCTTTAGCATTTTGATCTGTGAGAGGTAACATAGATAAGAGAAAGCATGAAATCAGAAATTCATTTATTGACAGAAATTCTATTAAAGAAATTGATTATTGTGTAAGTGGCATGACTCACTTCTCTTTCTGTGTCTTTGCATTTCTCAGCTTTGGAAATCTTGAGGGCCACAACCTGTTTCGTGATCAAATCTACGCACTTGGCAACTTTTCCAAAGTATCCTTCACCAATGAAACACTGGATGAGGTAGGTACTTGTTTCGCTGTACAGGATTTCGCCATATTGTACGTCGAAGTCCTTTGACATACTCTCTTCTGTGAGAAAGGAGGAGAACGTGTAAAGGTCACAACATGGAGTTGGTGGGGCTCATTCAGTGAAAACAACATGATACAGTGCAAACATGCAGCTGAAGCCTTCATGTATTTACATGTTTCGTTTCTGTTCTATGACCACATGAAGATGAGTAACGTGTTAAATACTGAATATAGAGCATAATGACAACAATTCTTGCATTTAAAATTGTAGTTAGTATGTACATTGTCAAAGTAGTCATTGTGGTGACAGGATGTCAGTGATATATTATGTTATAGCATTTCTTTTGCTGATTAAGCAGCATGTAAATATTTTAATTTACATGATAATTTTATCTAGCTATAACATTGAAAGTACAGTACTTGGTTTAATAATCATCATGCAGTCGGTGGATCTTAAATTTGATGATATCTTGCCTAAAAATGTATTTTCCCCCACACATGCTTGTGCTTGAACAGCCTTCAAATAACTTATTCACAGGTCCTGCATTGCTTTCAATGTCTTTAATCTATTCCACTTCAAATGCAAATGAAAGATGAAAGGCAATCAATGATTTTGTTGTGGCTTTGTTACTGACCCCAAACAGTTTACTGTTATAGATGGCGGTAATACACCTTGATGTTGGTTGCCATCCCGTCAATAAACTGAACAAAGAAGAAGAAGTCTTTTTTGGAAGAAGAAAGAACATCTTCATTTTACAGTGCAGTGTAATGTTGCACTACAGAGTCTGAAGTATTCAGGTATATTTGTTAGAAAGAGATGGATAAAATAATGAAGATATTGAAGAGATTGAAAAAGTTTTAAAACAGTAATTCTAGATGCTGCGAAGCAGTCAATTTCTAGAAGTAAAGGAAGAATGAAGAGAAAGGCAGTTCCTTGGTGGAAGCTTTCAGGATCTTAAGAAGAACTCATACTGTAGGATTTAATCAAGTAATAAGCGCAAGCAAGGGTTGGGAAAATAGTACAAAAAGCAAAAAGGCAAAGTTGGCAATCTTTTTGTAATACAATTTGGAGATCAACACCTGTGGGAGAAGTTTGAGGCATGATTAGGAGACAACGGGAATCCGAAGGAATTGGCAGTATCCAGTACTGAAGATGGGGGAGGATGCAGTAGTGTCTGATGAAGAGAAGGCAGAGATGATTATGAAAGCACTTATTCAAATCAATAGTTCTGTTAACTTGATGAAGGATGGCAAGAGTGGAAGTGCAAGGAGATCAACTCATCCTGGAATTCTTGAGAGAAGGGACGATACTAACAGAACAATGGATGCTCCATTCACTTTGGAAGAAATGAGGAGAGCAATAGAAAGATCTGGGCTAACATCTCCAGGGAAGGATGAAATCAGTTATGCAATCCTAAAGTAGTTACGTATGGTAGCATCACCAGGGAAGGATCCATCAAATCCAATGAACTATAAGCCAATAGCACATCATTATATGGTAGTGGTAATGGAAAAAATGATTAGGTGAAGATTGCCATTTTATATGGAAAGCAGAGGAATCTTATCTTGCCATTAGAGTGGATTTAGGAGGGGAAGAGGGAACATGGACCCGGTCATATGCTTGGATCAGGAAGGTATATGGTGGAAAAATGGTACTCCTCATTAGTCCAATATTGTTTTGCATTATGATTATTGATGTTATTGAGGCAGAACCTTGAGGGACCCCAGTAGTGAGTGGACAAGGTTCTGACACAGATCCTCTCCAAGTTACCCGGTAGGTAGGGTCTTTGAGGTAGATCCTGAAGTGAGGAAACAAGGATCTTCTGGTTCGCCGTTTCAAATGCAGCAGAAAGGTCCAGAAGGATGACCATAGAGGAGAGAGAGGCTACTCTAGCAGTGTGAAGTTGCTCAGAGACAGCAAGGAGGGCAGTCTCAGTTGAGTGGCCTGCCTTGAACCAGACTGGTGAGGGTCAAGAAGGTTGTTCTTGTGAAGATTGGAGGAGAGCTGGTTAAAGATATCACGCTCGAGTGCTTTGGAGAGAAAAGGAAAGAGAGAGACATGTCTGTAGTTGTTCACTTTAGATGGGTTGAGGGTGGGTTTCTTGAGGAGAGCGTTTACTCTGGCCTCTTTAAGAGAGTTAGGGAAGTGTTAATAAGATGGGTAAGAAAAGAAAGAAGGTCGGGAGCAATATACTGGAGAGTGTGAGAAGGAATGGGGTCAAGGGGGCAGGTGGTTGGGCGGGCGGAAGTTACCAGGGTAAGAACTTGATTGGGAGACAGGGGGATTTGAGGATAGAGTAGGGGATGAAGATCAAGATGTGGTTGATAGAAAAGGTAATTTCAGAAGGTGGGTTGGAGAATAAGGAGCATATGTCATCTATTTGTAAAGCAGTTGACAAAGTGGCTTGGTAGAAGGGAGGAAGGAGGAGGGGGACTGGGGGTCAAGGAGGTTAGAAAAGATGCAGAAGAGTTTTTGGGGTTGGAAAATCAGGATTGTATTTTTGTCTGATAAAAAGAGATTTTGGCTGCAAAAATAGAGGTAGAGAAGGAGGAGAGAAGAGATTGATAAGTGAGCAGGTCTTCACGGTGTTTTGATTGCCACCATTTCCTTTCTGATGCTCGCATAGTGGCTCTGTAGGCGCGCACCAAGTCAGACAACCATGAAGCTGGGGAGGACTTGTGCACCTGTCATGAAGTAAGAGGACAGAGAGAGTCAAGAGAGGAGGACAGAGTAGAGAAGAGAGTGTCTGTGGCAGAGTTAGGATGCATGAGTGAAAAAGAGTCAGATAAAGAGAGGGCTAACAAAACAGATGAGGCCAGAGAGGAGGGAGAGAGGGAGCGAATGTTGTGACGGACAGGCACACAGGTAATGCACATTGATGTAGGTTGCCACCCGGCAATGAACAGAGCAAAGGAAAGAGAAGTACAGCAGGGGTCCACCCGCCAGTGGACTGAGCAAAGAATAATAATATTGCTTGTGCTGAATCGTCTTCAAATAATTTCATAGGTCATGCATTGCTTTCAATGTCTTTAATCTGTTCCACTTCAAATGCAACTGAAAGATGAAAGGCAATCAATCATTTTTTTGTGGCTTTGTTGCTGACCCCAAACAGTTTACTGTTATAGATGGCGGTAATGCACCTTGACGTTGGTTGCCACCCGCCAATAAA
Organism: Hippoglossus stenolepis; assembly: GCF_022539355.2. NCBI lineage: Eukaryota > Metazoa > Chordata > Actinopteri > Pleuronectiformes > Pleuronectidae > Hippoglossus > Hippoglossus stenolepis. The sequence continues at coordinate 20,569,006 of NC_061492.1, read as the reverse complement.
CTGAGCAAAGAAGAAGTATAACATTTTTGGACGAAGAGTGAACATTTTAATTTTCCAGTGTTGAGGCATGATTAGGAGACAACAGGAATCAGAATATACAAATATAGTAGGTGGTGGTAATGCACCATGTTATTGATGGCCACCCAGCAATAAACTAACCAAAGAAGAAAGAAGAAGTATTCCTTTTGTGGTGAAGTTACATATTGGAATCCCCCACCCCCTCCAACACACTCACAAACACAATTTGAATGTGTCTCTGCATTCTATAGGACAAATGAAAGGACCTTTGTATAGAAGTTCATATAGATCAAACAATGATTTCTGGGGTTAGGGGTTACCTGCACCAAATTGAGAACACTCATACATATCAGTCTCCTAAATATGCCTGACTTGACAGGATTTTAAGTAATCCTTCCAACTAACAGACAAACAAACAAATGCAGAAGAAAACTTAACCTTCTTGGCAGAGGTAATAAACATGAAAAATATGAGTCTTATATCTGACATATCATCAAAACTCTCCGCCATGACCCAACAGTGGCTCAGGAGGTAGATCGTCCTTGGCGCCCTTGTCCTTGGGCAAGATACTGACAGCTGTGTGTGATTGATGTGTGATAGAGAACGTGTTGCACATGCTCTGTATGGAGGTGTGTGAGAATAGGTGATTGGCAAAGCTTTACTGTAAAGAACTTTGAGTGACCAAGACTAGAAAAGAGCTATATGAATACAGATCATTTAGCATTTAACAGTCCTCTTATTAAACCACATTTAAATTCACTCTTTTCCAGATCTCTATTCGGATCTACACCTAGTTGCCCTCACTCATAAATATCTAGCATGCCTCATTTTTTCCATCAAGATCCATGAACTTTTTTCTGAGAAATTAACAAAAACGTTGAAAAACGTTTTCGCAATGTAAATGAAAGAGAAAAAAATATCCTGGATCTGCCTCCAGATCCCAACTCCCCTAAAACCTTATGTCCCGGAATGGCAAGTTAGACAGTAAGACATGAAAAATAAAAACTAGGCACATAATATGGGGAGGCAGACACAGAATGTTGCAGATTTGCGAGAACAACAGTGGTCCCAGGTTGACCTGGCAATTGCTGAATAAGTACAATATTGTCCAATAACAGGACTATAATTGCTTTCCATGATTGGAAGAGACTGCCTGCCCCCTGCCTCAACCATCACCATTACCCCCCTGGTAAGAATTATTGAACCCATTTATCTTTTCACTCCTGTGTCTGCTTCTGGGTCCAGTTAAAATATATATATATATTGTGTATACCGTGCCATCGGTGGAAAACAGTGGGTACGTATATCTGTTGCACAACTGTTTATAATATAAAGTGGAACAGGGCGATAAGGCCAAAAATGAAGACAAGATAAACATTTTTATATCGGTCGATAATGTTACAAATAAATGGGACAATATTGTTTCATGTGTTATGTGTAAAGACTGTTTTTTTTTTAAGACTGAAGGTTGTGGTTTTAAACTCTTATTTATGAGCAGCGAATGACAAACACTTGATAAACAGCAAAACATTGTACAAACCTGGGGTAGATCAATTATGTGTATGTCCTCACTGTGCTTACACAATGGATAAACAGTAACTCAACATAAAGTGAACTTGTGTTATATTGCTATTGATGATAATTATATTGCGATAATAATTGATATTTATTTACAAGCCCTAATATGTCCTCTGTTGTTCAGTCATACTGAGCCACAACGTGTGTTGTTCCCCTCCTGTGCGGCAGGTGGCAGCACATTGACGCGTAACCAATCAGCGGAGGCAAGCAACGCACAGTAATAAGCAGTGAAAGGTTATCTCGTAGGTGAGTGGTCTAATAAATGATAATAATAATCATGTGAAGAGATTCCACTTCAGTGTGTCGCAGCGGAGTCCATCTGGCCACAGCCCACTGTGTGTGTGTGTCTGTTAGCTCGTAGCGAGTCCCTGCACTCACTGGAGAAAAGTGAAGCTAGTTAGCTGCAGCTAGCTCGGTTTCAACTTCACTCAGTCAGACGGGCTTGATGTTAGATTAGGTTTTATATTTAGTGACGCAGCAGGCAGCGACGAGACTAAACAGAATCTGCAACAGCGCTGACTCTCATCCAAATGTTTGTTGTTTGGCTGCAAGCAGAAAACAAAAATATGTAAATAATGATGCTCCAGTTTGTGCTCTTCTCGTTATCAGTGTTTTTAAAGTAATTTGTGCTGAAGTCTTGAATGTATCCTTGATTGTTCTAGATTGTTATAGAGTGATGCTTTTATCTTGAAGGTTGTATTTGTTGAATAGTGCTGCAGAACCTAATCATCTTACCTTTCTATTTACAAAGGTATTTTAGCAATTGAAAAACAATTGGACATAGAATGTATTCAATTTAACAACACAATACATAGGGGTGAAATTATTTAGTGAAATAGGATATTATGTAAAGGTAAATCTCTAATAATCATTACTGATAATCAGGGTTAGTGTTAATACTAATTGATGATTCGTTATCTTACACATATAGACTAAAACTACATTTGTCACATGGAGGCTGGTGTTGCAGTGCGATGCCTCTTAACCTGTGGTGTTTTTGTAGTGACAGGGTGGAACACAAACATGCAGAATTTGGTGGTGCAGTCACTTGCCATGAGGCAGCTCGGGAGGCTGAACCCCCGCCACCTGCTGGCTGCTGGATATGGACTGAGGCAGACTAAATGGTGTCCCAGGAGCATACACACACGCCAGCTGTGGGGCTGCTCGTCATTCCCCACGCTTGGCTGTCACAGGCTGACCTCCCACGGCAGAGACTCTCTCAGGAGTTGGTCCGTTCATCATCTGAGATCCAAAAGCATCAAGAAGAAAGAAACTGCTCCGACAGCACAGGTGGAGGAGGAAGATGAGGATGAGAAAGACCCAGAGGACAACGATAATGATGATGAGGTGGATATGGACCCAAATCAACCGAAGGAATATAAAGATATGGAAAAGTATGTTCAGTCTTTCCGGTACGATGGCATCATGAAGGCTGGCCTGGACATGGCAAATAAGTGAGTCAGTCAACATTTACTAGTTCCAACTGTGAAGACATTTCCTGTATAGCTGATGTATATTGGATAACCATAATCAAATGTGACTTGTAAACAGTAAAAAGGTCGAAGCCTTTTAATCCCTGAATAAAGCTTTTCTTTCGTTTTGTTACAGAAAGATTGAAGATGCCTTCTACAGCAATAAACTCCGGCTAAACGGGCAGAAACTCATCAAAAAAAGTAAAACGGTGAGTGATGTATGATGACAAATTATGTAGTCCTGCACTTAATCCTCAAATATACATTAACTCATATTTTTTTCTGTTTTCAGGTGAAAGTTGGGGACACGTTAGACATGGTCCTGTCAGAGAACCAAGAAGGAAACACTGTTACCTTGATGAGAGTCATCGTCAGAAGTGTTTTTGCTGAAACCAGTAGAACAGAAAAGTACAAAGTTGCCATCAGGCGCTGGAAATCTATAGAGCTTTCCAAGGACGAGGCCTTTAAGCCATGAACTTAAATGGGACGGGAAGAGACTGTATTGCCAACAAGGCAACAACACAGAAATGGTATGACTGGCAGTTTGAATGGTCTCCAAGAAGTTGGATCGAGAATCGATAACAGTTGTATAATGTAAAGTGGTTTCTCAGTGGTTGTAGACATTCAGCAGTTGGCTGTGAGAAAGATTTGGATTGTTTACCTTTCCCCACCATATACTCTACGACTCCAATAAATGTGCACTTTGAAGTTTGGAAAATGTTTGAAGTTGACGAGTTTCCTCTGACTCGGTTGCCTGGGTTTGTTGTGCTTTTCCCTGTAAATCTTCATTTAATAATTTTCTAAATGGTACAAAATGGTACGAAGGACCAATATTCATGTTATTTAGTTTTCTCATGTACTGGCACAACAAAATTGGGAAATGGTCAGGATTCAGGACACGCACACCTCTCACGTCCTGCTAAAGAAATGTATGCATGACTAAGTACCTCAACAGTTTAGTGTTATTATGTAAAACAGTCTGATAATATCATATTTATAACTAGGATTTTATTAGAAAGGTTATCATGATCCATTGTCATGTTAAATTGTCTTTATAGTATAAACTTCTATAAGAAGGCTTAACATAAGCACGTTGTTGTTAAAACAGTGGTGGCACAATGCTACATCAGTAACTGTAACGGAAATACAGACAGGTGACAAATTACAGGAAAAAACGACATACGGTGAGTTAAGAGTTGGGCCAACATGTGTCAACAGCTTCAGTGGTACTTTGCATTCAATCCACAAGTGTCTGAACTCGACTAAAGGGATGAAACACTGTTTTTCTAAGGTATACTGGTATTTTGATGATGATGATGATGGAGAGAGAGAGAGATGTCACATCTGTCAGAAATGTCCTGTAGGTTTTCCTCTATTGGAGATATACTGAGATCTAACAACGGTAAAGGCCATAATAGAGGTTTTCACACTTGAACTCCAGTGGATGTCCGCAGGATTGGGTCTGGTGTTTGAGATTCACAACAACACAGAAATCTCCAGTGTTCAGGTGAGGTGTGGTGCAACAGGCAGAGGCAGGACGCAATTTTGTTTACAGCACATGGACACATGCATCTTTCTCACCAAAAGCTCAGGGGCCTCATTTGTAAAACAGTGCGTAGGATTCATACTAAAAGTGTACGTGCGCACAAAAGCCGATTTTCTTTTTTGATTTATAAAACCGTGCGTACACACACCTGAACGCAATGTTCACTTTATAAATCACAGTCCACCTGGAAACGTTCGTACGTGGATCTGCCTCCAAGTCCGCCCTCTACACGCCCACTTTCAGCCATAAATGTTCAATGCAAAGCAACTAATGAACATTAAATTATCCTGCTGACCAACAGGTTTTCACAGTGAATCATGACAGAGTCACGGCACCAAGCGATGAGAAGAGGAAGCAAAACTTTCTGACCCTGACATCGAGGTGCTTGTTAGTGAGGTGGAGAGCGATTTTATGGGACAGCAGTGATGTGATTAATAATGAAAATACACTGATAGACTGTTGCTGCTGCTGATAAAACAGTGAGTTAGAGCGAAGACGATAGAAAGAACGGAGCCTGAAATAAAAAAAATATCCAATTGGAGGCAAAAAAAGAATCGTTCCAAACTGTCAGAATGTGGGGGAACTTGTGTCACCTGTACGAGTTTTAATCTTTGTTATCAAATGTAGAGACAGTTGTGATGTCCACAATCTATACAATTTAAAATAATTATTATTATATACTTTTTTTGGTACTGGGATGGATCAGTTCCATCGGTCGATCTGTGTAATACTGGACTCAGTTCAGCACAAAGATCCAAGATCACAGATCTATGGAATATATATCAGCTGATCAGTCATCATCATGGGACAAAAACTCTTTGTGATCACTGAACACTCATTTCCTCATTTGCGAGCATCCATCACGCAGCATTACGCCCGAGTATCACTTATAGCATTATTTATATATTTAGAGCAATCGGACCGATTACCTCATGAATCAGTGTGATCCTAACCTCCACTCTGGGATCTTATTTGGAAATAGAAGTTTGAAAGTGAATAGTTTGTCTATATTGTTTGTGAGTGATCTCCAGTGAGCTCTGTGCGCCAGATGGAACAGTCACGTTCACTGCTGCGATTTTACACACACTTGTCCTTGATGATACATGCACAGTCTTAGAAGATATTATGCAAAACTATTAATGACTCAGCTGTTTAATGGTATCTGAATGTAATTTACTGTCAGCTGTTTTATATCTTTTTCAATTGAAGGTTCTTATGGAACAGTTTTGTCGTGCAAAAGCACAACTAAAGCTGTTGGTTTTAATGGTAATGATGAAGTGGATCAATAATCTGCTTCATTTCACCACCCCACATCTGCATCGTCATTTTCCCGTCTCCACAATGTTCGTACGCATGGGTCAGAGTTAGCGTGGAAGTGCGCACATTCAAGTTTGTTTTTATAAATCCCAACGTTTGCGTGAGAAGTGGCGTACGCAAGTTTCAGGCCCTGTTTTGTGCGTACACAATGATTATAAATGAGGCCCCTGGACACTTTTGTCAGTGTCTTCTATGTGTGTGGCATCGCCTTTTCACCCTGAGATAATTGTTTTCTTTCATTTTAGAAACGTCATCAACACACCCACTCGTTCGCGGTGAATCCTGCGGAGGATCTCTTGCCGTTTTCTCGCATCGGCTGATTCAGGCATCCTGCAGAGTATTTACTCAGGTTCTGGCAGGAGAAACTGGGGAATGTTTGGAGCCTCTGACCCCGATATTAACGTTCTCACATACAGCCCCTCTGGAGATATATAGTTCTCTACTCATTTAGTCAGGTTTTTCCTTTAGTTTGTCACCTGTCTCTACATCACATAGTTGTGAATCATTGCTATCCATAGAGCAAATGTGTGATTGATGCTATCAGCTACTATAATTGTTATTGTTGTTAAGGCTACAACATTTATCAACAAAGAATGTTAGATAAGCTATGACAGTTTTGGCTTATAAATAGAAGCAGTTTTAACTCTTGAGCCAACATTAATAAGACTGCATACACTACAACATCTATTGCTGTAGTCCAAATATAAAATATGACAAAGAATAGTACTGAAGAAACTCATACCAGCTTGGCTTCATCCTACATAGGACAGTTATGTAAAAGTTCAACAATGCGGTTTCAGCTTATATAATGTGCAATTATTTTTCATGACAAAAAGTGTTGCCTAACTGGAGAGTACTGTAACTAGGACACAATGCTTGACCTCTTGGCCTTCTTGAGAATGTCACACTTCTTGCGATTAGGGCGCCGGCAGCGTTCGTCAATGCTTGGCACACATTCATAGTGCCACACCTCCTCCATCTTATCCACAGGATACACTGCTTCCACATAGTGACGGATCAATCTGAGGCGCACAGGGTCGAGCTGCTTCTTGTTGCAGGCCCCTGAATGGTTGTACTGCAACCGCAGGTTCTCCTGTGTAAAGAGTTCAGGGAAGAGGCGCACGAGCAGACGGGCAGCGAAGTTCCCAACAGAGAGACTCTGCTGGACGATTTCCCGTACCTCGGTATCTGAGAGCAGGTAGGCTGCTGGTACGGGGAAGTCAGGTTTGGATACATTCAGTTCATCCAGAGGAATTTTGCAAAAATCTTTGCTGCTTTTCTCAGGAGGTAAAGAGGGAATATCTGAATCATCTCTAATATCTGGATTGAGCTGGTTCAGCTGGCAAAGAAAGTCCTGCTCAGACTCTTGCCCATACACTTTGCGTTGCTGCAGGTAGGATCTCCTCTGCTCTGTGTCACGTCTCCTACACCTCTCATCAAGTTTCCCCACAAATTCTAACATCCACACTCTGTCGTTCTTGGCCCGAGGGTAGACTAACTGCACATAGTGACGAATCAGGTTTACACGAACAGGGTCGAGCTGCTTTTTCCCAAGAGAACCACTGCAGTTGTACTGCTTCCGTACGTTCTCTTGGGTGAAGAGCTCAGGGAACATAAGCACCAGCAGCCGAGAGGCAAAGTTCCCAATGGACAAGCTACATTCATAGTTGAATTTCAGCTGCTCCAAGGACAAGAGGAACCCCTGGGGGACAGTGAAGTCGGGTACAGGAATCTCCAGATTATCAAAATCCACGGGGGAGAGCAGTGACTTTTTGGCTTTGCGAATGGGCCTTTCATAATCAGCCACGTCTGGAACATTAATTATAGAAACATTTTCTGAAAGGCTGACTACATCATAGCCCTCATCGTTGATATTGTCAGGTTCACTCCCATTACCATTACTGCGAGGACCCTCGAGAGCATCCTCCATATGCTGAATGCAGACCTGGAGCCAGCTGTCCTCAGGCACATCAGGAAAATTTGCCTCCATGTACTTTCTTATAATTTCCATCTTGTCAGAGTCTAGAATGAGCTGCCCCACTCTACTGAAGCTACTGGAGCCCTCAGGCATTTTTCCTCCTTCAAACACCTCAGGGAAAAGACGGTGCATAAGAAAAAAAATTAAGTCCTCATGGGACGAGAACTCATCGATGTCCTCTGTGGCTTGTGTATTGAAAGCAGGGTCTGACTCAGCCAGGCTGTTTTGCTGGTTATCTAGAGCGACATGTTCCTCCTGACCCTGCTCATTGATGAAATGGTAGGTTTGAGGCTGCTCAGCTTTTATCCCAGCACCTGTGAGTGTCTGCTTCCTGAGCAGCTGAGCGCTCTCCATGTCCCTCTGCGCCCAAAAGCGATTAAAGAAGTCATTAATCTGGAGGAGACATTCTTCCTGCCAGACACTGTTGTTCTTGATTGACGGGTAGCATACTTCGACGTAGTTACGGATCAGCTGCAGATGGAGAGACTCCAGCATTCTTTTGCTCGCCATGCATTCATGAGAGCACTCCCTTACTTTGAACAGCTCTGGGAAGAGATGCACCAGCAGCCGACACCCAAGCTCCCCGGCGCCGGATGTCTGCTCCATGAGCTGATTCAATTCGTCACTTGTTAGTAGATATTCAGGAGGAGGCTGGAACTCCGTCACCATCTCGGCGGGTTTGATCTGCTTTTTTATGCGCATGACTTCGAGGGTTAACAAGTCCACTTTGCTGTGAAGTTGTGTCATGCTCGAATTGAGGGTATTGAGAATAAAAAACATTTTCTCAATCAGTGGATAAAGGCTGGAGTTTGTTGTTGAAGCTTGGTCTAAACTGTCTGTGGTGGGGAGGGTCTCCAATTTGTCTTTTTCCTCTGGATTTTGGAGCTTGGACGAGAGGACGCTGCTGTAGTTGAGCGGAATTCCAGCATCAGGACTGGCCTGCTGCTCCAGACTCGGTGTATTCCTCTTCTCTGAGATCCTGTGGGAGATGCTGAAGAGAGGCTTTCTGTAGGACGCCCTGGACTTCTCCTGGACGCAGTCCCTGTTCTCTCCAGTTGTGGTGAGGCAAAGAGGCTCATGTCTGCTGCTCACATCAATCAAGTGCCTCCTCATCTAGACAGAGGAAACAACATTCAAAGCACAGAAATATGACAACTCAACCTGCACAATAAAAAAATGATATGCAGATAATTCCTAGATGAAATAGTTAGACATTAGCTTACCTCTGCAGAGACTCTGGCTCTCTTGCTGCTGGAGGACTGGTCTGTATCAGGACCCATCTCTGCTGATGTCCGTTTACCAGCCTCAGAGGTCGCATGAGTTCCTCCTCCACGTCCTTCAGGTAGCTCACAAACAGCATAGTCCTCCGCTTCCTCTTTAATGTCCTGGACATGCTTGTGTTCTGCTATAATGGGAGATTAAGACTTTCTTTGTTAAACCATGTCAGATCCTCATGTGATCAGACTTTCTTTCATGTCTCTTTCAAAGATGCAGTTGAGCCACATATATGATTCAGGAAAAAAAATCCTAAAATGTTTGTTTTAAAACTTTAACACAAATATTTAAAATCAGACTTGGATTAGATTAAAGGAGTCTAGCTCTTATACACCAGATGTTTTTATCTTACTTATTACGTCAATTACTGGGGCTGTGGCAGATGTAAAGATAAAACTTGCCTTTGTCAAGCATTGCTTCATCTGAAACTTCCCCATGCTTGGAGAAATTCATAGCCTAGAAAAATAAATCACAAGCATAAAGTCACAGAATAAAAACATCACGATACACATCAGCATAAGTGAACATACACATGATAGTGACAGTAGACCTGAAACAATGTGACAAATGATTAGTCAATTGACCTTGAAGTATTGAAAAATGTTGATCATTGACTAATCATTAAAATAATGTTTGAAAGCAAAATCGGTAGAAAATAAACAATTTCTCAATAAGTGTTTTTTTAAGTGTTGAATAAGACTGGGAGGCAAAACAATAACAATAATTATTGTAATATAATTTCATCAATAACAACACAACAAAAGTTAAATATATATCAATGTATTGTTTGTACAATAGTAAATGATTTGCTGTTTATTAAGTGTTTGAAGAGTTTAAAACCACAACCTTCACTCAGGAGCAAAAATCAGTCTTTAAACTAATATTAATTTGACATGTATCATGATAATTATTGATATCGACTGATAGGATTTCTTTCTTTACCGTGACCATATTTTGGGCAATTTTGCACAGCCCTAGTTATGACTGACAGCTGACTGATCATCCATGGACTGTCATGCCAGTCAGACACGGGAGCTCCTGTGCATTCTTTACTATTTTGCTGACATTTTATAGAGTAAACAACAATTTATCAATTAATCTGAAGAAAAATAATCACTACATTAATCAACAATGAAAACAGCCTATAAGGTGACAGACGTTTTTCAGGACTTGAATCAATTCTGCCAGGAAAAGAAAACGGAAGTTGATGCTGTAACATTGGATTTATTAAAATATGATTGATTGGTCGTGTTAACAACGAACAGATACAGAGTGTACGTTTACTATTCAGTGTATATAACTTGTATGGACCAATATAAACGTCCATAAACACACAGAGCAACATTTCCAACGTGCTACTTGTCTGTGCGGTGCAGCGCAGACAGTCGGCATGTGACCCGCTGCAGTGGCTCAGTGCTGACACAACGAGAGAGAGAGTGAAACATCCCGAGACGAGACGGGAACACACTTGCTGTCACAAAGGAGACACGTTGTTTTGGTGCTGTGCGCGGCGCCGAGTTACCTCCTAGCTTCACTGAGCAGCTACTTCCTCATTCTTCCGCCCCTCAACCAAAACAATGCTAGCGACCTGTGCGCGTGCAGCTGCAGACGAAGCCCCGCCGCCAGCGCAGCGAGCGAACCTGCGTGTTCGTGAGTCTGTGTCTCTGTGCAGGTCCGTTCCTCTGGCGGCAAAACATTTTGTTTGTGAATTTTAATGACGCGGCAATGTTTGCGTGGACGAGCTTTCACCCCCCCACTCTCTCCTGCTCTGACTCTTACCGTAAATTCACGGAAAAGGCGCGTGACCTGCGGTTCGAGCTCATCTTTACGGTTCCGAGCGAGTCCCCTGTACCGGTGTGGACGTGTTGGACATGTCGAAGGTTTGTCACGAGGTTTAATTCACAGGAAACTCTTCTTCTTGTTCATGTTTTTTTTCTCTCGCTCGGCTCCTGTGCTGTCTCGCGTGACGTGACGCGGCGCGCGCCTGCTGTGTCACTTCCGCACAGCTGTGAATAGAAATAAAGACAAACACACTGTCACTACTACTGTATATAAACTAGTTATATTATTATTATATTATCGTATACTAACAACATACACTACTGCTGTATATAAACTAGTTATATTATTATTATATTATCGTATACTAACAACATACACTACTGCTGTATATAAACTAGTTATATTATTATTATTATATTATCGTATACTAACAACATACACTACTGCTGTATATAAACTAGTTATATTATTATTGTATTATCGTAAACTAACAACATATACTACTACTGTATATAAACTAGTTATATTATTATTATATTATCATATACTAACAACATACACTACTAGTCTATACAAACCAGTTATATTATTGTTATAGTTATATTCTCATATACTAACAACAAACACTACTACTCTATATAAACAAGTTATATTATTGTTATATTATCATATACTAACAACATACACTACTAGTCTATACAAACCAGTTATATTATTGTTATAGTTATATTCTCATATACTAACAACAAACACTACTACTCTATATAAACAAGTTATATTATTGTTATATTATCATATACTAACAACATACACTACTGCTGTATATAAACTAGTTTTATTATTATTATATCATCATATACTTACAACATACACTACTACTGTATATAAACTAGTTATATTATTATTATATTATCATATACTAACAACATACACTACTACTGTATATAAACTATTTATATTATTGTTAAATTATCATATACTAACAACATACACAACTAGTCTATATAAACCAGTTATATTATTGTTATAGTTATATTCTCATATACTAACAACATACACTACTACTCTATATAAACCAGTTATATTATTGTTATATTATCATATACTAACAACATACACTACTGCTGTATATAAACCAGTTATATTATTGTTATAGTTATATTATCATATACTAACAACATACACTACTACTGTATATAAACATTTACATTATTATTATTATATTATCATATACTAACAACAAACACTAATACTTTATATAAACCAGTTATAGTTATATTATCACATTCTAACAACATACACTACTACTGTATATAAACCATTTATATTATTATTATTATATTATCATATACTAACAACATACACTACTACTCTATAAACAAGTCATATTATTGTTATATTATCATATACTAACAACATACACTACTTCTGTATATAAACCAGTTATATTATTGTTATAGTTATATTATCATATACTAACAACATGCACTACTTCTGTAAATAAACCAGGTTATGTTATTATTGTTGTTATATTATCATATACTAACAACATACACTACTTCTGTATATAAACCAGTTATATTATTGTTATAGTTATATTATCATATACTAACAACATACACTACTTCTGTATATAAACCAGGTTATATTGTTATTGTTGTTATATTATCATATACTAACAACATACTTTACTACTCTATATAAACCATTTGTGGTGATGCCTGTTATATTTTATGTATTGCACTTTGAATTGCCTTGTTGACGTGTTTTATGATGTCTTACTCATTCATTCCATCTATACTGCTTATTCTTTGAAGGTCGAGGAAGAGCTGGATACAAAATATTAAAAAAACTAATATTTATATTTCTTTAAATATTTTCTTTAAAACATTTCCTATGTATCTGTGTAATTCTGTAATATTCAATAAGTAGGTATTCTCCTCTCTCCAACACAGCGAAAGCCAGTAGGAGAGATACCTCCCGTTTGTAGAGACAATCTCTGTCCAACATTTAGCCAACATAATGTGGGCAACATCGCCCTCAAGTGGAAAGAGATCACACTTCTCTAACTCTGATGCACTGTATCAACCCTGAGCTTCAGGCTGCGTGTAAACCAGGAGCAGTTTAAATCAACAGTTTAAATGGCACATATTGGACCATAGAGAACAGATTAGAACGACTCTTTTATGGGTAATGGCTGAAGATTACATGAGTAACTACAACAATGTCAAACAATCCTGAATTTCAATATAACGTATACATTTTTTGTGCGGGTGAATTACTTTTAGTATTTTAATATTCTTGCCTTAAATATGCACCACATCAACCTGGTGACTAATTGACTAAAGTGTCCCTTATATCCTCCACGCAACTATTTCTTAATGAGGGAGTGATTTTTAAATACTACATCACAAGGACAATTAATATTTCATTTTGTTGTAGCCTACTGCAGATTGACATGTACCAGTGCCACAGTAAAACACTACTTCTGCTTCCAAAAGCTTTGTGTTTAATTCTTTAAGCAAAAAGAGGAAAAAACGCATCAGGTTGGAGATGTGTTATCTGATAAACCATAATAACCACAACAACAATTACAGTAATGATAATGATAATAATAATAAAGATTTATTTATACAGCACTTATCTAAACAAGGTTACAAAGTGCACTACAAAATAAATGGGAATAAAACAGTACAAGGCAAAACAAATATAAGAAAATTAACAAATAATATTAGAAACAAGCAACACTAAAATTATGTTTTAAGCAATGATTTAAAACCAGGTAAAGTGATTGCAAGTCTGTTCTCCTCAGGTAAAGAGTTCCAGAGCCCTGGGGCCCTGATGTCAAAAGCCTGGTCGCCCTTATCAGCCTTGACTTAGGAACAAGTGTCAAGTGTTGGTTGTAAGATCTAAGATTACAACTTGGAGTGAAGGGAGTTAGTAGCTCTGCAATATAACTGAGGGCCGGACTGTGCTGCACTTTATAAATAATTAAAAAAATAGTCTTAAAATCAAATATCCCAAATCTAACTGGCAGCCAATGAAGGAAGGGAAGGATCGGAGGGATGTGGACCTCTGCCTGGTGTTGGTTAAAATGTGAGCAGCAGCGTTTTGCACGAGGAAAGAAGGTACTCTATTGATCCTGAAGGAAATTTATGTAAAGCAATAATCACAGTAACTTATTACATCTCAAGTTCAAAGATTGCAGAGTCAAAACCTCCCAAAAAAGATTTCTGTGGATTATTCCGAAATGGAGCCAGTGGCAGCAGAAAGCAAACCTGTGAGATGATAAATAAGAGAAGACGATCAAACAGAGTGAAGACATATTGTTCAGATGAATCAGAGACATTTTGATTTGTAGGGGGCACCATTAAAAACAGCTGGTTCCCAGAGCAGGTAAACTGGTGTCAGCTGAGGAGCAGAGATTTTAGTCAGTAACAGATGAACAGAGGAAACTCACACTACCATTACTCTGTCTTAATCACCACGCAGCACCACTGTTCTGTCCCCAGCCACGGATGTTACGATACAGAGATGATACAACAAGACGCCGTGCGGCTGGTGTGGTTCTCATTATCCGACTAATGAGCTGTCTCCATGGCAGTCTGATCTGTCAGCCAATGAAGCGAGCAGGCCCCTGTGCGGAGGGGAAGCGTGGCTCAGGGTCAGCCAGGCGCCGGCTTGCGACGAGGGGCCGGCGTGCAGCACTTACCACCGTGAAGAGCTCGTTAAAGTGTCATTTTTGGCCAATATGCTCGTCTGTGTCAAGGAGGCCAATCAGCCATACTGTTCCCATCTCAGGAGAATGACTTTCATCCATCACCGTCAGCTATATGATGATATTAGCAGGTGTTTACTGATAGACCATTGAGAGGAAGACAAATGGAGATCCTAAAATCACCCCACACTCAAAGTCGTGCAGTCATTTTACATACATGCTTATTCCTAATAGGGCCACATCAAATCTATCCCAGCATGCACTGGAAGGGGAGGCAGGGTACCATCATGGCCAAGGCCTCGCAGTGTATAAACCATAGACATGAATGACATGACTGCTCCCCTAAAGTGAAGCCAAAGCGTTTCAATCGCCACCTGGTGGCTGGCTGCAGTAGGTCATAAATCCTGCCACCTCCATGTTATTGGATGGGACAAGGGCCAAGCTAAAAAGTACATGTCCCAAACATTTTTTCTTAAAGATAATTCATAGTTATTTTCACATTGATGTTTATTCAAGTGTTAATTTAAGTAAGTTCATTGTTATTTGATGCTATAAAATGAAGTGAAATGTCGTGATTGACAGCTGAGACTGTCTCGCGATTGGTTGAGCGCATCAGAGTGTATCAGGGTTACCATGGCTCCATTCTTCAATCGCTGCAGACCCTGGCTCCAAATGCACAATATGACAGCGTTTGTATTTGGGATATTTTGTCTTAATTTTCGGATAGACCCTAAGACCCTTAACCTCACACATACAGAATCTTTGGTGGCAGATGTGCAGGTTCAGCAGCATTACTGTTATATCAATCAGGGCTTGATTTAAACGTATTACAGTTCAAAACCCCAGTATAAAAAATAGCACAATGAAGAGACGTGTGTGGTGTCAGGTGTTTGTATTTGAATTGAATTAATTTGTTCATTAAACCAACAAATGGTGACCAAAGTGGTGGGACGAGATGTGAAACTGTAAGTGTGTGTGTGTGTGTGTATGTGTGTGTGTGATGGATGATGGAGAACATGCACATACATTCACTGTATAATGTGAGTATGAATGTTTTATGTGGTCATCAGGACTGGAGGAGCGCTATATAAATACAGACCTTTTTTTAAATAAGGCTCACATGAATCCATACTCCTGACCTCTGGGACCCTGTGTTCAAACCCACTGCTGTGTTACCAGTGCGTCACAGACTCTCCAGATGTGTCGTTACTCCACAGCAGCTCCTTCGAGCAGTGACTAAACCTCGAAGAGAGGGGACACTGACACCTTGTGGGCAGATGACTCAGAGGATGCAGCTTCTCTCATCACCAGTTTAGTTTGTGTTCAGCCATGTCTTGGAACCTTTTAGGAATTCCTTGCATTCCCACAGCAGGGACCAGGGTCTGAATAAAGTTCAGGGAGAATCTTCAAGGAAAGTCCCTTTTTTGTCTCCAGTATAACAACGTACCAGTGGTGAGGCGGCTTTTAAGGCCTGGAGTTAGACCTGCATCCTGTTGAAATATAAGTAACACACACATAATGCCAACAAACACACAGGAATGTACATGAGTGACTGTGAATCTTCATACACACACTTTCTCTGTTATCTGATGTATGAGTTTCTGTAAGAGGGGAGAGGTGCTGCTCCTTTGCTCTTTTCTGTCAAATTCACAAACAGCAGCTGCTCCCTCTACAACATCCACAGGGATGTGTGTGTGTAATGGAATCTGTTAGGCTGTGCTGTCCAACCCTACCCACTCGACCCAGCTGTAATTACACCACCCATCGTCCGGCCTGGGCACACTAAGGCCGCTGTTGCCCACTTCATGTTGTGCATGTAAGCTTATAGTCCTGCCAGCTCTCGCTTTAATGACACCCAAGACTCCCAAACTGGAAAATGTAAGCAAACAGAGAGTCGGGTTTCTGCTCTGCAGGATATAAAAGTGTCGAAGCTCATACCGTCGTCATCCTGCTCTTTATGTGGGCTTCACTTGAGATATCAAAAAGACTGACGCTGGCAGTCGTGATGTGGTCGAGAAGAAAAAGAAAAAAAGATTTCTGTTCAACATTAAACATTTAGTTTTTACCACTGGAAAAAAACTGTTTTCCTCAATAAAAACACATCCCATCAAATCCTCTTCTGCCGTGCCCGGCTGATTTCTATTGGGAGCTTCCATGCAACAGTTTCATTGCTTAAAAGCAGACCTCATTAAAAAAAAAAGTTTTGTTTAGTAACTATATTTGTCATTCTGGCAGTGCCCCAGCCTCTGTCTTTGTTTGGTCCTTTTAACTTTCCATGTAACTTTCCCCATGTCTCCTCACAGCGAGGCTAAATATTTCATGAAGAGCCTGAGGCTTTCCCCGGCACATGCTGTACCTCTCTGTTCCCGGGAAGCCCGAGCAGCGGAAACCAGACAGCAGAGAAAGTGGACGTACAACCCGGCAACAGACGGGAGCTGGTTGTTCAAATACTTCACATCCTCTTTCATTTCAACCCCACTTGCTTCTTTTCATCCTATCGTCTGCCCACTTTCACCCTCTGAGTCCTCTTCTTCAACACTCCTACGTCCAAATAATGTATACTATAGTATACCATAGTATTTTATACTATACTATAGTATCTGATCATATATTATCTGCATATCAGTCAATAATCCTCCACATATCTGTTTACTGACCTGTTCTGCTTACTCACCTCTGGAAATTGTGCAATAACTTATACATGCGTATTCCTTTACACTTTTATTCTCTTATAGTTTTTTAGTAATGTATTTGACTTTTTCTTATATTGAGTTCTTTTAACATTCATTTATTTAAATGCTGATCTGACCTGTCCTTCTCGTCCAACACTTTTCATTGTACGTTTGAGCATGTGTTAACTTACATATGACAAAAAAAACATGAAACTTGAAGTATATTTACCACCTACATGTAAACGAGGGGAAAGAAAAATGTCACTCACAAAGAGCAGCAGCTTGTTATCTTTGAATCCTGTTTTTCTCCTATTTTTCAAGCTGTGAATCATTGTTTTACAGAAATTACTTCAACTTGCCTTACATTGGACAGCACTGTTTTTTTCTACAAGGCTACAGGCTCAGTGTGGCACACATCTCATGTCTCATTTGCTTACTACCGCTGCCAAGAAGGTTATGTTTTCAGCCCTGTACATTTGTGGGTTGGTTTGTATTTTTGTTTGTTGGCAAAATATACAAAAAACAGGATGTGGTTTGGGTGAGGAAAGAACCCATCACATTTTGGTCTGGATCCGGATCAGGGGGCGGATCCAACAATTCCTTTTCACTTTCTTTAACATTGTGAGACAGGAGTTTTTTTTATTTTTAGATTCACAGTTTTCTCAGGAAATAATTCATGGATCTTGATGAAAAGAATCAGGCTTATTTAGGGATCTTTTTTCAAGGGGACTGTTGGGCCTTGGTGGAGGTATGCGCTCTACTGAGGGATTTTCTAATGGTTGGTGGGAATGTCATAGGTTTTGCTGTTGTTTCTTAAGTATTAAAGTCAGTGATCACAACAGTTACACCACGAGGAAGTCATGGATGTCTGCATCAATTTTATGCCTGTCTAATTAACATTGCTTTTCACTCAAAACCACAGATGTCAGCCTCACCGTCACAGTGATCCATCAAATAGTCTTTGATACTGTGTTTCAGACGGATGGACAAACGGACACACACAGACATTGCCTTGGACTTTGTATGAGCAGTCCAGTGTCATTACAAATTCCATCTAAAACCTACAACTGCTTGTTTAAAAGATGGACCCTAAAGACTGTTATTGCCAAAGGAACCACTTCACATAATTCTTATTAATGGATATAATGGTTATAAAAAGACTCATAATTCTTTTTTTTATGACATTACTGACATCGTTTTGAGGCTTGGCTCTTTTTCTAAGTTAAATATTTAACCATTTCTAGCAACACCTTTCTTCTTGCAAACGAAAGTCTTTAAAGAGATGATGCTTTAATGTGGTATACCAACATGTGCTGCGGTTCTCTGCAGCTACAAAGAACCATCAGTCCTTTCTCCCTTGTCTCCTGTGCTCTGTCCTTCAGGTGTGGCCATGATGTGACAGACAGCTGCCAGTGGTGGCCTGGTTTCACACCTTGGCTGTCCCCCGCCTCCGCAGACAGCAGCCTGGGAAACCACAGGCCACCAGGCTGGCGCCAGCCTGTACGGCTTAGAGCAGGGCAGCCGGTCCAATCAATACCTCTGCATTTCCTGTCCATTTGCTCAGGTCTCTTCATTAATAATTACTGCTCGGCGGAGCTTCAATGCGCTCGCTGGCCGGGGCCAAGGGGAGAGGCTGTGTGACCTTTCCCCACCCCTGGGTCGACTTGGATCACACACACACAGACATGGGGACAGACATAAGAAGGCAACATAGATGACATTACTCCTGATTCCCTCCGTAGAGACAGAATCATGCCAAACTCCATTAAAAGTATTTTATGTGCAGCTGTGCTTATCAGCAGAGGCACATACTAGGTAGAACATGACTTTGAGACATTTCAACTACAGACACTTTTTGATTTGGCAAACACAAGTAGAACCAGCAGCTATGATTTCAGCATCATCTGAGATGTGCAGCTACAAGCACAGGGAACCAGTTCAAAAAATAAATAAAATTTGTTAGGATAAGTGCTGCCTGGTGCATTATTTGCCGTTCATGGTACATTTTCCAGACGACAATAACAATTCCTCAGAACATCTTAAACTGCGTTCTGCCTGGTATGTGGCATCGCTGATAAGCAAGGTAACAATTAACTGCCAGGTTTTAAAATGCAGCTCGGCGTGACATTTTCTCCACGCAGGAGATGACGGGTACGTACCACAGACAGCAGAATACAAGACCTGATGCTGACGTCATGTGTGTTTATTTCTTTTTTTTGAAACCATGACCATTATATCATCCACAACAGAGCAGAGCGGTTCGTCCAGACATGAGCCAGCACCTGGCTCAAAGGAAGTTCTCATGTCTCTTCAGTGTCCTGTTGCCTCTGCAGACAAACACCTCAGGCTGCACATGTAGAAACAGCTGTGTGTGTGTGTGGGCATGTGTGTGTGAGACAGTGTCCAGGTCAAAATTTGCTGACGGTGGAGGCAATGTTTTCCAAGGCGGATCTAGCCTCGGAGGAGGGGAAAGCCTGGATGGCCTCCAGAGCCTTGTTGCCATGGTAACGGCATAAGTCCACCGCCGAGCTCATGCCTTTCCCCGACTTAACCGCTGCCAAAAGCTGTCGAGGGATGAAAACACACATTAGTTTGTCATGTTTGTGTCACTCCAGTTACAACTACAACACAGCCAGAGCCAGACAAAGTTATCTCACTCTGAAAGTGGATCGTACAGAGGTACAGCACCACTTTTAATGACAGGAAACACAGTGTATAACACAATGTGTGCATGTGCACACTGCCCCTGGTACCACTGGAGGCACATTATCACATCTAACTACTGTGAGAAACACTGAGACTGATCACTGTGAGATTTAGTTAAAACACAGACAGTTTCTCTCTTATCAGTGAGAGCAGAAAAGTCTGGAACTTTATTTCTCTGCAGGTTCTACTCACGTGTTGTAAAAACTACAACATGATTTTTAACTATTATCATATCTTATTTAAAAGAAAACTGAACATAAAAAATATGGCTTGTGTGTTTGTGTATGAGGATTGGTAAAACAAAATTAAGTCAAATAAGCTCCATCCAGTAGATTCAGTTTTCAGTTTGAGTGTGAATTTGACCCCATGTGCTTTCCTGAATTTTATGGGGCACAAAAGAGTCCAAAATTATTAGTAATTAGTGAAATGCATGAATGAGTTACTGTAAAAAAGTTAAATACACATCTGAAACTCAACTCACTGTATTTTCATTATAACAATAATAATAACTTTTTTTCCCAATACATTTTTTATACAATACATCTGCTGCGGGGGAAAATGCTCTGGCTCTCTTTGTTTTCTTTATGTCAATCACAGTCGTCCAGGGGGCGACACTCTGCCCAGGATGCAGCGATGGTGTCCATGCAAATTAGTGTCGTTTGGGGGATATTTTTTGGACACGGAGTAGTGAGCGAGTACTGTCATTAAAATGTCTTTTCGCCATCATTACCTTCACAGTAAAAGACATATGTCGACCGAGTGATTGTACGATTCAAAACTTCTTTAAAACTCGCCAGTATTTTAGCACGTAGGTTGTAGCACTGAGATTGTTGTGGTGACGGAAATGGAAGGCGAGGAGACTTATACCCACAGGCTGCATCTGGTGACTTCTTTCATGTAATGAGTAATCATTTTCTAACATAAAATTCCCATAATACTAAGTTTTAATAAATTAAAGTGTCATCTGGGTTAATATTTTAAAAAGTGGGGATGAAAGACTTGAAGAATTTAATAGAGAGGAGGAATTCCTGTAAACATTTTGGTTATTTCATCACGGTGATTTATAATAGTTAGTTTTGTAGCTGTCAGAAATAAACACAAAGTTTCACTGGTTATTATGCATTTTTGTCTTTGTACTGAATCAAAGCAAAGTTATTACGCTTGAGGGCCCAAGGTCTTTCTCCTTCTTCCCCAAAATGTCATCCCTCTCTTGTGTCCTGCTCTCAGTTTTCCTTCTCAGCTCTCTTCTCTCCTTCCAACTTCTCCTCACGTCCCCTTTTCAGCAGGTCTGCTGAAGGAGATTCTCTCACAATGCCACTGTCTCAGAGCCTCGGTGTCTCCTCCACAAATAGGCCTCGGTAACTAATCCCTCCTGCTCTGGTTTCAGACGGGACCAGATAACCCCCCTAATACCGTCAGACCCCTCCTCTGTAGCTTTACCCTCTCTTGTACCCCTGTCCCTCCCCTTCTTCCCTCACACGTTGACTTTGGAAAGCTCGGTTCTCAACTTTGATATAGGTTACAGGGAAAAGACATATTGTTTCTCTGTGGTGGCTCTGTCGGATACAGGGCCACCAAGTAAACAGGTGAAAAACAACAAAGAAACATTTAACTATCTTACAAAGTTGTATCAGAATCTTTTGAAACACAACAAGCAACAGAGGCTGCAGCAGGGAATAACAGAGCAGTAGTTGTGTAATATTATAGTGTAAGAGCTGAGTTTTCTGTAATGACAAATACATCAAGCAGTGTTCTTACCTTTGAATAATCCAGCTGGTTTCTCAGTGTTTTAGCCTTTGTAAGAAGACAGAAAAGAAAGTGTTTACAAGATCACTTTAACAGCTTCCTCAACACATCTTTACTGAGTTTTAAAATAGTGTACTTAAATGATTTTTTTTAGATCAGCACGAACCTTAAAAACATATACATCCAATTTTCCCAACTGTGAAAATGCAAATCTTCTCCACCTACTTTGATCCTTACAGACTTACATGTTAAATGACCATTTTCAGTGTAAAGACACTGTCACAAATGTTTAGCTCTTATCTTCATCTGTTACTGTGTCATCTAGGCTGGATTAACTGACAAAATCTGAAACCTCTATATTAAAACTGGATGGTTTAATGGATTTCCCGTTTCATTCCAGGGAAAATCAAATTTATGTGATAACTTTAAAACTAGAATGTCACTCAGTAGAGCTCATATCTCCATCAAGGCCCAACAGTCGCCTTAAATTCAATCAAGCTGTTCCAAATCTAACACATTCTAAGATATCCGTTTTCTAAATAGGCTGAATTTTTTTCATCAAGATCCATGAATTATTCCCTGGGTTAATAGTGGATATGTCAAAAAAACATCCCATCTTGCAATGTTATAAGAAAGTAAACAAGAAATTCTTGAAAACACACCAAAATTGAATGGGTTCATCCCCGACCTGTACCGCATACTTCCATAGAGTTTCCTGGAAAACCGTCCAGTAGTTTTTGTTTATACTTGTTTAAAAACAAACAAACACATATAACCTCCTGGGCGGAGGTACAAATAGGGAGAGAATTCTAACCTATTTCTTTGGTTGGTGGGAGATTTCCAAAGGTTTGTTTTTCATGTTTTTACATTTTAAATATGTTGCAGCCTGTTAAGAAGGGAGGAAGGAATATGCTGAAACAATCTGTGCACTATATTGAGTTGTAAAAGAAATGTATGTATTTGTTTTCTAATGTTAAAAAAGTACACTTTTTCTACTTCACCTATGAGCAGCCTGTTTGTTTTCTTCAGAATTACTAGTCACTGACGGTCCAAGTACTAACTACATCGAGCTTGTGCAGTGGTGCCCATCCCTCCAGTACCTGCTGCAGCTGCTGATGCCACCTCTCCTGGCCGACGATCTGACGGTGGAAAACCACCGGGGCGGCACTCAAGCTGAACGACAGCAGCTCTCCCACACTGCTCTTCACAAACGGTTGCAGGTCAGAGTTCAGCTGCAGAAGGGAGAGCACAGTTGACGGTGAGACGACAAATCGGTGAGATTCTATGTCTTAACCTGCAGCCACCAATTAAACGGAGCCGGTGGTTAAAAACGAGGTGCCAGCCTCCACTCCGAGCGAGCGTGTTAATGAGCAGCCTGATGAACAGTGTGCTGAGAGACTGCTAACCTGATGGTTCTCCTTCAAAGACCTCATTTCTGCTTCCTCCCATGCGGAGATTCCCAGTAGCCACTGAGGCCTGCAGACAGGCCGCTACAGGGAGCCGCAGCAGGAGGGGACGTACGAATACACCACTGTGAGTGGGATCATTATGAACAACCTTTAGTCTAGCAGCGCTAAACTACTGCTGTAAACCACTGAACCTCGAGAAATATTTAAACATCTTTATTAACATGAATGGCATTTTAGCTTTGCACAAATCCACCATCCTTACAGAATATGTTTGTCACTAATGTAACAATAATAAGACACTTAAATCTAATTTAAAAAACCTTGCTTCATCTACAAAGGATTAATGAAATATAAAAGAAACCATCTGATTTTACAGGTTATTTAATCTACATGATTTGGCCAAATAGGTCACCCTGTCCTGTTTCAGGATTTTTTTTATGTATCAAATCAGCTATAGCGATAAAAATTCATACTAATGTTGTTAAACTAAAATAAGGCCAGTTGATTACAGAGGTAGAAGAGGAACAGAAGTTTGGACACTGCTGTTTCCTGTCGATCAGTGGAACATTCAGCCAATCAGCAGCCAATAAAGATTTATTCTTTTTTATTTTATTTAAATCGATCACGGTAACAAAATAAACAGAAACAGTACAGTGGTCAGGAGGGACAAACATCCAGTACATTAAGAAAAACCTAAAAACCTGTTTTACAATCGTTGGATAAATACTCATGATGTAATCATGAAACTAAAGTTAATAATTTATATTTTTATAACAACAAAGTATCAACTAAGAACATTTCATTCCATTATCATGATTATTAAATAATCATGAAAATGTGAAATGTAAGGCTCATAGTGACAGACCTACAGAGAATACTCACCTCAATCTGCAGCTTAACACAGCTTTATAGTGACTTTTGGTTTTGTTTAAATGTCCAGCTGCAACTTTACTGCTATAGTTCACTCTCACTGCTCTGATATCATCTGTTATAGCTGCAGCAGGGAGCTGGTTTCAGAGAAAAAAGGCTCTAAAAACCCAACTGTACATGACCTGCTCAGCACCAAACAACAGACAGACACAGCTAACATCCTGTACGTTACAGAAACGCTCTGACTACAACTTTCCCGAAAACTGAGGTTGCACGTCACGCCGTGATTGGTCTGGTCTGGCTGTGCAGAGCTGTGGAGACGGGGTTTGAATTTCTCTTTCTAGCTTTTTTTGACTGAGTGAAATACTATCGATTTCTCCCCGGAGAGTCTGAAAACCTGCGCTGTATGAATGAATTATTATTTCATTTATTTAACACTAACACACTCAGCTTGTTTGTATCATCAGAACTGGGTGGGGGTTGGTTCAATCAAACATCCTTACACCTGCTATAAAATGATGATGTAAATCTAGCTGAACGCTCATTGGTGTAGAGAAATACATGTATGTGATTCTTCAAACCAGGGAGAAAAGAAAGGATAAAAACAGAAATACAGAAATTTCTCAGGTGAAATAATCAAAATGTAAAAGTTTCAAACTTTGATAGAGAAGAAAACAGTGTTGTTGATTGACCCCATTGCTCATAACCTGAAGCCAATTGAGAAAAAAAAAAAGGTCTTTGAATTGATGATCTTTGAATCAAGACAGACGACTGTGATTATCTCATTTGACCCTTATTGATTTGAGATCAGACTCACCTTGTGGCCTAGTGATAAGTGCCTGCCGTACTTGTAGGCCAGCCTTTGGGACTCCTTGTCGTGTTTGGCGAGCTCCATCGCGGCTTGACAGCTCTTGGCGAGCAGCGCCCCGTGGGACAGGAAGGTCTGCTCCTCCCAAGTCGCCACGTCGACGCCGTCGGTGAGACCGTTCTCCTGCAGAGCAAACAGAGTCAGAGACACGGCCGGCCTGAGCTTTGACTGCCTCTTCTGTACGACTTCAAAGTTCCCACAGAGCACCTCACAGCCTCTCAATCAAAACAACCCCTCCTCCTCTGTGATTTAATTTTTCAGTATGTAATTGGATGTGCACCAGAGAGTAACAGCAATTTGACACAGTATTTCCCACAAGTTCTTCAGTTTGGAACCGAGGGAAACTGGGAGGGGGGATGCTGAGCCCGAACCGGAAAACACTCTTTTAGCTCTACAAACAATTCAATATGTTGTTTTATATCAGATATAATGTCAAACATTAAAAACATTATAAACACCACAGGTATAACAAGGTTCAATAGACCATCTCCCAACAAGTGCATGTATTTGGTAAGATATACTGAATAAGAATAATAATAGAGAATACTGGAATAATAGAGAAAACACTTCATGGTAAGAAGTTAATCTAAAATCACCATCGAAAGAGGTCAACTAATCCTCATAAGTCTCCCAGAAAAAAGGTCAACAGAGCTACAACAAAGTCAACAAAGTGTCTGTGGCTTCATCTATACTACGCTTTAGTTTGAAAACTGCTCCGTCAAACTAGAATCTCTGCATGCACATCATTTGACCACTAAAGTGCAAAGTGCATGCGCGTGCTGGTGGAAACATGAATTGGAAACAGCTGGTCTCCTACTACATGTAAACAGTTGAATCATCGTAAAAAATGCAGAATTTTACTGTACAACAGCTGTTGGTTAAGGCAACAGGGTCAGAAACACTTGTAACTGATTGTCCATGTAGCGTTCTACACCAGTAGCCGAGGAGGCTAATGCTGGATGCCATCTGCAAGAAGGGGGTCCTGTGATAGGAACCTGACGAATCAACGAAGGCTACATCTTGACCGCAAAGACTTAATTAGCAAGCGTTTGTGAGTGTCTACATGATGGTTTCCAAACACCTCAGTTTCCGCCCATCCATACTCAAACACAGCCCTGGAGTTTTCAAACTAAAACGGGGTGAGCAGCGTTTTCAATCTTCTCAGTTTTAGCCGTTTTAAAACTGGTTGTATCCATAGCAGAGTTGATGCGTTTGTGCATGAATGTAGCCTGTGGCTTTTACCTCCAAAATCCATTCGTTCTTAATGAAGATGTAAACCTTTAAAAACTGACCACTGTATACTTTAATTGTGGACTCTTTCCAGAGGCGGATTAATCTACATTTGGATTCTTAGTGAGTGTGATCATGAGCAGAAAAGTGTCCAATTGAACTGCAGTGTGTAATTGTAATGAAGGACCATGTCACCCACGGCAACAGTGTGGCTCATGATGTGAATTTAACCTTTAAAAAAAATACTTGGCAGTGCTATGTGTGTCTGCACCAGATCGTCACACAAGTCTCCTGTTTGTATCTGTG
This sequence comes from Hippoglossus stenolepis, assembly GCF_022539355.2. NCBI lineage: Eukaryota > Metazoa > Chordata > Actinopteri > Pleuronectiformes > Pleuronectidae > Hippoglossus > Hippoglossus stenolepis. Next base: position 20,542,515 of record NC_061492.1, on the reverse strand, counting down.
CAAAATACTCAGCAGCTGATGAAACTTGTGAACTGTGAAGTGTTTTCCACACAAAGGTCCAAGTAAAGCTCTTACAGTCCACTTTTTAATGCCACTTCAGTTTACTGTCTCTTATAGTCACTCTGACTTTTGGGTTGTAAAATTTAAATAGTTTCCTTTCAAAGGAGACCAGGGTTATGACTGTAATAAAAAAGGCCGAAGAACAGTAACCTTTTTATTTTGGGTACATTATGTTTGGGCTTGTGCATAAAAATGGGGCGTGACCAGTAACAGGTTAACAGTTTTATCTGTAAAAATTAAGCTCTTATAAGGCACAGTAATAAACTACAAGAACAGTACCTGTTTTAGCAAAAATATTGAATATTACCAGTCCTTTTCTTTTTTATCCTCATTCAAATTTCTACATGTATTATACTGTATATCTACATGTGTTTCTAAATTTATACATTTCTAAATTTTGAATTTATCTTTTTCAAGTTTGTCTATCATGTAGAGCTCTCAAAACTGACTTTAAGTAATAAATGTTCAAACAATCATCATTCTATTATTGGGTTCAAATTTCCTCCAACAAATTGTAGGTCCTTTCTTCATTAAAGTGTCTTGGGTTTGCTGCACTGCATCACTGTACATCTATAAGAGGAGAACAGGTACTTTACCTCAGTATTATTGGAATTCTCATTGTAGATTCCTTGGACTAAATCACCGATGGCACTTGAGATCAATTCCACAACCTGTTAAATACAGAAAAGAGAAAAAAGCTTCAGACATTTGGGCTAAAATGCACAAGAAGAAGTAACAGATTTACTATCATATTAACAGATTTACACAACATCTTCTGTCTTCTCTTGAACTAAGAAAACATGAATACGTCAAGTAATGCCACGTGCCTCATTTCTATAAAGTAGGACACAAAGTTCTGCCTTGTGAGCATATAGGTCACGTGTTGAACCCAAAACTTCAAGATCTACACAACATGTACATCATGTGACCTCGTGTTGGAGCTTCCCTGGGCTCTGGCAGTGAACCGCTAACCTGTTCCCTCATTATATATCACTCTGGCTAACGGCATTGATTAAACTCCTAATATGCAAATGAGGTCAATCAAAACCTGACACGCTACTCGTATCATCCGTGACATTCGTAATTAAAAAAAAGCCACAATTTCCCCGGGTCTGAAGCTCGAGTAAACAGCACTCGCGTTGGATCAGCTGGTTCGGCGAATAAATCTGAGGTGAGAGGAGGACTGGAGACCAGGTGAACTGCTGCAGATTCTGTTGATTTCATGACATGAGATCCACGCTCGATTTCATTCATTACACTTTGTATTCACAGAGAAGTCCAGAGGAGTGGGTTAGCTGAGGTGTCTGTGGTCTGAGGGGCTGAAATGGTGAGATGAAATACACCGTCCACAGAGCAGAGGGGTGATGATCTGACTTCAGGGTCTACTTTCCTCTCCCTTTCTTTTAATTGATGAATTATTTAAAGACTTATTTCACTATGGAACATCAGATGTGGAAAATTAGTACAATAACATCACAACATTTATACAAGGTAGGATTTCTGCAGAAGTGCCACAGTAAAGCTGTTTTCAGAAATGAACTCTGGAGGAACTTTGCAGAATTATGTCCGGACCTTCTTCCCGAGTTTCAACACAGCAGGAGATTCTCCACTCGGGACATTCAGGTGAGGCTTGCTGCAGCATGAGGAGGCAAGGACGTAACATATTAATTCCACTGCAGAGATCACGCGTTTTTGTTTATAGCACATCACACCCCCGTTATCACCAGAATCTCTCTTGACATCTTTGTCGGTGTCTTCTACGTGTATGGCACCGCTTTTTTCAATTTTGTTTGTTTTTCCGTCTGACACGTTTTAGAGACATCATCAACACATTCACTGGCTCGCTGTGAATCCTTAGGGGAGATAAGGAATTCATTATTCTGTGATTAAGTCATAGACCCTGTTTGGTCAGTTAATAAAGACGCTGTAAATGGAGAAAAAAAGTTCTGTTTTGGAAACTGACCTTAGAGAATAATTAACTTTCAACCTTTAAAATAGCCAACAAGCTGAAAACTGTTGTGGAGGCCTGAGTCTTGTTTCAGACTGCAGTTGCCTATTTCCTCTTACAGGGGGCATGCATGACTACATTTCTGCAAACAGAAACACCAGCGGCCTCATCGACCACCAGATGAGAGGCTGCGTCTTGTCCAAACACTGCTTAAAGGCTGCTTTTCACTGAATGAGTTCAAATCTGAAGTTGATGCCTCCATCTTTCATTCACACACCGGAGTCGAGGCCGCGCCCCTACAGTACATTTGAATGAGGTTAATTTTAGAGCCCCTTCAGCTCATCCCAGACATCCTTGGTTCATCAGAAAAGTCTGGTGGACGCTGGCTGCGCCGTCAGCCTCGCAGTGCCCTCTGGGTAACCGAATCCGCCGGGGGAAAATATTGAGGAAACCCGAGCTGCGCCCACAGACCTGGAAGGACAATGTGCCTACAGTATTACCAGATGTGGTGTCTCTGCCTGGCCAGCCTTGGGAAGTGGGGGCCAGTGGGGGGGTCTTTTTTTGGAAAGTATCAGATAAGCTTCCCCCCTGCCTCCCCCGTACTCCATTCCCAAATCCAGCCAGATCGTGTTTTGCCGACAGGTCTGTGAGGGGGGAGAAACCGGAGCTGCTCGGTGAGATTACTTTACAGTTTATACAAGTAGCAGCATAGGTTTTCCTCTCAAGGCCACGACACACAATCTCCATCGCTCTCACTGTCTTAGTAGAAAGAAAGAAAAAAAGGCTGGTTTGTGAGAAAAACTTTAAAAGCTGAAGAACTTCTCATTTGTCACCCTGTGTATTAAGGTGAGGTGGTAAAGTGACCACACAGGCGACAAGAAGGAAAACAGAGACAATCCACTGTTTAGCAAACTGTCAGTTTGCAACATCAGAGTCAATCTGCATCAGGCGCAAGTGACTATACAGGACTATACAGTAAATATGTGAGTGAAAATGGAATCTTTTACATCCTTTAATTGCAATAACAATAGACTGTATTCCTTTTCTTTATGCAGAGAAGATGAAGCAGGTTAGATGCAGTTTTTTAAAGGCCCTTAATTGATTTTACACATCGAGTTCAGTGTACACATCACAGGGAGGACTAATAGGCCTGAGAAACAATAGGTGCACAGCGCTGACTTAACGTGATGCATGTTGCACTTTACACAAGGCATGCTGCTGGGAATATTTGTCTGCAACACATGATCCTGTCACGTGACATTAAGACAACGCAGGAGCGAGCCGGCTGCAGTCAGACCAAGCAGCTGCAGCACCTGGGAACCACCTCTGTGACGACACAACTCTGCCCTGATTGGCTGGAGGCTTCACTGACACACACTTATGTTTTTATTCTGAGACCTTCAGATCCATTACCTGCTGTTAATTTCTCTCCAAAGAGGATGATATGTACATACACATATATATACCAGATTTTTTTATTGGAGTAAGGACTAAAGAGGTATAAATCAAAATAGTTTTCATGAAAATATACTTTGATTTAGTGGAGATGTGAAAAGACTTGAGATTGGTTGTTGTTGTCAGCTCACTGACGCTACGAGAAGTAGAAAGAGTTCACAGATCACGGATCATAATTTGCACATAGTTTGCAATTGACAGCTCCAGAACAGGTGACTAAATTGACTTTAAGTTGAGGATGTTCTGTCAACTGCTGTGGCCAAGGTTAAGCAAAAAATATTTACCAAGAAATTTTACGTTTTCTTGAGGTTAATGGTTTTAATTACACCATAAGAAAAGAAAATAATACAATTATATTTCTGTGATTTTAATGTTTTTCAGGTAAAATCACATCCACACAATGTTTTCTGTCATGCACACCAAATAAAAACGAACTGCAATCTATCTAATACTTCCACATAATAATCAGTAAGTCTGTCTGTGTAAAGCATATCTCGTGATCAAATCATCTTCACACTTGGCAACATTGATTTTAAAGTCAATATTGCAGATAAACCAGGTAGTGTGAACACAAAGTTTGCTAACTTCACTATGCACCATAGACTGGTAATAAAAAGCTCTGCACACACAGAGAAACTGCACTGCACAAGTATATTTAAATTAGGTTGAATTTCAAATCAGGGCCAAACTCAACAAGAACTAACAAACAAGAGGTTAAGTGATGAAGGTTTTCTTAACCTCAAACCACCAGTTCAGAGACTTCGGTCAAAACTAATTTCATTCCCGTAACCTTAGCTGAGTATGATGGACTTATAAGGGCTGTTAACAATCGTCTAACTTACCTCCTGCTCATACCAGTGGGGAGCGCTTTAAAAAACACAGCTGAATATGAGCGTCAGCGCAGGCTGTGGTTTGCCCTCGCTTCAGTTTGTTTTGCTAACCTTTTCAAACATGAGTAACTGCTGAATATCAGATGTCTATCTCCTTATTACCCTTAAAAACTTCTACTGCGGGGACATTTCCTGTTGTTGCTTCAGGTTACGCTCATAGTCTTATTAAACGGCAGATTGCAGATTTGTGTGGGGAAAAAAACGAAAAAACAACAGTGGGATTTTCAATGGTTGTTGCTGACCTGACATAAAATGCCATTGTGTCTAACTTGAAAATGAGATAAACTAAAGTAACAGATGGTCCAAAACTTACGTCACGTCATCAGCAGATCTGTTATCATTTCATTTTCAATGTGGTTTGTCTCCATTTTACAGTGAAACATCATCTGTATCTGAGCAACGGTGAGTATTTTCTGTCATAGTGCTGTTGGAGGGACACATCCCAATGAAACCCGTATAACACTGTAAAGGAAATGCCACACCTTTAGAATTATCTTTCACTCATAATGGAAATGTCCGATCTTATAACTCCTGCCATGTTTCCTACACACGATGCACCTTGGATACCACTTACATCACAGAGCAGACATAAAGCCAGACTGTGTGCTGAATAAGAAGCAGCAGGGAATGCGATAAGGGCTGGTCTGGCTGATGGCACACAGGAGTGGGGGGTGGGGGACAGGGGACAGTTATTTTGATCCAGCTAGGCAACCGCATTCTGACAGAGCAGCGTGGTGACAGCATCTGTCAGAGCGGGGTTACCGGGCCACGTAGTAGATATGATCTGTGGTGCACTTACAAGACCACCGCCACACACATGTCCAAAACGGAAAACTCAATAAGAAGGAATCCCATGGTTCACATGTCAATGTTGTCTCCTGACGACATCCTCCTGCATCCAAACAGATTGTGTGCAACATCAAGCGGAGCAGCCTGTGTGGAACTGACTGAGGGACCTGATATAAGAATCCGTGACTTTCACTCTAACGTATGCTGCTGTAAACACTTGATGTCTGACAGGTTCTTTAGTACAAAAAAGCTCTGTCACAGAAGGAGTGATGGGGCATTTTTAACTATGAATTTCATTTTCACAATGACTGAACCATAGACTGTATATAAAAATGGACGCTGCTTCTCTATTTATACACTAAACAGATATGAAGTCAAAAAATCCCGGACACAAACGCTGTCATCTTGTATATTTGGAGTCTGAGTCTGCGCACTTTTACTTTTTAGTTTGGTCCATGTCCCAGGTAGGATTTATGATCTATACTGTAGCCAGCCACCAGGTGGTGATCGAGACACTTTGGCTTCACTTTTAGGGAGCTGTCATATCGCTCACACATCATCTATCTTTACACACAGTCGATGGGCTGAACAGTTAAAGCAAAGTACGCCAAGTATAGAAACTCCAGGAACCACAACATGAGATCCAGAGAAAAGGCCTCAGTGTCACCTACACCACCGTCCCAACAAGCAACGTCTACTCTTGTTGCCTCACCACAGGTTGCAGCCATCGATGAGTTGTGGCAGGCTTACAAGAAGACTACACTAAGGTTTCCTCCTCAGACTGTGTTCGTTTTTAGACCTCAGGATGCGTAACACAATGGTTATTGATGGAAATGAAAAACAGTCTGTGTAGAAAAACTGTTCTTCTTTCCTTTTACCTATTCAGTCTTACAATAGCATGGTCATCAGCCCAAATTGCCTTTCTATCTCCGATATGTTTTTACCCTGCCCATTTTTTTTTTTTATGTTTGATTGTTTGTACGCAGGGTTTCTATTTCCAAAATCAACACAGATCCAGGATTATTTTTCTTTCTTTAATATTGTGAGATTGGGTGTTTTTTTTTAACATTTTCATCAATTTCGCAGGAAATAATTATTGGATCCTGATGGAAAAAAAAATCTTAGATATTTAGTAAAACTGATACCTATGAGTGTATGTGATTTGAATCAGCTTGATTGAATTTAAGGGGACCTTTGGGCTTAGGCAGAGGTATGAGTTCTACTGAATCCCATCCTATTTTTCGCTTAATTCATTCAGGCTGATGTTGTGTTGTGTTTATCTGATTTCTTATTCAAAGTGGGGTTATTTTTTGCACAGTAGCTGTAGTAGAAATTGGATCAGTGTAAGTCAATCTGTACAGCTACGTTGCCATTTTACCGGAACCATCTCTTGTGGTTGTTCAATGTTGCTACGTAGCTTGCTACATTCATATAAAGAAAGCTTAAGTGGGAGCGGTAATTCTGCTCCAAAAATAAAAAGGCCTCATTCAGATTAGAGTTAGGCTTGGGCTGCAATTTTCTGTCAGAAAAATAACTGAGCGAATCTGACATAATCCTGCTAACATCAACTGGTGGTTGGCATTTTAATTAGTGTGGTAGAACATACAAGGGATATTCTCCCTTTGTTCTAAAATGTCAATGTCAACTTTATTTATATAGCACATTTAAAACAACTTGGTTGACCAAAGTGCTTTACACAAGCGTGCAAGAGAGGGGGCAGATCTAATATGGAGTGGTAAACCTTTCCACAAGTTTGGGGCACCTACTGCAAAGGCTCGATCGCCTCTGGTTATGAGCCTCGTTTTATGTAAGTCCGGGAGCAGCTGAGTGGCTGACCTCATCTCTCTAGCTGGAGTGTGAGTATGGAGAAGTTCAGCTAGGTAAGGTGGTGCCAGTCCATTAAGTGATTTAAAAGTTAACAACATTTTTAAATCAATCCTGTAATGAACAGGAAGCCAGGGGAGGGATCGCAACACTGGTGTAATATGGTCCCTTTTTATTCTTTCCTGTCAGGAGGCGAGCAGCAGCATTTTGGACGAGCTGCATGCGTTGAATGGATGACTGGTATAAGGCCACATACAAAGAATTACAGTAATCAAGTCGAGAGGTTATGAAGACATGGATCAACCTCTCTAGATCTTGAAGTGGGGGATAGGCCTTAGCTATAAGTCTCAACTGAAAGAAGTAGGACCTAACAACGTAGGAAATCTGCTTGTCTAATTTGAAAACACTGTCAAAATAAACACCAAGACTCATCACAGAGCAATGAATATTAGGGGCTAGAGGGCCAAGGTTGCCCACATCCAGCAGTTCAGGATGTCCAAACACAATAACCTCAATCTTGTTTTCATTTAGGTTGAGGAAGTTTAAGTTTATCCATCATTTGATGTCATTTAGACGATCAAGCAGGCGCTGCAGTGAATCCTTAGTTTTTAAAATTCAAGGGCAAGTAGATTTGTACATCATGCGCAAAACAGTAGAAAGAGACATCATACTGCTCAAAACTTTACCCCAGGGGCAACATATATAAAAATAATAGGATAGGGCCCGGAACAGAACCTTGAGGGACACCACAGGTAAGTGGGACAGCTTTTGAACCTGTTGCCTGTAACAGTAGGTGTTCAGTTTAAAAAGGCATAGAGGTGATGATCTACTGAGCGGGCCACATGGCTTTCATAGTACTGCCATACAAGTCAGTCAGATTTATCGTTAGCCTCAGCGTACCCCCAGGTTAGTCTTGTAACGTTATTGCGATTAAAAGGCCAAAACACCCGATGACATACACAACTGTAGTTATATCCGCTGGTGGTCGCTAACTTCTGTTAACATCAACTGTTGGTTAGCATTTTAAATAGTGTGGCAGACCTTCAAACATACGAGGGATGTACTCCTCCTCATCCTATGCTCTAAAGTAAAACAAGTACCATCATGACACCCTCCTGTAAACCTTTACATTCATTCAAACTCATATCATCTCAGGTATATGCAATCTACAAAGGGATAGAAACACCAAGTCCTAAAACGGAACATTCTTGTGACCAAGTTACGATAAAGTAAGTAAGTGATTTAAGTACTTGCGGAGGATGGTGTGATAGCTAACCCGGATCTGACGTCATGACATGAAGAAAATAGTCCAAATCCCACTTTATTGAGCTCTTCGGCAAAAGAAAAACTCGCTTTCAGACACTACTCTGTGCATTTTCTCTGCACCGGCAATTACGTCATTATTGCAGGATTATGACTTACAACAACGTCGGCCTGGGGAAAATCTCACAATAAATCATGAATGTTTATTTTACACTTTATATAGTATTAATACTTTTAGGTAAAACACACATTGAATTACCATATTTAAATGTAAAATTAAACCTTTTGCTTTGGTTTGCGCTGTGATACTCTGCTCTGCTCTTATTTGCTCTCGCCTCTCGTCTCTCGACCGCAAGTGCAGTGCATTGTAGGAAACAATGAGTCCACTATATAGTGTATAAAAATGTTCACTAAACATTCGGACAGCACAACAAAATGGCGAACTCACTATGTAGTGGACTATAAAGGGATTAGTGAGTGATTTCGGAAACAGCCTATGACTTCAGAGTTGTCTTGCTAAAATAATGAAAAGGATGTTTGTACTGCAGATATGTATAGAAATGAAAGAGACTTCAAAATCAATACAATATTCCATAAATTACACTCTGCAGTAATGACTAATCATAGCTGCGGTGAGAGTTTGGATGTGGTGTGATAGGGAGAAAAGATGAAGTGATGAAGACTGACACTGATATGTTTGGCTGTAGGGGCTTCTGGGAGCCTGTTTTAAGACAGCGGTGTTTCTCATTAATATCACTGCTGTAAGCTTTTGTCAGGACTTCAGTTTGTTAATGACAGACTGTGTACCTTGGTGTTATTCAGCTGGGCCAGTCCGGTACAAGCATTCGCCAGCAGGAAGTCGCCGCTCAGGACGGCCATCTTATTCCCAAACTGCATGTCCTTCAGTGGGCCGTCTGAAACCGTCCACTCCCTCAGGTTTACTATCCCACGATGCACCAGGAATGCTGTGTGGATCAACTCTGTGATTTCCGCCAGGTTCCTCTGGCTGTGAAACAGAAAATAAAAAAAGGAAGGACACATTTTAGCTTGTAAGAGAGGCGTTGCCGAGGCTTGACAGTTAGAGAGCTTTTTGACAGAAACCTTTTCATTGTCTTTATCCTGGTGAGATTTGTAGGTCTGGCAAGTTGGAAAACACATTCACAGCATCATTTACAGGTGTGCTGACCACAAAGAATCCGAACAGACGATTCATGGGTTTTTATTTCATCTGTCAAACAACAGGGAAAAACATCTATGTTGCGAACAAAAGGGCTCCAGTTTGTAATTTGACTAAAATATACAACGCTGCTCCCAAACAAAGACAGTCAGGATCATCACTGTTAATCCAAACGCTATCTGAAACATTTACTGACCAACTTAAAGAAGAGACTTCTCCACAGCTACAATTTTACTTCCAATTCAAAATCGGCGTGCTCAGGGGCAGAAACCTCCAGATATGTCAAGCATCTTGCCACGCAGCGTGTCAGGGTTAAAAAAAGAAATTAAACTTATCATTAGAAAATAACAGCCATTCTTGATTATGAGAGAAAAGAAATAAAAGTGGTCTTTGAATAGAGCCTTTCAGAGCAGCCTTAGGGAGGATATAATCAAATGTTGATTCAGTCATTGGTGGGGGATAATTAGGCCACTCTCCATATGGAGGGAGCTCGGCACGCTGCGACAGGAGGGATCCATCCAGACAGGGCTGGGTGCGCTGATAGCCACTTACGACCTTCTTTCAGCCGCTATGAGAACCTGATGAGCCGGTTGTCTGCCTTGTGCTCCAACCCCTGGCTAATCACACACTCACACACATTCACACACATGCAGATCTTGTAGCCAGGTAATTGCTGTGTGGAAAAGATGTGATTAAAATTCAATAATGTCATCTATGTCGCCTCTCAATCACATCCATTGTCTGGTTGGTTTCTCTGCTTGGTGACACAGAGCAACAACAGAGTCGCCACGGATGAGAGTTAATAAGTTTGGGATTTAAATAAGAGGCAATGAACAGGTTGACAGTGGCGTGTTCTCAAGGTGTGTCAGAGGGATGGCTGCGCTCGACGGGTTTCAAGACGGGAACTCGTTGTTACAGCAGAGGAACATGATACAAAGCTGAGCATGATTTAAGGTCGGGAAAAAATGTTTAAAATGTACTCGAAGATCCAAGGGCAGCCTTGCAGTGACTGGTGAATTGGGTCGTTTTCAAAAATGAACTCCGGAGAACTGGACTTTCTCCGGAATTTGCCTTTCACACATAAACAACACAGCAGGAGATTCTCTGCTCAGACCCGTTCACAACAACACAGAGATCTCCGGAGCGTTCAGGTGACGGGGAAGCCCCTATCACCAAAAACTCTCTTGACATATTTGTCGGTGTCTTCTACGTGTATGGCACTGCTTTGACATCCGGAGATATTTGTACTGTATTATTTTTGCTATTTTCACTTTTGCATCTGTCCCATGTTAGAAACCTCATCAACACACGTTCGGGCTGAATCCTGATGATGTGTTTTCACATGGGCTCATTCGGACAGTCTTTTCACCAAATGGCTGGCAGGAGAAACCAGAGAGAGTCCATAGGTGTCACTCTGACACTTGCGTTCATAGAGCCCCTCATACTCAGCTTCTACTCTGGAGAATGTTTGGAGACTCTCTTCAGTGCATGTCTGAAAGCAGCTTTGGTTGCTTTACTAGGGGCAAAAACAACAGCAAGACAAACATGACTGAGATCATATCAGAATAGAGAAACATAGTTAGCTATTTACATATATTTGTCAATCATGACCTTTAGGCTAAGATCTAAAGCTAAGACTTTCTTCAATGACCAGGGATTATAAATGCCACCTTTTAATTATTTTTTTAGAGTAGAAGTGAGAGTCATTTAATATTGCTATATAACAATATATTGTTATACCCTGGAATATCATTTGAGAAACTATATGGATAAAGTAACGAGACTGAAAACCCCTGTTTTGTGACATGAGTGATTTAAACCTGATAAATCAAGATATTTAATCACAGTGATGCAAAAATCTAATATTAGCACATATGTCGAGATGAAATGATCGGTCAAGAAGTCAATTAATCAAAGTACAGAAAATAAATATCAACAAATTTTATAATGAATCATTTAAGGTATTCAAAAAGTAAGTGAATAACATAACTGGTTCAATTGTCTCCAATGTGAACATCTGTGGCTGTACCAGGTTTAATATCATTGTGGTTGAATATATTTGGGTTTTCTACTCTATACTGTCATATTGGAGCGTGGGAACTCACTCTTTTCTGACTTTTGAGAGACAAAACAACCAATCAATTAAAAAAACAAATTTGCAGATGAACTGATGACTAAATGAACTAAGTTGCATGTTTAAGCACATTGATATATAATTGCAGATAATGGCTGTAAGTCTAAGACATTTAACTGTGGTTTGATAGAGATTCTTCACTGAGTACAGCTTACAAATCAGGTTTTTTTATTTATTTCATTATATGGGTTGGCAGAATGGATACTAGAGCTGGGCTATAATTGCCAAAAATGATATCAAGATAATCATTTTCATCATTAGTTGATATCGAGAATTATCCTTCTTTTAATTTTCTTTCATTTCTTCTCTGACCGAAGGTTATAGACTCTTCATTTTGGGCAGCGAATGACAAACACTATTACACTATAACACTTATCTATCTATCTATCTATCTATCTATCTATCTATCTATCTATCTATCTATATATCTATCTATAATCCTATTTCACTGTGTTTTCTTAGTCTAAGCTTTAACTGTTATACCATGTACATTTTTTACCTTGTAGTCTTTATTCGTGCATGGTACCAATTAGGTCTCTACAGGTTTGCTACTTACAAAATCCCTTTGTACTTGTAGAGTGACAAAAAAGATCTCTTGAATCTCCACACTTGCTAAACAGCAAAACATTTCACAAATGTGATGTAGATCAATATGTGTTGTACCTCCTCACTTATAGACATACATTGGACTTTTGTTACATTGTTATTGATGAAAATTATAGTGAGATAATTATTGATATTGGTTAATTACCCAGCCCTAATGGATACCAATAGTATCCACCAAATTAAATAAAAAATGAGCCTCCATGACACCAATGAAAAAACCAAATAACTCCATAACTCATTCCTGGTAATTGATTTGCCACAAAACCCCAAATGGCCTTACACATCTAGAGGTATTAACTTGAATAAAGGGTTTGAATTCTTGTTGTTCGGCTTAAGTAGATGATTTTCCCATAAGGGTCAACATGTGCAAGAAACCCACCCTGACTGGAATGAACTCAATCAAGGAAACACACAACACTGGTCTACTTTTAAATGTAGGAATTAATATTATTAAACAAATGCACCAAGCACCAGTGTCCAAAAATCCAAATCAGTCGAACCTCTCCCTCAAAGCTGTGCCTCCACATCTGGTAGTCCTGATCAGAAGCAGAGGAGCTTGGGGAGGAAAAAAGGGGGACAAGGGGGCTGATGTATAAATAGCTTTGGTGCCCAGTTGCATAGCAACCGATGCCATCTTGCTGAGGTGTAACGCCCCCTACCACGCCCCTTGTCCTGACTGTTCTGTTCCATTTTCCCTCGCTCTGCAGTCTGCCTCGCCATCAAATGCAGCCTAACAAATGTAAGTGCTTTAAAGAGGTGGCCTGTCCATCAAACGGCCTGCGTGATGCATTCAGGGGCATCACTTCTATTTGTCACAAGAAATTAAGAGGTGTGGTGGCCACAAGTGGGACTATCTGGGATTGTGTCCGTCTATCTATGTATCTATGTATCCACCTATCTATCCACCTATCTATGTATCCACCTATCCACCAATCTATCCACCAATCTATCCACCAATCTATCCACCAATCTATCCACCAATCTATCTATCTATCTATCTATCTATCTATCTATCTATCTATCTATCTATCTATCTATCTATCCATCTATCCATCTATCTGTCATGGTGGTGCTTTGGTGAATCATCAGTGTCAGGCAGCAGAGTGGGAAATGTTTTACAAATGCTGCCTGTCAGGAGGGAGGAGACCATCCCCCGGAGGTTTCAATCACCCCCCAAACCCGCCCCACCCCGTCTCCCTCCATCCTTCCATCTCGCCATCAGCAGAGGTGCTAATGAGCCCAGGAGAGGTGGGGGGAGTACCGAGGGAGGGGAGAGAGGGAGAGCAAGATAGTGCAAATGAGGTGATCAAGTCATGCTGCGTGTGTGTGTGTGTGTTTGGGTTTGGGCTATCCATCACACATGAGTGAGGGAATGCTACTGCATGTTGGACTCAGTAATGCGGTGTCACAGTGATGTGAGCGGCAGGTCGTGACATGAGGTTAGAGTGTAGTGACTCATCCTGGTTTGAGACACAACCCGTCGACATGGATCGGCCTCGGAGCCTGAACTCGACCGGACTCTTCCAAGCGCTTCCATGATGCCTGGTTTATTCCAATTAGTTATAATATTAGGATGTGTCTGCACGGACACGGCTCCACTACACACACGTGCCTTGTGCCAGCTCACAGTAAGAAAGAAGCCTTTCAGGCGCCTAGCGTACAACCACGCCAAGCACAGCAGTCACTTCTGGAAACCACTTGGCACACGCCTACGTCCCTGTTCTGAGCTGCACGTAGGGAGTTGAAGTGTGTGAGAAAGCCAGGATGGACCCGAGGTTGCTACCTGAAGCATTTTACCAACTGTACATTAGTACCACCACTTCACCCTTAAAATGTGTAGAAAAATCAATAAACACTGTAGTTAATGACATATTCCAGAAATTTCATAGGTGAAGAGGATTGATCAGAGCATGGTGTCAGACTGAAAAATCTATCAAACACAAATCATTCTTCAGGACTTGTGCTTCTACTGTTGAATAAACATAACTTCTAAATAGATTTCAAAATTCAGTCTTTGGTTCTCAACAGTAAATCCTTGGATCCTTGAGTTTTATGTTAAGTTTATTTGCTCTTTCACACTATATTCAGTATCGGTTCAACATTTTTGATTAGCACTGAACACAACGTACAACTGAGCCTGATGGCACTAAATACAAAGTCAGGAAATCATAAAAGTCAGGGGGACGATGCTTTTCTGTACAAAAAACATACTTGTTGTAAATAAGTCTACTTTTTGTAAACAAGTACATTGTAAATTGTTGGTGACACTAGATGAAGTCATGAAGTAATTAAGGTTTATCTTCTGAGGACTATGAACATCTGAACTAAATTTCATGGCAACCAATCCAATCGCTGTTGAGATTATCTGACAGACATTGCAAGTCCGCCAATCCTTTGTTTTCCTGTCGTAAGTAAATAATCGAAATACATGTAAGAACCATATTCATTAAGTCCAAATAAAGATAATATATTCAGGATGATTTATTAGCTTCTGTTGCTATTGAGAGTATAGACTTTTACATGGAAACATTCATTAATTGTCTATTATTAATTTAAAAGACTGTTAAGTTTGCATTAAAACAGTTGTTTGGACATTTCCAGTCAAATACATCTCATTGTGTATCTGTTTGGCAGTTTGAATACACACCAGCAACTTGAGGGTGGTCACAAAGGTGCTGAGAGGACTTTTTGAAGGGGTCTTTCAATTAGCTACAATCTTAATATAAACAAAAAACTTGAAATCCCCACATTCTAATGGTGGCCCATATATTCCATCAAACATCACAGGATGATGTAGTACCTCATTTACAGGAATTGATATGGACGATAACCACAAAGGACAAGATAGAATTACCAGACTCAAGGATTTTATTTCACTATTCATCCTTCAGCAGCCATGTAACAGGGAAAAAAGTGGTATCACCTTTCTTGGTCTGCTTGCCATGCATATTTATGGCTCTACAATGCAAAGTTACACATGTTTTACTGCCCACTGTTTTCTCCAAAGCAGCACATACTTGAGAACAGAAATCTGGGGAAGGCAGAGAGTGTGTGATTAGATATGAACTGTTATCTGAGGATTTGAATCATCAGCTTGGTTTAATTGAACAAAAGCAGCTTCTTGGTGTAAACCAGCTGTGGTATGATAAGGCCTTTGAGACGACAGTCTCTCACTATGATGTGATTAAAGCTGCAAGACGCCATTTAACATTTAAGAAAATCCTCAATGGTATCGTGACTTTTACACAATGTTTTGCCAATTTGCTCCCAAGTTACCACAAAAGCAATTACATTTGCACAGTTAGCAATGCTTAACGGAAGATTCATTAGTGCATCTAGCTGATGATACTTTGATGGACCTTTAATGACGACCATACTAGTAATTGTAATGCATACAGTTTGCCTGAACCCCCCAACCCTTTAACAGGGGATTTACCTGGGATAAATGCCGCTGACCATGTCCTGAGCCAGGAGATCGGACGCTGCATGGCTTGGCCCTGCTGCTTTGGAAATGAGCAGGACAATAACGCCCCTCATCTGAAGGTTGTTCTTGTTGTCGTAGACAAAACCTCTGCAAAGCAACAAGAGCAGGCAAAAATACTATTAGACATTCATCAGAACCATTTGATTTTCTCAAACGTAGACACTGAGTTTTAATGCACTTTTTGTAGACACTGAAAAATTATCACACTAGACCAGCCAATGCATGAATGCTGTTTGTTACAATACACAGTACACAGTATGATTTTGCTGAGCAGCAAAGGATTTTTATGCTGGAGAAACATGTAGCATTTAAACAAAACAAAAAACGAGCTGATAGATGCTGAAACACTGCAGAGCTGAGAGATACTGTAGATTTGGGTGAGAATTCTCTGTAGGTTCATTGCTGTAAATGATCCCTTTTAACATTATTCATATTGATTTGAGCTATTGTTAAAATACAAATTATAATATATATGTATTATAGCTTTACACGTATTTGTATTTCTTCTGTTTTCATTATTTATTTGGACAGGAATATGAAAAATCCAATTTCAAAGCACCGGGTCATTTAAAGCACATTTCTGGCCTGTATAATATTTGCTATATAATAGTAGCTAAGTCTTGCACAGTGGTTTAGAGCTATTTGATGTTTCCCAAATTGATTTCAGATCATTGCAATTTGTTATAGACCAGCTACACTCTGCTCAATGAAAATCCTGACCAATAATGAAGGGACAAGATAAAAAAGTTGTTGTATAAAATCAGAATAAATTTCTAAACCAAGAATTCACAGTGCTAGATTTAAACAGATAAAGTAGCAGTAATATATATTTGATCAGTTTTGCTGCAGAAATGTATTTTCTCTTTTGGCTGTTAGTCTCCCGCCCCCTAGCCAACAACCCTCTGACACATTCACACACACACAAAGACACACACAGTGCACAGTGGTAACTGCCGGCGTGGTGGGCAGATTAAATATCTTTTTACTCTCTCTGGGGAGCAGTTAGACAGAGCACCTCTAATCCTGTTCCTATGGGAGCCCCTCGTGCCATGAATCACGCTCTCGTTAGGGGCTCGGAGGCAGACAAGCGGCCACGCCCCCATCCGCTCGATGCCCAGACACCAGCCTCACCAACCCAGAGCCCCCACCTCCACACCCCACCTCTCTGACCCACCCCTGCACCACAGGGGGAGGTAAAGAGGAACCTGCGACAGAGTGGATGTAAAAGATAGAGCATGAACACAGAGAGGGGACAGAGAGAGATGGAGGAAAAAGCGGCCAGAGAGAAATGTAAGAAAAGATGACAAAAGAAAGATGTGAGTGACTCTGGTAGCAAATAGGGGAAAAAAGCGCACATGCCCAGAAGCTTTGTTCCCCCAAAAAATCTACCACATAAAACAGCTCACACTATGTTACCTAAAATTTACGATACAGCTGACATTATGCAGCTCGTGAGATTTATTTATGGTCCCTCTAAATTTTTACTCAGTTGGAAAATAGTGGCTAACCTGGTGCACTGACGAACGCAGCAGCATGGCCTGCTGAACACAAAACTGCTACAGAGCAAAAATGATGAAGCTGCTCTCCTCTGGAGGAGTCCAGGTAAGCCAGTGGCCTGAGGGTGGCAGATGATTAATATTTATGTCACAATCCACACCAGCATACATCAATCAATCACAACCGCCCTCCTGCAAAGGGGTGGGGCGAGGATGATGTGGAAAAAGAGGGATAGTGAGGACTACAGAGAGGGAGAGAGGGAGAGAGGGAGAGAGGGAGCAGAAAGAGAGAAATGGGCCGCTGTCATTTTAAAGGGTTGTGAACAGGTCACCACGCCTTCTGCTCTGCAAATGCACCGCAGGAATTCAGGAACTTCAACCAGCATACGCAGGGGCTGGCATTAATATATGCAAATATATGACCTCACATGTGTGGTGCCATATTGATCCTCTGTCCTTTTTTCCCTTAGTAATGAATGAATGAATGAATGAATGTGCCCAATGTGGCTGCCCTTTTCACATGGTGAGAATTTATGCAACACATTCACCGTATGTGCAGAGTATATGTCTTCATGAAATCATGATTCTAACAGTTTGTTCAATTTTCCAGGATTTAATTTACACATTTTCAAAAATGAAATGAATCATTTTGATAATCAAATTTAGTTTTTAGTAATTTTTTGATCAAAACACCATTTCCAGGTCCTTTGTCATACATAACATTGAACTAAATATTTTGGGCTTTGGACAGTTGCTCTGATAAAACCCCTGAAGACACCATGAACTCATTGTTTTACTATCCTCTATCATTTTAAAGACAAAGTGATAAATGTATTACCAGCAAATATTAAATGAAAATAATTATTAATCAAATTATATAATAACTATTTTGACATTTAAGGGCATGTGTTTATTAAATCCTTAGTGTACATGCAAAATCAATGAGATCATATTGCTGGTTAAAAAAGCCAAATAAGAAATTGTTAACACTAATAAATATCAGTCTATTTTGTTCATCAATATCCATGAATTATTCTCTGCGAAATCAAGGACACTGTTGAAAAGATTGATTGAAGAAAGTGAAAACAAAATCCTGAATATATGTCTCCTGATCACGATGGGTTCTTTCCAGACATACAACACATTCTTCCACCAAGTTCTGAGGTCATCTGGTCAGTTGTTTTTACGTGATCCTTCTTACAAACAAATGCAGACAGAAACATAGCCTCCTGATTGGGGGCAATCCTTTTATAGATTGTAAGTGTGCGTACAAAAATTAAAGAGGCCATATTGTCGGTTACAAAATCCAAATACACCATTTAAATTCTATATTAAACAATAAAGTCAATACATTTCATTGGTAAATATGTCTCACACACAGTAGTAAGATCTACTGACATTGATAATAATCAAATAGTTCTACTAGTTCATCAATACTAGAAGTATCATAAATAGTTATTTTATATAATTTTGGAGGAATATTTAACTGATAATACGCTATATAGAAATATAGATATTGCTGCGTACTTTGGTTGTAATTCTTTGATCCCAAAAGATATATATATTTTGGTTATATTGAGTTTTATGAATCTTTTTGTTTTAATATCCGCATTACAGTGCACATGGAAAATGAAACATTTTAAAAAATCACACAGTTTCTGTACCATCCAATTTATCAACAGAGTGATTTTTCTTTTTACCAGCTTTATTGTATCTTTACAGCAGTGTCAACATTGTCATGTTTTGATATTTTTAAAAACTGATTTGTAATCTTCCCTTTTCAAGCTGTGATATCTGGTTGTTGTAAATTAGTTTCCATATATATATATATGTGTGTGTCTGTTGCCGGTTTGAATTACCACGCCACTCTCAATTAAGACAGACAGAGCTCTGATTGGGCAGATCAACTCCATTTTTTATTGAAAAACACTAAACCACTAAAACTTTTTTCTCTCCATACTTTGAATTTGTTCAATTCTTAATTCTTAGTCATGACCAACTTCAGCTTTGGCCTCAAGTTATCAGGGCCTTTAATCCAAAAGGTCAAAACTGAAGGAAAATGACACAATGTTTTGAGAAGATACGTCAAGGCTGCACACTGGAAGCTGTTTTTGACTTTTTGCAAATAGTTCTTGCTCTAGTCTCCACACTGATTTCAAGATTCACTCTAGTCAACACTGTAGCTGCAGCAGACAGAGGTATTGTGCATCAGTTGACGTCATATTAATGGCCACTGCATTGATCAGGGTAATGATGATCACAGGTAAGACTGCAAAAAAAAGGTGAGAAAGGTAGAAGGCATCAGTAGAACTGAATTCCAGTCTGAGTCCAACTCTCAAGGACTGTCCTTAAAGCAAGTTAAGTTTCCTCTCCTGGGCCGCAGTCCCCTCGCTGTAACTCCAGACTTTGGGCCAAAGTTAGCTGAGCTGCAGTTTTTGAGAATGAAAGGAAAGGAAAAACCGAAACCCAACTCCACGAGGGTCTGCCTGTCTGCTGTTGTGGATATTTTTATCTGCCGCTCGTCTAAGGCGGAGACACAGTGGGAAATACGAACCAGCCAACCCAAGCTGACAGTGAGGAGTCAGACTGTCAAGAGGTCTGCTTCCCCCCTCACCACCCCCGCCCCCTGCTACAACACCCAAATGGATTGTCATATCAGATTTAGGTGTATAGGTTATTACACCCTTGGGCTCCTGTTTCCAAATGCCCGTCTGCATGGCGGGATTGAGTTTGAGGACTCTCTCTTCTCGTTCTCTTCGGTTCCTGATTTTTGTTTGATAAAACAGAAAACTATGATAAAGTTATGGGATAATATCTGGAAGATCTGACCTGCTCATCCTTTTTCAATGCACAATTGTGTCTTTGCAGTTGCATCACACAACAGCTCTGGCTTTTTGCAAACATAAACAAAATATTTCTGGTAGGGGATAGACTCTAATAAAGTTGATTCGTACCCACACAGAGGTGACTGTGACTGTGAGTGTGGGAGGTGAGGCCTTTGCCCTGCGAGAAGAATCAATACACTGTGTTCCTTAAATCACAATATTTACTTAGACGAAATAGGATGCATCCACCACAATGGTAATGGGTCTATTAAGTATTAAGTGCTTATTCTGCCTCGTCTAAGAAGAAACACAGGTTTGAACAGCCTGTCACGTCTTTTGATTAAAAACTGTTCTCTAAAAGTA
This sequence comes from Hippoglossus stenolepis, assembly GCF_022539355.2. Taxonomy (NCBI): domain Eukaryota; kingdom Metazoa; phylum Chordata; class Actinopteri; order Pleuronectiformes; family Pleuronectidae; genus Hippoglossus; species Hippoglossus stenolepis. Next base: position 20,522,201 of record NC_061492.1, on the reverse strand, counting down.
AATCAAGAAAAAATCAATTCATGACATTTTTGCTTCCTATACAAAAGGTGTTATAAGTAAGTTGTCTCTGCAGCCAAAGGGCACGGCCACATGTGTGTGAATGCAAAGCAAATTTCACAGGTCAAAGTTCACCAAAGTTGTACTCCACGCGAAGCCACGCTGTGATCTGCTTTGTCACAGGAAGCAAATGTTTTATTTGCCTCCTTGCTCGTACTGATTGGAAATGAACAGGTGGCAAAGGGTCACAACGGAAATATTTGCATGTGTTTTCGGGCCAGGAAAGGGTGGTAGTGATGATGTCATGTACAGGGCTTGAATCCTCATTGTGTTTCCAAAACAAGAGGTTATAAGTCACCCTCAGCAGTTGTTCAGGGCAGACTGGACACTACAGTGATGCTGTAGGAAAGTGAAGATAGGCCAGCTGCACCAGAGCTAGCTGGTTAGCATGCTAAGTACAGTAGAAGCTGATGACTTAAGTTTGATGCTGAGCTCACAACGTTTCTGTCAGATCTGTAAGTAAACAGCTGTTAATGCTAACGTTGGCTCGGCAGGAAAAAACGACAACATACAGCTCCGGGGTTCTCAAACTTTTCAGCCACTGACTAAAGATGCCAGAGACATGCAACCCCCATTATCCCTGGAGTTTGTTGAAGCATACAAATTGTATTTATTTAACTTAGTTTGCAAAAAAAAAGAAAGCACCTACATGCACATCTCTCTGTGTTTCCTGTGGTGCTGAAAATGGTCCTGCTGCAACTAATGCTATCTTTTATAATAATTTAAGAGGTTTAACTACTTTTTCTTACTCTTTTCTAACAATTATGGCTAAAATAAACTTGTTCTAATTGCTTATACATTTTATTTGATTTCCAGTGCCTGGGGGTCCCGACCCTAGCTTTAATCAGACCATATGCCCACATATTCCAAATTCAGTGCAAGAATATACTAGTGAGTTCCTAGAAGTATATAGATTCCTTTGTCTGTGGAATTACTGTCAGATTTACTTTGTTCTGTCCAGATGGAGTTTCAATTTCATCAACACAGATTTTTCTGCCACACTTGTATCTTGCAGGTGTGTTGCTTACTGAAGTGGCTACAGTTGGTATTATAGGATGTGTTGCTAATTGTCGTCGTAACAGGTCACACAGTGTGTTTACATGATACAAATGTTTCTGGATTACTGCACATCAATCTATAAAATAACATGAAAATTAAGAACAATCAAGATTTGCACACACAGCCAGTGCACCTAGTTAAGAATCAAAACAGTTTTTTCCCTAGTATTTGTGTACTTTACATATGCCCCTTAAAGGAAAAACACCAAAAGCTTCCAAACCCTCTGACTCAGCACTGAAGGAATGAAAGAAGATACGAGCTTCAGCAGTCTTTCACTACTGCCTCAACTCCATGATACTGTCGCAGCCATGTAAGAGTTGTGTTATGTAATAATAAAACATGATGGTAAAAGTAAAATATCATTGCTCCTGTTAGAAGGACGAAGACCCAAACTTTTTAGCATTTCAGTCCGATGGTGCAGAAATGACAGAAATCACACATCTGTGCAAACCTCTCCTCAGCAGACTTCACTTATTCCACCAGGATGCACCACAGAGCACCACAGGAAGTCCTCCCTCAGAGCTTCAGACACTCTAGGTCAATAGACCGGCCCTGGACTTTTTTCACCCTGTCAGCACATTACACCTTCATTTATAATAACTTAACTTCTGTTGTAAATGTACAGCATTTTTGCATGTTCTTATTCAGCTTCTTTTCATATACTGTATTTTAACGCACATATTTTTACTTTTTATTTTACTCATACCTATATTTTGTATTTCTATTCATTGTTATTGTCTTGGTCAGTATATATTTCAATTTTTGGCTGGAGCACCTGCAAGAAAACCACTTTCCCCTGGGATCAATAAAGTATTTCTGATTACCAATGTTGATATGTTATTACAAAATAATACACACATATGGTATAGACTGTAGCTAGCACAAGAGACACTGTCAAGAAGATTGTTTTGATTACAAACAACCTTTGTATACCTGCATGTCTACAGAGTAATGAAAGGGAATCCTATGAATGAATGTTTGTGTGTTGGTCTGGAGGTGGCTGTTGCTCAATTACCAGTGGGGTTTCAATTTTAAGTATTAAGAGCGTAATAAAGTGATGAAATCATGAGAGAAACAAACTACAGCCAGCTTTAATAGTAATGCAGCTTTGCAATCATTAACTTATGTCAGTAATATGTTGACGTTTGTTTCTTTTGCGAAAGTGAAATTCCACCTAAACCCAGTTAGTGGATTAAATTCATGCTGAAGCTGGAAGATTTTAGACATTAACCTGAACATTTGTTAAAAAGTTAATCTATATTTGAACCTTTGCACACAGAGTTATGTTATTCAGATTTTTGAATGGAGTCTGCTCCATTCAAAAATCATAACACAACTCTGTGTGTTAGCCCAGGAGTTGGCAGAGCCCTGGTTGGGACGTGCGGAGTGCAGCATGTGTTACCTGGCGGTGCTGAGTAACGGGTGCCGGGTCCCCACCAGCTTCCTCACGTGCATGGCCACATTACTGAGTTCGTCGCTGAGCAGGCAGCGGAGGCTCATGAAGGAGGTGGGATACCCGACGATCTTCTCTGCGTCGGACACCACTTTGCTCCAGTTGGACGCTCCGGAGCTGGAGAACAGACTCAGCGTCCTCTGTCCTCGGCTCGACAACGTCCTGCAGCACAGACGCGACCACGTATTGAAAAGCATTTTCTCTAAATACTCTCTTTCTATTTGGAGACAGTTGACTGAAGTGTCATTCAGGTTCTTGCTGCCATCTTCAAACGGTGTGACCAGATTTAACTGAGGCTAACGCTGTGACATGTTGTTAAACAGTGCCACATCTGTAGTATTAATAAATAACTATGATTTAATATCCTGACACATCTAACAAACTGTCACTGGGAGAATAAGAAGCTGTTTCACAACACACGACCTGACACAGGGAGCTGCCATCTTTGTTTACGTAATACGTTACGTCGCGAAACGTAACGACGGCTGCTGCCAGATTCCGACACGCCCACTTTCTGAGAGCACAGTCAGTGATATAATCTGTATGTTATCATGCATTGATTTAATATCATTAAATAAATAATATAATAATTGTGTCCTGCTATTTTGTCAAATTTCCACACAACATGAGACAACTTACATATATTTTATATAAAAAAATATTCGACATTAATATATATCTGTGAATATTTTGTATATTTAAATCATATGTTTTAAATGCGATGCAAATACATCACTTTTATAATACATATCAATTTATATACATCACATACATCAGTTTTATACTTTAATAAATACATAATATACATAAACAGATATTTTGTCGTTATTGTTATTAGGTAAACTAATTTATATTTTATATATTCCCATTGTTCAAAGCTGGTACCTGTAGCTGCCTCAAATATTCTATTACTAAGCTCAGTGAGATGGATATTTCTTTTCCAGGAATTTTACCTAGATTTTCTAGATCTTCTATGCTACAGAGTATAAACCGATAATGTTCAAATTGTTTTTTATTGGATTAAACCACTAGATATCTTAATTTAAAAAGGTACTAAATGGCAATAATTAAATATATTGAAACTCAAAATGATCTATTATGATGTGTTGCTTTTGCTTAAAAGGAAAATTGTAAGTTAATATAACATTGTAATGATTAACAGCACAAATTAACAATAAGTTGACTTTATGCTCGGCATAAAGATTACTACTGCATTGTAAGTACACATAATACATTTAGATGAAAGCCTTATAAAGTCAACAAAATGTAAATTGACAAATGTAAACAGACAAAATATAAACTAATCTTTAGCAGATTTGTTTTTATCAAACAGAAATAGCAGCTGCAGTCTTACACAGTATCTATGGTTAGATAATATAAGGACCCCTGTGTTGTCCAATGTGATCTCCAATCTGATGTGTTAGTAATGTTTGATCATTAGAGAAAATCATTTTTCATTGGATCATTCTGAAACATCCCAAACATATTGTAACTGCTTTTGTCAAATCATTGGATATTATAGTTACAGCTGCAAGTTTCACATTTAGTCAGATTACTATGAATCAACATGTGTACAGAGATTTGACCTCAATGTGGAAACACTTTGGATCAAATCTGTCTTTAGTTTCGTCCTAACTCGTTGTTTGTTTGTATTACGGCAGATAAAGACCTTCACATTTAAATGTTTATTTGTGTCCAAGACTACAATGAGTAAAACATTTATTTGAAACCAAGGTAAAAAAAAAAAACAACTTGAGCGTAGTCATGTAAACCAAACTGTTGAAAAACAAGCTGTCATACAAAATCCTTGTGATGATATAACAGCTCCACAGTTTAGAGGAAAAAGACCCAGCAGAGTTATAACAATGCTTTCATTGAATCCTACTTCATATGCTTATTACTGGACTGGAGACAAAGTCTGTTAAGGACAGCTTAAACAACACAGAGCTGCTGAATAGACTTACGAAAAACATATGATCTGTTCACCCTCAGCATCATATTGTCCAGATTAAAATAGCTGCAGGCAATTTTAGCGTATTTAGAAATGTCACAGTATTTTATCATAACAAAAATCACACCAAATACCACTGTTTCATTTAGCTTATGCATGTTTTATTGTAATTTCAACACTTTCTTCAGTTTCTTCACATATTCATATCTCCAACTCTTCATGCATAATATATCATCAGAAGCATTCCAGTTATACTCCACTAAACCTCTGCTATAGCCAGAGAAATACAGGAAATCGTGTGCTGCTGGGTTTCTTGAGGCGAGAGCTGCGCTGTAGCACTCAAGTCATCTCACCCTGACCCCGTGTCACGGTTCACAGCTCCCATTCCTGCTGGTTTCCTGGCTGAAATGGGTGTCACCGCGCCACGAGCAGCATCACCCGGCCCTCTCTGTGGCTCCCCACCTGTCGACTCATTGTAATTCCACTTAAAGTCAGAGGGCAGCATGTAGCATGCAGCTGTGACGGATAAATCAATGCCTGACGCTAAAATCATTTATTAAAGGGCCCCTGAGTCTGCCTCATGTGCCAATAACAGAACTGTTTTGCATTAACTTAGAGGTTCTGGAATTCCCTCTTCAAACAACATGCTGTCAACAGGTATCACTGCAAGATAGGCGTATAAAACAGCTTTATATAAATATACAGTATATATTCCAATATGTGTTTACATGTGTAAGTTAACACATGTAGGGATACTATACAGAGGACATGAATGTTTACTGTATGTGCATATGTAATCATGGCAGTATTTAATAAATGCAGGACATTTTTTCCCCCTGGACAAATCTGTCTGTCTTTCTAAAGGTCATGTTTTCACCCCGGGCTGTTTGTTTGTTGGCTTGTTTGATTGTAACCAAGATTACGCAAAAACTACTGGGCGGATTACCAGGAAACTTGGTAATGGATGTGGGTCAGGGAAGAATCCATAAAATATTGGTGCAGATCTGGATGAGGGATTTTTTTCCCTCTTTCTTTAAAATTGTGAGAGGAGGCATTTTTCAACAATCCCCTTTATTTCCCAGATAATAATTCATGGACCTTGATTTAAAAAAATAGTGTGAGTGTGTGCAATTTGGTGCAGATCCATAAAAAAGTTTGTATCCGGTGAATTTAGATGTGGTTTCATCAGGGGACTGTTTGGCCTTGGCAGAGCTATCAACTCATGAATGCCATTCTAGTTGAAATAAATGTTTTTTTTAAAGTGAACAATTCTGCTCCAGTTATTGTCTTAAACACTGAATGTGAGATATTCATTATTATTGATCAGTCAAATAATGTGGGAAAAAAACATTATTTAAATTTAAATTTTCTTTTTGAAACTTTGATGATTTCTTGGGTTCACATGTGGCCTTGTGCCCACTGATTAAACCAAACCTCTTTAATTAAAATAGATGTTAATATGTAAGTCTTGGGACAACAGACACCTGTGGATGTTTATTTTCACCATGCACATTGTTAGCTCATGGAACAACCTGGGGGAGAAGAAGCAGCACTCTAAAGGCCAAATGGAAACTATTTTCAGCACGATGATTCAGACATTACAGAAGTAGCACACCTCAGAAGTTTCCTTTGGCCTTCAGAGAGTGTGTTGCACCTTTTCCCTCCTTAGGATGAAGCAACATTTCTCTTCTTATTACAAACTCACACACTTTCATTTCCTCAGTTGAGAAGACTCATGGAACACCTGCTCCACTGATCTTCTCACTACGCAACCTTCGCCTCCCGTTTACTTCCAATGTCTGAGAGGGAAGAGGCAAATAAACCATTTGTTTCCTGTGGCGAAGTAAATTGCAGAATGGCTTCACATGTGGTTCAACTTTGGTGAACTTTGATCTGTGACATCTGTCTTGGATTCACGTAACTGCGACCATGCTCCAATGCAGGGTCAGATCAAGTGCCCCTGTCCTGTCAGTATAGTCTTTTTTAATTAATAAATAAACCAGTCACTTACAAACAATGCAAACATTAAATACAAACTTAGTTAACAATTAAGAATTTTTCTTTTCAAAACTCTTTTGAAAAAAAAAAATACGCTTGAACATGGAACAATTTTCAAAATATATACAATTATATGTGACTTTGCTCAAAGCTATGGAACTAACAGTAAATAAGAAATGTCTTATTGAAATAGGGTCAGGACTTTCTCTGGAGTTTGCCTTTCACTCATGAACATTCAGGTGAGGGGGAGGGGCAGCAAGCAGAGGCAGGTTGGAAGGTTACATTCTGCTACAGAGATCATGTGTTTTTGTTTACAGCTCAGCTCTTTGTCTGTGTCTTTCACGTGTATGGCTCCGCTTTTTCATCCTGAGATATTTGTTTTCTTTTTTCATTTCTTTTTTCATTTTTGCATCTGTAAAAACACGCCCGGTTGCCCATGGTGGATCCTGCAGAGGATCTCCTGCGGAGTCTTTACAGGGGGCTGGCAGGAGAAACTCCGGAGAATGTCCAGAGCCTCTCACTGGGACATTGGCGTACAGTTTATGTACCTTATGGCCCCTGATTGAGAAAAATCCTCAATGCACAGTTTAAAAAAAACATATGAAGCCATCCAAGCAATAGCGACTAAGTTTCAAAATGTCCTTGAGCAAGGCACTGCTCTCACTACACTTGTAAAGCGTCTCTGCGTGGTCACGTCAGGCTGAAAGTCATGCAGATGCCACTCAACACACTGGCACCTCCAGAGTTTTTGACTTTGTGGTGTTAAATGACTGAAGCGGTGGAGAGTGTAACTGATAGAGACTCAGTGCAGAACAATGTGGGTCTGGACTGGGGGGGTGTGCGGGCACCTGTTAGCCGCCGTACACGCTGTCACCATGAGGCAGCAGCGCTAAGTGGATGTGAGCGCTCTGATTGCGCTCCACGGGAAAGCGAGAAGAAATAGCCCACCTCTGATCATCAGCGCGTCATATAATGTTTCAGCGGACGCCCCTCCCCCTGTCTCGTTTTTTCCCCTCACTCAACCTCTCCTTTGACTCACAGAGGCGGCTCACCACTGGCGCACGGACCCGCGGAGGAGGACACGGCCAGAAGATGGCTGACTTAGCCGGGCGCCAAGAGCCCTCGGCGGCATCCCCAGCGTCACACGGGCCGCTGCGAAGCTGCGAGACGCTCGCCGTCTGGCGACTGTGAACCGGCCTCCCTCCCTCCTCCGCTCACCGCAAATATTGACAGAAGCACCGCAGAGAAAACATGGCAGAGATGGAGAAAGAGGGCAGACCCCCGGAAAATAAAAGGAGCCGAAAGCCTGCGCACCCAGTGAAGAGGGAGATAAATGAAGAGATGAAGGTAAAGAAAGGAGGGTCCGTCCGGCTGCATGCGATTACGCGTGGAAGCGGAGTGGGTTGTGCGTGCGTGTGCGTTCACACAAATCTGCACAATACAGTCAAGTGCAGGTGGCTGCAGGATGGCCAAACTCTGATTTGTGGTTTTCTCTTTGCACAAGTTCTTTTGTCACGTCCACATTCCAGCCTCAGCTGCGCACTCAGCCAAGACCGCCGTGCACAATGGATGCGGCACCAATCCGCCGCTCCTGTACTGTAGTAAGTTTTGGAGCAGTGGAGAATCAGTGCGCGCTCCTGTCGCTTCTTGTCATTATTCCGCTGTTTGTGTGCGCTGCCTTCCACGGCTCACTCAGAGTCAATGGAAAACCCAGTGCGTCAGTGAAGGCGTCAACAGAGCCTCTACTACTGCTATTAATACTGTTCCACTCCGGCGCAGCGCAGGGCAGCCGCGGCTCATCCTTAGTATAAATCAATGGGGGAACACTCACGCAGCCAAGATGTGTTTGTGCGTCCGTGTGGGTCTGCCTCTGAGCGTGTGTGTTTGTGTTTATGTGCGCGTGTGCTGCCCAGCTGCCCAGAGGCGTGTGATCCAGATGTGCGTATGTGTGTGCGCGCGAGCTTTTACGCATTCGACAGGAGCACAATGTCTCCAGTGTTCGGCCTGCGCGATTATCCATCCCAATATTCAGCCACACGTTGTTTCTATTCGCGTGTGTGTGTGTGTTTTCCTCGGCGCACATTGTGATATCTGAGCCCCGTGCTCCGCGCGGTTCATTGTGGAGAAAGTGTCCCTGGCATGTGTGAGTGTGTGCGTGTGTGAGGCAAGCTGTGTGTCCGCTTTGTCTCCATCTCTTCATTGTTTGTACACATTTGGCTGGAGGCACACGAGCACCCAGAGGTTTTTTGTTGTTGTGGATGGATGTGCAGGCGATCACTCCGAGGATAATTGTGGAAATTGTGATTTTTAGGCTGTCAGAGGGGAAAGAGATGGTGCTGGCTGTGAGAGAGTCCTGAAACAACCCTGGCATAAAGGCTTTTTGTATCCAGACCTCTCCAAAATACCATTTGTCACCGCTTCTTTTCTGTGACTGCAAAATAAAAGGGGGTAAATGTGAATATTATTGATGATTAGATGATTCTTTTAGGAGGGTGGGTGGGTGGGTGGGGGCAACTCAGCTGCCAACATGCATTTATTATCATCACAGAGAAATAAGAAACAGGCAGTTAACTAGAATAATATGACAAGATAATGTTACATTTTAATTAACGGAGTAGCCTTTTTATTTTATTTTATTTTCATTGTTGCAGCATTGAATAGAAGCAAAATCCTGAATTCTTATGATGTCCTTGCTATTTATTAAAAAAATTAACTGGAGGTGAGTTCATTTAATAATGGAATTTTAACTGGTTGTTAAACTGGAAAAAAAAACCTTGATAAGGATTAAAAATATGTTTCATGCTCTTCAGTTTGTGAAAGAACCCAGTTAACCCTGCTTTGTGCTGCTGCCTGGTCCTGATGACAGGATGCAGAATGTGTGTGTGTGTGTGTGTGTGTGTGTGTGTGTGTGTGTGTGTGTGTGTGTGTGTGTGTGTGTGTGTGTGTTTGTAGTGAGGGGGGTGTCAGGCAGAGTCTCACCATGGAGAAATTTCCTCATTTCTTATCAGGGGAGCACTAGAGGTTGTCTCAGCGGAGCGTTAAAAATGGCACAAATATTTATGAGCATCCTTACGGCATAGTGAAGGGCCGTCTTGACATATTTAAACACAAGTCCAGATTTAATTTAATCATTTTAAATATTGTAACAGAAATTAGGTAACATTTTAAATAAATCTAGTTTGACTCATGCTGTTTAAAAAAACAAATGAGATGTCCTGTATTGCAATTCATCACACTTAAAAAATAATTACACGATGTCAGATGTCAGTCAGAAATGGTGTTTTATTTGCAGCTCTGTGTGTTTTGCTTTTTGATGGTAGATTGTGTGACACTGGTCATTATTCAGGATTCAGTGAATTGACGTCACTTATAATATGTTGCGGAGAGCCGACATGTCAGCTAAACATCTCATTTGAGGGAAACAGCTTAAACTGTCATCAATTTTATTTTTTTTAGCTACAGGCTTATAACTGTAACGACAATCTGTCAAATGGTAGAGGAGGCACTATACACCCGACCAAGTGAAAATGTCAGCAGCATGTGCATTTTTAGATGTACCAATACAGAGTGTACAAAATAATTTGTTCAGAGCTGATTCACCTGATTGAACTGGGAATTGAACGACTGACCTCCTGGTTTGTGAACGACCCGCTCCACCTCCCGAGCCACAGCCCCGATAATGTTGTATTGATGGTGTGTAGAAAAAGTTAGGAATGCTACTGAATGGAGCAGCAGATGTGGTTATGGTGTCAAAACACTTTCCAAGGCTAAAAAAAACATTAAGTTTGTTTGTAGCTCATCTAGCACAAACACACACACACACACACACACACACACACACACACACACACACACACACACACACACACACACACACACACACACACACACACACACACACACACACACTAGCTGTTTGTCTACAAAGTTAATGTACACCTGTGATTTAAAACAAGTTTATCCAACCCAGAGAATATATGTTGCCCATACAATAACACTATGGTTAAAATGTAAAATCTAGTTTTATAAAGTATGGATGTATTTAATTGAACAAGCGAGGCTGTGCCAAGTAATACACTTAGATACAAAGCCAAGTGTAAATCTGGAGCCAGAGTTATGGCCGTCAGAGTCCCTATATGCCATTTGTTGTATGCTGTAAGTTAATTTTAATGTCAAAACATTTATTTATAAAGTTCTCACACTAATCTTTTCTAAGTGTTCAGAACAAAGACTCTGTTCTTTTCTTTAGATTCTTTCAGCCTCAATATTTCAATCCAAGGCCAGAGGAAAAAACAGTAACATAGAGCCACAATGTGCCCTTGTTGTGAGGGATCATGGTCTGAAAAACCCGCAGCCTGACAGTGTTTCCTTCATCTGGCTGCTTAATGTGTGCCACGGTAAAATAAGCCCCGGTGAGTAATCAAGGAGAAGAAGGAGGAGCGGGTATACGGAGGGGATAGGAGACGCTGCTGGAGAGAGTGGGGTAAGAAACAGGGGAGAAAGGAATGTATACAGCGCTGGGCTGGCTAAGCTGTAAAAACTGTAACCTGAGTGTCTCTGCTGGATCAGATATCAAGGAAAGTAGAGGGAAATGAAAGCAGAGGAGAGGGAGAGGCAGAGGAGAAGAGAGGGAGAGAGGGAGCGAGGGAGTGGAAAAGTGGAGTAGGAGGAGGCAAAGGGAAACTTGGCGTGTGGATTCGGGAATTTTATCACAGTGTTCTGTGACCTGCTCTGGTTTCTATCCACAAGGTATCCAGTTCCCACCATCGTCATTACCACAAATCCTACCGGCCGTGTCTGGGTCTTAGTGGAGGGAAACAAGAGGGAGACTGTGGACAAACAGGATTTTCGATGTATTTTTATCATTATCTCCTGGCAGTGAAGAGCAGTACATTATGATTACAGTCCACTTAACCACTAATTATCCTCCAAATTTAAACGTAAACTCGCTGGAGGACCCAAGCCTCTGTAAAACCACCAGATTGTCTATAAGTGGGTTCTGACTAAAGGGGGGCTGATGTTTTCTTCTTGTCATCATTATATCCGAGGTCTGATCCACAGTGTTCAACATAGGCAGAATTAAGACCTAATAACTTTAAAGGTCTGAATGTATTGGTTGTTAACTACGCAGTGGCAAGATGGCGACTTTGCGTATCCTGCGTCCGTTTGGTGCGTAGGTTGTGCTCGTCCTCAGTACTTAACGTGACACGTCTGCAAGATGCAATACCAACAAAAAAAGGTCGGGGCAGTAGCGAGTCCTTGACAGGGTGACTGGACAAGTCATCAGGGGTACGTCTTCAGTGACAGAACTGGTGGACAGGCTGTGTGACCACGTGTGGAATTACCCACATTTGTATGAAGTGTCACTGCGTGTTCTGTCTTGATCTTAACATCAGCCAAATGTTTATCTCCTTAAATGTTGCCATCTTTGTTTTGTTTACCGCACACGAACTCCACAGAGGGCGTTCTGTGGAGTGCCCTCTACTGGAATCCTCCAGTAACAACGTAGTACCGAAGCAAGTATGTGAACAATAACGTTCATGACGCAGCCAGTTGCCTACGCACATGTTTGGTTAAACTGCAAGTGAAACGCGGGCCCAAAAGGCTTAAATGAATTATTTATACCAGTGACACAAGGGCCGGTCAAAATATAGGAAACACCTTTCAGCAAACTGCGATCCTGTTCTCCAGTGCAGCATCTAAAGTGACCATGAGGCTGACTCACCACCACTCTGACAGTGTCATTAATGTAGGTGGTTTTTTACTGTGTTGATGCATTAGATTGTACTGGATGAAGGTGCATTAACAGTAATAAAGTGGCCATTCTGTGTTAGAAGTGGTAAAACCATGTCTGCTGCTCAAGGTGGAAAGTAGGCGGATCAGCATCTGCTTTAAACCCTTATGATAATTAAACTTCTATTAGGTGGAGCCAGAGTAATCAGATTTTTTTTTACTACGGTACAGAGTTGTGTAAATGTAGAACAAAGCTGAGATGTGATTTGGGCAGAAAGGTTAAAAAGTTTTTTTTTTAAATCTATGTGCTGTTTAAAAGAGACATATTATTCTCTTATTCACGTTAATAATTGTCATTAAGGTTATCACTTGAAAAGATTTACATGCGCTAATGTTCAGAAAACACATCACGTTCCTCTTACTGTCCATTGCTGCAGCTCCTCTTTTCAGTCTCTGTCTGAAACGCTTGGTTTTTAGCTCCTGTCTCTTTAAGGCCCTCCTCCTGATTAAGCCAAGTCTGCTCTGATTGGCCAGCTGGTCCACTCTGTTGTTATTGGTAACTGCTTCCAGTGCATGTAGGAAATGTCAGCCTCCACTCTCGCTTTACTTTGTTAGGGGGCGTGTCAGAGTATCGGCTAAGTGAGCATTATGCAAATGTAAGTTTTTGTGCCATCATGCTAACCCGGAAGTGTCGGCCGGACTACTGACGATTTTTATGATGTTTTTTAGGGGGGGTTGAGGAGCTTCCCTTTCTGCAGACTTTGGGTTTTATAATTTTGCAGAAGTTTTACATCACAGAAGACCTAGAACACACTAAACTAGAGGAAAGAAAAACTGAAAAAGCATAATATGTCTGCTTAACAATTTACCAATTGTTCACACAAAACAAGTGAGGTTCCACATTACATGGGAATACCAGCAGTAACAACAGCATTAGGAGAACAATGATAGCGGACATATATTTAAAAACATCCATCATTTATCCTGTGTCACAGGATAGGGATGCTCTAACGACAAAACCATTCACTTTGCTGAATTAAGCAAGGGTGCTTTTATTTTTTTTATTTAAATGGTAAAATGCTTTTAAAGCAGCATTTCATATTGATTTCCAATTCTTAACTTTTAACCCATTGATTAGCAAGTAGTCAGTTTCAAGTTAATTTAATTTGCTTCTTCTTTGTTGTCCCACAGTGATATTGGTTGGGGCAAATAATGTGGTGGTGGTGGTGTTTCCTGTGATTGGAGCGTTATTGAGTTTCAGACCGGTTTATTCTAAAGTTGATGTAAGAGGAAAAACCTCTGAGTGACATTTAGGCAAAAATATGTTCTCAATGAATTTCATTAGATTTATATATTAGTCTTGTCTTGTCTTTTTGTCCAAATAAATGAGCTCAATAAATGTCATGATTTTTTAGGATTCATTCTCTGGGGACCATGATTATCCACTGCCAGTTTTATGGAAATGCAGCTAGTAGTTAAAATAACCTGTTCGTGGGCTGAGGTATTGGTCAAAGGGGAATTTGTGACTCAGTGGTCCTGTTTAGCAAAAGATCAGGAAGGGGCAACCAAATCATTCTGAATCATCCTCTGGGGACCATGATTATTCATGAGTAATTGTTCCCATATTGTGCTTTGGACCAATGTCTCGTACAGAAAGTAAAAACAGACGCAATTAGTGATCCCACCATCCCAGGGCCGTGCAGTTTAGCAAAGGTTTCCTGTTTTCTATCTAAATATATAAAACATCTTAGTTTGGCTTGAACTCTTCTTTCAGCTTTATTCTGTAGGAGACTCTTAAAAGCAGCTGAAATGAATAAATCTTATAAACAGAGATCTTGATTAAAAACCTTTACATCCAGTGTAAAGTATAGACATCTGTAGTTGCCTCTGTGTCTCCGTGTCTTCCTCCCCAGCTCAGCCGAATCCAAAGTTGGTGCCGCTGCTTTGATGAGCCGCCAGCCAGGATTAGATTCCCCTCTTAATAATACTCCCACTTTCTCAAAGTAGTAGGGTGACACAGAGGACAGCACGGTAGGAAGGAAAATGGAGACACAGAGAGATGCTGTGTTTTTGTCTCCATGATCTGGTTATTTTACAGCTACATCCGTTTTACTCAGGATGGGTTATGCTCCAACTCATTCGTTCAAAGGGAGGATTTTCTCCGCGGTGATTTTTTCTTCTCAAGGTTTCATCCTTGCAGTTGGACTAATTGCTGCAGTTGAGCTTGCCAGTGGGTGAAATTTGAGTGTGTCAGGGCTCTTTTTGGCTGGTTTGCCACGTATTGACACTATTGCACTTAAATGGGACGCACAGCAAGTGTGTTTGAAAAACTACAAATAAATCTCACCTTCTTTGATAAAATGTCATACGTTCTCGTTAATATTATCAGATTTTTCTTTCTATTTTCGAAACCATGTAAAAGAGGAACCTCTCCCAGGATTGAGACTTAAAAGTTTAATAGAAACGTCGGGGTGACCTCCTCTCCTCTATGCTCAGCCAATTTCCTGGTTCTCTTTCACAGTATCTATAGATATGAATAAACAGATTCTTCATGTATTCAATATACAGAATCTGTAGGTGAGGGACAAGACTTTGGCTCCAGAATCCTTCTGGTTTCCTTTTTCTATTTTGACCAATCATAAGCAGGCTTTGGTTGGATGCATGTGGAGAACAAAAGAGGCAGAAAACATTGAGGAAATAAAGGCAAAATGCCTCCAAAAACATTCTCAAACCAAGGGACACTTAAATGGATTCAATTCATCTGCATAATTTCTGTGAAATGTTGGGAGAATAACCCTGGTGCGAACATGCACATTCCATAAGGAAAGGACATGAATTTAACTGCCCCATTTACAGCACATGAATAAATTTGTTGGCTATTTCAGTTACAACTCAGGCTGATGCAACATGCCACAAAAAAGTGCTCATGTTGTGTCTCCAAGGTTGTATATAGCTGTCAGAGCCCAACTTTAGCTCCTCTCAGGAAGTGGTACTAAATCTGACTTCCAGGAACCTCGAGGCAGCGCAAGCTCTGCTGTCACTCATCGCCGTTCAAGCAGAAGTGTGGTTACATCTGCAAACACGAGCTGTCCTGATTAGCAGCCGTCACTGCTTTAACTGCCATGTTTAAAGACCTCTGTGACAAAAAAAAGCTGAGAACGTAATTGTTTGGATTAGACTTAAATTGCCGTTGGTTACTGCTCCAAATCCAGTGAATAGTTGGATGCTGACACTAAATAACCTTAAAGTGTGCACACACTGAAACGCTCCTGCAGGTGATGTACGTGCATGCGTGACTTTCTGATCACAACAGAGTGCTTTGACTTATTTGAACCCTGCACTGTGTCAACCCATTGACCAACCCCACCACAGTGGTATTTTATAACAGACGGATCAATAACTCCTGTCATTCTTCATTAATGACGTCTTCCTAACATGTAGCCAAGTCCTTCCTTAACCTATGGCACATTCACTTCTGTACAGAATGGCAGAAACTGCGTGCTCTGTATGTGTACTCTGTATGTGAGACAAAACTGATCCAAGAGCAGCGCTAATACAAATACAGCACATCATGAATTTCTGTCTGAAATGCTTAGAAATGTGCTGATGATGCAGGAGAAAATCTGCCTCTGTCACTCCTATACTGGGCCACAGTGTCTGACATATGCAAAGAGATACTTCTGCCTCTGTGTGTCAATGTGTGTGTGTGTGTGTGTGTGTGTGTGTGTGTGTGTGTGTGTGTGTGTGTGTGTGTGTGTGTGTGTGTGTGTGTTACCACTGTAAGCAATATGCAAGCTGCACTTTGTGTTGGTCCTCTGTTAATTAAATTTGTATCAAGCAGTTGAATGGACTCACCTGTTGTCTGCAGGAGGTGCCCACACACCCACACACCCACACACACACACACACACACACACACACACACACACACACACACACACACACACACACACACACACACACACACAGGCTCCACGTTCAGTATGACCTGTGTGTGTGTGTGATGAGCCATTCAAGCCATTTAATTCTTTCCTTTTATAGATAACTGTATTTTATTGTGAAAATACACCTAGCCCGAAATGAAATCATGGTGTCAGATAAGTTCACTTTCCTCCACAGTGCATCATCAATCAATACCTCAGACCTGCCTCCAGCAGTGAATGAGCAGCTTTCAGAGAAATCTTAACTCACTCAAGTTACAACTTAATTTTCCTGTCCCATCATCTCGGTGTAAAACTCCACAGACCAGTCTGACAGACAGCCTTGTTAGTAAACATGAACCTGCTGCGTGTGGCGTGCTGATGCAACATCATCCAACATGATTACTGGCTGAGGGCCCCTGCTTCATCACGGGTGAACAGGCAATAGTTACACTAGACTCCCCAGCACCTTTGCTTTACGTAGAATCTACAGTGGAGGCAGGGGGGGTTGTTTAAGAGGCAATGACATCGTTCAGCTTCTGGATTTTTATTTCTGAATGTAGCAGGGACAGATCCAGGGGGGCACTTGCCCCAGCTGAAATCTGATTAGTCCCTGAGGTGCCCCTGTCCTGTCAGTAGTTTTTCATTTTTTAATAAACTAGTCACTTACTAACAATACTAACAGTTAATGTGAAATTTTGTCAAATTAAAATGTTCTAAGCTTTTTTGAAGTACGCAATGTGCTTAAATAAGGAAAAATTATCAAAATCTATTCAATGTTGTTTGGCTTGGCTCAAAGAGCTAATAGTAAATAAGGAATGACTTAAATTTACATTGTACTGAATTCGGAATTGTGCTCGGATGTTGGACATATAATTGCCCCCTCTGTGTAAATTGTGGCCCCTGATTTAGAAAAATCCTAGATCCGCCACTGGAATGTCATGCAAAATTGATGACTGAGATCTATATACACGCGCATGTGTCTGTTTGTGTGTGTGCTGTTTTATTTTCATCAGCCATGAGTCAGATGTGCTGGGTGGCACTGAACCACTCCAACATGATCACTCTGGCTCTAACGTATCGACAGGAGCTGTGTGTAATTGACGTTGAAACTGCCTGATTTAGTGACTGATGTACAGAGTAAAGTGGAACTGGCTGTGAAATGACTTGCGTTTTGATTTGGAACAAAACCCACCAATGTGAGGACAAGCTGGGCCACCTCCATGGCTGGGGACTGTACGGTACATTGTGTCTGTCCTTTCAAACATTGATATGACTCTACAAGCTGTTGTCATATGCTAATTGACAGGCACGTCCCAGATCTAAGGGCCTTAAGTTATCATTACAAATTTAATCTTGAAGGGTTTGTTGTTTTGGGAGAAATTCAAAAAACATCTTAGCCATCAATCTGGAAAAAATCACCTCACTGAGCTATTACTATCATCTGTATGTCACAGACAAATATATAGCAAATAAATTAGGGTTCCGTGAGTAGATGCCTCTGGGACTGTTCTAAGGAGTGTGTGGTGATGATGAGCTGCATGCATTTACAGTTTGGTTTTGTTTCGAGTTCAGAGTTTATTGACTGTGTTATGGAGGAAATACCTTAATGTTTCACCTGCATAGAGCTACATTAATTTAGCATTAACTATCTGCAGAGCATTGTGCATTGCTTGTGCTGCTGCTGCAAAGGTCAGTGCGGGTGGAGGACTGTTTGGTGAATTATGATATTTGCTTGACTGTGAAGTGTTATTCATTGCTCAGTGGAAGCTGTAAAACTTACAGACCTCAGTAGTGTTTCTACTGTGTTTTGATTGGTTCACACTTGTGTTTTATTCTATATATAAATCTAAAGCCAGGAGGCAGAGCTTAGTATAGATGTACTGTATCTGTTTTTGAATTTTTACATCTGTTTATTTTTTATTTTTCAAAAATCGAAGTAGGATGCGTAGCTAAGAAAAATAACCTTCCATAAAAACCAAAGCTTGTTGTGTTTATACTTATTCTTTCTAGAGATTAAACAAACTCAAACTTGTGTTTATTAGTAAACTTTTCTGAGGTGTGGGTAGTTCAGACAACACCAGGCTGGGTTTTCTGTCTACGTGCTAAGCTGGGCTATCCAGCTCCTGGATCCAGGTTTATATAATGACAAAATAGATATAACAGTGGTATTGATCATATACTCCATTTGGGAAGAAAGTGCTTAAGCCTATTTCTCAAAATGTCAAACTCTGTCTGTTGTATTACTCCACCAAGGCCCAACTGTCCACTTATGCAACCAATTTAAATTCACTAGATCCAGATTTTTTCATTTGGATCTGCACCAATTTGCACACACATAAATATCAGTCTCCTAAACATATCAAATTTCATTTTTTAAGATTCATGAATTATTCTCAGAGAAATCAAGGACAATGTTGAAAAATGTCCTATGGTCCTACCTCACAATGTTATAGAAAGTGGCAAAAATAATTCCTGGATCTATCCTCTGATTTGGATACACACTAACATTTTAAGAGCTCTTCTCTGACCCCTACTGCATCCCTCCACCACGTTACGTTACGTCCTGTAGTTTTTGCTGATCCTGCAAACAAACAAACACAAGCAGAAGAAAACATAACTTAATTGGCAGAGGTAATAATCAGTGGCCCTTCCGTGGGTCAGTCGTGCTATATAGTTCAAATCCACAGAAACTTCAAATTCAATCAGAGATCCTAGAGTTTTCAAATATGTCAGTCTGAACTTAATGGAATGTATTTAAAATAGTCCATTTAATGTAATAGTGCATGAAATACATGAATTCTTCGGTTTGGCCTGACAACCTTAAACCTACACAAACCATACATAGGGGTTTAAACATATTGTTATGTTTAAGTTGGCTAGAGCCAATGGGAAATGAACTATACCATAAAACTATACAACAAATAAATCATTATAAATGAATTCAATATCTCTGAATTGTGCAATATAGCTAAAAAAATTATAAATATATATATCTATATAATACAATCTGTGGCATGTGGTTGTTGGGTTCCTCAGCTTCAGATGAAATGAACCAATGAATGAGTGAATCCCCATGGTCCATTTAACCCATGGGCCATGTTGTTGATGCACTGGCAACATTTTCAACCAGAGGAGTTGTGAGAAAAGAAGGAAGCTTTAAATGATCAGTAACAGCACCGGAAACACAAATGACTCAAACCCTCATCTCTGCTGTTACTCTGGATTTACCAAGCTGTGGTTTGTTTGTGTCCTCATACTGTGATAGCTTTTCCATTCTAGTCAGTTTGCTGTAGTTAGTGTGCTGTGATAGGGTTCCCCATTCTCTTTATTACATAAGATCATCCTCTCTTATTGTGAAATGATAGGGGCCATTAGTTCGGCTGGATGCACACTGCAGCATTTGAATGGGAGTTAGCCCCAATTAGGTTGAACTGTATGTGAAGACGACCTGCAGTTTAAACAAAGACATTGTGATTTTCTCCAGGCAAAGTTTTATGTTTTGAGTGTGAGTCACAAAATCTCTGCCTAATTAGTTGAAGAAAGAAAATAAAGTCAAGGTCTCAGGGGTGGTGTGTGAAGTTTAAGTGTCAGGAAAAGCACAATGCATGCACCAAAAATAATGATGATGATGTCCCTTCCTTCCTTCATAAGATAAGATAAGATAAGATAAGATAAGATAAGATAAGATAATCCTTTATTATTCCCACAATGGGGACATTTGCTGTGTTACAGTAGCAAAGAGGACAGACAAAAACCTGTAAAGTGAGATGGGGTGAACATGTAATATAAATGCAATTAAATATAAAAATATGTATGAATGAAATAGAAATATACAGTGTGAGCACAATATATACAGTGTTAGCAGCATATCAAAGTATTTTTTAATTTTTTCAGTCTGTATTTCAGAACCTCACCAGTCAACTGTTTGTGTTGCAGAGTTTTGCAGAGAACACCATGAATGAGCTGCTGGGCTGGTACGGCTACGACAAGGTGGAGCTGAGAGACTCTGACAACCTGGACATAGGGGACACCCCCCAACACATCTCTGTCCTCAGAGGTATGCAACTCCAGCTTACAGTTTTTTTTCCTTTTTATTTAAAGCACCATACATTAAATCAAGTGCATGTATTTTGGTTGGCATGTTTCACTGTTCATCATCTGTTCTTACGCTGCATAAAATGTGAAAAATGAAAGTAAGTTAAAGAGAAGTGCTTGTGAATATCATTAAACATGGCTCATGCATTTTTTGAGTATGTTGACACATGACTGTGAGACCTATCTGTGATTGTGTTAAAGCCCATGGAAACACAATTTCTTAATAATCAGTCCATAGGAGTCTAATGGGGTCCAACATGAGAAAACTATATTATTCAAAGACAAAACCTTTTTGGTTGTTTAACATGAGGGATTTCTAGATATAGATTTTTTTACATAGGTTTAAGTTTATTGCTACTGCAGGTAGTATACAGTAAGGTTTGTTAGAGCTTTTTCACTGAAAACAACAGCCAGAACAACAATGTGGGGTTCTTGGAGATTAAACTAAAACATGAAAGTTGCTACCTCATGAGCAAAACAATGAGCTGAAAGATGCTAAAACGCTCTGTTGACCTGAAGGGAACTGGCCACATTTTTCTGTCCTAGCCCGACTGAGCCCATGAGAAAACGAACAATGGCTGATCCAAACCCAATTTGTTTTTTGTTTCCAACCCGACCCGAGCCCCATGTTTTCCCTGATTATTGGCACATGCAGTGTAAAAATCAACTAGATAGCTCAGCCAGTGTGACCTCACCTGACCCGAACCAGTATATCATTTAAAAATGGACCCAGCTCGACCTGTCAGGACACTCAGGTCAGGTATCCACACTATAAAGGGAACAGAATGCAGAGATTCATTGTTGCTTTTTCAATATGAGCAAATCTTTTACATTGCAGGTATTTTGGTCCATTATTAACACACAATTATTGATTAGCTGATGTTTTCATTTTATTTGTTCAATATTCAATATCATAGAGGATAGAGACAGATATAAAACTGTTTTCAAGAGCTTTAAAATGTTCTTTATTTTAAATAAACTTGTGCTTCGAGTGTGAAATGTGAATCCAATGTGAGTTGCAGTGAGTGAGTGCTGCAGCATCTCATCAGTCGTTCAGCAAAGCTTTACTTTTGCTCAATTTCTCCCGTCTAGAAAACTTGTTGCCAAAAATCCCAGTTTCAGCAGAGAGCAGCGAGGGCTCCCCGGATCGAGCCAACAGCTCCCAGTCTTTGCCAGCCCACAGGAACGGAGTCACAGATCCCTCCAACACACCGTACACCTCCACGCCCAGCAACAAGGAACATGGCAACCTGCCCATCATAGTCCCCATGATCCCTCCGATGATCAAGCCCCCTGCAGGTAGGGAGCGCCGACACATTTTTTGAAGTGACACAAGTAAATAAAATAGGACCGAAAACACACATAATGACTGCCAGAGAAGAAACAGTATCAAAATGTATTAAAATATACAAACCAGCCCCCCTCTACAGGCGGCACATCCAGTTTGTTTTATGCATTTGTGTGTTTTGAACAAGGCTACATTTTAAATTTCCAAAACGATCAAGGTAATTTTTTGCCTGATATATTCAGTCAAATGTCCAACCCCAAACACAACACAGCCACATCCTCAGTTTAAACCCCCAACCAGAAGCTGTTCTCCTGACGGACTGCACCAAAAGTATAAACTTACTCACTAATTCTCCAGCACTTAGCAAGAAAACGGAATGTTTATGCGATGTGAATTGTGTCTGTCTTTGCAAAAGCCTGAAAGCCTCCATATCAGCCAGGGACAGGCGACTAATGAGCTAGAGCTACCTGCTGTACACCTTGTTCTCCTCCACCTGCCCAAGTGTCAATATTACCCCCATCAACTCTCCAAGGAGATGTCCGCGTTCCTCGGCCAGACAGAGGCTTCATTATCCCCTGCGTCTGCTGTGGCACAGGAGGTTGGTACGCCCAGGCGGAGGGAGCACGCCGCCTTGGCATCGCCCAAGAGGAGTCCCCGCTGGCCCTGCCTAGGCGGGGAAACAGATGGTGTGGTCCTGCTTAGAGCGCAGCACCAACCCGCCACCCGGCCAACACCCCCTTTAACTCGCCGCCGCAACCCCTACCCCCACACATACGCTGAATTATTCATGTGCCCCGCAAAATCCGACAAAGGACCTTTTGAGGTGCAGGTACGGTGCACGATGGTGGTATTTAGTATGGAGGCTGCATAATTACCAGGTTGGGGGGTTTTTGCCCCTCATGCAGATGTGAGTGTTTTGAGATGGGCTTGTTACGGGGAGCCAGGATGTGGGAGGGGGCGGAAACAATTTCCACCTCAAGATGTGTCTTTGTGTAAAAAACGTTGAGATATCAAGAAAGATGTTGTGATTTCATGTTAGCCTCGGATCCTGTTTATTACACTGTGGTACATATGTTATTCCAAGCAATGCACAAACTCTGATCCACCTCCTCAGTCAGCTCAGAGTGAAACTATTTTCTGTTTTTTTCTGTTATCACTGCAGTGGGCAGCAGTCCAGACACACACAAAGCTGGAGAGACTATAGGAATGAGATAGAGAGAAAAGGAGAAGAGAGACATAAAATATGCATGTTGGGTCCACTGTGCTGTCTTTAGGCCTCCAGGGAGTTATTCCCTTAATTGTGCGTTAGTCTTTACTTAAAATCTGATGGCCCTGTTGATCCATTAAGCTCACTAAGAGGTGAAAAGCACAGCCCATGTGCGATAAGGACGCGAGCGGGGGTGAAAGACTAATGGGCCTCTGTTTTTCTTTCACCCTCACACCCGCACAGTCATAATGTGATAATTGGGAGATACAGGAGGGAATCTCCGTGAATCTCTCTCATTGCAACAGCGGCGGCACTAAAAGCCAGCAGTCACAGTTTACCACAAAAGAGGCATCTCACTGCCGCTGAGGGTCTGTTGGCCACACTGACCACACAGCACCACTGCAGCTACATCCCCCCAAATCTAAAGGTAAAGATATAATATGACTACTCTTCAATAAAATGTCTAAAACAGAAGAGACCTATGTTATATATATTTCATTGACTTATGTACTTACATTATCCAAAATGTTTCAAGCAGTGTTCAAACCCATATATATATTCTCAAAAACAAGGTTCTCAAACACACACACACACACACACACACACACACACACACACACACACACACACACACACACACACACACACACACACACACACACACACACACACACATTCTGTATATATATATATTACAATGAAAATAATTTCAGTTAAAGTAGCTATGTGTTGAGATCAGCTGTAGATTTACTTAGAAATTGGGTCGGGGTTTCTCCCTCAAAGTTCTTACATTTTACAAAGCCGTATTAACTGTGAAAATCAAATGCATATCAACTGAAGGTATATGGATACAAATCCAAGAGATGGATGACATGACTTTATTGACAACCTAGTGCATTCCACCTTGACTGCCAGAGGTCTGCTGCAAAATGTCTTTACACATACACACCCACAAACATAAATACCAAATAATACTGACTGCATCATGCAAACAGAAAAGAACCTTGACACATCATCAACTGAAATCAAATGAAGATATAAAATTCCTCACAACAAAGATTAAAGGCTGAATAAAAGCAAACCAGAGCTGCAGCCATTTTACCCAACGGTGGTTTACAATTTTGCAGCAGATTGTGTTGTGGATTTATGAGAACGAAAGCTGTATATTTAAATATATTGTGTGTAAAAGCCAGAATAGGGACAAGAGTTGAAAATAACCAACAGCTGCAGTTTATTACTCACATCAAGCTCTGTATTGTTGTTACACTGTGTAAAACTGCATAATATAATTTTATTTTACAGTATTTTACTTGTTTCCCATTTATTATTTACTTCCTGTCTAAGCTTGACCATTTAACACTTTAACAGTTTAAAACCATCATAGAATTCACTGTATCGTGTACAACACTAATAATATCATTAGTAGCTCTAATCTTTACAATGTGACTCTCCATTATGCAAACTCCACTGTTGTATTGTCTTTGATGTGAATGTTGTTTTTTCTCAGTTACTGTCCTTGTGGCCTTCTGGGTCAAATTGTTTATGTATTTACTTATTTCTGGTTCTCTTCCCTCATGTTTTTTTGATTTTCCTTTCTTCCTTCCATCTTTTTGCCCTCGGAGTGCCCTCATCATGAATAATTTGGGAATAAGAAAGAGAGGAACCAAGTAACAAAATGAACTGTTTGTCCCGTCCAGGAAGAGGAATCGTTCACTTATGAATCTCTCAATTTAATTCAATTCAGTTTTATTTGTTTAGCACCAAATCATAACATACATTATCTCAAGGCACTTTACATTGTAAAGTTTTTATGTGGGAGTTTTTCCTTACTCTTGTTGAGGTTTGAAGGCAGAGGATGTCACACCTTATTGAGCCCTATAAGATACATCGTGATTTGTAAATACGGGCTATACAAATACAATTTGATTGATTGATTCAGAAATTGATTGATTGATTAATTGATTTATTGAATTCCTAATGCTCACTGCTACAGCGATTTGTGGCTTGTATGTTGAGCGGATTTAACCACCCAGTAGCTATAGGTTGAATCATTGGAGGTCATTTAGGTCATTAGTTGCTGTATGCTTGTTGTCCACTATGGACTTACACTTGAAATATAATAGACCTAACTAATCCTTGCTAAAGTATATATTGTATTCTAAATCTTAGTACCAACACATGTACCACAAGGTCAATATAGGTTTAAAATGACAATGTGGGGAATAATAGTGGTTTGTCCCACATAATTACACTCTCAACTTGATCTCCATCCAAACTCACTTTCACTGTTGGTTGTTTCTCTCCAGATGAGGATGCATCCAACATGCAGATCCTGTGCGCCTGGTGCCAGAAAGTCGGTGTCAAACGCTACTCTCTGAGCATGGGGAGTGAGCTGAAGAGTTTCTGCAGTGAGAAGTGCTTCGCCGCCTGCCGCAGAGCCTATTTTAAGAGAAATAAGGTAAAATTCCTTCCTCATCATCAGCTGGGCGCTGTGTTATAACACCTTGTAGAGACTTTGCATTTCCACCATGTCACATGTCTATGGCAACCACCTGTGTTCATATTCAGAGAGGCTGAGCGGAGAATATAAAATAGACATTTCATAAAACAAGCAAATTAATTCAAATGTATCATGATATGCACATGTAAGTTACCATGAGGTGAACGATCCTTGAGAATTGCATGAATTTGACATGAGGCTATTGTCGTAGTGTTTATCCACAGAAAAGGTTCCAACATTTCAGGAAATAAATTATACTTCTCCATTAAATTGTTTTAGACACTAAATATCTGCGTACCCTCCACTTAACCTTGACGTGCACCTCCTTAGAAATGTAACCACATATCGCAGCAATGCACACTGCATCTCGGTCTCTCAGACGCCAAACAGCCACACAAAACTCTATCCTTTTTCCTCAGCTCAGTGATTGTACACACCGTCCTCTGACATGTCCTATCTTTTCTACATAGCAGTAGTTTTGTAAAAAGTAACTTTTTAACATTTATTAGCTCAAACTCCAACATGATCCACTCAGTTTCTTTTCAATTTGCCATCGTTTGAAGTTCACACACAGTGGAATAAAAACCTACTGGTGTCATTACATTGACACAGACAAAAAGTAAATGCTCACAAAATCTGATCCTTCACTTAAACCAAGTTAAAGAAAATGATACTGCACTTATGTGTGTGTTCAGGAGGAAGCATAATCAATGGTGTTGGGGAAACATCTTGCCACAATCTCCAAAACTCTCATTATTTCATTTTTCACAACACAAACATTAATGTGAAAAAGTTGCAGGAGCTAAACTTTTTCCTCATTAAAATGAGCATACTTCGCAAAATTTTAGCTATTTTAAATTTAGGCAACTAAAAAAATATTCGAAAGTTATAGTCAAGGTCAGTTAGCTCAGACAACTTTGGTTTGGGACTTTCTGAAGTTTGAGCCAACTAAAACAGTTGTTGTATTTGAAAGTTTGGTAAATGAGGAAAATGCTTGTTAAGAACATGAACTTAACACACATTAATTACCTTCATGATTTGGGGATGGAACCCAGTTTATTTGAAACATTCCTTCTACCTCCGGAAACAAAACCTTTTGTTTACTTTGCTTCAAAGAGCATCAGATTTATAATTTTGAGTCGTACCATCTACTGTATAAAAGTCAAAGAAGGGTACAAGTTTTACAAATCTAGCTTACACAGTAAAACCATACCATACAACCACAGACTGTATATAAAGAAGAACGACTTGTCAGCTGCCCAAAAGTGAAGCCAAAGTATCTTTATCACCCAATGGTGGCTGGCTGCAGTATAGGTCATAATCTCTACCTCCTCCATGTTTGTGGATGAGACATGGACCAAATGAAAAGTCAAAGTATATGTTAAATTAATGTATCTCAAAGATGGTTTCTGTCATTTTAGGTAGTTCCTCAAGTGTTCTTGTTTTTGAAGTATTTGATGCTATGAAAACAGTGTGAAACATCATGATTGACAGCTGAGACTAACTCCCGATTGGTTGAGCACATGTATTGGCAAGATTACAGACCCTGATTCCAAATTACGTCGTTTCCACAAGATGGCAGCGTTCATATTCAAGATATTTAGGCTTCATTTCTGGATAGTGGAAGGAAGTGTAGTCGTCCATCTTTATTTACGGTCTATGATAACAGCTGTTAGCTACCTACAATGGTTGCAAACTGGACAAACCTTGATACCAACAAGACAAACCTTAGCTAACTTTGATACTATGGCCTGTTAGCTAAGATGCTTACATTATTTACACAAAAAAAATGGTTTTAGTTTGCAGTATTCAACAATTGCACATAAAAAGAGTAATGAAGTATATCAGTTCTGTGGAGATAGTAAAGTTTAGAGGTTCTGTATCTGTTTTTCTGTCGAGAGCAGAAATCCTGCAACTTTGCTGCCAGACAATGTCACATCATCTGGTATCCCCTTTATCAACGTGCACTATATTGTGCTTCTGACACAGCTAAATGAAGTATTCATGACTTTTGAATCATTTTCACACTGTAAGCAGGAGCTTTATCTTCTTAGTCTTAGTAATTATTCAGCAATTATTATAATATAATTATCCTCAATTCTGACTCAAGACATCTAAAGGTCTGTTTAAAAATGTCAACTTAAAAAACCCTCTCATTACTTTTTCAGGTTTGACTCAGATATAAAATGCATAATACATAATACATCCATCCAGAATCCATTTAGAAGAAATCATGGATTTTACTGTAAAAACACCCTCAGGCAATCAACTCCGAAATGTCATGGTCAGCGTGATGCAATAGAGGCAAGACGGAAAATATCAAAGTTGTTATTGTGTTCTTGTTTCCCCCCCCAGTGACTGTAGTTAAACAATCTCCTTTCTCTCTTGTACCAAAGCTGGGATATGTAAGGAATTACGCTGTGAGTATGATGTGTTTTCCTCTCCTGCTTGTCTGTCCTGAAGTCAGTTATTCATCCAAACATAATCACTTCCCAAGCACTGCACTGGAGCAGGGAGCAGAGAGGGGTGTGCACATAGAGTGTGTCTGTTCATTTCAGTCAACGATATCCTATTTCTTTTGTTTTCTGACACTTTTTCCCCAAAGCATGAGAAGCAAGCTGAACTTGTGTCTACTGTACTGTTGCTCATAGTATATGTTTTTCATTTTAGCTCATTTAATCCAATAGCAAGTTTATAGTTTTCATCGTTCTAAATGTTGAAATGATGATCTGTCTGTTCTTGGAGATGACGAGGAGAGTCTGACACATGAAACCATTGTGTGACGGAGCTGTAGAGCTTCATATCAGATCAAAACGCAGCGTTTGAACTGGTTTTATTTTGATCTCTGAGCTCCAGAGGAGGCCAAAAGAAACAGTTGCAGGTCTGTAAAATTTGACGTGCAGCAGAGTTGACAAGGCAGCTCCGTAGAAATGAAAGATCAGTGAGGGAGGCTGTAAACATGATATCTAAAGTGAAGCTGCTGTCAATCTCTGAATCCTGCTCTACAATTAAACAGAAATAAAAAGCTGCTTTTAAAAGTTTTATAGAAAGTTTATATATAAAGAAACTCAGAGTCGTTGAACAGATTTATGTGTTCACACTTTGACACTCACACCTTGATTTTACGAAGTCTATAACATTGGAATTGTCTCCTGGACCTGACATCTCTTTTAAGTCTCTTTAACTGTGTGACCCTGAATGACATTTTATGTTAGTGGAGCTAGAATATATTTTGACGATATTTAAGGTACACAGAGGTGTGGGGAGAAAAGTGTGTTGAAAAAATTGCCTTCTATAAAATGTTTCAATATTCTCTCTGCTCTCCACATTAATCTGCCTCAGACTTTTGACAGAAATATCAAAGCATGTCCTCTCACTGCTGTGACATCGCCAACAAATTGTAGGTGTAAAATATTCTGAATTTTAAAGTGAAAGTAGAGATCACATCAGTAGATTAAGTCTTTAGCCTCATGAGCTGTGACACACAGATTTCCTGTCAGATTCTGTTTTACTGGTGCTGTAACATAAGGTTCATCAAATTTAAGTGCAATTCATTAAATCACCTGCAAAAAACATGCACATTTATATTGTTTAATTAAATATGATTCATTAATGCAACAACTTAAAATTAGCTATTAGCTTGCTACTTCAGAGCCACTTCATTCAAGAAGTCACTTGCTTGATGCAGTCTCCAATATTTTAACATAAATGTCTGTTACACCTCTATCATCCTTTGCTGAATGAGGCAACATGGCTCCCTCGTAAAAGTATTGTCATATTTTTGCAGGAGTATCAGGCCGTATCTTCAGCAAATAGGAAAGCAGAGCTGCAGATCAGACTGTGTCAACGAGGCACGATCACACTACTGCTGCAGATTCCCTTTGAAAGAATTGAAGTGGCAAAACACACTTTTACGACAAAGCAGCCACAGGAAATGCAATGTCAGTTCGTAGTACTTACTGCTATTTCATTCATCAAAAATGTGTCTATAAAACAAGTCAACAGCCATTTTGTTCCGTTTTTGACGGTCGATCCGATTAAAATGTTACAGTGAGTAATGAAAGAGTCAGGAGCAGCCACAGCGAGCTGTTAGATGAAGAGCTGCTCTCACCACCTTTCACTGTACCCTACAGTTTGTGAGCAGCATAAATCAGATCAGAATAATGGAAAAAGACAAATTACTGTTGGACTTCTTTATTAAAACAACAATAATGTTCCTCTGCCTCTAGAATTATCTGACTTGTCATATCAGACCACATTCCCTGTTACCGCCTTTACCAACTGGTGTCATCAAATCAACCAGAACTGAAATATTTGAGATTTCCACTTCGTGTTTTGTCTCACGTGTCATTTTATCCACAAAACCCATCACATGCCATTGAGTTTAACAGGCAGCTAAAAATAGAGAAAAGTTCACAGTCTCTGTTAAAAAATACATCAAAATTGAATGTGATACTTTCTGTAAATATATAAGGCTATTGTTTTTTTACGGAAACCAATTTAGAACTTTTGTATTGTTTTTATTCTTATATAAGTCATATAAATCATTAACAGTTAAATGTTAACTAATAACAATTTGAAAAATATATCATAAACATAAAAGAAAACTGATTTTTCAAGCATTAAGTATAAACTGGGGATTGAACCACGCCTTTAGTTTTTTAGGCAAATATACAACCCTTCTACCAGCACACGTTCTTATCACAGTCCTGATTTAGTCTCCAAAATACTGTAGTTTCTATTTCTCATCATCCATTCTTCATTTCCTGCTTTTGTTTTTGCAGAGAGGGTTTATTCTAAATGCTTTTTGAGACATCACACGCATGTTTACATCATTGCATGGAACAGGCAGAGGATTTAAAGGCGCATGAAGGTTTCATGATTTCCAAAAAATCAATCTCGACCAATCCTCATTGAAAACCAATAGATTGGTAATTGGCTACTTAATGTAAAATGTTTATATTAGCTCTGATTTGCTATCTTCCGTTATAGCTAACATGAATTTATGTTTTAACTAAAAGGCGGACATTTTACATGACTAAATCTATCATTTATTTGCAATTTGAGCACAGAGCTAAACCGCTCATTCAGTTGAGATTAAAATGTTCCAATTCTAAAAAAAGGAGATTTCATCGGAAATTGATCAAAAGCAAATATTGTAAAAGACAATATTTAGCCACAGATGCTGCCACTCTTCTCTGGTGATATTTTTTTGTTCATTCCAATTATTGTAACATCTAATAATAAAGTTGACATAATTCATTTAAATGGCAGCTTTAAGGTTTGACTTCTAAAAATAAATCACCATTACTGGATTAATGCATCAGCAGAGCAAAAAGGTACAGATACAATCAACCAATGTCATGTCAGGATCACATGGCACATAGTTCACAGAAAGATCATTTACACACACCCTGTTACTAACCAGTCAGCCATGTTGGCCTCATCCATCAGCAGAATGCACATGTTCAATCATCACAAACACAGGAAAGGCCTGCTCCTCCACAGCGGCTCAGATTCTATATTTTGTCTGGCTCTCACACATGCATGCAGGCCATTTGTGTAAGCGATACCCACGTTTCTTTTTCTCATGCACCCACAAGGTTGGCCACAACAACACGGCCTGCAGGCTTTTCTTTTTTTTTCCACCAGAAGAGGAAAAAAAAATATTGTCATGGTTGAAAAAAAAAAGTATCTTGTGTCTGCGTGCACTCTGGGTAGGGGAGAGGAGACGAGGGGGCGGTGATGGGGGGTGCAGGGGGTGGGCAGCGGCGCTGGCATTATGTTGCATGAAATATCTTCAGCTGCCTCATCCATGAAACCCAATCGCCTCCTAGGGTGACTATGGCTGCTACTTTCTCACATCCCTGCACAACTCCACATTACATAGTGTGTGTGTGTGTGTGTGTGGGGAAGGATGATTGATAGTTTAACTCTGGCTGATCACTTATTTGCCTGTTTACTGTATATGCCTTAAGCAGCTGGATTAGTTTGTATGGGAGCTGCTGCTTCCTCGCCGCTCGCGCTACTCAATTATTCTGTCACCTCACTCTGCCTGCTCTCTTTCATTCTCTGTTTGACTGTCCACTATTGATTCAGAGGAACAACTCGGCTCTTTTTTCTTGTTTTATAATTCACTGCAACTAATCTCTTCCTCTCCACCAGTGCCTGCCTTATCGCTGGTTTTCAACTTTTTGTGCGAAGAGACGCAACTGAGGGTAGTTTACTGAAATGTTGGTGTGCAACAGCTTGGACTGTCACACTTTCACATGCAGCCGCACAGTTTCCCCCTCTATCTCACACCCACTCATATACTGATAAACATGCTTGCTCATTGGACACAGTGCAGAGATTAAGTTAGGCAATTAGTGGTGATGAATTACCCTCCGTGTGTGTGTGTGTGTGTGTGTGTGTGTGTGTGTGTGTGTGTGTTTGGGTGTGTGTGTGTGTGAAGCATGCCAGCAAAAAGGTGCATGTCTTTCTCATTCAGTCGATCAGCCTCACTTTTCACACAGAAAAATATATGGTGAGTGTATCTGTTAGGGCTGGATTTTAAACGCCGCATGCACGAGTCTGTAACGAATGCATTGCTGCTGCGATGTCAACTGTGATGAAATTTTGGCTGTTGCTGTTGCAATAGCCCCAACAATCTGCTTTCCTCTGCAGCGTGGCCGGAGTTTGACGCTGGTATGTTGTGGTTGAGAAGCAGCTGGGAGGAGAACTCATTCAAAAACCTGATAACCTAAGAGGTTAACTTTGATTTATCATGTGGCGTCAGAAGGGGATTTATCATATTTGTTCGTAAAAATTTGAAATAACCCCAAATATGTAAGAATTACAATTATTTTATATTCACATACAGTACGCTATCATTATCTCGATGTCTTTATTCCTTATCCATCCATTATCCATACAGCATATGCTTTGAGGGTTGCAGGGGTAGCAGAAGCCAAATACTTTATTTATACTTTATACATTTTTACTTTATATATACTTTTTATATTTGTACGTCTTACAAATAAACACAAATATGTTCATATGAACTCCTTCTTCCTCTTTGACAATATTGAAAAAAGCATGAAGCAGGTAGCGAGGAGACTCCAGCTCGTGTTTTTACAGGTCGTTTCTGCCACAGCGCAGGGGCTTTTTGTTCACACCATGAAATTCCCCCCCAGAGACCCCAGACCTCCATCAGTGTCTTTCCCCGGGAGCTCCCTCCAGGCGGGTGGGGGCAGAATGCCGCTTCATGTCAGCCCAGAAATGTCACATCACCTCAGACGCACACACACAGACACGTCTGGTGCCGTACCCACAGCCCCGCGGTCGCCCCGCCGCTCCCAAACACTTCACAATTTACTTTGCATCTCCATCTCCTGCCAGGGAGGACACGCACGCAAAATGAATAAGAGAGAGGGTGTGTGTGTGTGTGTGTCTGTTTGTATGACTGTAGCTGCTAGTGGAAATTTTGTCCGCGTGGTGAAGTGTGTAATGTGTGTGCATATTGCAGCTCAGGCTCACTGGTGGTTAGGAAGCCTTGAGGCCTGCCTGACACAGCTTCAGGGCACAGAGAGGAAGGTGATTATCTCATAGCTGCTAGCCATCCAGCTCAAATAAAGACAAAAGTAACTCAGACTAACTAGGCTTCGAGATTGTAAAAGTAGAGCCACGCACATGAGCTCACACGCCTTTGTGTCGTTCCTTAAACTTAGTCGCTCAAAAAGTACGGCAAAGAATGTACTTCATTCGCCGACACACCTCACACCACCATTTTTTAGGTGTGTTGTGATGATGACCTTGAGCGAGGGAATACTCTCTTCTACAACCTTGTGAAGTTCTAAGTATAATTTGCCAATTCACAATTCAGAGTATGCAGTTTCCAGAGTGACTATTACTGAGATTCACATTTGCTGCACATTTAAAAAATAAAATTACTCTGCGACATCCCTCCTGCAATTTAAACAGAGCTTCGGACTGAGCTCGGTAATTTGCCAGATCCATGTAATTCCTTTAAGATCTGCAGGTATCGGTACATAAAACTTTTAAATGCTCCAAACCAGCAGTATATTTTAAAATGGCAGCATCTTTGTCAGTCTTAACAATGAAATCAAATTATTCTTTAAATGACTGTAGTGCCATGTATTGTTGTAGAATTGAACTGGTTATGGGATGGCTTGTCAAACTATGAAAAGAAGACGCAAGTATCCCTTTTTTGTGTTTTCCTGCATGTCACATGCGCAGTGCTCTAGCTGTGTATCAGGGACATTTGGGATGAGCTCCGCTGCGCTCGGCCGTGCTCGTCCTTTGATTTTTTGGGGAGCCTGTCTATATGACCGTCTCTTCTTTGAGAAATGCAGTACTTTTGGCAGGTGACGGTCGCACACACCTGGACATATATCTGTGCCCAGATGGAAGCGAGCACGGTGGCAGCTGGTGAGACGTCCTCTCAGGATGGCTGAGACGCCAGAGGGGAGCTAGGTGGCCGACGTCCTGCTCTGTCGTTCTTATAAGGAAGTTTAGCTGGGTGGCAGCTGCACTTTACTGGCATGACATCTGTCTATCAATCTATCGTTCCTTCTATCTATCTATCTATCTATCTATCTATCTTTCTTTCTTTCTTTCTTTCTTTCTTTCTTTCTTTCTTTCTTTCTTTCTTTCTTTCTTTTCTGTCTGTCTTTCTTTCTTTCTATACCTTTGTCCTTCTGTCTTTCTTTCTTTGTTTCTATCTATCTATCTATCTATCTATCTATCTATCTATCTATCTATCTATCTATCTATCTATCTATCTATCTATCTATCTATCTATCTATCTATCTATCTATCTATCCATCTATCTATCTATCTATCTATCTATCTATCTATCTATCTATCTATCTATCTATCTATCTGTCTGTCTGTCTGTCTGTCTGTCTGTCTGTCTGTCTGTCTGTCTGTCTGTCTGTCTATCTATCTTTCTATCCATCCATCCATCCATCCATCCATCCATCCATCCATCCATCCATCCATCCATCCATCAATCTATCTATCTATCTTAATTCCATCCTCTTTATCTGTGTGTGGCTCCCAGTGTGAGCCTCACGCCTCGTTCACAGTGCCAACACCTCATTAGTGCAATGTGCAAATGAACTGGCGCAGGGCCAGAGGGTCAGAGCACAAACTGGAGACAGAATAATAGCACAATGATGTATCTTTATGTGTGTGTGTGTGTGTGTGTGTGTGTGTGTGTGTGTGTGTGTGTGTGTGTGTATCTCCAGATTTCTGCTTAGATTAATGTGTGAGTGCGTTTACCTGACGCTAAATGTGTCCATGGGATTTGTCAATTTGAATGAAAGGGACAGAAAATAGCTGGGTCAACTTACATCCATTATTCTAAATAACCATGACCCCGCTACCTCTGATTTTGTTTTCTACAACCTTGCATCCCAAAGTTAAAAAATCCTCAGAAAATGTTAGTGCTGAACAAAGTTTTCTATCAGTTACTTGTACTGTATCTGAGACACAAGACGGCAATATTTGATTTAGGTGATGGTTGGAAAGGGAAACCCTACCTGTAGGTGAGGGAAGCAGATGGAAGCAGAGGCAGACTCAATCAGTATTTGGATAAGAAATGCAAAGTATACGCCAGAATTACCCTTTGGTATCACCGAGAGACGAACAGAGCTGGGGGCCAAATTACCCATGACAAATCAAAGGTTGCACTGAGCAATTTGAAGGGAACATGATCTGAAAGGAAGCTGCTCGGGCCAGCAGTTCACCTGTCAGTGGCTTAGGCTCAGTGTGTGTGTCAGCTTGAGGGCTGCGAACGCTGTGATGAACATGTATAATTGAGGTTAAATCTTCATTTCTGATAACGGCGGCTCCGTGCCCCATGGCTGTAAAGTATCAACTAATTATATCACACAGAGGTCGATGTTATATAAAGGTGCATTTCATTCATTGAAACACAATGAGGCAATTTGGCATTGAGCCGGGCAAAGCTTCTCCACTAACTTCTTTGGAACAAAAATGCCTAAAAACTGGCACAACAGCAGCGACTGCCTCAGTTTTCACACTGCGCATAAGGAGTGAGACACATCAGAGAGCAGCACCGGGCGGCTCCACTTCCAGCTGGTGTAAATGTGTAAAGGAGTTTCCTATTGTTATATTAGCAGCGCTGTCTGAGAGAATCATTCATATTATCTCAAGTCATCTAATGTCATTGTTATTTCTACAACAATACATTTTCAGCATGGGTCGCTAAGTACAGAATTACCAAACACATTGCCAAAACTGCTGAATAGTGTTATACCTCTTTTACGGCTAAATAAACAGGTATATGCAGGTTTTATAAATGCGGGTAAACATGCATCATGTTCGACGAAAATTGAGTGGCTCGCTTCCCTCGCCGTTTTGCCAAATTAGCATGTTCACCCTGGTGTCCTGGAGCTGATTAAAACCCATGTGCCGACTGCAGAGTCATTTGACCTGGGAGTGATTGCCGATTGTGTCCATTCCCATTCCAGACAAAAGCCAGATGTTAGTGGGTGTGAGTGGGTTTTTGTGACCAGTGGAAAAGAGGCTTTAGTTAATAATAGCAGAACAACAGAGTTCCCATGGTAAATGGTAAATGGTAAAAGCTCTGTGTTTATATCGTTTTTTTTCCTGTCCCGATCACTCTAAGCTCTTTACAGTAATGTGCAGCACTTTCTCTTTCGCACGTCAATCACACTTCCAGCACAGTCGTTAGGTGTTCAGTATCTTTCCCAAGAAAGAAAAATGGAGAATCCTGCTGCATTTTTCACATGTGAGAGTCAAACTCCGGAGAAAGTCTGGACCTAATTATACAGACATTTTCCGTAGTTCATGTCTGAAAATGGCTTGAGTAAAACTAGTTTTCAAAATGGGTTCATTGCCCAATCAGAAAATAGTTATAATTCCGTTCCTTGTGAGGAGATTTATTTATCATGCCAGGGTTTTACTCTGCAATAATGATGAGCTTCCTTTACTTAATCCAGGATAATTATGACTAAATGAGTAAAACATGATGCTAACTTCTTGTTATGTTGCTCAAAGCTTTGACAACAAGTCAGAAACAAAGCATATGTTCTTCAGCTTTAACTGCACAGAGGGACCTCGAGCTAACATTAGCTAACACGAGGGCTTAGTAGCAGATCAGGTTGTCATATGTCAAAATACGGCTTACTGTAGCATTTTCTCTGCAGGGATTGGGTGGAAAAGCCATTTTAATGACACTTCTCACTTTGCCACGTACAAATGTTCCACCCAAACAAGTTCCGCCATGACATTATTTTCCAGGGGCACCACTGATGCATCCTGGGCTCGGCGCCACCCGAGACAAAAAGGGTGCACACAGACAATTCTCCAGCACTGACAACAGCACTGTGGAGATACGTCTGGTTATATGAGACTAGGGTGGGACGGCCTCCAACAACTGTAATCACGCTCGGTTCACTTCCCGTTCAGACTCATCAGCTGACTGAGACTTTGACAATGTGAACTGATCGGAGGGGAGCGCATAAACATGAGCTTGTTGATTGCTCTGGTTTCTAGGCTGAGGGAATACGTTCCCTTCAGCCTCTTATTTGTTTTTCCGAGTGGAAGATATCAGCAACTTCTAACCACAGAGGTGTCAGCAAACCAAAATGGCTGCCAACATGTTGGTATCCATCCATCCATTCATTATCTATACCGCTTATCCTGTAAGGGTCATCATGGGGAGCTGGAGCCAATCCCAGCTGACATTGGCTGAGAGTTGGGGTCCACCCTGGACAGGTGGTCTGCATATTACAGTGACAAACTATTCATGCTCACATTCGCACCTATGGTCAATTTAGAGTCTCTAATTAACCTAAGCTTCATGTCTACATTCTTTCTATGAGGTCAGTAATAACCACTGTACCACCGTGCCACTCCACATGGTTGGTCGGCAGATACAACACGCCAAAGTCCAACCATGATCTAAATATCACATCATATCAGTCGATTTGGTCTGTTTAAAAGATGCTGTGCATTTATAATTAATCTGATTATTTTTTATATATTTTGGTTTAATTGTGAAGTGATACCTACTGCACATGGAACACAATACAAATATTTAATTTAGGCTACTAATATGGTGTGAAAAGTGCTAGCGACAGGGGAAACCATCTTGGAATAGTGTGTAAAGACCCAGGATTGAATGAGTCTGAGGTTTTCCTTTTGTTTCCATGTTGTAGGTCTTTTTTGAGAGACATTTTGACATGTCACAGTAAAGCACAGGTGCACATACAGTATATATGTATTATCATATAAGAGTTGAAATCATGTAATTCTCAGCAAAGCTCCAGAGCATCAGATCAACAAGAATAGGAGGAAAACTTATCTCATATCAACAGCTTTAGCTTCGTAAATTTGTACATTTGTTTTTCATTTTAAATATGTTTAATTTCCCCTTAAATAAACAGGTGTCTGAATGAACACAGTGTGTGGTAGTATCTCAACACTCAACCACACTCGTGCATGCATACAAACTCACACACAGTTTTGTTTCAGAGGATCCTGTTGATTGGTTTGTTCACAAACCAATGATTGTTCACCCATTTTACAGTCACCATTTCTGTTCATCTTTTTCAATGTTGTTTTTTCTTTTCTGAGTTTCCTTGTTGCTTCATATCTTCCTGTTTATTTTTGTCCATTCGTAAAAAGAAGCCATTATTTCTCCCCCCCAGGCGAGAGACGACGATGGCCTCGGTGGGAAATTACCCCAGAACAGCTTTACTCAGGACACGCCCAGGCTTGTCTTCAAGACAAACAGCGATGTGCTTGTAAGGACATATCCACTTAACACCAGACAGAGTTTAAGCTTGATGGCTACTGCACAAATATGTTGTGATGTTGTTCTTTGTTAAAAATGTGTAATTTCCTCCTGACGTGTCACTGGACTGGTTCATAGTCGGCCATTACTGTAAAAGCACACATCACACATCAGACTCAGCTCAGCTCAAAACATTAGACACAGCACACGAGTGGCTCTTCTGTTTTACATTAAGTTTACATACATTTCAGTTTAAGCTTTTCATAACTGTTTGCACGCCTAATCATTTGCTTTGCTCATTTTCATTGTGCATCATATTCAGTGACTTGTGTTGGGGATTTGAAGGAATTTTCAGACAAATAAGAACTCTATATATATTGTAATGATAAGAAATGTATATTGATAGTATGAAATGTGTGGATATACTTGCTAATTATTTTTTTATATTTCTTAGCATTTTAATTTATACATGTGATTCACATACTATTCATAATTTAATGAAAGTAGTTTTCATTATCGCTTCTATTGCATTTATGGGATTTGTCTCATAATGAAGCTGTAGAAGAACTCAAATGAGGCAATGAACAGAAGGTTTTGAACACGACCCTGGGTTAGCCAAACATTTTTGGATCAAACCAACAAGCAGAAAAACTGAATGAAACTTTACAATTAGAACCAAAACGACATGTTTCAATCATCCATCACAGCCTATAGACAGATTTTGTGCACCTGCCAAACTCCTCATAGTTGTGAGTGTGCACTAGCATTTATTATTGGCACTTCTGGGGCTCCCACATTCATTTCTGCCTCTAAATGTAGTGGTTTGGTCAGCAGCTTAAACTTATGTTATTTATGACCTGGCTGATTGTCTGACTGTGTCTTGGCCCATTGGATTTCATATTAGTGACATTGATGTTTCCAGATCCCAGCAGTTACTACATGTGGGAAAACAATTAAAAAAGGGACCTTTTTGTTCTCTTTAAAGAAGGAATTGTGCTTATTTGCCTTTTTTCTGAGAGATAGAGAGAGATCAATATTACTCTGTAAACTGAACATGAAGCTACAGCAGCAAGCAGACAGTTTCCTTCACACTCGACTCTCGACACTTCACCTGGTTCTTTCTGAACATCACTACTGCATCCACACCACTACGTTTTAGTTTGAAAAGTTTTGGTTTTAAAACGCATCCCTGCCGTCCACACAACTGTGAAGTTTCTGAGTGGCCCTGTTTCAGTTTGAATTCTCCGCAGCTTAGAAACCTTGTCAGCCGCATTCGCTTCCTCACCCACATTCGCTTCCAGCACTAAAGGTCTTTGCAGCCCAAGTCTGTTTATTGGTGTGCAAAGACATTTACTGCCGTTAACAGTTCCACCTCATCGTCACTCAGAGAACATGAATACCTCAACTTTCTTTTCACCATTGTTTTTTCTTGTTTGTAGTATTTTCTGTAACTAAACAACTAACTGCAGATTTGACAACCTGCTTCCTTTTCAGAACCACACACACATGCCCAGTTTTCAGGTGTGTTAGCATAGACAGAGGATTATTGCTGGTGCGGAGCTAAAACGCAGATATTTTTCATTTTAAAATGCTGTTTTGAAACGAAAACGTATTAGTATGGATGTAGCCTAAATCAATCCATGTAAAAACCAAAACTGTCCAATATAATTCCCCTAAAAAACAGGAGATGTTGTTTTGCACTTTTAATTTCCCACGGATTAGACAAATAAAACATAAAGCTTCCAGGCTTTAAGATAAGGTGATCAGGCTTTAGCTTCATATTTAGATGACAGTGAAATCGATCTTATGTCTCATCTCTCAGCAAAAAGCAGAATTTCCCCGAACATCTGTTTTGAGACCATCAGACAGTACAACCCAGCAGGTCTGA
Organism: Hippoglossus stenolepis; assembly: GCF_022539355.2. Taxonomy (NCBI): domain Eukaryota; kingdom Metazoa; phylum Chordata; class Actinopteri; order Pleuronectiformes; family Pleuronectidae; genus Hippoglossus; species Hippoglossus stenolepis. The sequence continues at coordinate 20,482,259 of NC_061492.1, read as the reverse complement.
GTCATCACTCTTACATCTGGAGTTATTTTATCTGGAGTGTGTGCTGTGAAATATAGAGCAATTGAGTATCACCTGGCTAAGTGAGAATGGCCTTTGTGTGTCACATTCACTCTGACTGATGGTGATGGCTGGCATGATAAGAGCAGTGCTGTAGTGATTGTAGCTCTGCTCCTCTCTGGCTTTTATCTACAGTTTAAACTTTTCATGAATAAGTCAGGAACAGTGAGGATTCATGTTTCCTATAAGCCAGGTCATTTGAACTGTTGATGAAGACATTTTAACAAACAAAGCCTCTGTTAGCTGATCGAAAACCACAGTAATAAGCCCACATGTTGCAGAAGTTAGATTTTCTTGTAGTAGAGCTTTACTCTGTTTTATTTTTCCAGTGGACCAGGTGCTTTAAGATGGCGACCTCTTGCTATGTACATAATCTACATTCTGGACAGAATCCACAGTGCAACAGACACAGTGTTTCGATGGGACCAAAAAGCAAGCGACCGGCTCCCTTCAAGCACCTGGTTCATTTTCATGGGTTTAATCCTTGTGTTCTGCTCGATGTGATTACGCCAGCAAGTGTCAAAAGAATCACACATCAACGTTACACAGGCACTTTTCCTGCTTCATGCTCAGAAACCTCTTCATGCTACATATTAAACCACTTCAGGCATCGTATGAAACTGTACAACCTCTGCCTCTCAACCCTGTGCATCCTCCTCTCTTCTTCCTCCTCATTATCTAAATCCTTCACATCCTCTGCAATCTCTTTAACATCTGCAACCTCTTCCTCACTGCCTGAAACTTCCTCTTCCTCCTCTGCAACCTGTTGATTCACAACCTGCAGTATATGTCTCGTGAAACCTCTTTCTTCTCTGTGGCTGCCGCAATTAAGTCCTCTTTTTCCCATCCCTTAACCCCTGGAGAGCGGCCTCCGATCACCATTTCAAGTCTCACCTCACTTAACTTGTTAAATCAAACTAATTACACACTAAACTAGCCTGTCCTTGATCTTGGGACTGTTAGATTTCCCTGGGTTCTTCTCCGGGTCAGAGGGTGAGAGGAGGATAAAAACAATGACTGCCGAGGCGATCGCACTTGTTTGGAGGCACGATAATTGTTGTAAAGCAAATGGTTAAACTACACCGCCGATGCTGGTTCGTTGGCCACGATGAAAATAAATGACCATAATTACACTCAACTGCAAACATCTGTGTGCAGGAGAGGGGAGAGAGCGGGAGAGAGAGAGAGAGAGGGGGAGAAAGCACAACTCCATTAGCGTAATGTGCAGTGAAATTTCACTCACAGTGCAGAAAGTCGTTAAGTGCTCTCCATCTGTCTTTCTGAGTCGAGGAAAATTTCAGTACATTTATTATTTAAAATATCCTGGGCCTACCATTATCAAACTCAACTTGCGAGAGCACCTTTCGGACTTTTACTCAGTCACGGCTCATTGAAATAGCTCGGACTATATGGGCAGTTAAAACGTGTGGAATTCAAGGGACTGACATCCGAGCTCTGTAATCCCACTGTAGTGTTTAAACCGAGCAGATGCTGTAAAGTCAAGTCTCTGGTTTTTGCTGCAGTTTTCTGTTTTTCCTGAGCTCTATTCATTTGAAAGTTTCAAATAATTCCTCCTGAATTGCGTTCATGCCAGTTATTCTACCTGAATGACACTGCATACTTAACTTAATACAAATACAGATCTTTCAAATCTGCTGTCCTTGAATCAGTCCACATTGTACAGGACAATCTGCTGTTAAGCGCTTCATCTATATAAAGAACCTATAATATTTTATCTGTGTAGCAGCTGCAGAAAAAGCATGCTATGTAGTCTCTGCAAATCCTGGCCAGTGCTACAGTGCATCTGCCCAATCAGCCCATGTGAGTCTGCTGTCTTTCAGCGGCTGCCAGGCAGCATCCTGCCAAATACACCAATGTTGCTATGCAGTGTACAAAGAGGAGTTTATCCACCTTCCGGTTGCATCCTTCAACTTATTAACATTCAGCAGGGGGGCTTAAAGGTCTATGTGATGGATGGATGTCGTTGAGGGGTCTGACAACTGATTAATGCCTTAATTATCTCCAGCGAGGACCTGCCACTCCTCCCAGAGCTGACAGAGTGAGCTGTGTGTGGCCTGACGAGTAACGCCGTGTTCGGGGTTCGCCCACTGCTATCTGCTCTACCAGGGTCACATTCATTTTCTTCCCAAAGAAAAATTTGCCGTTTTTGTGCTGAAAAGGTGTTTAACAGTGATGAGACAGTGCAGCAAGGTGTTGTGGGAGCTTTGCCACTGCAGTGAATAAGACAGACAACTTTTCATTGGAATGTCCTCATCTTTCAGAGTCAGAATCAGAAAAACCTTGTTGATGTCCGCATTAGGTATTGCTTTATTTGAAAGAGGATGTACAGTAAATGAGTAAAAACTAGTATAAAATAGTAATAATAATAAATAAAAGATAAGTGAATAGAAACATTTGCAGAATGCAAATGTGCAAAAAGTGCAGGATTCCAGTATGCAAAACAGATTAGCAAAACTACCATAATTTTGTTCAAGTAAACTGAATGTAAATTGTAATGTGGGCTAACAGTAAATTAGCAGTAGTTTAACATCAGTATACTGATGGAGATGTGGAGTACTACATGCAGAGGGTCCAGCTCTGCCCCTGGACTGAGCCAGCCTTATGAATCACTTTGTTGAATCTGTAGGTGTCAGACACCCTCAGGCTATACTTTTTTGTGACTTTCCTTTCACAACGTACATAAATGGCAATACTTGTCATTTTGTGTTGGGAAATTAAACCATATATAGTATCTAAATGACTTTTATATTTAAAACTACTGATCTCTGGTTTTAACTTCCAAATGACAATTAATCTTTTAACATGATGTGTGTTCAGCCAAACATGATAAATATATTTTAAAACAGTATTCAAAGTATTCATCATTCGATTGTAAACCTAAAAACCTAAAAGAGAAAATAAGAATGTTCTGCATTACACTATTACCACAATCACCTGATGTAATTCAGTATTGACCGCTCATTGAGGATAAACATTAAACTATCTATCTATCTAGCATTTAAATTTGACTTAACTATAATGTTTGTCAACTAGTTGGCAAATACTGAAGGACCAAGTGTGGACTGGCATTTTAGGGAAATCATCATTTTGGCTTGTTATGCTTCAGGCATTGGTCTCCCAGTGATGTGTGGTTAAATGAGACTGAGAGTCTTTATTGCCAACAGAAGGTGTAAATGGGCATTCCTTGTTAGGACAGGAAGTTAAAGACAAAGTCACTTCAATAGCACTTAGCACTCATGTGCACATTCACCACTCAGAGAAGTCAGGAGAGAATTGTAGATGCTTGCACAAACACACACACGCTACATTACATAAATAGAAGACATACAGGCATGTACATTTATACTGACTTCAAAGTTAAGTGTTTGCTCTTGACAGCTCTGTACAAATAGCCTATTCAGGAAGAGCAACACTTTCTTTAAAAATAATCTTTTTAAAACATGTATATCTCCAGATGGCATGGAGGCTGAGCTTCTGCTTTACCAGGGTACTTCAGAGGAGAGTTGTCTTGTATTTCATCAAGAGCAAATTAGATGTCTTTTGTATGCAGGGTAACAGGTGCTGATACAGTGTGTGTATTGTGTGTGTTTTTGTTGCAGGTGTGTGACTGGTGCAAACATATTCGCCACACAAAGGAGTACCTGGACTTTGGTGCTGGTGAGCGGAGGCTGCAGTTCTGCAGTGCCAAATGCCTGAACCAATATAAGATGGACATTTTCTACAAGGAGACACAGGCGGCACTGCCTGGTGCACTGTGTAACCCAGGACATGGGCCTGGTGGGGAGGGTAAGCCTGAGTGCGGTGGAGGGGTACAGCTGCTCACTCCAGAATCCTGGGGAACACCATTAACGGACCTACGACGTAGAGCTCCCTCACCAACCACGAATTCTGGCTTTGCCCCTTCTACTTCTTCTGCCACCTCCCCCTCAGACACTGCTGCTCTCTACTCACCGTCCTCCTCCTCCTCAGCCAAGATCCCCACACCCAGACCCCATGAGAGCCCCACACTCCCCCATCCACCTGTTCCCACTTTGCACCCACCAGTTGGAGTTCCCTCTGGTAGCCCTCCAATGGTAATGACACCCCGGGGGCCTATGCCCCTGCCTCTGTTCATGGAGCATCAAATGATGCACCAGATACGTCCTTCGTTTCTTCGCCCCTCTGCCCACCCAGCAGGGCCCCACAGCCCACTTTCAAACCCTATGATCCCTGGTATTGGTCCTCCACTTCCTCCAAGGACCTTTGGTTCAAGCCCCATGCACAGGCCCATGCTATCTCCACATGTCCATCCCTCAGCCAATCCTAACCATGGCATGATGCCTCCCTATCCTGGTCTCCAAATGCCAGGCCTGCCCCCTTTCAACATGATGCCCAATGGACATATGCCCCTGCCCCAAATGATGAATTTTGGCATGCCATCATTGGCCCCATTGGTTCCCCCACCAACTCTCTTAGTCCCTTATCCTGTTATTGTACCCCTCCCAGTCCCAATACCTATTCCAATCCCAATTCCCATGAACCCCAAAATGTACAGGGACCCACCAGAGAGCAATGTCTCTGTGCACAGTGCTCCAGAGTCGTCAGAAGCTTCAGTTTCTGGGCCCCACTCTCCAAGTTCCTCTGGCAGTGACCGAGGGGAGCACAAAATAGAGCCAGCCAGTGCAGAACATCTTTCTCCTGTACGTTCAGAGAGAAGCAGAATGGCATTAGTGGACTTGACTGTGAAGGCAGAGGAAAATTCAGGCAACCAGTGTCTAACCAGCAGTCCCAGACTTATGGATGGTGTTATTGATCTAACTGTGGGCCAGAGGTCATGCCAACAGCAGGTAATTCAGAGGATGCTACCTGAGGTCCGGGTCAAAATAGAAGCAGAGGCTGAATCACAATCTCCACCCGCTGCTGGGTTGGGAAGGGAAGGGAAGGGCAGTCGTGATGGTGGGGAAGGGGGTCTCTCACAGGGTCTCCTCAGTGCTCCACTGCTGGAAGGAGCCACACACACAAACACACTGGAATCATCAGAGCCACCATCCCACAACAACAGCCTTTCTTGCAATGGTGATCCTCCAGCGAGCCAGCTAAATCCCTCCATCTCCATCTCCAGCCTCACCCCACCACCCTTACCCAGCACAGCACGGACCCAGCCCCAACCACTGACCCAACTCCAAACTAACCCTGGTACCCCATGTAATGTCATAGTCAATGGTACAGGATGGCATCCACTTCTCACCCCTACGTTTGAGTCTTACCCTGACCGAAAAAGAGACGGGGTTGCAGGAGAAGGAGAGGAAGAGGATCAGCCAGCCAATGGAGAGCTGGAGCGTGAGGCACTGAAAGAGAACAATTGCTCTGTTGGAGACTGGGAGCCAGGGAAGCGGCGCTCAGCACAAGACGAGATGGTAAACTCAGTAGAGGGAAAGCCAGACCCTGACTCCAACTTGGAGGAGGGCGAGCATGCATATGCCCTGCCACTGCTGTCTGCCGGAGGCTGTGTGGTCATCCAGCCTGTGCCAAAGCCCGGCGCTGACAAGACAGCCATCCTGTCCTGTTCCATCAGTGCACCTTTAACAGCAGCCGGGAGCCCCGACCTGGAACCGCCACTGAAGAGGAGGTGCCTGCGAATCCGCAATCAAAACAAATGAGGTGGGTTCAGCCCCAGTGTGCTCCCACACTTGCACGCACTTGTGTACATTTTGTATTTGCACTCTGTACAAATATAAAGTCACACAGATTTATTCAGTAATATGTTTTAATTCCTATTGAGATAACCATAAAATTGCTTAGTTTTGATGTTATTGTCATTTTCTGTTAAGACCAGTATATCATGATCATTTCCCAATTTCCCAACATGATGCTTGATTCATGGGCAAACACAGTGTTCCCAGTTTTGTAAAATGCAAACAAGTATCAGCTTAATTATTATTCAATAAATAATAATGCATTCCCCTCAAGCTTTAACTCCACAGGGACAGGTGTACCGATGAGGTGCCCTGCACTCATATGGACCGATGCTGAACAGCCTCTTAAAGGGTTAAAGAACCAGGAGGGAACATGATATGAAACCCATTTGTGAAATGAAAAATGAAAGAATACAGAAAAAAGAGGTGTTAATACATCCAGATGATACAGGGGATTTCTAGGATTTCCCCAGATGTCTTATGCAAGAACAATTGAACGTACTTAAATTGAAATTGAAATTTAAGACTGAAAAGAGATTTTTTATATAAATATATGGCTTATACAGCTGTTACTTTAGCTGTGTGTTACTTTAACTGGCGGAATCCTTCTGTGAGCTTCAGAAATGGCACGTTTTTCATGTAAGAGGATTTATTCAACACATTAATGACACATTTAATGATGCACTGAAGTTGTTAATTAAATAAAATTGTATTAAAGAGCAATTGAAGACCAATTCAAATTGTGGTAACATGAGGCGAGGACTCTGAATTAGAGTAATTAAATTGTGAGTACTGTTAAAAGCATCCTTGCGGCTGAGATGAATGGATGAATGTGCTGTAACCTTCAGACGCACAATTCCTGATCCCTGATACCGGAGAAGGCAAAATCTATTTTCTCTATTTCACCTTTGCTACTTGCCTACAATATAACAAGACATTCATTATGAAATATCTAAAACATTATGTAAAATGTATGCCACCAGAGAAGCAGATGCTGAATATTTCATTCTTTATTTACCCAAAAGTGTCGTCAAGCCGATACTGATGCTTGTACCAAAGAAAATAAAGGAAGGATTATAAAGCACCTCTGAAAATCGCCTTTTCTTCAGTTTAATGGTTTAAACCCCTGTTGGTCTGAAGTGAACACCTTCTATCCTGTCTTTAAATTTAAAGCTGGGGCTGCCTGCTTCAATTAATGCATCGACTTTTGGGTTGGGGTTGTGTGTGTGCGTGTGTGTGTGTGTGTGTGTGTGTGTGTGTGTGTGTGTGTGTGTGTGTGTGTGTTTGGGAAATTTGCTCACCCACTGACTCAGTCTAAATCTCCTCCCACTCTGTTTCACAGATGGATGCTCTGAGGGATGCAGTGCCATCAGTGACACTCACTTGTCCAACCCCACCTCCAAATCCCACCCCTCCCCACTACACCACTGCACACACAGAAACACACACTCACACACACTTTGTTCTCGTCCTCACCCATCGTCCAGTCTACCAGCACCACAAATCGCCTTCAACGACTGATGAGAGTCCAACCAAACATGTTGATGTGTATCATAGCAGAGCGAACAGGACTTCTTTTGTCTGTGTGACAAAGACTCTAATGGACTGAACGTACAGATTTGATGTCGTGGCCAGCAGGAATCGTTTCAACTTCTGAACTGCAGACTGTGTGTCCCTTGCAACAGGAGGACTTCACCCTGCTGCTTCTGTCCTCATTTGGATTCTCTCAGCCCACACTGTCCCTTATACCTTATACACCCTCCCCTGTCAAAGTAAGTGCTCTGTTACCCACTGTAGTGTACGATATTCAGAGCCACTGTTGGGAAGCTAGTAAGGGAGCCTAGAGAGAGATGTCCATCCTTCTCTGATAGGCTCCCATTTAGCTCTGACCTGATGCCACACCACAGTTAATATCTCAACTCCAGCAAGTGTTGTTTATTTACCTCACACAACTTGTCACTAAGGGTAAGTCAAATTTCACAAAGTCTAGACTGTAGAGCCACAGAGTTGAAAGATATCTATCTAATAATCTTCTCAGCCTGGACTTGTCCACAACCATTAAAGAAACGTATTTGCCCACTGGACACCGAGTGTTTGGGGGAAATTCTGATGGGTGGGAAAAAGACACATAACAGTTAATGCAATGTAACTGAAGGACAATATGAAGAGCTTTCTGAGGCTAGAAAAATGTCCTTGGACATTAAATCATCAATTGTGTTGAGCGTTATTCCAACTGAATCAGCAAACTGGAGGATAGAATATTAACCTTCACCAGCAAATGATGGCGTGTGAGTGGAATCATGCGATCTCTGCCATGTTCCTGTGGCATCTACTTGTTTGCTCATAGAAATCACCAAATTTAAATATATATTATTATACAAGAATGAGACAGAGTTGTCATGATAATCATTCGTACTATTTACATTTTCACATCCTCTGGAACACAGCTTGTGTACTTGAACGTGAGTGAGTAACAGTAATGTGGGCCCCTGCTGTCTGAGAACATTTCAGTGCTTACTGCTCACCCATAAGAAGTGGGATGGCATGGCAATGTGGAAACTCTGCCAACCTGCAATAGGTACTTGCTACCGCAGGCTAACACTTAATCTTTTCTATAATACATTACCAGTGATGTTCCTGTCATGGGTTAGTTTGAGACTGACTGCACTGAATTTAGAGGGGGCAACGGAAAGCCTGCTCTTTCATGAATAATTCCTTTGGGATCTGTAAAAAAAAAAAAGCTGAAATAACACTAGAGAAAATATTTCCACAGTAAACACACTGAAGACGGATTCATTTATTTTTAAATAATTTGGGAAATCTATACACATTGACGCTTGCTTGTCCACTGAACCGACCCTGCCAAATTAAACTTCTTCTCTTGCCAGGGCTTATTTGTTTTGAGCCAAATCTAAAGGCGGTGTTGTCCTTGATTCAGCGCTGTGCTCTATGTTCAGCTTGAGGGGCAGTTTAGGTAAAAACATCACAAACTGTAACTGTCATTAAACCAGATTGATGTGATCCAGTTACACTGTGGCTTAAGCCTGTGAGCCGAGACACCATCACACAAAGCCAGCCATTTAATTGACACTCCTATGGAGGAGGTGCATTTTACCAATGCGATACTTGGTGTTATCATAAGCCAAAGGCCTGGTGTGTTGAAACAAAACATGTCGCCGTTTTCATCAAGATTTCAACCGAAAAATTTGACCAGATAATTTATGGTTGCCAATTTAACAAGCACTTATTTAAAAAACAAACAAAAAAGGAATATCGAGGAGAACAGAAGTGAATGTCAGAAGCAGTATTACCCTTGTTATTTCTCTGCAAGTAAGGTTTTGGACTAAAAAAGATAATGTAAGAGTTGAGAGATTCAAAATCATGTGTTACATTGGTACAACCTTGTCCTTTCTCACCTGCAACCTGTCATGATGAGACACTGATGAGCCATTCTTTGTCCGAATGAGGCCCAACCTTTACTCACACACATGCACGTAATAAGAATACACGCACACAATGCACATAGTAAATTAGGCTTTGTGTGTATGTGTGTGTGTGGCAGGTGCAAGCAGAGAGCCCAGTTGAGATTACAAAGTGTTGACTCAGAATAAGCAGTGTGCAACTCTATCTGTTGCCTGTTAGTCAGGCATTTAGGCTTAGCTCGCCACTTGCCAAGGCCCAGCTTTGGTGTCACTTTAAGCATTTTCACGCCATCGCACAAAGCAAAAGCAGTGAAAATGTTCTTTTTTTTAAACAGACGTCTTTTGTCTTCTTTATGTTTTCCTGGTCATAAGTAGAAACAATCCTTTTTGTAGTTCTTTCACAGATTTCCATATGCACCTAATTTCTAAAGAATAGAAATTGAGCGAATGCACCCCTGTTGCAAAATGGCAATTTCTCTATCAATCCTCATCTGTGATCTTGCAAGTGAAAGCACAAAAACCAGGGATGATGTAACTTAGAAAGCTGACACTGTAGCCTCAAGTGGCTGTGCTGCAGAACAAATACATACTGTAACAATACTAAACCAACGCCACCGCCACAACTTTGGAGACCATTAGCCGCCCAACACACCCCACACTATTCTAACCAGAAACCAAAAAAGGTCTCTCATTTTTTTTAACGACTAACATTTGTCATATTGTATTTATTATTTATATCCTTTTTGTAAATTTCATTTCTTAAAAAAAAACATGTGTGTAACTTTTTAAAAGATGCTTAGTCCCTCCAGGTTGCAAAAAACAATAGTAGCTACATCCCAATACACAACAGCACCACTGGTACAGATGTGTCGTTTCTCTGATGGTTAGAAAGATTACAGTTTCCTGTGTGTTAGTGTTCGGGCCTGCCCATTACTCTGCGCCATGCAGTTAAAAAAGAAAGGTGGAAAACTATCATGTTGGTCGTCCCATCTGTTCGGTGAGAAGTTTTCACAAAATAATCTGTGTCCTGCTCGCTCGTTACTTTGTAGCTCAGAGCCGACGGCCTGCGGGCATTTTCAAAAAAGACAGAAGACTGACTGTAACAAAAGTGTTATGAAACATTTTGGTCCTGTTCGGTGGGAGAGATGAATGATGGTCTTGCGGGTAGATTGCCATAAAATGTACTGAGCACGCTGATGTTAATTAGAGCATGAACCCTTTCCACCTCGGCCACTCCATTAGCTTTTCTCTAGCACCACCCTCAGGACAAAATGTCAACTGTACAGATCCAATATCCCAAAGTAATTGTTTAGATTTCACTTTAAGGAAAAGTTCAACATTTTCGGACACGCACACATTTGCTTTATGCAGAGAATTAGATGAAAAGCTTGATACTACTCTTATATCTGTATGTTGAATATGAAGCTAGAGCCAGCCATTTGTTCGCTGAGTTTAGCATAAAGACTGGTGGAAAAAGCTATAGCCTGGCTCTTTCCAAAGCTTGAAAATAAATACCAGCATCTCTAAAAGTCCTCATGTTAAGCTAAGCTAACTGGCTAATGGCTGTAGTTTCATAAATGTAATTCCCAAAATGTGAAAGTACAGTATTCCTTTAAATTTGCTTCCAGGACAAATGCAAGTTGATATGTTGACCTTTTCCTGACCTTTCTTCTGCTTCCATCATCAGGCCAAATTTGCAATTTTAGTCTATTTTATACTACTGGCTGATCTCCCAGTCTTTCTCTAAGTGGGTTAGAAAAGGTTTAGGGGCTTGATTTTAAACAGGAACAATCAGAAATCCATTGTATCTGTTTTCCTCCCTCGCTCGACACCTTTACACACACATACAGACACACACAGATAAAACTACATGCCTAATATGTCTGGTCCTAATCTGCATCATGTTGTGTAGCGTTACAAAAGGCATGATGTCCATGTCGGAGAAAGATACTGAAGATAGGAAACCATAACTCTCGCGTGGAAATCCTGGACCAGTGAATCAGTCTTTTGAGATGATGAACTGACTCGTGACAAACCTCCAGCATTCCTTTTTTGATGATAGACTACAGGCCCCGGTCAGCAGCCTGAATTATGCAATGACAACTAACTCCAAACCTAATAGAGGCGAGTGGTCCACAGACAAAATAAAACATGACTGGACTTCATGTTACTTTTCAAAAACAACAGAGAAGTTGCCTTAACTCTTGCTTGTATAATCTCCACAGTTAAGACAATGATGCTTGCTTGTAAAGAAGACTCTCCCTTCTTTGTACAAAACGAAATATACCAGAAACAAACAACTTTGTTATCTTGCTTGTGTCAATGTATAGATGATCAGCTTTTTCTGTAACTTGTATGGACTGTCACATTTTTGCTAAGACGAATCCTTCCTCAGAACTTTCTCGTTCCTAAACATCCGATCTGTTCGACGTTTTAACTTGTGGTGGACTGTCAATCTTTTTGTGTACATTTTATAATATTATTTATTGTTGACAAGATTTTTGCATTCGCAAATAATAACATGAAGACGGTTTGACCTGAGCATTATGTTTCAATGTAAAGGCCTGGTGATCAGTGAAATGATTTTTTTTTATTATTGAAATGGAGAAAACGTGATCTTCTGGAGGCGATGATCTTCTGTCTTTTTATTATGACATTGTAACATGTACATAACAGGTGGCCAAAATTGCTTTGGAAAATGATCTTTTTTTGTGTTGTAACAGTATTTGTTTTATCCAGTGAATTGCTCATGAAGACAAATAAATAAGAGGAACACACAGCTCTGTTTCACATGGGTCATATCTGTGCAAATACATTTCACTGTAAGTGTAAAAGAAACCTACGCATGTACAGATCAGACAGAACATTATGATAAGAGATCATGTAAAACTAAAAATAGTCTTTTTGCACTGGTTAATGGGAGATTTCAACACATTCTTTACCACATCATTAACAACCTGTCAGAGTTAGCCGAAACCTGTGAAAATCCTGATCAATAAGTTGCCTGTGAGTTTCAAAGGCGTCACACTTCCACAATAAAAATCCTCAATACAAACACAGAGACAAATGTATAGAGTACAAAAGACATTATTCTGTAAAAGCTGACACAAGTGGGCAAATTGCACACTTTGAAACAGTATATAATGCTTTTTACAGTGTTCCATATTTGTTTATTTTATACAGACTTGTGAAATTCAGAAAAGAAAAACATTCAAAAAAGCTCCTAAAACAAGGATGACAGAAAACCCACCAGTCAAATGTACCCATGCTAAAATGTTGTTAATAATTAAAACACAAGCAATTAAGTGTTTAAACACATTTTCGAAACACTGAATCATTCATACTAGTTAAGCTTTGGTTATACTTAAATATTGATGACCAAGACTGAGTGAATTGAAAAAAAAAAGAAACTGCACCAGAAGTAATTCTGGTGCAGACTCCTTACTGTGAATTATCCCACCAGTGGTGCAAGTGATTAAGTAATAATTTACAATTGATATTACGTGCACTGATAAAATGTAACAATACAATGCTATTTCTAATGGAATTATCGATAAATCACCAGAAGACTTAATGTGGTGACAATAAATAGAAATATACTAATTGTAAATGACACGACAGATGTTATTCAACCACTCCAGCTGTTTTGACCTCATTTGTTAATGTGTTTAATTTGAATGAATTCTGACTGTCTGCGGATAAGGCATGTGAATGTAATGGTTTATAGCACCATCTTCTGGCTTCTTAAAGTATTAGCCCACTGCTCAGTATGGAGTTGTATACGCACTATCCTCTGGTGTTGTAGGACATCATCCCAGAAGATATTTTTCAATCCATCCTAACTGTGGGCTGCCTTCGACAACCACAGGTTTCTGTTGCTTTGGCTGGCACCACCTCTTGTCCCACCTTTCCACAGGGAGGAGGTGATAGGTGAGGAAGGCGGCGGCGGCGACCCCAACAGAGGGAGAGAAATGCAGACAATCTGTCCTGCCAGTGACTGTGACCACATCCTGGACATATGTGACTCATTGGCATGTATTTGCTGACTGGTGTAATGCCATGCTGCATCCACTTTGGGGTCACTTCTCAGCCACTGCTCATCTTGTTCCACAGTGGGACTTACAGACAGTGTTAGATGGTCATATAGGCCCACTACTCTGTGCCTCATGTGTGTGTTCTGCTGCCACATGGACTGCACTGTGGACCTGTGGATATCCAGCCAGCTGTTTATCTGCTATGGCATGTAAGCTTAGGGGCTCCACTGTCAGCTCAGCATCTTCCTCATTTATGCAATCCACAGGGGGGGGTATGAGCCCCCCCACTGGGAGGTATAGAGCCGGGGCCTTTAATGCGCCTAAGGGCTCATTAAACTAGGGGGGTCGCAGACCTCTACTGCTCTGTTTAGGGGTGTATCAGTGAATGACATCTGCTTGGTTCTGTCCTGATTGTCCCCTTCCACCTTTGGGCAGTCGTCCCTCAGAGACATGACCACCAGAGTGGTGTTTAATTCAGTGCTTGAGGTGCCGTCTGAGGGGGACGGACTCCACAGAGCTGGTGTGGTGGGTATATGTGGGTTTAGGGACCCTTAAGTGGGTGTTGCCAGAACTGTGGAATTAGGGTTGTGTTTGTTTTTTTCTGTTGCTCAGTCAGTTGCTTGCCATGAGAGGTCAGGGTTGGGGTCTAGCTAAGAGTATATCAGTCCCTAATAGGGTTGACTGTTGAATCCAAATACAAAGTCTGTTAGAGGGCAGACACATGTGAAATAGAACCAGTAGTTCCTGAAAACTTTACTACTATTTGTCCTTATTGCATTCATTTTTCAAGAGGAAACCCAAATATAAATCGTCTTCCATTCAATTCAAAAGACATGATAATTATGCAGCAGTCTTTTTGACAGAAAGTAATTAAAAAAAAATTATAATAAAATCTACAATAAATAAATGTGTATTAAATAAAAAGTAACAGTGTGAGACAATAAATTTAAATGATGAGTGAAGATTCAGTGACACCCACCAAGTGGTAACATGGGGTGAAAATGGTGGTTGTCTGATCTGTGAAGTAATGCAAACAGTGCATCTGCTGCTGTACCAGGGTTTGCTTGAGCTTGTGTGTATGACTGCTCCATTACTGTGGCATTTTCTCCACATGCAAACTAACTGTTCCAAAGAGAGAACATGTAAATGCATCACTTCCTGTTAGGAAACCACATTTTTCCTACACTGACCAACTGTATATTGAATAACACATTTACAGTAAATGGCTACAAGTTGAATGAATCTTGCATTACATCAATAAAAGTGACATCAGTAAAACAGCTATGTCTGTAAAATTAATAAAGTTCATGATAATGAAGCTGAGGGGATTCATCTGTGGTCCAACTGCTCCCTCTGTTGTGTGAAACAGAATACATTACATCTTTGACTACACAGACTCATACATAGACACATATTTGACAGACAAACACTCACAGAGTTTATCAGATTGATCAATTTCATTATTTCTGTAAATCATAATTAAGTTAATTAAAATGATCTCCTGAATGATCCTGGTGAACTATTCAAATTATCTTTAATATTATTATCAAACCATGATTTCTTTATGTTGGATAGTTGATCACTATGCAGAATTTTGCAGAAATACATAGATTCACATGAAACTGAATTGGAAAACTGGCATTGGGAGTGGAAAATTATCAGTGGTGTTGCAACAGGGTAGGAAAAGCAGCAACTGCCTGGGGCCCCGAGCTGAGGGGGCCCCCTGAGAACAGCCACATTAGTCCACAGCAACAACAATCGTGTGGGAACCCCTTATGATCAGCTATGTACTATGAACAGCACCATGGTTGGAAACTAGAGTGTGGATATATGAACTGAGCCTGAAGGAACCTGATGGGACACGACGAGTTGGGCTGAGTTTAGACAAAAAGTTTGAGATGATATACAGGTTTGGCACTAGGCTTTCTACTTGATTTTTTAAGATGCACGTGCCTGGAATCAGGGAAAACATCGTGCTTGGGTCAGGTTCAGGCACAATAAACAGAATGCCTGTCGGGGTCTAATTTTCTCTCAGGCTCGGTCGGGTTCAGACAGAAAATTGCGGCCCGAGCCAGAAAGGCTCCAACAAGGCAACATGCCACTAACTTTTTTTTGGTTTGATGCCTTTGGCCCAGAAAGTCCCTTGAAACGCTCCCAGTAATTATTTTGTATTTTACTGCTGTTAGAACCATTTTTGTGTTTTTTGCTAATTCTATTATCATAAATTTGATAAGTTAGTGAGCTTTAGTGATGTAAATTCTTCTAACTTATGATTTGAATGAACTTTCTGAGTAATTATTCTGGTTTTATTATTTGATTTATTATCTATTGTGATTAATCAGATGGGATGTGATGGAGGGCCAGCAAACATAGGAACGTATGGGAGGTGGGCCATCGGCACAGTCTTTGACCTCACCTTAGACTACGTTCTGTTAGTTTGTCTGAAGTTAAAATAAATGAAGGCAACAGAACCAGCGACCAGCTAAGTCAAGAAGTGGAGCCTCATTAATGTGGCAGAGATAAAAAGAACAGGCCAGGACAAGTGTTAATTTGGAATTCCTTAATAGTATGATACATTTTAAAGCCATGATTACAAAACTACCAGAGCTGGAACATTTCATCCAAAGCCAAATTTGGTCCACATCCCATATAAACCACATCCGGCCCACATACCACAGAAGAATGGAAGGATGGCACTTGGGTGGTCCACTCCTGTTTGGAGGTGAAGGTGGCCTCAATTTGTTTTGTGGTATTTGGGCCTTAGTCACCATTTAGCATATCGGCCACATTAGGTTCACATCCAGATAGCACCTTGCAGAGAGCAGCGCATGTTTCCCCAAAAAGGCCCACACTGGTTTTGGGATATTTGGGCCATGTTTGCTGGTTCACAAATGGACCACTTTAGGATCACAACCATTTAACCCAGGCTACAAGAAGTGCAGCATCATTGCCTGAAGTGGCCCACATCTGTAAACTAGCTGGGAATGATACCAATGCAGAAATGAACTTTATTTTGAAACTGTAACTGAAATTTGTAAAATCAGAGAAGTGCCTTCTTGACGTCAATCCAATTATAGTGAATGATTATATGGTGTTTTTATATGGTGTTAGCATGAAGGTATAAACAAGTCAAATACAGGTACAGAGCGAGAGAGGTGCAGGAGGACAGGACAGGTGGCTTATGGGTAACTGAGTCCTCGGCGTGTTGCTGTAAGGGGGAGGGAAAAGACTTGAGACTCAGTGTTTGTGTAGATGTGAGTGAACGAGCAGGAATCCAGCCGCTGGAGGACTTTTTTCTCTTCGAGCTAAACTCGTGAATGTTTTCTCGCCTGGAGCCTGAGGCGAGGACGGAGAAGAAGAAGAAGAAGAAGAAGGAGGGAGGAGGAGGAGGAGGACAGATGCGAAAATGCGAGAAGAAATCCAGGAAGAGAGCGAGGGCAGCTTATTAAAGATTCAGCGCGGGAGAACAGACGTTATCGCCCGTCCAGAGCTGCGGCAGCACCGGGGATAAACTCACGACTCTCCGGGCTCCGGGCGCCAGCGAATGGGCTGAACCGAAGCGGGCTTTTGTGGAAGAAGCGAGTCCGAAGTGGGTTTTTTTTTTTTTTAAGCGGAGACCCAAAGGGAAGGGGAGGAGAGGGGGCGAAGAAAACGCCCTGCTGCCGCTGCCTGTTGCTGCGGTGTCCAAATTCAAACTTTATCGCCGAGTTTGGGGGAAAAAAATGCCTCCTCCATTGAAGTGAAGGCGGAATTCAAATGTAAACTTTATTAGCTAAACCGCTGGCGGACAGAGGAGCCGCTCACTTTGCCACTTTTATCGTGTGCGGAGTGTTTCCCTCGCGTTGGGAATATTTTCATTGTGCACTGTATTCCTGTCGGAGGCGAGTTGGGTGGGCTGCGAGCCCGGGGCTGCTCCGCTAGGCCCACGGCCATTAGCCAGGAACAAAGAGGGTTCACATGTAAAAACTTAAATAAACTACTCCTATCTCGACGAGGTTTGTCGAAACGAGCGCAGTCATGTCGCTGGGCGCCGAGAGGAGGATGGAAACCCGGCTGAAGAAGCTGGAGGGCATGATCCGAGACCCCCGGTGCTCCGTCAACCTGGAAAGTTTGCTGGTAAGTCAAGTGGGAGACACCTCATCGATTATTGATGATGCCATGTTGTGTAGTCGCTGAAACGCTAGACACGTATGCACACACTTCAGTAACGTTATACTATTGGTATTTACATCCACTTCCCCCTCTTGTTATTCCCCAGTTGTGACCTGCTGCGAGCTGCTAGCTTGGTTGTTTTCCTCAGGCAGACTGAGACATGCAAAGTAGCATTTTGCTTTTTTCATCCGATTTCTGCAAGTTATAAAACTACCCCCCCCTCCCCCTCCCTCCCACACACACACACACTCTGTCTTGTATTTGCATGCTTTGCTGTAATGATGCATTGATTTGAAGGATCAGTCAAAGTGAGGTCCTCATGGTGGACAGACAGTCTGCAGACAGGACAGGCCTGATGGACAGTGCAGACGGTGCAGCTCTGTGAAGCGAGTCCACAGATTAGGATTAACTAGCAGGGAGAATTCCCCCCCACTCACAGTGTCTATGGAGACGTATATTTCTAATATATATTAGGATTACTAACTAATTCAACTCCTGGGTTTGGTAACAGTTGGGCCCACCAGACCTGGGTACTCCCACGGCCCATGAGATCCTCACACCCACTCTGGTCTCCCTGCACTGATGGATGATTAGGGGTGTCCACCCACTGTTAAACAGTTGTTTGTGTATTTGAGTAACACAACAAACTCACATCTGATTTTAAAGAAGGAAAAAAAATAACTTAATCATATAATCCTAAAATGTGTATTATCTGGGCTGCGTTGTGGTCTCTTTGGAAGCACATATGATATCATTTTTACATTTAAAACAGCAAAATCACAGGAAAACAATGCAACAGAGCATGCTATCCCTTAACACGATTACAAAAAATGAATTGATACACATCTGACCCCAATTTTCAGACATTTGCTTATTTCCGTATCCCTAAAATATGTGTTTACATGACCTTCCTATAGCTTGCGACCAGCCAATGAACAGTTGCTTGCTTACATGCTTAAAATGTCTGCTGAGCCCAATGAATTGTCCTAATCTTCCAACTCTAAATGTCATTTTAAAGACCCAAGTATTATCCAGTCCTGACTGATATCTGTAGCATGTGAATCATACTGGTTCCATTGAAAACCTTTTCCTTATAAGCTGTGTACTTAGCTGAACTTAAGGGAAGTGAACTGGTGTATTTCTGACACAGTTTCCCTCTGAGGTGTAGAGGTCGTAAACTGAGATTTTAAAACAGATTTTTTTTCTTGATGTCACACTGTAAGGTGGAAGTAACTTTATTTAAACATCATTTGCATCAAATGATAGACTAGCCTGGATGTTTGTTGACGACTTCTATGAATGACTTGAAATGAAATAGCAGTTCTCTCTGATAATCAGACTATGGGTGAACCAGTACTGTGCAATGGATGTTTGAGAATCATACACGGGCACAACAGAATTTAGTATTGATGTTTTAAATTATACTGTACTGATTCAATCTATCTGAGGAGAAAGGAAACCATTGTCCATTTGTGCAAATGGTAGAAGTTGGTGCTTTGTTTCGGACAATTTGTCTCAATGCAGTGGAAACAAGACTTAGTGCAATACTCTGAACTGTGTACTAAGGAAGTTTAAGGAATGTGCCCTTTGACAGATGTTTTTTGGTAAGTTTAGTGATGACATAAAGCTGAATAAGGCAGTGGAAACATTCTTCAGCTATACCAGTGTATCTCTTTGACATTGGGTTGAAGTTGGAAAGATGATCTTCTGACACTTCAGATTAACACTTCTTTGCCAAAAACTAAATTCTGGCGTTGGTTCTGGATATTTTCTCCACAGGAACTAACAAATTTGAATTTAAGATGCAGTGCTTTCCAGAGCAAGCTGGAATCACTAACATTTGAGCTGGTTCCTACACTGAACACTTTGTACTTTGTGCACTGTTGTAGCCAGCACAGTGTCACAGTGCCTTATTTAGCTGTAAACTTACATCTGTTAGAGTGGTGGTGTTTGAATTTCTGGGCCCCCTAACTGGATCTGACAGAGGGCAAACACACTGTCAGGTCTATCTTAAAAAGCATCACCTCACCCCTTTTAATGGGCCCCATCTAGCTTGGGGCCCCCCTGTCCGTCTCCTCCCCTGTTCCCCCTCTATGCTACTTGAGGCTCCCCTGGTCTATTCCCTCTTCCAACATTGAGCAGAATATTTGCTAGAAGATCAGTGGTGTTTACTTCCTGCATGCAGGCCACAGAGAGATAGAGGTGTTGAGTGTTTGAGACAAAAGTTGAGTGGGAAGCATGCGTAGGAGAGAACAGGCTGCAGTTTTCCATTTTTAGCAGCCTCAGCGCTGTCACTGGGATCAAGAAGTTTTGCTTCTCTCAGTGTGATTCAAACACATTTGCGCACACACAGACACAGAGAGCTCAGAAATGTCCTTTTTTGCAGGTGGAATAAAAACATGCATATTTCAAGAACCACAATAATTGCAAACAGGCTCATATTCAGTACACACACAAAGACCCTGCTATTGTGGCATAGCAACAGCGAAAAAACAGAAATAGAACTGGAAGAAGGTGCTTGTTTTGTTTTTGTGTCGTCTCCTATATAACAACTTATTAAGACAAAGTCGGTAATTAATTTCCGGAGCAGTGGGCTGACTAATCTGAGGATAAGAAAAGCTGTCTGGGAGGAATCTGCAGCATCTATCAAGTAAACTCAGTGACCATCCTTTGAAAAAAGCTGACCATTTATCAGCTGGTAAATAAAGCATAGTACTTCTAAGATAATTTGGTTCAGGGAGCAGAGGTTTCTCTGTAAACAATGTCATATTTAATGAACCTCTAATTCAGTCCTGCTTTCCAGAATAGCCAGGAAAAAAGTCACATAAATGGTGCTTTAATGCCTCCTTACACTGCAGTCAAAAAAGCGACAAATCACTATATTGCCTCGATCAGCATTCGATTGGATGTAACCTGAAGTCTCAGCATTCTTCCCCCTTGTGCAAACTGTGGTGATCTGTTTTTGGCAACACAGCACTGCTGACTGAAGTTACTTGGCAGCTCCAAGCACAAGGAGTGATTGTTGAGGGCAAGCAAAAGAAAGGGCATTTTTCGAGATAAAAAAAAAATACGGACACTTGATTGCAAGTCGCCTAAGTTGCCTTTCTGCCGTCCTAAAGGAAATGACCTCACTGAGTAAATAGTTGGCAGCTATATATGGGGCTCAAAGTCCCTGCGAATGACTGCACTTTCCCCTTTCACTTTTCAGTCTTATCTCTTATTCTCTGGCTCTGGCTCTCCCTCAGTCTACAGGCCAGCCCCTCCTCTCCAGCTTGTTAAACACACTGCAGGTATTTTAACTGTAGCTCCAGTCCAGGGCCTTTTGATTCAGCTGCAGCCTGGGTACAGCCAGATAACTTCATGCACAGCACTTAAGGGTGACGGATTATGGATAGCTAAGAGTTGCTGTGATGTCTTCCAGATCCTCAGTCGGGGGCAGTCCCCGTCAGACTCTTATGTTCATTCAGTGTAATGCTCTCCATATTCAGAATTGGGGAACAAAGCCATTTAGTCATGTAATACACTTATATTGTTTTGCTTAGTGTTAGTTATTTTATTTCATTCCCCCCACTTCCTGCTTTCTCTTTTTCTTTCTCCCATATTTGTCCACCCATCTCCTACAACGGGGTGAACGATCTGACGATTTTATACCCTGATCGATTTTTGAAAAAATCCCCAATCTAATGTCCTACTAATACTAACAACAAAACAATGTGCACCCACACTATGCTCACAGACCAACAGAATGGTTGCTTACTAAATGGCTGTGCTAAATTAGAAATTGTATCACATGCATGACGAGGTGCATCATTCGTGGATCAGGACTCAATGTCAGTGGCTTGGCATTGTTCTGGCTCAGATATTTCTTAAAGCAAAAGAAAGCATCCAATGGAAAATTGAAAAACAATACAATAAAAAAGCAGCATCTACTACTATTGCAATCATTTTCTACTTGAGTTCTGAGTTGTATTTGTTGTTTTTAATTGACTGCTTATTACATCTTTCCTTAATACTTGAAATAAGTTCAAATCTGGTTTTAATCAGTATTTTGAAAACAATGTAATATTGTGTTGTAAATAACTCCGTAGGCTGGTTTGTGTCTGGATGTTCTGGACGGATAAAGATGAAACCACAGTTCAGATCATGGATTGTGTGTTCATAAAGGTTGTGATTTTTTTTTTTTAGAACTTCGCCCACCCTTACTCCCACCATCACTCATCTTACCCAGCATCTCCTGACTGACTTTTTCTCAATCCTCTTTGTTCCTTTCCATTCTTCTTATCTTATTGCCTCTCCCCCACCCGCCCATCCTTCCACGTGCAGCTCTTTAGGGAGGTGGGGATACCCCCTCTGTGTCCTTACCCTGATAGTCAACCTGAGTGTCCGATCTGTCTCTGGAGTGCAGTTGAGTTGCTCTCAGGCAAGCAGCAGCAGTCCCAGCTTCAGCGTGCTAGCTGGACAGAAACACTGCCTTATAAGGCACTGGGGACGGTGGCCCCAGCCAATTTTTTTTCTGCAAAACAAGCCAGTCTCTCTGCTCCACACCTCCTCTGGTGAGACGGGCTAGTTTTTTGTTTTTTTTGTGGTTTTTGCTCCACTCCAGTGAAGAAGACCCGGTGTCTTCTTGGTGTGGAAGCCCTCCTGGAGTCTGAAAATGAAAATGTCCCACTCGACTCTAAAGTTATATATTGTCTGGCCATGTTTATTGGTCAGAACCAGGAAATGTATTAAAGCCCATCAGAGGTTTTTCTAAAATACAAATATTTGTGTCAGTGCTTTAGTGAGCAGCAAATACTTTGTAAGTGTGTTTCACTTCTGCAGGAGTTTTACCTTCTATTACCGTTTATTCTTATTATAGGGTTAGATGAGAAAATTTAGAAAACTTAAATGTCCATGTTGATACCGACTGCAGGGTGTTGGTTTAGATAGCTCGGACAAAGTTTGGAAACAGTTAACCTGGCTCTATCTGAGGGTTGTTTACATTGGGCCTGATCTACTAAAGATTTGCGCGTGTAAAATGTGTGCAAACTTGATTTCACCCGCAAAAAATCATGCAAGCTGATCTACTATCGGTGCGCACTGAGGATTGCGTGCAGAATAAGACGCGCTGTCAATTCTTGTTCTTCCTCTTATGTCCTGCCATCTCCTCTTAATTTCATCGTTTCTTGTTTTACCCACAGCATTTACTTTCTCGCAGATACTATCCCATCTCGCGTTTCTTTGAGTTATATTAATTTCTTTGCTGTAGCTCAACAACATGTTTGTTTGCCTCTTCCACTAACACCTCCAATTCCATGGCATTCAATTTCACTTTGCGCTTGCGGTCACTCTGCTCTCATGAATGCTCTATGGCGGAAACCAGTAACGCATGCAAATCACTCATTTTAATACTACTGCCTCTACCATGTTTGCAGCTGTTATCATTTGCGCAATTATTTTTAGTAGATCGCCCACAATCCAAACGTGCAATCTTTTACAATGCACATGCAATTAAGCGCTCTTTATTTGGGATCTTAGATCAGGCCCATAGTGTACATTTGCTCCGTTTAGTTTTGTTTTCACATTGCAATTTAGGGAGTGTACTAAAGACTTTTGCCTGCATGCACTGTCATCACCTACGCGAGCTGCTTCTACCTGTACTTGACATTAATTTGTTTGTAGACCGGCATGTGTCTGACGTCGGTGTGTTGTAAATACAGGAACCAGTTCACTTAGTTAATTTTGTTGCTGCTGTAATATATATTTTATTTCTACCAGCAAAATGAATGTCGTCAGTGTTCAAACATTATATCGTCAGAGCTGAAGACCACAGCCAATCCTGTTAGCTGCTTCCACTTCTTTTTCTTCTTCTGTTGCTTAATGATGTCTCAGCTTCCTGGAATAGGCCAAACTATGCAAAAAAATGTTCACACTGCAAATAAAAAGAACCATGGTTATTTGATCTTGACCGAGACAACCTCTTTTGGTCGGCCTAAAGTTTGGTTCTTTGGTGTGGACCTTTCACACCTGTTATTTTGGTTTGGACTAAACTGAAAAGTCAGAAGGTTGGGACCAAACAATGTAGTTGTGAAGTAATAGTAATCCAACGTTATTACCTTTGTCAAGCAGTTGATATTTTTACGTGTCTCTTTGTTGGTTTATTTTACACATGGCACTCAATTCGTTGGTGAGATTGTAGTTGATCTACTGCTGTCATTAGACAGTACAACACACTGCTGTCAACTATTGTACTGGCTCGCACATTATGTCTACAATATTTACAAAGTAATGTCTTCAGTGAAAAATCTGGACCCTTGTAATTTTTGCATAAATGGCAAAAGGATTTCCCCAGCCTGCAAATAAAAGCTTCATGACAAACAAAAATCTAAGTACACACACACAAAATAAATATACCCATCCTTTACAGCACCTTGATTACACATTACATAAGACCTTGGACAAACAGCACAGGGCATGAGCAGGTCCAAGATCCACCTCTCAGGGATGTGAGATGGAATGTAAAAAATGAGGATGAACTTCAGCTCTAGAAATTAATGGATATGGTGCGTGTCCAGAAAAAACAAAAACATTGCTTAAACTCAAATTATTATTACTAACGCTATGCTTCAGTTGAGTTGCCCATCTGTTTCAGTTGTATGATAAAACCTTAAATACACAACATGTGACATCCACTGTACAAGCAAAGCTGGAATAGGATGTGTTTACAGTGGTTTGTGGTTGTCGTGTGAAAGCATATGGATACATCCTGAGATCTGTCTTAATCTGGTGGATCTCCATGTCTAGACATGAGGACCGTGGCTGAGAAACTGTGGCCGTGCACACAACAGTACATTCAAGAACAATGCTGTGTGATTTTAGTTAAACCATTTATGTTAAGAGTGTGAATATAGCATTGGGCAATAAAACGGGACCAAGTGTGGAATCTTTGTGAATAGTTTTTTTTTTTTTAGATGGTTTGACTTTTGAAGAACTTTCACTTCCCACATTGATCAAAGTAACGGGGACGTGAACTGTATTATGCAAAGTCCACTGTGGTGGACAGTGGCTGCATGTGCAAAATCCTGAATCCTCAAATCAGTTGTGGTCTTGTGCAAAGTTTTCACTTGGTTGTGTGTGTGTTTGTGTCTAAGAGTTTGATACCTGCATCTTAGTGTATTTTTAGTTTTAAAATGATTGCGTGAGTGAGCACAGCAGAGAAGAGAAGTCTCCCACACATAATGCATAACTCATCCATCTGGCCTCAGCGAATTATCATTCCATCACAACCTGCTGGTGAAACAACCTCCTCCACACACACACACACACACTTTCTCTCACCCACATATGCACAGTTCTAGGTACACATGGACACGCATTGGTATTCATTTTCACAAGCAAACACATTATTCAATTGATCTTAGCAACACACAAGCTGCATCCAGGAGCAACGACAGAACAATAGAGCACATTAACAAACAGTTATGATTGTCTCTGTGTTCATACAGCTTTCATTTCCTTCAACAAACCCAAACAAGAACATTTGTACAGTGTACGTGTGGCAGAGTTTAGATGAGCAGTGTTTTGGACTTGAAGCTGGCAGCTTTAATTCAAATAGTTTGTGCCCGTGCTGAACATTTTTATACAGAGATTTAATCATGTTCTTACCAAAGGATTGAAAATGAAAACAAGCTTAATGACATCAACCCTGGGTTATTTTTCACTTGGCTCACTATGACTATTCTGTTGTAGGTTCTTTATTACCCCAGGTGAATAAAGCCTGTGGTAATGTCAATTTAGGTAATTAGTCACCCTAGAAACCTTTTCTATAACTATTTTGATGGTACATTTATTTACAAGCACATTTTACTAAGTCCAGCTTCACAAACGTGAATATGGTTTGTCTTTCCTGCTCTTCTGTGATGGCAAGGTCTGTTGGTCAGACAAAACATGACATTTTAATATGCATTTATGGGCTTTGGTAACTTCTGACGGGCATTTTCTGCAATTTTATGACATCATTAAACTTTATGATCAATTGCTTCATTGAGTAAATAATCAGTAGGTTAATCTAGTAGTAACCAGCCTTTAGGGCTCATGGCTCCCTCGAAATAAGGCTTTTATCCAAATGTGACCCTTCGGCACAGAATTTGACCATTGACTGGAATTATGACCATAATTAAGGAGTGGGTTTTACTGAATTTTTTTTCCCCAACACCCAATATCAGGACACTTAAAAAAACTCCTTAAAACCCACATCCTCACAAACCCTCCCCAGCATTTGTACTATATAGTCTCCTTTGTTAGTTTAATTTAAAATTTGTTTTCTTAACTTTGTAAAGCGGCCTTGGATTCCTTGAAAGGCGGTATATAAATCAAAGTTTTTTCAGAGGCCTGACGAGTCAAGAGTATCTTAGATTTTCAGAGAAATGGACACAATTTGAGAGAATGAAATAAAAGAAATAAACACCAATTTCTTAAACTGATAATATACAATATAGTTTTATTACATACATCCAATCACCTTTTCAACCGTTCAGATTTGTTTTGGGACCTTAGTGAAAGGGTTGTGTAAGTTTTAGGTTGTGTATGTGTTTATTTGGTAAAATATGGACAATACACCCAGGACATAGAAGTGCATGGTTGGATGGCAGTTAGAACCGGTATTGATCACTGCCATAATTCTTTTTTTCTTCTTTTATCACTTTTTTATTTCCCTCAATGGAACATTTATTAACTTTTAAAGAGCTGATTTTAAGTTCAACATGCAGCAGGACTTTACTGTCTCATTCAGTCCATGGCACATTCCTCACTGTACTTAATAATAAAGCACAGATGCCAAAAAAGCGTATGGCACAGAACATGGGACAGAAATCTGTCAAACACAAGAGTAAGACATAATCTTGTCATTCCCTGTGGAGACATTAGCAGTGCTATTTGTGGGGCCGCTGCAGGATTCCTGCTGTTGTGTCGTTCTCGAGGAGTTTACGGGCTCAGCCTGGCACGGCCCCCTCGCTCTGCCTGGCCCACAATTTATCCCCACAACTATTTTTAAAACGGCTGGAATTCAATCAAAACATTAACTTTCTGCTCAATCCTTTTAAAGCCCAGAGCAGTGCTGCTTGTTTCTGTTCCACATGCCTAGTGATGAGAGGGGCATTGGCCTAGTCCTTTTGGGAAAGACTGCAGATGGAGCAGGAGAGGCTGTGAATAGCTGGGTGATTCTTTATTGTGTTTAGCTCCTTTCAGGTTAACATCATCTCATTCCTGAGTGGTGCATCCACGTGGCTTTTTATAAGGTGATTAAAAAGTGGAAGCAGGCAAAGGGTGAACGACAGCTCTGTAATGTCAACAGCAGGTTGTGTAAATAAAATTGAAAAGGATAGAATGTGCTTATAAAACTCCTGCCTGCTGCTTCTCTGTAGCTTCAACTCTGTTCAACTCTTTGTATTTTGCAGGAGTTGCTTAGCAACCAGCCATAACCCATTGGCTGGATTGCAGTATAGCAGAGATAACATGCTGGAGTGCAATCTAATAG